>NC_133660.1:77117680-78317680 GCF_037893015.1 Macrotis lagotis
GGTTTTGTAACAATCTATTTACTTCCTTAACTTCCTTCTTGTTCATTTCATGATTAGATTTATCTAAATCTGAGAGCAGGAGGTTAAAGTCTCCCACTAGTACAGTCCTATGTCTTTCTGTTGCTCTTTCAACTTCTCCTCTAAGAATTTGGATGCTGTCCCATTGGGTGCATACCTATTTGGTATTGAAATTACTTTATTGTGTATGGTACCTTTTAGGAGGATATAGCTTCTTCCTTACTCTTTTAATACTATCTATTTTTGCAGCTGCTTTGTCTGAGATAAGGATTACTACTCCCTGCTATTTTCACTTCAGTTGAAGCAAAATATATTTTGCTCCAACCTTTTAACTTTATATGTATTTCTCTGCTTCAAAAGAGTTTCTTGTAGCATCATATTATAGGATTCTGGTTTTTTAATCAACTCTACTATCTGCGTATGTTTTAAGGGTGAGTTTATCCCATTCACATTCAAAGTTATAATTACTAACTTTCTATTGCCCTCCTTGCTATCTTCCTTCTGTTTGTATCCCTCCCTTTTCCCTTTATTCATAGTCCCCAGTGTATTTTTTCTGAATATTGACAACATCAGTGTGTTTGTCTTCTTATATCAACTCCCCCTTTCCCCTTTTACCTTCCTTCTGTTAGTCTCCCTTTTTCTCCCCTTTCCTGTTCCTCCCCTCCCCTTTTCTCTTTTAATGCTTGAAAGGTATGATAAGCTCATTAACTTAACTGAGTGTGTATAAGTTAACTTTAAGCCAAGTCTGATGAGATGAAGATTCAGGTGGTTCTCTTCTCCTCTCTTCTTCCCCTCAATTAAAATATGTCTTTTGTACCTCTTGATATAATGACAGACACTTAATAATAACCTAGCTGTGTGGCCTTGGGCAAGCCACTGAACCCCATTGCCTTGCAAAAAATGAAAAAAAAAGAAAAAAAGAAAATTAACAACTTTTGTCAGGTAAGAAAACCTCCATGAGTCATTAAATCAAAAACCTAATTAAAAACTAGATGATCATGAAGCCTAGAAATATCTACAGAAATAAGCAAGTGTTCACGAATATTTTGACTTGGTGAAAGAAACTCAGAAGAATGATCCATTATACCATTGTGCTACATTTTGCTCTCTAAACTTGAGCTCACTTCCCTTGGATACCATAAATATTTCAAGGATAGCATGTCCCACTTTGCAGAGAAATCATTGTTTTAAAATTTCAACTGTTTTTACTATATTCAGGGTTGGCATATATATTCATTACACTCATGTTGGTGAGCGATATTTTTGCCAACCATGATCCAGGGTCAAATATTCAAAGATTTAAAAACTCGTCAGTCATTGAAAATATTCACTTTATTATGCCAGCCAAAACCTATACTTAATATCAAATGGCAGATGAAATCAGTACGGACCTGTCTAAATTTTTGAAATGTACATAAGCATATTTAGAGTAGAATTTTGAAAGATTCACTTTGAATCTAAGGATAATGAATCAAATTAACAGATGAATTACACCAAAACAAAATAATTATGAAAGGTTAGGAGCTATTATAACCAAAGATATGTCAAAACAAGCTCTTATCTTACTAGCTCTTTAGAGTCAAATAAATTTTAAGTGTATCAAAATGTTGGAAATTGGCAAACTCTATAATTTAAGACTTGATTTCTTATTTCTTGAGTACTTGGACTTAAGAAAATGATTGGGAAAATGTTAACAATGCAGATAAAACTTAAAAATTTGTGTCATGTTTTGGGAGAACTAGTTGTTAAAAAAATCACCAGCATTTATTCCTAGGTATCAACATCATGAATGGCCCTGATCTTTCTCAGACTCTCATGGAAAGTGGACATAAAAAACACAGAAAAAAAGAACAGATTTGACAAATGACTGAAAGTTACTGTCAAGGACAAAGTTTATCTTAAAATTAACACTTAATCAGTACGTTAATTGATACACCCTATAATTTGTTGATGTGTTAATTTTTTGAGTGGAAATGACATTAAAGGAAAGGCATTACCACTTTACCACCTTTCCATCTATATTTTCTCCTTCATTAGAATGTCATTTTAGAGTAGACCACTCTCTTTTATCTCCAGAATTAGGACAGTGCTTTGTCCATAGCAAGTATTTATTAAATGTCTCATTTATTAATTCCACTGCGATAAAGATGATGAGATCTGCAGGATGGCAATGCATTTGGTAGGCACTGAGAAGTGTATTTTTATCACATTTCCAAGTTTTGCAGGACCTTAGGAATCCATTTTATTTTTCTCCACTTTGCAGGGGAGGGATGAGGAATGAACTCAGACTCTATGACTTTTCTCTGATCCCACAAATATTTAGGAGGATAAAATAGGCACCTTCTCATCCCTAGTCAATTTTCTTTCTCATTTCCATTCAATAGCAATTTTAATGTGAAAGACCAAATAACAATCTCTCATCCTATGACTTATTAACCTCTTTCTATTTCTGATGAATCAAATATCTGGATAGATGAAAAATGACAGATGACATGGTGAAGAGAGTTAACTTCCCCACAGGACAATTTGGTACTTCATTGGACACTAGTGTAGGGTGAACTTGACCAAATCACTGGTCAGCAGTATAGCCTGAATTTCCCTCCCACCACAATTCCACCTCTTTCCCCCAAAGCAAAATTTCCATGTAAAAGTTATAAGCAATAGTGGTTTGTTCAATTCTTGGAATAGCCCAACATGAAAAAAACTTATCCAACTGGCTTTGGGGAAATTGCATTACCTTAATGGTTAAACCCATATCAGTCTAGGGATATATATTTTAGAGCTATCATTCTCACTTGCTCCCAATCCCCACATTCCTATATATTAACCTTTTAAAGGCCAAAACCTTCAGAAATTAAGGTTTTCATAAAAACTCTAGAGCAAGACAATAAATCTATCTGATTGTTCTCAAATTAAAGAAGTGTTCCCAAGGGAAATAACACAAGAGAGCTTTCATTTCACTCTTCATATTTCTCATTAAATCATTGGTGTTTTATACCTAAATTGAAAGAAACAGCAACAGAACATGTCCCCTGACACTTGAAACCTAGTTAAACAGACCAGATAAGCCTATAAGAAAAAAAAATGAGACTAAAAGAATTTTGCAGTCGATCTCATATTTGGGGTCAGGTTGATCCATTAAGCAGTCATACCAAGTATCCCGTCAAGACCATTGGCACTTGATTAAAAGTTGAAAGAGCGACATGGCGACAGAAATGATAATACATTTTTCAACATACCCACAGGACTCCCACTAAGCATCCTCTTGTCAGGACATAGTATTTTGCATGCCCAGGAAATCTAGCAGGAAGGTCAGTTAACTCTCCAAGTCAGAAAGACCTTTAAAAGTGAGAGATGCATCTAAATCTTGGTAAAGCTCTAACATATTTATGGTAGCAGCTGCTTGTTTTAAAATTTATGTTTTTATCTGATAATCTTTCAAAGTTGACTGCTTGGCAAGTATCCTCAATATGGGAGACTTAAGAGCTTAATTGTACTTTGTGTGAGTATATGTATATATATATATATATATATATATATATATATATAATAATATATATATTTATATGAATGTTGTGTTTACTTGTGATTTTTTTTTTAAGTTATCTCATGTATGGAAACTTGTAAACTCTGGATTTGTTTTCCTGTTAGCCTAGCTGTTTAGAATTCAAAGGCTTACTGTTCTCTTTGATTACCTCTTCTCTATCAATTTCTTTAAAAGTGAATAAAGAGGAAGAAATTGACAGTTACAGAGAATCATAAAACCAAGCAGAGAAAAACACACTGTTTTCAGAATGCTAGCATCTAGCCTCCATTGCCAGCCATTGTTTCAGTATCAGAATCTATTTGAATATGATTGATGAAAGGGGGAGGCTCAAGGAGGTGGTGAATGCATTGTCTGGGTTGTGGCATCTTAATTAAGCAGTTTTTCAAAAAGAGAACCCTCCATATACATTAAAACAAGACAAAACAAACAAACAAAAAACTTGCCTTATCTGCTCCTGCAGGTCTGTAGTTTTGTGTATTTATGACTATGTTTTCAAATATACATGCAAATTTATTATTGAGATTATAGTATTTTGCTGCTCTTTCCAATACATATTATAGTAATTACTGTATGTGGCACCTGGAAGCAAAATGGCATTTGAGCTATTAAATCTGATTTGTATATCATCCATAATTGATTGAGTAACTCATCTTGATAGAAGGATAGTAGATTTAAAATCTTGGAACCATTATGAAATTTATTACTATCAAGAGTACATCAAATAATAGGATACAATTTAGTAAAATAAATGATTCCTACATGAGAAAAGAAACCATCCTGTAACCTCTTTTAAAGCTGAACTGAGGCATGAAGTGTACTCAGATATTGTAATAATATCTTCTAAAAACAGGCAAATAGCAAGGGTGACACATGATTTGAAATTCAAAGTACTGCACATTCAAGTGTATAAATGGAATGAATGAGCTTCTATAAATAAAAAAGATACTTCTTCAATTTGAATATTTAATTATTTAGATGCACAGGCAGAATAAAAAAAAAGACAAAACTGATCACACAATGGTAAAGCAACATTATAATTTAATTGCATTCCCTATGCAACTTAATTCAAGGATGTTGTCCAAGGTGAGCTAGTCAATAAAATCCAAATTTTTCAAATGTCAAATAAAAGGCAGTCCTCAAATTTTTCTCTCTTTTAATTTCAAAATGCTAGGTCTTTTCAAATTTACTAACTCTCCAACCAGTAAGCATTTATAAATGCTTACTCTGTGCTAAGAGTTAGAAAAAAATAGAAGTTCCTTCCTTAATAAGCAACAAAGCTTTTTCTTGAACATCTTAATTGAAAAGCTGAGGAAATGCATGGATATGAAGAAATAGATGTTTTTTTTTAAGTAAACATTTACAAATAGGAAAAATGAAAAATAATTCCATTGGCAAAAAGAAAATGTTTATTATCCCCCCATTTAAAAAAAAAAATGATTCACTAAGGAATGAACTGCTTATATTTAGCTTTGAATTGCTCTTGCTTCAGTCCCACCCAACTCAGTTGTTCAATAGTAATTGACTCCCATTTTGTATGGGAGATGGTTGAAAGAAAATCACAAATTCCCTAATATTGTGTGTAATTTTTCTAACCTGCCTATGAATTTCTGGGCTGTCACAAGGCTCCACATCCCAGATGGCTAATCAGAAGAGGAAGTGAGAAGCATGTGGATGTAGTGATATTGCAGATGATTGAGCTATTTACATCATTGTAAAGAAAGTTGAAGATCTCTTTTTCTTCCCTTTCCTTCTCCTCAGTTCCTCCCATCCTTGACCTGGCCTTTCCTTAACCCAACCTTCACTGTCCTTCTCTTCCCTTCCTTTTCTTTCTACATTCCTTGCTTGTTTCTTATTTGTCCTATTTTTTTTCTCTCATGCAAGCAAGTCTTGCTTGTGATTTGCACAGTAGCTGACCTTTTCAATCAGGAAGAATAAATTTAAGGGAATTTTGGGAAGTATATGTATGTAGAGTTGTAAAGAGAGAAAAGTTGATGAGAAAGGGGCAAAAAATACTTTTCTATTCTAGAGCATGTTGTGTTATGCCTTTCTAAGTTCAAAGAAATTTGGCTAAGGGTAGGTGGGAAAGTGGAAGGAGTTAAAGAGGAAAACCATATTTTAAGAAGTTTAAACTGATTAAGAAAACTAGATTTTTTAAAGTAATATTTCCTAGAAAAACTACAAATTTCCTAATAGTTTTGAGCTCTGGGAAAATTGTTTCATTAAGGATTACATTCTACTGAAATAGAAAGGTGTTACCCTACATCAGGGAATATGGAAAACACTTTTTTCCCCTCCATATGCCAATTTCCATGTCTACTGGGTAAGCCATATTTTTTTCATGATGATGTGTAATGTTTATTAACATATCAATAGTGTGATATGATATACACAGCATACATATGACATTTTTCTTCATTATAAAAGCAATGCTATTAGGCAGTTTTCAAATATGCTACAGCATTTAAATTAATATTTAAGTACAACTTAATGTTCTTAAAAATGTCTCAGTCACCAAGAAACACACCATATAAATTTGAATTCTCCAGTTGGTATTGAAAGAACATTCCTGGACTAGTGAAATGGAATGGGGGAAGAGGGAGAGATAGAAAATGATATCCTTAAAAAAATTTTTTTCTTGAGTTACATAAACATTTATTTATTTAATCTTTCTTAGAGGAGGAATCAGGAAGATATTGTTTGAAGTTCTGCCTGACTCTAGTAGTGTACCTTGGGCAAAGCACCCGGTTTCACAAGGTTCTAGGGCCTAGAGCAGTGAAGCCTGGAGTCTGGAGTGGATAAGGCTTTAAAGCTGTAAAACAGGTGCTGTAAAAAGGATTTACCTCCTCTTGGATTCCTAAAACAAATAAGAGAATAAATCCATTAAAAGATCAATAAAAGTTACGTGAAAATATTGGAGATGGGAACATAAGGAAGGAAAACATACCTGGATAAAATAAATCTTTGTTCTAAACACCTTAGAAAATAGTTGATCCAGATAAATTTATTTTGTGCATTTTTTTGTGAATTTTCATTGGGTCATGGAAATTATGTCTATACTGTTATAGAGTAGAGGCAGGGGTAGGCTGTTATTCCCCTTCAGTATTCTTATGTAGAGTATTTAAAATTTTTATTTTAATAAAATTAATCTACATTATTTTTAATATTTTAAATAATTAGTTTAATAATAAATAATTTTATTTAAAATAATTTCATTTTAAAATACAGACCATAAAAGAAAGTAAGCCATTTAATAAACTATATATAAAGAGATGTAAGGTTTCATACTTCATATGTGTTTTCTCATTTGATCTTCACTGTCCTGTGAGGTTAAGTGCCACTATTGTCATCCCTATTTTACAGGTGAGGATACTGAGCCTATAAAGGTTTTTGCCTAGGAACACACAGCTTAGGTGTCCATATCAGGCAAGGAATTCTTGACTCCAAGTGCATCACTCAAAATGAGAATATGAAGGTATCTAAGCCAAGGAAAAAAGTAAGAACAAATAAATGAAAAATAATCAGATTCCCTAAAAATGATCATACACAAAAAAACCAGATACCTGAATTACCAAGATATCATAAAAGAATCTACTAGATCTTGTTTTTCAGTTGTTTCAGTCATGTCTGATTTCACTCCATTTTGGGGTAGGAGGGAGGGTTTTTGCAAGGATTCTGGGGTGGTTTTCCATTTCCTTCTCCAGTTCAATTTACAGATGAGGAAATTGAGGCAAATAGCAAGTGATTTGCCAAGCATCACACACTTAGTATGTATTAGGCTAGATTTGAACTTTGGAAGGTATCTTCCTGACTTCAGACTCAGCATTCCTTGCTATGATATATACATTTTTTATGTATGTTTATGTGCATTTATGTATATGTTTATATATATGCAGATATTGGATATATCAATGCTTATATATTCATATATCAGATATAACAATATCACAAACATATATGTGAGAGAGATAATAAATATAGCTATAGATTTATGTTAACATTAATAAGAGATATAAATATATGATGAGACATAAACATATGGTGAGAAATGTAATACTTTGGAAATATTGGAGTTGGAAATAAATAACAAGTCTTGGTAAATGGGTAGAAGAAGAAACAGTGATAAAGAGAAAAAGAGGATGGAACATCTGATAATATAGAATGCATTAAATCTCCAACTAAGAACAGGGAATAAGAGAGAGACTATGGATTCTTTTTTTTTTTTTGCAAGGCAAATGGGGTTAAATGGCTTGCCCAAGGCCACACAGCTAGGTAATTATTAAGTATCTGAGGCAGAATTTGAACTCAGGTATTCCTGACTCCAGGGCTGGTGCTCTATCCACTGTACCACCTAAGTTGCCTCACCAGGCTATGGATTCTTTAGTAGAGTATTGACAAGATAGAATCTTATTTCCTGAAAGATATCTCTACCAGCTATACATAGAATTAATTTATGTAAGAAAAGATTGGATTAGTCTACAGATTGAAGGTTATTATAGCAATATAGTCTTGAAATGCTGAAACAAGTACCAGGATAATGGCTTCAAGATGGTAAATAGATGATGTTTTTCAAAAAGAAAATATTTTATTAATTGATTGGATTTGAACATTGATGATCAGAGAATTTTTTTAAAAATCATTAATTTTTAGTCTCAGAGGATTAAAAAAATGAATTTCTAATTGGAAATTGAACAATGGTGAATATTTGGAGACAGTGAGTTGAATCCTAAGCATTTTAAGTGTCAAGGGTTATCAGGATATATAAATGGAGAGAAGTTATAGAAGGAGAGGGTAAAAGATGTTATGGCTGAAACCATTTGGAGTAAAATAGATCAAGAAGCATATGGCACCAAAATAGAAATATGAGGAGGTGGAGAAAAGGTGGGAGTTTTCTAAAAGGAAAAGGAAAAAGAGCCAAATTAGAGTGGGAGAGACGTAAAGTGGTTAGCCTAATCAGCAGACTAATACAATAGTCCAGGTGCTAGGTGATGAAAGCCTACATCAGAGCGGAGGCTGTGTGAATGAAGAAATGAAGATAAAACCAAGAGATCTTATGAAGGTAGAAACAAAACTTGACAAGACATGGGCTGTTTTGATCAGTACAAATGTACAATAAAATATGACAGTTTGTCCTCATGGTTAACTGGGTGGATGATAGTCTCCCTGATAGTAGTTTAAAAAAATCAAGAAAAAGAGGTAGCTTGAATAGAAAGATAATTAGTTCTATTTTGAATATGTTGAATTAGAGTGCCACATAGTTCAAGAAATACAAAAGGAAGTTAATGACTTAAGACTGAAATTCAGAGAAGAAATCAGCGATGACTATATAAATTTGGGAATTATCAGCAACAAAATTGAAATTGAGCTCATGGGAACTGATTATCAAGCAAGATAGTCATCAAGGTATAAGACGAGAAAATCCAAGACAAAATCTTGAGAAATACCTTGATTCAAAAAAGCATGATGTGCATGATAAACCAGCAAAGTAGTCTGAGGAATGTTCAGAGAAGTAGATGCCAAACCCAGAAAGGATAAAGTTATTATTAATCAGGGGAAAAGGAGTAGCCAGCAGGACAAGGTTCTCAACATTGTCAAAAAGTATATATATAATTGAGAAAAGATGAGTAAGAAAAATACATTAGATCTGACAATTAAAAGATTGTGTCAGGATGAGGAATTTAAATTGTGATATTTTTTTATCTTGGAATCAATAAGGAAATCATTAAAATAATTGAAACCAAAGGGTGACATAGTCAGAATAAATTACTATGAATATCAGTTTGGAAAGTATATGGGGGATGGATTTAAATAGGAATAAGATCTCTTAATCATTTCAGTTCTAACTAAGTTGATACTGACCTAGTAATTATAAATGTCATGAAGATAGAATTGATTCATTGATTTATTACATGTTACACATTACATATTACAGTAAACCTAGAGGTATATGGGGTATTCAAGGAAGACTAACACCACTGGTGAGAAAATTGCTGAGCTCTTAATTGGGTTGCTCATCTAGGTTTGGTGTTCTCCTTTACCTAACCCTCACCTGTGACTTCATGAAGTTGCAAAATGAGCAGTGGCCACAGCCTGATTGAGGGTAACCAACAAACCCATAGACCTCAAATCTATAAGTGAGTTAAGGATATGTCTACCTGAAGCATGTGAAGACTTTCACTATTAGAATAAGTAGATGAGAACAATTTGTTTCAGTGTTTATGAAAATGGATAAAACACTTGTAGTGGAAAACTTAGAGTTTGGTCAGGCATTAAAGACGCCAAAGTCCTCCACTATATCCTGGATCGTTGACAATTGTTTTTGCTCTTGTCCTGCTGGTGGACTTTGCTAACTGGAAAGCTAAAGTAAGCCTTATGTAGAGGAATTCTATCTCACTTACATTCGACTCCTGGACAAATTAAGACATTACATTTTGATGTCATTGGTTTTCAAAAACAAAATAGTAACATCAACAACAGTACAAGGAGGCATTCCATTCCAGACTGAATCTTATCTATCTGGTTTCTGATTGCTATGTCAGTTCATGAAAGGACTAAGTTAACATTGAAAAGGCAGTGCAAACTCTTTGGGAAAAACCTGAAAATAAGAAGAAAGAAAAATAAAGAATTGCAGTAGAAGATAAAGAAAATGAGACTAAACTGAATTCAATTGTTCATGAGTCCCCAGACTCTTTATAATTTTTAATTTTGTGTTGAACCAAAAATTTTACTTATTTCTTGTCTTTAGTCCCACTTCTTTTATGGTCTTTACTACCTTGCTCCCTGTACAAGATCATTATTATTTTTTTTTTATAAACTATGAAGTTAAAATGAGCACTCCAAGATTTCCATTGAGAATATATTTTTATTAATAGAACCATTGTAATGTAGGCTGAATATGAAAATAATAGCAATAACAATTAAAAATAGTTCTTATATAGTACCTTACTTATATACTATGTGGAACAATTCTCTCTCACTGAAATTCAATTCCTGGACAAGTCAAGACATTACACTATGATATCATTGGTTTTCATGGTTTGTAAAGCTCTGCTTCTAAAAGGAAACAACAAGATGAGATGTTATTATCTATAGAATATTTATAAAACTATCCCCAATTTTCAGAATAGTAAATTCATAATTAGAGGGACTAAATAACTTGTTTTATTCACACTGTAAGGAGCAAAGTATTGACTTTAGATGCAGCCTTCTGATTCTCAAATCCATCCTCTTTCTATTATACTGCAATGTTTCTCACTTTACTTAGTCTATATAAAGGGAGAATGGGTTAGTGGGGAGAGGGGAAAGAAGACTGGTTGACTGAATGAACAGGCTGTTACTAATATATTACAACTGAAGGAGCTCTGAATAGGTCCTCTCCTTGCTAACAAAAATACTGAAGGGCAGTGGAGTGCAATAAAACCATTGTTAGGATTTAAGTTTGAAAACTGCTTATGGGGGCAGTGAAGTAGCACAGTGGATAGAGCACCGGTCCTGTAGTCAGGAGTACTTGAGTTCAGATCCAGCCTCAGACACTTAATAATTACCTAGCTGTGTGGTCTTGGGCAAGCCACTTAACACCACTGCCTTTCAAAAACCTAAAAAAAAGAAACAACCAACAAAACTGCTTATGCCTTCATTTCCTTAATTGTAAAACAAGAAGGAAAAAAAAACCTGAAGTAGGTGACCTTTAAAATCCCTTCCAGGATTATAAACTCTTATTCTATCATCTCCCTACTCTCAATTCTATTATTTGACATTTCACCATTTGTTGAAAGATTTGGTCTTTTTCTTTCTTAAAGGCTTGTTGGTACTCAAGAACTCATTGCAGCACAAAGACATAACTATGAGCTATCACTTTTAGTTCTTTTTAACAAAAGGTCACTTCAAAAATACTTCATAGAAGGGTGTTTGGGAGGGGGGAAGAAACAGATAGAGGATAAGGATAAGAAAAAAAAAAAACAGAGGAAACCGTGCAAACAAAGGAGCTACCAAAATATAAACTTTGACTACTTCACAATTTTGTCTGTGGTTGGATCAGACTGGAAAGGGAATCACATTTTTCTTCTTCCTAATCTTGCATGGGTATATTCTAACCTGTACTTTTACTTTGTAGAGAACTTCTCTTGAGAAAATATCATTTATCAATGGAGATAGCACCTCTTAAACAATTTACAATTTACATTTCTAGAAAGTTAACTTGGATTGAAAAGCTAAGTTACTTTCTCAGTATCATGCAACTACAATGGGTCAGAAGCAATACTTAAAGCCATGCCCTGTTACCTCCTTTGGTTTTCTAATCACTAAACTACTTTGTCTCTCTTTGGTCTGAAAAAAAAAAGAAAGGAAATACATCAATGAAAAAAAGTTAATGTGAATTTTGGAAACAATTCTTGCCTGAAATGATGATATCCTCTCTTTCTCTGCCCTTTTGCACACAATCTCTATATAGGTTCTGCATTGTGAGTTACTCTCTTAGGTATCAGAAATAAATCATGAAAATAATTCTCTTAAAATAAACATTGGAGATGATGGTTGCTTTTGCTTCCATAGGACAAAAAAGTATATAACATTTTTTGGTATTTATTAAGATTTCACATTCATTCTAAAAGACAAATTTCTCTTCCAAAAGACAGCAGATGAATACCCTTGAGGTTGTTTAACAACTTTCTCTGTGGTGATATAAAGAGTATACTTGGAGAATCTGACATGAGGGGGAGAGTTCATTTTATCTAGTCACTCGAATATAGAAAATTGTCTTATAGAGGGGGAAAAAGCCCAATAATTTCAGAAATGTTATAAATATTCATAACCTCACATTAAAACATAAAATAATTAAACTCTGTCATCTCTATAGCCATGTGTGCTGTTATCTATCTTCTTCTAGCACAGTTTATATTTCATAATAAATTTCTGATACACTGCGGGTATACCAACATTGTCTTTAATGTAACATTTTTCTTTGAAGAACTGAAACCAAGTGGTCCCTCTAGGGCATCGTAAATCTTGGTTTTCATTTGGAATATAGAAACCATAAAGAGTATAAAACAATATTTAAGCCTCAGAGAAGACCAATTTCCAATACAAAATGGGATTGTTATGACAGTAAAGGAATGAGTGGATGAGAACAGGAACTCTCCAATTTACAAAAGACTGCCAAAAATGGAATAAAGGAGGCACATGAGCCCTAGGGATTGAATATGATAGAGCAGTGACCAGAAACTGAAATGGCCCACAAGGATTCATTCATCTTTTCCACCATATGTAGCACAGACTATATAATATCATGATGAAAATGATATTCCTAATGTCAAATACTATACTTACTTTTTGTATACAATCATTTTGTTTCACTGCGAGAAGCAAGCTTGAAAGTCAGTCTTTTAGGAACTATCTCATGGTAGGGGAGGAGGGTCAGGAAGGAGGGAGAAGGGAGAGAAAGGAGAAGGAAAAAATAGGATTCAAGAAATCTTTAAGGTGAAAGAACTGTAAACAATTAGGGCATAATTCATTATAATTCCCTAATTGTATATGGAATCTCAATACTTATAAAGACATTACAGTTTTAGCAGGAGTCTCCTGAGACAGAAGTTTTATGTAAGGCTTTGAAATGATTCTGCTTTTCAGAAGCTCTTGTAAGTCAATTGAAAGAAAGGAAAATAAAACTTGAGATGGCTAAAATCCTCTTAGTGTAGTATGGATCTTTCTTCCCATGCCCCGTGGGTTTCTCCAAAATCACAAAAGTGTACTGGCTCAGAATAATCAAAGAAATTTTCCCCAAGTACTAACTTTTTAATATATGTGTATAAGATAAAAAAATATACTTATGTTTGTTTAAAGTGAAAGGGTATGCCATCTGAGAGTGATAGGAATACTTCCATTAATGTGGTTTAAAAAGGAAAGTTGAATAAGCTCAGTTTCCTATGAACTCCTATTACAAAAGCCTCACAAGCTTGGCCTACTTTTCTATGTCATGTATTATTTTTCATAAACATAACCATGGAGGGATACTTAGTTGTCTTAGTAACAGCTAGAATAACATTTATACTTGAAATTCAAGTTCATAGATAATTAGAGAGTCAAGGTCTAGTTAAAACAATGCAAACCTCAGGTAAGATCGAAAGTCATGTAGGTTGTGTAGAGAATTTTTGATATGGCAATATTTTAGTGATGCTGAAAAGGTCAAGTGCTGATATTCTTCCCCCAAAATACCTCCCAAGACCATTAGGTAGTATCTGAAATCTCACAATTAGAGAATAATTTCTTGAGTTTAATATCATATCCTCTGCTAAAAACATTAATCCCCCTGTAGGAAGTTATGCTTTAAGCTGTTACCAGTTATTAATGCTTCAACCTGAATTATTTTCAGTTCCTTTCCTGAGGGCAAGTGTTGAGAAGTATAAGCTGAACCCCTCAAGAAGAGGAAGAATAGTCTATTACAGGGAGAAGAGGACAAAGAAAGGAGTTACTGCTGGTTCTAAAGAAAAACTTTATTTTCTTCACAATTTTGCTTGCAGTTATTCCCCCCTCCCCTGAGGTCACTAAATTAAGAAAAATACCGCTGGTCATTCATTACTTTTGCCACTTTTCAAAATTATTTTTATTTTTTTATTATATGGTAAAAATATCTCCATTGAAAGTATTCCATCACATTATGTACACTAAATTTTTAAAGAAAACAAACTCCTTTTATGAATCTTAGAGAAACATAAGCATATATTGAATGTAGAGTCAGAATTCTGAATTCAAATCCCCATTGTACCTTAGTACCTTTATGACCTTGGGCAAGTCAATTAAGCTCTGGGGGCGGGTCTCGGTTTCCTAATCCACAAAATGAGGATATTGAACAAGAGAACTTCAAAGGTCTCTTCCAAATTCATGAGTCTTTGAACTTAATTTACTGAGAAAAAAATAGCTCTATGTATTTTATATAATATATTACTCAGCATGCTATAGTAATGTTATAAATGGAGTCAGAGAATCTTTGATTCAAATATTGTCACTGGCACTTGATAATTACAAAACTGTGGATAACATATTTAACTCATTGAACATCGGTCCCCTCACCTGAATTCTGAGGATAAAAATTGATACTGTAACTACCTTTTGAATTTTTAAGATATTTAAAAAAGTCAATGCATACAAAAGAATTTTGAAAACTAAAACTCTATTTGACAAACTGTACACTGATGCATCTTCATAGCAAAGAAGAAAAGTTAAATTATAGAAGTATTTATGTGAGTGGGGGAGATAGGTCCTATGTAGAAAAATGATCTTGAGTGCAAGTCTGATGATGAAATGCTTGTATTTAAAGAAATATATTCCTTAATCCAGAGAGCCTCATTAGGAAATAGTGATGAATTTTTGACCACAGCAATCCATGAACAAATGTATTCTAAATCTTTTAGTAGAGAGTCATTTTTGAATGAGTACTGAACTGTTTCAGTGACAAGTATCCATAAACCATATAATTTTCTTGGAGCTCTGCAAAGTTAGTCGCTCACATGCTTTAGATAGTGATAGATCATGTAGCATTTCCCCAGCCCACTCTTTATATAGCAAGGGATTCTGTTTTCTTGAATAAACTCTCAACAAAGTCACATCTTTCATATGATCTTCATATCACATTAGCAAAGTTTGTCTGTCCTCCATTTATTTTTCTTAAACTATAGATGATATATAATCAAAATGATATCCTCGAGAAGGTTTCTCTCACTCAGGAAATGCTGCTTCTAGAGGTCAATAATGACTTTCTTTATTCATTGTGCTTTCAGTATATTTACGTATGATACTTTTTTATAATTTTTAAAGATTGTATTTGAGTTTTGAGTTTTACAATTTTTCTCCCAATCTTACTTCCCTCCTCCACCCCACCCCCACCCCCATGGAAAGCAATCTGTCAGTCTTTATTTTGTTTCCATGTTGTACATGGATCCAACTTGAGTGTGATGAGAAATGACATCCTTAAGGAAGAAACATAAAGAGATAACAAGATCAGACAATAAGATATCAGTTTTTTTCCTAAATTAAAGGAAATAGTCCTTGGACTTTGTTCAAACTCCATGGTTCTACATTTGGATACAGATCGTATTCTCCATTGGAGACAGCCCAAAAATGTCCCTGGTTGTTGCACTGATGGAATGAGTGATGCCATCAAGGTTGATCATCACCCCCATGTTGCTGTTAGGATGTACAGTGTTTTTCTGGTTCTTTCATCTCACTCAGCATCAGTTTATGCAAATCCCTCCAGGCTTCCCTGAATTCTCATTCCTCCTTGTTTGTAATAGAACAATAGTGTTCCATGAATGTCTGATACTCTTAAAGCTATTAATTTTTCAATCTAGGACTTCCTCATAAGCAATGACTTATCTGTAAATTATAAAACTAAAAAATGTTCTTTTTCTGTCTTTAAAAAGTCTCAACATAGTTGCCAGTTACTTTTGTTTATAAATTTTCTCAATCACAGAAACTCTAAAACAATCATATGTAAGAGGCAGTCAATAAGAGCTTAGTTGTTCCAGAGGTACAGTGGTAACACTGATAATGGTAACACATGAAAAGCAAAAGTATACTTTCTGCCCATATGAACTTCCTATTCTAGCTGATTACAACACATGTAAATAACTAGGTACACATAGAAAAATAGAAAGAGCAGATGGAAGGTAATCCCAAGGGGAAAGGCATTTGGAATAATTTCAACAAATTTAAATGTTGCTAAGACTTTGCAGTTGCTGTTGATTAAATTTTATTAATACAGACATAGGGAATGATTGAAATTTAAATATTTCCTACTAGAATTTTATTACATGGAGCATTGCTTATGATAACTCTATTATATATAGTACTGGGTCTTAGGAATCTTTTGCTATATAGCAATTACTATTGTACTAGTATTGCTGGAAAAAATGTTTCTATACTTCTAAAGATTCTTTTTATTCTTGTTCTTCTTGTTATCACCTTCTTCTGCATCATCTTTTTCTTCTTCTTCTTCTTCTTCTTCTTCTTCTTCTTCTTCTTCTTCTTTCTCTTCTTTGGTGAGTGATTCAAGGAGAATTTTACCAGTATTCAAATTGTCATGAGTCAGAAATGTAAACTTAAGTAACAAAATTCCCGAAAACCAGGCAACAGGGAGAAACAAGAGGAAAAAATTGCAGATTTTCAGAAGTTGCTTTTTTTCTTTCAATTTCAGTTGGAATGTTACCCATATGATATTCAAGGTGTTGGTAAGGAATAGACAGCAGCTGTATAAGAAATGGTATCTGTGACTTTGGGGAAATATTGACAAGAAATATAACCAAAAAAGAGTTTTAAAAAGATTTAAATTGCTGCACAATTGCAATTTTTACAAAATAGAGAAGTACTTTGATTTCTTAATTATATAGATATTTTTATTCTTAATTAATGATTGTTTTGGGGGAAAGATTATAAGTGTGCGATAAAATATGTACTTTGAAGATGCTGAATTGAGTGGACAAAGGCAGAAGGACATTTGTTTTATGTGGAGCTAAGCCTCAATAGTTTTGCTTGCATGGTTAAGAAAAAGTAGAAGTAAATCAGCATTTGATTAGAAAATCAATTGTGTGGTCTTCAGTGCAATCTTTTTGATGCCAAAATAAAACCTAAAATACTAGTATAGAGTACTAAGAATCTTCTATAAGTGATAGAGAGGCCATACCAGAAAGAGTCAAGCATTAGAGAGAAATTGTAAATAGTTAATCCAGAAATTGCCAATATGCTGATTATTATGAATGACAACAATTGATGAATGTGCTCAATGAACTGGAGAGAAGAGGGAGACACATGTTTACCAGGATAACTTTGAACCTATAAAAGTAGACAACCCTGAAAATCATTACTGTAAACCAAGGATCATGCTGAGTAGGTATGTGTCCAAAGCCAGATGTTTGTGCATTTAGTGACAAGGAAGCAAACACAGAAAGGCTAAAAGAAATGACAAAGCAGAAATGGCACAGTATTAAAGTGGAATACTTTTTTATTTTGTGAAATTCATGAGAATATTCCCATATAAAGAAAAGTCAACAGCAGAAAACTTAGATGTAATTCTTCCTATTTCCATAGTGAAGAAAGTTTGAAACATGAAAATTAGAATGGACCCTACTCAATCTGGGAAGATGAAGTAACATGGTAAAAACAATATAATTTATTTATTCTCTGTAGTATACATCCATTGAAACATAAACATTCCTAGTACATTTCAGTTTTGAGGGAATAAAATGAAAATTATAGGAGACAATATAAAAGTAGGTTGATGAATCACCTTTGAACTTTCTCCAAGGGGGGAGATAGTCCAATGAGGAAGAAATACTATATAAAAAAAAATCTTAAACATTCCACATAAATGTGAGTTTTATTGTTCTTATTTTTATTTCTTTACCAAAGTCATATTTCAATTTTTCTTTGCAGAGTTGAGACTTTCCTTGCTTCTTGTAGTTTCTCCTTACATTTTTTTTTGCAAGGCAATGGGGTTAATGGCTTGCCGAAGGCCACACAGCTAGGTAATTATTAAGTGTCTTAGGCCAGACATGAACTCAGGTACTCCTGACTCGAAGGCCAGTGCTCTATCCACTGTGCCACCTAGCCGCTCCCCTTACATTCTTTTATTTATTCAACAAGCATTATATCAGTGCTTACTGTTTTCCAGGGTGTCAGAAATTGTAGACAGAGATAGAAATGAAACAATTTCCCCTTATCAAAGGATCACACATTCTCTTGGAAAAGATCATTATGCACAAATCTAAAGTATACACAATGTGTACCAGATGTACCTAAAATCTTAGTGCTGTTTTATATTTATTAATGCTTAAGTGAATGAGCTCAGTGTTTTAAGCCCATTGAAGCTTAAAATTGCTGTAATACTTTGGGAATAGCCTGTATATGGATTAAAAGAGCAACAATAACCAAAGCCTTATGGTAGACTAAACACAGTCACTGTTCTCTGGGACCTGGGAGAGATGAAATGATAAAATGTTAGAGTATGTCACAGAGAAGGTCATTGGAGAATGCCAAGAAGGAATGGATCACTTATGATTGAGAGGAAAGGGGCCAGGAATCAGTAAGAGTTTAATGAATGATATGACATTTGATATGTCTAGAAAATGTGGATTGAGACCTCCATGATTAAATAAAACTGATCTTTCATTTCTGACGTAACAGCAGCCAAATCACAGAGCAAAGAATCAGAAAAAAAAGGAAAAAAATAAAACAAAACAAAACACAAAAAGCAGTATTCATGGGTTCAAAAAACAAACAAAAAACAAAAAACAAACAAAAATACCCCACTATTTTGATCATTTAAAGTCTTTGAAAATATCAGAAATGTGCCTTAGATTCCATGAAAATGAGCTATAAGATTTTTTGGGTAACACTGAAAAGATCTTACTTTGCTGAGTAATTTGAAACTCTTAGGCTTACTGATTCCTTCTTATAGATTTGTTTAAATCCCTATCACATAAACACTATTATCTTTTAACATACATCTTTTAACGTACATCATCTAGTGTCTGTGTTAATTCTATTATCAAATGTTCTGAAAAAGTTTGAATGTGTAAGTATAAATCATCTGGGTCACACCAAGATGATGATGTTGAAAAGGATGATGACAAGGATGATGATGAAGATATTTGTCCTTTTTTCTTTTTTAATTTTTAAAAAATTTGTTTAAGCAACGGAGTTAAGAGTGACTTGCCCAGGGTCAAACAGCAAGAATGAAGTGTCTGAGGCCAGATTTAAACTCAGGTCCTCCTGACTGCAGGGCCAGTGCTCTATCCACTGTTAACCTAGTTGTCCCCCTTTCCATTCATGAAGAAGACCATGATATCAGGGAGGTGATGTCATGACAAGTACATGAATAGGATTTGAGTTGGGGGATGCCATGCTTTGTCATCAGTCTTATTTTCTCTTCCAGAGTCATCTGGATCCAGTGACCAGATGGGAATCAGGATGACTGGAGATGTCTCTGGGTGTGAGACAATCAGGGTTACATGACTTGCCCAACAACACACACTTAGATCATCTGGGTCCCACTTATATGAAAAGGGTACAACTATAAAACCAGATAATTTGAAAACTGTAAACCAACCTGTCATATACAGAAACTTATCAACCGATTATTTTATTTTTTCAGTTTTGAGGGAATAAAATGAAAATTATAAGAGACATTATAAAAGTAGGTTGATGAATCACCTTTTACTTTCTCTAAGGGAGGAGATATTCCAAGAAGGAAGAAATACCATATAAATATATATAAATATATATGTGTATATATATATATATTATACAAATATGCATGAATACTTTATAAAAATCATTTATTTTATTTTTTATTTTACAGCAACCCATGAAGGTTATGTCTAAAGGTAAAGAAGTGTTGCAATCTATGTTATTGAAGGATATTGCTCTACTTTGAAAGTCACAAACTCTTCATGTATTGAAATACTATTATGTTTATAACTATGATAAATGTTAGTGCAACTATTGTTCAATTTAATTGTGGAATCATTAGTTAAAAGAAGACTAATTCACTGTTCATTTGAGGTGGGAATAGGAAGATTTGAGAGGGAACATATAATTTTTAAAAGATCCAAAGAACATTGTACAGAGTGTTGGACCTCTTTATGAATTCAAATTTGACCTCAGCCAATTATTAGCTGTGTGACTCTAGATAAATCACACAGTTTAGCATTTTTATCTCAATTTCCTTATCTTTAAATTTCACTGGAGAAGAAATGTCAAGCCAGTTCAGTATCTTTGCCAGGAAAACCCCAAATGGGCTCATATAGGACTCAAGATTTGAATAACAAAAGATCTTTATTGTCAAAAGTACTTTAGTCCAAGAATTAAGGACTCTTTTTATAATAGCTATTTGTGACATAAAGTTTTATGCTTATAATTTTGAGCAATAGGAGACATTTATTTAGTACAATATGGCAGACATTGTTCCAAGTGCTTTATAAATATTATTTAATTTGATTCTCTCAACAACTCTGGAGGTGGAAGTGATCATGCCATTATTATCTCCACTTGATAGATGAGGAAAGCAAGGTAGATAAATGTTAAGTGATTTTCCTAGAGCCAAGAACTAGTAAATAGCTTAAGCTTGAAGTGAATTCAGATTATCTTCATTCCAGGCTCAGAATTCTTTTTTTTAATTCTGGGAGAACTAATAAGGCATCTGTGAAGTCAGAAGTATTAGTTTCCACATTGTGTTGTTCAGTAATTTTTCAATTGTGCTGACTCTTTGTGATCCCATTTGGGATTTTCTTGGCAAAGATAATGTAGTTGCTTGCCATTTCACCTCCAGTAAAAATTTACAGATGAGGAAACTGAGGCAAACAGGTTTAAGTGACTTGTTCAGGGTCATAGTTAATATTTCTGAGATTAGATTTGAACTCTGCTCTTCCTGACAATAGACTCAGCATTGTCTCTACTGTTTAATTATTTCCCCCATTTTAAAAATGGTTAATCTGGGCCAGAGTTTAAATGATTTCCTCATTGTCATATAGCCAATCATGTCCAATATAGGATTTGAACCCAGCTTTTACTGACCCCAAGACCAGGATATTATACCTCATTGCCTCTCTTTGTTAGCATTTTTCTCTTTGTATTTAGTAATAATTTCTATTGAAGCTAAAACCAGACATCAAGAAATAAATGAAAAGACCAAAGTTCACTAAAAAACAATCATGTTTGGATTTACAAAGAGAAAAGGAAGAGTTAAGATTGTTCCTAAGAGGAAATATGAAATGCAAATGAGGTTAGCCTTGTTTCCATCATTTTTTCCAAAAGTAATGTAAAAATAAGTATGTCCTCAGGGAATCAAAATATAAAAAGATTTGTTTAATTAGGATAAATGTGAATTGTTTAGTAGAAAATCAGATCAGAATGAATTTGTAAAATTATGCAGCAGTTTCAATGATGATCATAAATTTTTGCAGTGACCCAAGACACATTTTTTTTAAATTTCAAGATTTTCAAGCAACATGACCTAGCTTCCATCCCATAATTTCAGAAGAATCATCATTTCCTTGGATCCAAAGGACAATGAAAACATATATTTCTGGCATCAGAGTTTTAGAGGTCTAGATTTTAAGAGCCCAAATTAGGGACAAGCATGAATAGAACTAGTCAGTGATGGTCATATAACCAAAAGAAAGAATTAATATTATAGAGAACTGAATTCTGCTGTTCATACAATATTAAAGTAACCTGAGAATAGTCATCCACATTTAACTTTCCCTTTTTATTTAGTACATGGACATGGAATAAAATGGACAATCTATGGAATAAAGTGAATGGGATTCCTAAGGATTGAGAAGACAAGAATACCTAGTCATCCAGTGTAGTGGAGACAGTAATCCTATTACCACCTGTATTCCAATCCTGATGTATAAATAAATAACACAATGTGAACCATCTAAAATATATAAAGTGATTCAGAAAGTTAAGCATGAAATATAGGCAATTATTTTGCTAATTTGATTTTATGTAAAGAATTCTGAAAGAAATACCTATTCTACCTCCCCCAGATCCTATGTTAACATTAGTGTATAATGCTGTTCACTCTCTCCATTCTTGTCTCTTGTCTCAGGGCTCCAAGGGCTCCCCCCTATTACCCCACCACCATAAAAAAGTCTTAAAAAAAGAATACTCCAAATGAAAGCAAAAGAAAGGACCCACCAAGAGACTATACTAGATAAGGACTTGACTTGAGACCTCCTATATCTTGAGAGAAAAAAAAAAACATTTTTCCTTTTTCCTCTCTGTCCACTTAGTCAAACAGTATTCACCCTGGCCTGAGTTTATCACCTCTTATTCTTGCTTCTTTGTTTGGTGGCCTTTCCTCAGGAGGTGTTCTTTCATCCTCTCTCTCTCTCTCTCTCTCTCTCTCTCTCTCTCTCTCTCCCTACCCAATTAAGATGCCAAATTTATATTATGGAAAATAGTTTTAGGTCAGTCAAAAGACTCACTTATATTAAACAAGAACTATCTATAATTTAATCAGTTGTTTAACATAATATTTTTCTTTATAGTATCCATAGTTTTGACTTTTAAAAGTAAAATCATTTTCAATATCACTTTTAATGTAAGAGAGTTCAAAAAACAAAAGATTTTCAATCAGAAGTCTAAGTTTGAATCATAATTAGACCTCTTTCTTTCCATGGGTTATATGACCTTGACCTTGGGTGAAATTCACTTTCCTCAACTATAAAAATGTGAATATGAATATTTTCACCCTTGATTTCAGTGAACTGGTTGAAGAAAGAATGACATATGTAAAAAAACTTTGGAACCCTCAAGTACCTTATAAAAATGAGCTAATTTTCTTTATTATTATCAACACCTCTACTCCCATTACAATTATTGCTGTTACTCGAATATTCTGGCAGAACTGAGGCAGCTAAGTAGAGAAGTGAATGAAACATAGGACTGGGAGTCAAGAAGACCAGAGTTCCAAAGCTGTTTTAGACTTTTACTGATTCTGTGACCCAGGACAATCACTTAACTACTGTCTGCTGCAAATCCCCTTAAATGTAAAAGAGGGATGATAATAATGCCTATTTATCATAGTCCTTGTGAAGATAAAATTACATTGTGAAGGTCTATATATCAAACTTAAAAGTGCTAAATCAATGTTAGCTAGTTTTGTATCTGATTTTATTGACATGAATATTCCTTCCAATGATGCAGATTTTAGCCTAAACATGTTAGCTCCCTCGCTTTTACTCATATGTTCTAGGGCAGCTAGGTGGCACAGTGGATAGAGCATCAACCGTGGAGTCAAGGGGTCAGGAGTTTGAATCCAGGCTCAGACACTTGACTCATACTAACTATATGATGCTGGGAAAGTCACTTTACCCTGATTGCCTCACATATAGGGTCAGCTCTAGTTGTCCTGACTCATATCTCACCACTGGACCCACATGGCTGTAGAGACTGGTGACTTAGCTAACACCCCCTCATTCAAATTCAATTCAAGTATTTGTCCTGGCATCATCTCTCTGATGTTGTGGTCTTCTTCAAAATTAAATGACAAACTTTACTCTTATGTTCTACTCTTATACCTATTGTTCTCATAAACTGACAATATTTGCTACATAAACTGATAGACTTCATCATATGCTCTTGTCATTGACTACTAATGGAGTACAGGGACATTTATCTTCTTTCCCTTGCTCTCTCTCCCTGTGACTAGCTCTTATTTTTCCTCCATAAGTCAAACATTTCCCTGATAATATTCTTTGCACTTTTTCTGTCATATGAATCTTTATTTATACTGGGATATAAATTAATCATATCCAACGTGCACCTTCCTAGTGCCCTTTGAGTAATGTCCAATTTCTTTGGAAATTGAAGTTTTCTAATATTTGATGGCATGTAACGTTATCATTCTTCAGACATTTTTAGCCCGCTTTCTCCATTCAAACCACCACATCTACTCTCACACTAGTAAACTGAACTCTTCTTCGAAAGATTTGGTCAACTTTAATAGCTCTGCTTTGTCTTCATCTTGCTCAATTTCAGGTATCCCCAGCACTTTTTTTTTTGTTTTTTGTTTTGCAAGGCAATGGGGTTAAGTGACTTGCCCAATGCCACACAGCTAGGTAATTATTAAGTGACTGAGGCCACATTTGAGCTCATGTACTCCTGATTCCAGGACTGTTGCTCTATCCACTACACCACCTAGCTTCCCCCTCCCCAACACTTTCAAAACATCACCAAAGATGTCATTTTGAGTGTATCTCTTCTTTGAGCTTCCCTTTATGTGTTGCTTTTCTCTATAAATATAAGATCCGGGATGGCAGGATTTGTATAGGAAGCTTTTATTTGTTTTCTCATTTCCTACCCCAGGACCTTGCATATAGTGAAAACTTAATATAAGCTATATTTTTAGGAGGTAAGTGTCACTATCAGATCTGGAGACAGAAAGAGCTGAGTTCAAATACAGTATCAGATATTTACTAGTTGTATGACCTTGGACAAGTCAATAAACCCATTTGTCTTAGTTTCCACATCTGCAAAATGAGATGGAGAAGGAAACAATGAAACAATTCAATATTTTTTTCCAAGAAAACTCCAACTGGAGTCACAAAGACTGACAAAACTGGACAGCAACAGCAAACATTTATCTATCAGAAAAATATTATTCAAAATATGCAATTTTATTTCAAGTAAAAGATAGGGTTCATTAAAGAACCTGTAAAATTTTCAAAAGTACCCTAGTTTTTTGCTTCCTGTTCAATTATGAACTCAATTTCAGAGCTCACGCACACACACACACACACACAAACACACAAACAAACACACAAAATAATTGTGTAATTCTTTCTATAATTCTCTAAGATCTGATCATTCATGGATTCTAATAGAATAGCACTCCCCAACAGTCATATCCATAACTTGCTCAAACATTCCCCAAGTGTTGGACAACTACTCAATTTCCAATTCTTTACCATTGCAAAAAAGAGCTACTATAAATATTTTTGAACATGTAGGACTTTTTCCATTTTTAATGTTTATTTTGGATATAGGCCTAGTGTTGATATCACTGGATTAAAGGGAAAGATCAATTCTATTGCTCTTTGAGTATAGTTCCATATTGATCCCCAGACAGGTTGGATCAGTTCACAACTCCACCAAAATGGATTGGCCTTCTAGTTTTCCCCACATCTACTCCAACACTGATAATTTTCCTTTTCAGTCATATAGGACATGTTGGTTTTGTTACTTATATATTCAGTAAAGTTGACTGAACCATTTCTGAATATCTGTGATAAATCCTACCTGATTATGGCATATCATGGTAGTAATAACTTGTAAAATTTGCTAACTTTACGTTAAAATTTTATTTAAGATTCTTACATCTATATCCCTTAGGGAGATTGGTCTATAATTTTATTCATTTTGACTCTTCTTGGTTTAGGTATCAGTTTTAGGTGTCATTAGAGAAATTTGGCAGTACTCCTAAAACATTCTATGAAAAATTGGAAATGGAATTAATTGTTCCTTAAATGTTTGGTAGAATTCAAATGAAAATCCATGTATAGGGATGGCTCAATGGCACAGTGGATAGAGCACTGGCCCTGGAGTCAGGAGTACCTGAGTTCAAATCTGGCCTCAGACACTTAATAATGATCTAGCTGTGTGGCCTTGGGCAAGCCACTTAACCCAATTGCCTTGCAAATAAAAAAAGAAGAAGAAAGAAAGAAAATCCATCTATACCTGAAATCTTTTTCTTAGAGAGATTATTGATTTCTTTTTTCTTCAATTTTTTTCCTAAATGTGGTTATTTTAGAATTTTATTTTCATTCCTGTTAATCTGGGTAGTTAATTTTTAAAAATATTCATCTATTTTCCTCAGGTTCAAAAATTTGTTGACATACAGTTGAGCAAAATGGCTAGACATTATCTCTTTAATTTCATTCTCATTGATGGTGAGTTCAGCTTCTTAATATTTGATATTGATTATTTGGTATTCTTCTTTCTTTTTTTAATGGTGCAGCATACATAGCACCAGCCCTGGGGCCAAGCAGACCCAAGCCTACATCTCACCCCAGAAACCCAGAAACCCAGAAACCAACCAGCCCCATGGTCCCAGACAGACCATCCAATCCCAGCACATTGCAAAAAGTGAAGTAAAAGCAAATGTGTTGTATCTTACTATCCTCTCCTCTATCACCCACATCCCCCCCCTTCCCCTATTCCCCCTTCTCTCCTTTTTCGTCTTTATTTCTATGCCTTATTGAGTGTATATGCTGTTTCCTCTCTGAACCATTTCTGATGAGAATGAAGGCTCCCTCATTCCCGCCCCCACTTTCCCCCTTCCATAACATTGCAAAAATGATTTCCTGCCTCTTTTACATGTTAAATCTTAGTCTATTCTGCCTTGCCTTCCCTTTTTTCCAGGGCATTTCCTTTTCACACATTGGCTCTATTTTTACATGTATTATACCTTCAAATTCAGTTCCCTCCTGTGTGTTGTCTATATATGCTCCTTCTAACTGATCTATTAAATGAGAAGTTTCATATGAGTATTATCAATATCATATTTCCATGCAGGAATCCATGCAGTTCATCATCGATAAGTCCCTCATAATTTAACCTTCTTGTCCACTCTCTCTATTCTTCACCTGACTGTACTTGAAGATCAAACTTTCTGTTCAGCTCTGATCATTTCAACAGGAACATTTGAAATTCCCATTTCACTGGAAGTCCATCTTTTCCCCTGGAAGAGTATGTTTTTCTGCGTAGTTGGTTCTTGGTTGCATTCCAAGCTCTTTTGTTTTCCAGAATATTATATTCCAAGCCCTATGAGCCCTTAATATGGATGCTGCTAAGTTCTGGGCAGTCCTGACTCCATGATATTTGAATTATTTCCTTCTGGCTGCTTGTAATATTTTCTTAGGAGTTCCAGAACTTGGCTATAATATTCCTGGGGTTGTTTTTCTTTTGGGGGGGAACTTTTTCAGTGGATTGGTGGATTCTCTCAATTTCTATTTTGCCCTCTGATTCTAGGATATCAGGGCAGTTTTCCTGAAGAATTCTTTCAAAATGAAGTCAAGGCTCTTTTCCTGATTATGACATCCATGTACCCCAATAATTTTCATATCATCTCTTTTGGATCTGTTTTCCAGAATAGTTGCTTTTTCAATGAGATGTTTCATATTTACTTCTAGTTTTTCTTTTTTTGTGTTGAATTATTATTTCTTGATTTCTAACAAGCTTCACCTTCCTTTAGCTCTATTCCACATTTGAAGGGTTTGTTTTCCTCAGAGAGCTTTCTTATCTCCTTTTCCATCTGTCCAATTCTGATTTTTAAAGCATTCTTCTCCTCAATAACTTTTTTGAACTGTTTTATCCATTTGACTTAAGTTGGTTTTTAACATAGTATTTTCTTCAGCATTTTTTAGGATCTCCTTGACTAAGCTGCTGACTTTGTCTTTGTGTTTTTTCCTGCATCTTATTTCTCTTCCCACTTTTTCCTTCTACCTCCCTTACTCGATTTTCAAAATCTCTTTTGAGTGTTGTTGGGACACCCATGCAAGGACCTCACTATGTGAGGTTCTGACTGCTTTCCTATTCTGTTGAATGGCCACAAGCTCACCCCTCTGGGGTCCCAGACTGCAACCAGGGTCTGAATGTGGTCAAAGCACCAGAGTGCTATCCCAAGGATAGAGGACATACCTCAGTAGTCTCCCTCCACTCTCTTACCTTCCATGGGCTGAGTGCTCAGGGAGCAGCTTCTAGGTGGCTCCTGCTGGGCGACTTCACAGGACTGGTTCCATTTCCTGGGATTGGGGCTGTGCTGAGGGCCACAGTAGTGCTGAGGAGGGTCACATTGGCCTGGGTGCTGCCTTTGCTCTGGCAGATGTCTCCCCGCAGATCTTCCAAGTTCTGCCACCCTGGGGTGGCAGGTCAGGAAAGTATTTCTGCTGGCAGGAGCTGGGGCTCACAGAGCTGGGGCTCTTAGAGAATCAGGCACCCTGGCGCTGTTCCCAGAAGACTGAAACTCCTTAGCTCCCATGTACTACTGTCCCCTCCATTCCCATGGAACAGAGCTTTCCCACTATTTTCCAGGTTACCTTGGAAAATTGCCTCATTGGATCTTTCTGTGGGTTCTGTCTCTTGAAAATTTAGTTAGAGTCACAAATTTAAGGTTTTTGAAATATTTTGGAGAAAGTTACTGGGAAAGCCTGTTCTCAAGTCGCCATCCTGGCTCCCCCTCCACCCTCCACCCCTATATATATATAAACATATATATATATATATATATATATATATATATATATGTATATATATACATGTTTACAGATATTTAGATAGATAGATAGATAGATAGATAGATAGATAGATAGATAGATAGATAAACATGTTAACAGATTAGTCATTTTCAGGATGAGGAATTATGATTAAGGGAAAGAGATGCATAAGCGATAATTTTTATAACATACATAGAATCTGAAGGGGTTTTTTGTTTGTTTTGTTTTTCTCTGGATGGGTGCATATATATTTAATAATGGTTATATTTCATTGCTTTTGGTGTCTTTTAAGAAGATATCGTTTCTTTCCTTATCAATTTTAATGAGAACTATTTTTGATTTTTTTTGTCTGAGATCAGGATTCTATTCTTTAGGTATACTGTTCTTATAGGTATATAAGAGGCAAATTATAGTGTCTGAATGTGGCTGATGAGACCAATATGAGGTCTAATAATTTTTACTTCTTCACTCCCTACTATTGTAGACAAAGCATCAAAATCACTTCATGATACTGGCATTTCCAGTCCCTCTAAGTACAATCTCTCCATCCCTATAGTGCTTTAACCTTAGTCCTATACTCTCTCCCTCTGTCCCTTTAGTACTCCAACCATGGTTCTATATACCTTGTTGACTAATACATGGATTAAGGTGAGATCACTTCCTAATCTTTTTATGTCCAACCCTTCTAAACTCCCACCTTATGTCCCTATTGTACAGCAATCTCCCTTACCTAAAGTATCTAGTAAAATAAAGTCACTTACTGATTTAATTATGTATAGAGCCTCTAAGAACACTAAGTACCTGGACACCCTGAAGGTCTCTGAAGAACTTTAGAATTCATTAAGACATGGGAGATACTGGCATGGCATTACCTAGCCTGGGGTTGCCTCCTTAGTGTGTATATGGCATTCTATAATCAAGGTTCAATTGAAAGTAGCTAAAAGGAGATACAGAGGTTTAGAGTAAACAGGTCAGGTATTCATATGGCCTATTTGTGTTGAACCTATGGTAGAGCATTCTGACCTCATATTGGTCTGCTCAGCCAAAGTCAGACACATTAATTTGCCTGAAACATAGGGGTATTATTTTGATCTTTCTTGATAATGAAAGACAAGAGTCAATAATATGCATATCCACTAAGTACAATCCCTTCAGCTACAGTCAAACCTTTAAGTGACCTAAGAGAAAGATATTTTTCTGGAGTAAGAAAAACTATCTTCCCTTGTAGGGATGTGCACAGTTTAATTGTTTAATTTTCTTGACTAGAATTTGTGTTTCTTCTCCTTTTCTCTTTACTATTTTTTAAATTAATTTTTATTAAAGATATTTTTTGACTTTTACAATTTTCCCCCCAATCTTCCTTCCTTCCCCCCACCCCTCCACAGAAAGCAATCTGTCAGTCTTTACTTTGTTTCTGTTTTGTACCTTGATCCAAATTGGATGTTATGAGAAGGAAATCATTAGAGAAGAGACAATAAGTCTAAGAGGTAACTAGATCATACAATAAGATATCTGTGTTTTTCTAAATTAAAGGGAATAGTCCTTGAACTTTGTTCAAACTCCACAGTTCCTTATCTGGATACAGATGGCACTCTCCTTTACAGACAGCCCAAAATAAATCCCCATTGTTGCACCAATGGGCTGAGCGAGTCCTTCAAGGTTGATCATCACTCCCATGTTGCTGTTATGGTGTACCGTGTTTTTCTGGTTCTGCTCATCTCTCTCAGGATCAGTTCATGCAAATCCCTCCAGGCTTCCCTGAAATCCCGTCCCTCTTGGTTTCTAACAGAACAATAGTATTCCATGACATACATATACTACAGTTTGCTAAGCCATTGCCCAATTAAAGGACATTGACTTGATTTCCAATTCTTTGCCACCACAAACAGGGCTGCTATAAATATTTTTGTGCAAGTAATGTTTTTACACTTTTTCATCATCTCTTCAGGATATAGACCCAATAGAGGTATTCCTGGGTAAAAGGGTATGCACATATTTGTTGCCCTTTGGGCATAGTTCCAAATAGCTCTCCAGAAGGGTTGGATGAGTTCACAGATCCACCAACAGTATAGTAGTATCTCAGATTTCCCACAACCCTTCCAACAATGATCATTATCCTTTCTGATTATATTGGCCAATCTGAGAGGTATGAGATGACACCTCAGCGTAAAGCTTTAATTTGCATTTCTCTAATAATTAATGACTTAGAGCATTTTATCATATGGCTATGAATTGCTTTGATCTCTGCATCTGTAAATAGCCTTTGCATATCCTTTGACCATTTGTCAATTGTGGAATGGCTTTTTGTTTAAAAATATGATTCAGTTCTCTGTATATTTTAGAAATGAGTCCTTTGTCAGAATCATTAGTTGCAAATATTGTTTCCCAATTTACGACATTTCTTTTGATCTTGGTTACAGTGGTTTTAGTTGTGCAAAAGCTTTTTAATTTAATGTAATCGAAATCATCTAATTGGTTTTTGATGACTTTCTCCAACTCTTCCTTAGCCATAAACTGCTCCCCTTTCCATAGATCTGACAGGAAAACTAGTCCTTGATCTTCTAACTTGCTTGTAGTATATTTTTTTATGTCTAAGTCCTGTAAGCATTTGGATCTTATCTTGGTAAAGGGTGTGAGGTGTTGGTCTAATCTAAGGTTCTTTCACACTAACTTCCAATTATCACAGCAGTTTTAATCAAAGAGGGAATTTTTATCCCAATGACTTGACTCTTTGGGTTTATTAAACAGCAGATTACTATAATCTATTCCTGCTTTTACACATAATCTATTCCACTGGTCCACCACTCTATTTCTTTTCCAATACCAAACAATTTTGATGACTGATGCTTTATAACATGATTTTAAATCAGTTAGGGATAAGTCACCTTCTTTTGCACTTTCTTTAATTAAGCTCCTGGCAATTCTTGACTTTTTATTTTTCCATACGTATTTACTTACAACTTTTTCTAACTCATTAAAGTATTATTTTTGGAATTTTGATTGATAGGGCACTAAACAGATAGGTTAGTTTTGGTAGAATTGTCATTTTTATTATATTAGCTCTACCTATCCATGAGCAGTTGATATTTGCCCAGTTATTTAAAACTGATTTAATTTGTGTGAGAAGTGTTTTATAATTATTTTCAAAAAGATTCTGAGTCTGTCTTGGCAAATAGACTCCCAAGTATTTTCCATTGTCTGAGGTTACTTTGAATGGAATTTCTCTTTCTAGCTCTTCCTACTGTATCTTGCTAGACATATATAGAAATGTTGAGGATTTATGAGTGCTTATTTTATAAACTGCAACTTTGCTAAAATTGGTAATTGTTTCCAGTAGTTTTTTGGATGATTTCTTGGGATTTTCTATGTAGACGATGATGTCTTCTGCAAAGAGTGAGAGTTTTGCCTCTTCCTTCCCAATTTTAATTCCTTCAATTTTTTTTTCCATCTCTGCTGAGGCTAATATTTCTAAAACAATATTGAATAGTAGTGGTGATAATGGGAACCCTTGTTTCACCCCTGATCTTATTGGGAATGCCTCTAGCCTCTCCCAATTGAGTATAATGCTTGTTGATGGTTTCAGATAGATACTGCTAATTATTTTAAAGCACAGTCCATTTATTCCTACACTCTCCATTGTTTTTGATAGAAATGGATGCTGTATTTTATGAAAAGCTTTTTCAGCATCTATTGATATGATTATATGATTTCTGATAGGTTTGTTATTGATATAATTGAGTATACTAACTGTTTTCCTAATATTGATCCAACCCTGCATTCCTGGAATAAATCCTAATTGATCATAATGTATTATGCTAGTGATGACTTGTTGTAGTCATTTTGCTAAGATTTTATTTAGGATTTTTGCATTTATATTGATCGGGGAAATAGGTCTATAATTTTCTTTCTCTGTTTTAACTCTTCCTGGTTTAGGTAACAGTACCATATTGGTTTCATAGAAAAAGTTAGGCAGAGTTCCATCTTTCCCTATTTTTCCAAAGAGTATATATAGCATTGGAACCAATTGTTCCTTAAATGTTTTATAGAATTCATTTGTGAATACATCAGGCCCTGGAGATTTTTTTTTTAGGGAGTTCAATGATTGCTTGTTGCATTTCTTTTTCTGAGATAGGGTTGTTTAATTATTTAATCTCTTCTTCATTTAACCTGGGCAATTTATATTTTTGTAAATATTCCTCCATTCTACTTAGTTTATTAAATTTATTGGTATAGAGTTGGGCAAAATAATTTTGAATTATTTCTGTAATTACTTCCTCATTGTTGGTGAGTTCATGTTTTTCATTTATGATACTAGCAAATTCGTTTTCTTCTTTCTTTTATTTAATCAAATTGACAAGAGGTTTATGAATTTTATTGGTTTTTTCATAATACCAACTTTTGGTTTTATTTATTAATTCAATAGTTTTTTTGCTTCCCATTTTATTGATTTCTCCTTTATTTTTTAGAATTTCTAATTTGGTATTTAATTGGGGATTTTTGATTTGTTGTTTCTCTAATTTTTTTAGTTGCATGTTTAGTTCATTGATTTCCTCTTTCTTCAATTTATTCATGTAAGCATTTAGAGCTATAATATATCTCCTGAGAGTTGCTTTGAATGAATCCCATAAGTTTTGGTATGTTGCTTCATTATTATCATTATTTAGGATAAAATTAGACTTGGATGAATAGGAAACTATTGACTCTATGAGACATCAAGATTCCACCAACGCAATCAAAAGGCTTTTGTGGAGGGAACCAATAGTCTGGAATCTGATAGGGAAACAGCTTAAGAGCTGAGTCTTTCGGCCAAGATGGTGGTGTGAAGACAGGCACAGTTCTTAAGTCTCCTGATCTCTTCCCCATCTATCACATGAAACAAACCTCTTGAAAGAAATCAGAACCACAAAATCCAGAAAGAAAAGCCAGGAGAAGGAACATCTATCTCAGGATTTGTCTTCCGCAGCAGCCTTGGCTGAGTACCGGCAGGTGAGTCTGGGCTCAGAGGGAGGATCAGCCCTGGGTCAGCCAGATTAACAGCTGAATTGGAACTGGGAGTCTGAGGGCCCGAGAGCCAGACCTGCTGATCAGATGTGGGGCTGGATGAAAGGGGCTTGGGTCCACAGGAAAGCAGAGGTACTGGTGTTGGTACTGTCCCCCTGGAGCTTGAGGAAGGGGCAGCAGGGAGAGGTCCTGTGCAGGAGAGCTGCAGACACCATCCCTGGGCTTCTTGGGTCTGAGAAACTCTGAGTCCACGCCTCCATTTCACTGAAGCCTCCTCCAAAACAAATAATTGCAAGCTACTTCTGCCTCAGGCCTAGGTGTGTGAGGAAAAGAACCCTCCCAGTTGAGGAATGACCTCAGGCCAGGGTAAAGCCCACCATTTATTGAAGGCAAAAGAATTCAATAGCACCAATTCCTTCCCTCAAGAAAAGGGAGGCCTCTCAACCAAGGTCACAGACACTCCAGAGAAAGCAACCAGCACCTCCTACTGGCCAGCCAGAGAAACTGCACTCAGTAAAGCCTTTGTCTATCACAAGCCCAGGTGAAACAACCCCCCCCCAACTCAAGGTAATAGCACAATGAAGAAGGGTCAGTGGAAAGGTGGATCCATAGAAAAATTACTGGAAGGGAAAGACCCCAACTCAGAGAGACCTGGAACCTCTGAGGAGAATACAATCTGGTCTCCAGCACAGAAACACTTCCTTGAAGAAATAAGGAAGGAGCTTAAAAATTTGGGAGAGACAATTAATACCTTGCAACAAGAAAACAAAACCTTAGAAAGTACAATGGGACAAACACAAAAGGAGAATAAATCTCTCAGATCCTTAAATGAGCAAATGCAAAAAGAAATTAATTTTCTCCAAACCTCAATTGGTCAAATGGAAAGCTCTTTCAAAAGTAGAATTGACCAATTGGAAAAGGAATTTCAAAAGGTTAATGAAGAAAACTCCTCCCCCCAAAAAAAGAATGGAGTCCACAGAAACTAATGACTCCATGAGACAGCAAGAGTCAGTTAAACAAAATGAAAAACTAGACAAAATAGAAGCAAATGTAAAATACCTCATCAACAAAACCACTGAACTTGAGAATAGATCGAGGAGGGGCAACCTGAAAATTATAGGACTTCCTGAAAACATTGAAGAGAAAAAAAAAGCTTGACTTAATATTACAGGATCTAGTGATGGAAAACTGCCCTGATATCATGGAATCGGAGGGCAAAGTAGTTATTGAAAGAGTACATCGATCCCCACCAGAAAAGATCCTAAAATGAAAACACCAAGGAATGGTGTGGCCAAACTCCAGAACTATCAGATTAAAGAGAAAATCCTGTAAGCATCCCAAAAGAAACAATTTAAATATCAAGGAGACACAGTAAGGATCATGCAGGACCTGGCTGCATCAACTTTAAGGGATCGAAGGGCATGGAACGAAATATTTTGAAGAGAATGGGAGTTGGAATGCAGCCAAGAATCTACTTTCCTACAAAGCTGAGCCTTCTCTTCCAGGGGAAAAAGATGGACATTTAACAAAATGGAATTATTCCAAAAATTTCTGATGAAAAGACCAGAGCTAAACAGAAAATTTGGACATCAAACAGGAGGTTCAAGATAAACATGAAAAGGTAAAAAAAAATGGGGGGGGCAATAAAAGTAAAAAAAATGCAATCCACTAAGTTGAAACTGGCTATATCCCCGCATGGGGAGGGTGGGGAAGAGACTCTCATAAATCCTGAGAAATGTAAGTCTAACAGAGAGAATATACCTAGACAGAAATGATGGACATCCATGACCTATCCATGAGACTGACATCTAATGGGATGTAACTGGCTTTACCCCCACTTGGGAGAAAGACTCTAATAACTCTCAGGAATTTTGACTCTATTCAATAGAATATACTGAACTAGAAGGGACAGACACTCAGAATTTTCTATGACTTATATAGAATGATCTAAAAATAATACACTACCTCCCTAAAAAGGGGCACAGGAAAGAGACTGGAGGAGGGAGGGGATTGAATGGGGCAAATCTCATTATACTGAGAGGTACAAAAAACCTATGTAAATAGAGGGGAAGAAGGGAGCAGAGGAGAAACACCTGAATTTTCTTCTCATCAGACTTGGCTTAAAGTCAACCTAAACATACTCAGTTAATTTATAAAACATCTAATCTTTCAAGTATTAAAAGGGGAAAAGGGGAGAGGGGGATGGAGAAAGGGAAGTGGAGTGGGGGAAATAAGGGGAAATACCAAAAGGAAGGAAAGGGAAAAGGGAACAAGGGAAAGGGGAAAGAAAGGGGAGGGTATGATATAGGAGGCCAAACACACTCAAGGGGGTGGTATTCAGAAACAAAATACTGGAGAATATAGATAAAGGGGGGGGGGAAGGGGGAAAATACAAACAGAGGGAAGATAGCACAGAGGGAAATAAAGAATTAGTAATCATAACCTTGAATGAAAATGGGATAAACTCTCCCTTAAAACTTAAGCAAATAGCAGAGTGGATTAAAAACCAGAATCCTACAATATGCTGCTTACAAGAAACTCATTTGAAGCAGAGAGATAAATATAGAGTAAAGGTAAAATGTTGGAGCAAACTATATTTTGCTTCAGCTGAAGTCAATAAAGCAGAGATAGAAATCCTTATCTCAGAAAAAGCAGCAGCACAAATAGCATTAAAAGACAGAAAGAAGGAAACTTTATCCTCCTAAAAGTACCATAGACAATAAAGTTATTTCAATACTGAATATATATGCACCCAGTGGGACAGCACCCAATTTCTTAGAGGAGAAGATTAAAGAATTACAGGAAGACATAGACAGCAAAACTCTACTAGTGGGAGCCCTCAACCTCCTGCTATCAGATCTAGATAAATCTAATCATAAAACAAACAAGAAAGAAATTAGGGAGGTAAATAGATTGTTAGAAAAATTAGATATGGTAGACTTATGGAGGAAACTGAATGGGGATAGAAAGGAATATACCTTTTTCTCTGCAGTACATGGAACTTATACAAAAATTGACCATGTACTTGGACATAAAAACATAACGATCAACTGCAGAATGGCAGAAATAGTGAATACATCTTTCTCAGATCACAATGCAATAAAAGTCATATGCAATACTGGGCCAAGGAGATATAGATGCAGAAAAAATTGGAAACTTAATAACCTCATTTTAAAAAATGAGTGGATCAAACAACAAATTATAGAAAGAATTAACCATTTTATCCTAGATAATGATAATAATGAAATAGCATACCAAAACCTATGAGATTCATTTAAAGCAACTCTCAGGGGTTATATTATAGCTCTAAATGCTTACATGAATAAATTGGAGAAAGAGGAAATCAATGAACTAAGCATGCAAGTAAAAAATTGAGAGAAACAAGAAATCAAAAATCCCCAAATAGCAAATTAGAAATTCTAAAAATTAAAGGAGAAATTAATAAAATTGAAAGCAAAAAAACTATTGAATTAATAAATAAAATCAAAAGTTGGTATTATGAGAAAAACCAATAAAATTGATAAACCGCTGGTCAATTTGATTAAAAAAAAGAAAAAAGAAAACCAAATTGCTAGTATTATAAATGAAAAAGTGAACTCATCACCAATGAGGAGGAAATTAAAGTAATAATTAAAAATTATTTTGCCCAACTCTATGCCAATACATTTAATAATCTAAGTGAAATGGATGAATATTTACAAAAATATAAGTTGCCCAGGTTAAATGAAGAAGAGATTAAATACCTAAACAACACTATCTCAGAAAAAGAAATTCAACAAGCCATTATTGAACTCACTAAAAAAAAATCTCCAAGGCCTGATGGACTCACAAGTGAATTCTACAAAACATTTAAGCAACAATTGATTCCAATCCTATATAAACCTTTGGAAAAATAGGGAAAGATGAAACTCTCCCTAACTCTTTCTATGAAACCAATATGGTACTGTTACCTAAACCAGGAAGAGTTAAAACAGAGAAAGAAAATTATAGACCTATTTCCCTAATCAATGTAAATGTAAAAATCCTAAATAAAATCTTAGCAAAATGACTACAACAAGTCATCATTAGCATAATACATTATGATCAAGTAGGATTTATTCCAGGAATGCAGGGTTGGTTCAATATTAGGAAAACTGTTAGTATACTCAATTATATCAACAACAAACCTACCAGAAATCATATAATCATATCAATAGATGTTGAAAAAGCTTTTGACAAAATACAGCATCCATTCCTATTAAAAACACTAGAGAGTGTAGGAATAAATGGACTGTTCCTTAAAATAATTAGCAGTATCTATCTGAAACCATCAACAAGCATTATATTCAATTGGGAGAGGCTAGAGGTATGCCCAATAAGATCAGGGATGAAACAAGGGTTCCCATTATCACCACTACTATTGAATATTGTATTAGAAATATTAGCCTCAGCAATTAGAGATGAAAAATAAATTGAAGGAATTAGAATTGGGAAGGAAGAGACAAAACTCTCACTCTTCCCAGATGACAGGATGATCTACCTAGAGAATCCCAAGAAATCATTTAAAACCTACAGGAAACAATTAGCAATTTTAGCAAAGTTGCAGGTTTTAAAATAAACCCTCATAAATCCTCAACTTTTATATATATATATGTCTAGCAAGAAAAAGCAGGAAGAGCTAGAAAGAGAAATCCCATTCAAAGTAGCCTCAGACAGTATAAAATATTTGGGAGTCTATTTGCCAAGACAGACTCAGAAACTTTTTGAAAACAATTATAAAACACTTCTCACACAAATTAAATCAGATTTAAAGAACTGGGCAAATATCAACTGCTCATGGATAGGTAGGGCTAATATAATTAAAATGACAATTCTAACAAAACTAAACTATCTTTTTAGTGCCCTACCAATCAAAATTCCAAAAAATTACTTTAATGAGTTAGAAAAAATTGTAAGTAAATTTATATGGAGAAATGAAAAGTCAAGATTTGCCAGGAGCCTAATGAAAAAAAGTGCAAATGAAGGTGGCTCAGCAATACCAGTTCTAAAATTGTATTATAAAGCATCAGTCATCAAAACTGTTTGGTATTAGCTAAGAAATAGGGTGGTGGACCAGTGGAATAGACTAGGTGTAAAAGCAGGAGAGGATTATAGTTATCTGCTGTTTGATAAACCCAAAGAGTCTGGCCATTGGGATAAAAGCTCCCTCTTGGATAAAATCTGCTGGGATAATTGGAAGTTAGTATGGAAGAACCTTAGATTAGACCAACACCTCACACCCTTTACCAAGATAAGATCCAAATGGTTATAGGACAGAGACATAAAAAAACAATACTATAAGCAAATTAGAAGATCAAGGACCAGTCTACTTGTCAGATCTATGGAAAGAGGAACAGTTTATGACTAAGGAAGGGTTGGAGAACATCAGCAAAAACCAATCAGATGATTTCGATTACATTAAATTAAAAAGCTTTTGCACAGATAAAAACAATGTAATCAAGATCAAAAGAAATGTAGTAAATTGGGAAATAATCTTTAGAACTAATGATTCTGACAAAGGGCTCATTTCTAAAATATACAGAGAACTGAGTCATATTTTTAAAACAAAAAGCCATTCCCCAATTGACAAATGGTCAAGATATGCAAAGGCAATTTACACATGAGCAATCCATAGCCATATGAAAAAAATACTCTAAATAATTAATTATTAGAGAAATGCAAATTAAAGCTTCTCTGAGGTACCACCTCGCACCTTTCAGATTGGCCCATATTACCAGGAACAATAATGATCATTGTTGGAAGGGATGTGGGAAATCTGGGACACTATTACACTGTTGGTGGACCTGTGAACTCATCCAACCCTTCTGGAGAGCTATTTGAAACTATGCCCAAAGGGCAACCAAAATGTGTATACCCTTTGTCCCAGCAATAACACTACTGGGTATATACCCTGAAGAGATGAGGAAAAAGGGTAAAAACATTACTTGTACAAAAATATTCATAGCAGCCCTGTTTGTGGTGGCAAAGAATTGGAAATCCTGTAAATGTCCTTCAATTGGGGAATGGCTTAGCAAACTGTGGTATATGTATGTCATGGAATAATATTGTTCTATTAGAAACCAGGAGGGATGGGATTTCAGGGAAACCTGGAGGGATTTGCATGAACTGATGCTGAGTGAGATGAGCAGAACTAGAAAAATACTGTACACCCTAACAGCAAGATGGGAGGGATGTTCAACCTTGAAGGACTTGCTCATTCCATCAGCGCAACAATTGGGAACAATTTTGGGCTGTCTGCCAAGGAGAGTACCATCTGTGTCCAGTTAAGGAACTGTGGAGTTTGAACAAAGTACAAGGACTATTCCCTTTAATTTAGAAGAAAAAAACAGATATTTTATTGCCTGATCTTGTTACCTGTGAGAATTCTCTTCTCTTTAAGGATATGATTTCTCTCTTATCACACCAAATTTGGATCAAGGTACAACATGGAAACAAAGTAAAGACTGACAGAGTGCTATCTGTGGGGTGGGGATGGGCGGAAGGAAGCAAGATTGGCGGAAAATTGTAAAAATCAAATAATATCTTCAATAAAAATAAATTAACAAAAGACATTTGTGTATCCTTTTCCATTTGTTTAATTTTAGTTTTAAATGAGTTGTTTTCCTTTTCCAGTTGTATGATTTTATTTTTTTGATGAGCTAAATTCTTTCTCAAGTTGATCATTTTTACTTTTTTAAAGGTTTTAATTCCTTTAGCCAATTTTTCATAATTTTCCTGCATCACTCTCATTTCTTTTATCCATTTTTCTTCTTCCTTTCTTCACTGACTTTTATCTCTTTTTTTATAATCTTCTATGAGGTTTTGGGTTTTAGTCCAATTCATAATCTCTTTCAAGTTTTCTCTTGTGTGTAATTTGCCACTGCTTCCTTCTTCTGTGATGGAATTTTTATCACCTCTATCTGAATAGCAGCTTACTATGCTTAGCATTATATGCTTTTTGCTCATTTTAATGGTTGAGCTCTGCTCCTGTGGTATAGGTATATTTTGTACTGGCGCCAGGATCTGGTCCCTTGTTTATCACTTTCCAAGATATTGCCTCTGAATCCCAGGTGTTGCTTATACAGAGGTTTGTTTCCTCCTTTATGTTCAGGGTTTACTATGCAATGGTTTTTTGCCTTCACAAACCTGTCTTTTGTCTCTGTGTTCCCAGGGTTCAGATTTTGTATGAGTTTGGGACCTTCACTTCTCATCTGTTATCTAACAGAAACAGGACCTGGGCTGATATCTAGCTCCCTGGATCCAGGCTGCTCTCTAGCTGCCAATATCTGGCTTGTGCTGTGGCTAGGTATCTCCAGCTGGCTTTTCCACATTCCCATTTATCTGAGTTTTATTTCCTCTTCCCCCCCAAAGAAACAAACCTCGACTGAAGCTCTTCCATGATGTCTGGTGTTGAAAATTTGTTCTTCTCCTTTTTTCTCCCCTCTAACCCTCTAGATTTAATTTCTGTGTTAACAGCTTCATTTAATTTTGCCTTGGGAAAAGGTCTGGCAGCATGCTAGCTTCACACTGCCATATTCTAGTTTACTTATTAAGGACAACTCCTCTATAGGTACAGGTCCACCTTGGAGATATGGCAACTTTGCTGCAGACCAAATTGCTATAAGGCAAATATTGTAATAAAGAGAGTCATTTGAATTTTTGAACTTCCCAGTGCACATAAAATTTGCTTATAACATACTATGGATTATTAAGTGTCCAATAGTATTATTTCTCAAAAATGTACATAACTTAATTAAAAATTGTGATTAAAAATGCTGACCATCATCTGAACCTTCAAGTGAATTATAACCTTTTTATTGTTGGTGGAGGGTCTTGTCACATTGTTAATGTCTACTCACTGATCAAGGTGGTGTTATGGAAGATTGGGCCATCTATGGCAATTTTGAAAAATAAGAAAACAATGAAGTTGTTGCCTGACGCTTGAACACTTAGAGGACATTGTAGAGTTATTAATAGACCTAATTTCAATAATTTCAATTTTATTATGTCTATGGAAAGAAAAACCCAAGGAGAGGGAGGATAGGAGAGCAGCTGGTAGATGGAGCAGTCTAAACACAGACAAAATTTCTTAATTAAATTCATCTTATACAGGCAAAATTTTTGGAGCCCCAAATCTGTTGCAATTGTAATATGAAAGATCAATATAACAAATATAATATTGAAAAAATGATTTATTGTGAGATTTACCATAATATCAATATACAAGCACACATACACGCACACGCACATGCACACACACATACAAACAGTGGATAGACTTGCTCAGTTCTGAGATGTCAGAAATCTTCAATTTGTAAAAAAAAATAAATTCTCATTTTCTATAAAGCAGTTCCCAGTCCAGTGCTCTTACCCCCTACAATCTGTCTTTGATATTTTGTGTGAGACATCATGCTAAATAATCTTTCAGAGAACTCAAAATTGCAAAGGACATCCTCTGAATATATTAATAATAAGATATATTTAAATAATAATTTAAAATTTAACAAGTGCTTTTTTTCATAATCGTCCTGGGAAACTGGTGTTGTTTTGCCATCATAATTAAAACTACTGCTATAATAAATTTGGCATTCTCCTAAATCACAATCCCCCTTCCCAGATTAAGAACAGTTGCTGATATATGATTATTTCCATCACTCTATCACTTATCTCTTATTCATTCAATTATATGTTTTAAAGCAAGAGCAGAAGTGGAAGTCATAATATATAGAGGACAGCAGATTGGATTCACATCCAAAAGAGTTCACTACTTCAGCTGTATTGTTGGGTTTTTTTAAATTTTACTTGTTCAGTCTCTAGCCAGAAATATCAGTGACCTGAACTCCTACTGAATATGTGATATTACATTTTGCATTGGTGAAAATAGATGCTGCAATCAAGTGTTAGACTTATAATGTCATCCTTATTAGAGACCATAAGGAGAACCAAAGGAACTCCTGATGAGAGTGGAGGAGGCTTTTGTTAAAGTTAAATATTTAGCTTCCAATGACCTTTTAAAAAGGCAGCGGGGATGAATACAAAGAAAGACTTGGGAACCTTTGCATTTGAAAATGAGAAGGCTAAAAAGAGGACCTGTATTTCAGCATTGTAATGTTTCAGTACAAATCAGTGGGGTGGGAAAAACTGCTGGACATGATATCATCCATGCCATATGAGGGAGAGTTTCTTAGGATTTTCCTCATACTACCACCTCTTTAAAAAAAATAACCTGCTTTGGTTTTATACTATTTAATATGGATTTAAATACAGATAGAATTTAGAGGATACTTAAGGAGTTTGGTTGATAATAATTTCACTTTGAATTAAAAAAATTATTTAGGAAACATAGGATATAGATGACTTTTAAATTTATCATTATATATATATATATATATATATATATATATATATATAGCTAGATATTTTCTGTTTTGCATTTGTAGGAAAACTAAGCATATATTTATCACATTTTCTCCATTATTTTCTCTTATTCTTTTATTAAAATTTTAATTATTTTTCTTTATTTCTTTTAACAGACTCCAGGAATACATGTAAAAGTAAAATTAATATCAAACAGCATCTTGAACTAAGATGGACAATGATGCCTGATACATGAAAGTATATAATGGATATCACATTTTAAATGCAAGCTAGAAACTATTATCAAAAATAGTTTTTTCAAATAGCACAATCATAGCAAAAGTTATTAAATATATCAATAATAAAATGGTATATTGGGTATTTTATTGCAGTAATTCAAATTTCAAAGAATGGCAAAATTAATGTGATTTCATATATAAGACAATTCAACCATGAAAATAAGTGTTGGTCTTGTGTCCAGAGCATAATTAGGGTGGGACTTATAGAAATCAGTCAGAACAAATAATGAGCATCAGTCAGTGGGCTTAATGAAAATCAGAATACTTTAATTCCTTTTTTTTAAATTCTCTTTCTGTACTTTTCATGAAAATAAATATTTGTCATGGAAGATACAATGTATTTCATATAGACAATCATATGCTTAGTGGTTCATGGTTGCTTTTTGAAAGAAATTAAAATGTTTAATCAGGATTTATGAAGACAAATTCAGGTTTATAAAAGTCAAAGCTGGACTTGGAGTCAGATTACTTGGGTCCATCTTTTGTGGATCTTACTCATACAAGTCTTACAATTTGATTTTGACAAGTCAAGGCATCTCAGAGTTTCAGCACCTTCAAATTCTGTATTTTTGGATTTTATATTGCATTCATAAATCCCCTATTACATACTTTCTTCTAATCATGCAATAGTGTTTATAATTCCTTATACATGCTTCCTTTTCTCCTCTCTGAACCCTCAATTTGATATGATTACTATCCTTCTTATTTTATTATCTTTTTTATGAACAATGTATAAAAACTCTTCTATCAATACTCTTGTTTCACTTTAGTCACTCTGAATACCTTGAATTGGGACAAAACTTCTGAGTAGGAGAGGTGGAAGGAGAAAGAGATGCATTAAGATTATCATAATGAACCTCTGGTTCAATCTTTTAAGAGGTAGAAAAATCACCAGCTCCCAGACTTAAGGCTAGAGGAAGAAGGGGAGAGACAATTTTAAAATGAATAAGAGGGAGACTACAGGAAATAGAAATGGGAAATTTTAAATGGTCTGAACTGAGAAAATTAATGTGTAGGTGGGTAAAGAGAGATTTAATGGAAATCAACACTATTGCTGTCCATCTATGAAATGAACTGCAAAAGCCAGAACAGATTCACCTGGAGGTGCTCTTCCAGATATAGCTGATTTCCAGTGGTGCTTCCAGGGCAAAGGGCTCCCAGAAAGTCTATGCAGCCAATCATAGAGGGATTAGAGTCTCAAATAGAATCCCAGATGAAAGGCAAGAGCAAGCAAGAGCTGAAAGAACAAGAAATCTGGTAAATGATAATGGAAAGGGGAGGGGAAGATCAAAGAGTGTGGAGAAGAGTGGGTGAGTTGCTAGACCTTGAAAGAAACTAAGATTCTTGGTATTGATTAGGTCCAAAGTAAATAACATAGAAAGAAAAGTAAGAGTTATGATAATTAAACAAAATAGAAGGACTAAACTAGAGACAACTTGCAAAAGAGGGCAGGTGCCCAGATAGTTTAGAAAAACAGAGTTCAAGAAAGAGGCATATGATTGAAGAATGTAAATGGAAGGGACATCGTTTTTGAAAGAATATGATTTTCTTCTTTTGCTTTCTTTTTCTCACATTATAGATGAGTGTGAAATTTTCATGTTAAAGATATATAATAGAGAAGAAGGTGAGAAAAGAAATTTGGTAAATATCAGTGCTTCACGAGGAAAAAAAAATTGAAACCTAGATCAAACTTTCATTCTAGTTCTGCATCCAGGAAGATAAATAATATTTAAAGATCATTATAGATGTTCAAAAGGAAAAATTAATTAGGTATAGTAACTGAAAAATGCATTTGCAAACTGAGGAGTTTGACAAAGAAGGCAAGAAGGAGTCACAAATCTAACTGCTGAAAATACATAGAAAGAAGAAAAAGTGACCCTAAGTTGGATGACCTGAATTCAGGCAATCTCAATTAAAAGAAATTTGAGAAATAATAGGCAAATATTTCTGAGATAGTCATAGAAAAGAGAGAGAGAACATATTAGAAGGTAGGAACTAAACTTTCTTATTTAAAACAAAACTATGAAAACAGGAAATTGGAATTTTAGAGGTTAATTAGCTTCCTGAAATCTAGAGAACAAAATTGTGTACTGAATTTTTTAACAAAAAGAAAAATTAACATGCTATAGATTAGGAAAATGATTTAGTCTGTAAAACAAAAGTTATTGACTAATTTCTTTAAAATATGGAAGGAAGGGTTATCTGGAATCCTAAATGCTTAATAATATTGAAATTGAATCTATAAAATAGGGGAATTTTATTGCGGAGTTGAGAGATAGTAGTTTACAGAATAATACAGAGGCTTCAAATTCAACAAAGAAAAGGAGAATGGAGATAGGAAAATGCTAAGATTTTTGGTACCAACCATAAAAATATGGTTTTAGCATAATTAAATGAGAAACAGAGGATGTAGAATGTAATAGATATTTCTAACAAGCTATGTATACATTTTTTAGAAGATTGAATTATATTTTACATGCATCAATACAACTCATTATTTTGAAAGACAGTTTTAGAAATATCATAGGACTCCTTGAAGTGGAAGATGAGATGGGTAGGGGTGCATATTGGAAATTAGTTACCTGAATGAGAGTCTTTGTATGTTGGGACATTTTCAAGGACAGTTTTATCATGTTAAGGCATGTTAGATGTTCAGCACATTAGATGTCCCTAAAAACTAATGACCTATTTATAAGGTACTTTTTCTACAGTGTAGAAATGTTCCTGTTGTTATTTGTCCTCAAGGTGAAAAATCCTGGTTATGTCACTATGAGAATAGGTATATTGAGTAAGCTAATGTCTTTTATAATGAGTGTATGCACTTAATATGAACTAGAAGATTAACCAGACAAAGATATCTAAGGTTGTAATCATGTATGGCTTATTCTGGTCAGTTTCTAAAGGTAAAGATTGTTCTGTCATTTGTACTTCTATCTTTATGCTTAGTCCAATGCCTGTCACATCATAGATGCTTTATAGTTATGTGTTCATTGATTATTGATTGATCCATACTCCCTAAGTTCCAGTGTAACTAGTCTTCTAGTGATTTCTCATATTTCATATCTTTGCAAATTTGTATTAACTCTTTCTATTGCTTAAACTGCATTTGATTCTTATCCTCACCTCTCAGAATTCTTATTGCTGAAATCTCTGTTCTTCAAGATTCAGCTCAATCACCACATATTTTTTTTACTCTATGTGCCTAATGCAGTGTGTGGTATATAATAGATCAGGTTTTTATTTTTAATTTTTTTTTTACTTAAGGCAATGGGGATAAGACTCACACAGCTAGGCAATTATTAAATATCTGAGGCTAGATCTGAACCTAAATCCTCCTGATTCCAGGGCTGGTGTTTTATCCACTGTGCTACCTAGCTGCCTCCATAATAGATCTTTGATAATACTTTTTCTTGGGCTCACAATTATCTCCTTTTAGAGTCACAGCTTTTACCAACTATTTCTATTACCAGCTAGTTGTAATAATCACTGAATTAAGACCCTTAGAGGCTCCATAAAAATAAAAAATTAAGGGCGGCTAGGTGGCGCAGTGGATACAGCACTGGCCCTGGAGTCAGAAGTACCTGAGTTCAAATGTGACCTCAGACACTTAATAATTACCTAGCTGTATGACCTTGGGCAAGCAACTTAACCCCATTGCCTTACTAAAATAAAAAAAAAATTAAAAGCTTAAAACTTTTTCTAAAGAATTTAAAAATGAGAAATACCTACATTAAAGGAGAAACAACATCTTTCCCACAGGTAAAAAAAAAAAGCCTCTATAATCCTTGAGAAATTGCAGGTGTTTTAAGAATTAAATTTGATTAAGAATGTAAGGAGAAGTTCTGAATGTCAGAGGTCCTCAGAGAAAGAAAATTGGAACAATTTGACAGTACTCATTAAAGTAATCTTGTATGGAGAGGCAGTGATAAAAATGTTAAATTTCCTCTGGCTCTCTCAGCTAATGAATAAACTTAGATTCAAATGTAGAACATTGTTTCCCTTCCCCCATTAGTCAATAGTGGATACCTATGTTGTTTTAAATTTTGCAAACACATCATGTATATTGTCTCACAACAACCTTCTGAACTAAGTCCTACCTTCTTAAAATATCTGGATTTTGAGTCTCTAGAAAATAGTATCCCTAATTTTATGGATAAGGAAATGAAGATTCAGAGAGGTTAAATGCCTCAAACTTATGAATATAAGAAGATAAATTTGAACCTATGTCTTTTCTTATTCCAAGCTGAATAATCTCTGTTCTTTTCTATTACTTCTAACTTCCTTTACTTAATTGCTGCTTCTGGTGATGATTTAATAACTTTTTTATTATATGTCAAAGTTCTCCTTTTCTTCTCTTTTGGTCTCTCCTATTCTCTGTCAAATAGTATAGATTCTCCTCTTCCTCAATATAATCTGTCATTTCTCAAAATCTTGCTTTTCCTCTAGAGCAACCTCTCACCAAGTTCATTAGTGAAATTTCATATTGAAAGAAAAAAAGGGGCAGAAAATTTTTGCCAGGTAGCATGGAAGAAACTCTTATAATCAGCAGACATTGATTAAAAGTATTTTCAAAGCCAGAAAAGTCCTGTGCTCATCAGAAATAAGTTAATTGAATGATGAAACTCAGTCACAGAGTTTACAAAAGTCTAATGGGAAAAAAGGATAGAAAAAATACATTTACATAAAAGAGCTACTAAAAATTCTGATGTCCTGCAATTCTTGCCTATGTGGAGAGTCACCTTTCGGCTTCCAAAAAAATCTCTAGACCGAGAAGTATTTGGGGTATGGAGAGGGGGACATTTTCTTTTTTGATTTCCAAGCTGCTTAACTACTCAACAATACAACTTTTATTAGCTTCAAATATGAAGAGGTCTTAAAATAAAATCAAGATAATTCAGGAGGATAGATTTTATTTTAGGAGAGATAAGCACCATTGCATTAAAAGTGACAGTGAATAAATAATTTATGTATAATACTGTAGCTAATTAATTCTGGTTGATTTTCTTCATGAGAGAAAAGAAGTACTTTGATTGGCTGGTAAATTCTATGAAAGGCTGGTCTCATATCACCTAAAAAATATCAAAGGTTAAACTTAAGAGATAAGAAAAGAGAAATAAAAAAGACAGAGAGAAGAAAAGGGAAGAGTGACAGTACCAGCTGTGATAAAATAGCAGATTCTCAACTTAAAGTCCAGGGGAGGACATAATCATGTATGCTCTATTTCAATAGATTAAAGTTATTTTGTATCATGTTGAAAAATATTAATCTATAAGTGGAAATAACTATTTTCAATGAAAAATTATTTCAGAAAAATGTTTACCACTATGTAAGAAAGTCATGACAATGTTAGAAAATTGTTGAGCTCTGAGGAAGCTAGATTCTTTTAGGGCATCTAGTTTGTACAATGGTTAGAGCACTGGTCTTAGGGTCAGGAGGATTGGAATTTGAATTTGATCTTAGACACTTGATATTTATTAGCTGTATAATCATTAATAAGTCACTTATCCTTATTGTCTCACATGCAGAGCTATCTCTAATCATTCTGATCTATATCTGGACACTGGATCCAGATGGCTCTGGAGGAGAAAGTAAGGTTGGTAACTTTTCATAGCACCCTCCCACTAAAATCCATTTCATTTGCTTGTCATAGCTTCACCTCTCTTGATGTCATGGTCTTCTTTGACAATGAAGGATAAACATCATTTTTAGGATAGTGTTACTCTTGAAGTCAAGAACACTCATCTTTCTAAACTGAAATCCGACCTCTGACATTTATTAGCTAAGTGACTTTCAGGAAGTCTCAGTTTCCTCATTTCCAAAACTGGAGAAGGACATGACAAGCCATTCCAATATCTATGCAAAGAAAACCCAAGGTGAACTCACAAAGAGTCCAAAATGTCTGAAACAATTAACAATATTATCTTTTCCACCTTCCACTTCTTCAGTTACCTCCTTGATTTAACCAGATAAAATTGTTTATCAGATGTTTCATGAGAATAAAATAATCCATCCATCAAACATGAATTGAGTACAGATTAATTACCAAGCACTAGGAATATATGTAAACAACAAGTGATCAAATAAATCTTTATGTACATATATGCATTTATATTTTATAATGATGCATGTATGAAAGTAAAGATATATGCATAAATGTTTTATATATAAACAAATATATCCATGTATGACTGCAAAAATATGCATACACATATATTTATATATGTACATATATTATATTATTTATATATTATATTATATATTTTATATATTATATATTATGCATTATAGTATTTATATATTATATTATTTATTATATTATGTTATTGTCTTTCTTTGTTAGTTAATTATTCATTTGTACATTTCTTTATTTGTTTACATATATTCCTGGCACTTGGCACTATGACCAACATTTGTTTAATGGATGAATTGATTTTCATGAAATATTTTCTTTAATGACATTCAGTTCTTTATCTAGTTGTCTAATTATATGTGTACATATAGATATACATGCATCCATATAATAGTCATGCAAGGTATAATATATACTTTGAAGAAGAAAGTAGTAGTAATGAGGTGATCTAAAATATCTTTTATTTGGAAGGTAGTTCTTGAGTTAAAGCTGCAAAGAATCCAGAAATTCTAAGAGGAAGACTTGGGAAGGGGGAAAAAAAACAAAATAAGCAAATTTGACTGCACCATAGAAATTTGGAGCGGAACAATATGTAATAAGGCTGAAAAGATAGTAAGTTATCAGTTTGGGAAGAGATTTAAATACTAAAGAAAGTGTTTTTATTTATTATCCCTAGAGTAAAAGGGAGACACTAAAGCAGGGTATTGATGTATTGAGGTTTCACTTTAGAAAAAAATATTGGCAGCTCTGTCGATTTTTTATAAGAGTGGGGAGAAACTTGAGGAAGACAGACCAGTTAATTAGGAAGCTATTAAAATATAGAGGTGATTCATTATTCAGCATCTGTGCAGGACTTTCAAATTCACAGTATATTTAAAGTAAGGTACTTAATATAGTATGTACCCGGAATTAAATCCAAACTTAAACATTATGATAAGTTTGGTAATCGTCTGGTGTCATTTCAATAGAAGGAAATATCATCCTCATCTTTAGAATTTTTTGACAATGGTTGGTTCCTTTATGTTATTGTTTTTTAATTGATTAGTAGATATTGATTCTATATGAGTATTAAAGTAGGAGAAACCAGCATAATTATGAAAAGAGTGTTTCTGAAAGCTAAGCTAATAAATCAGAAGTTCTAGCCGATCTTCTCAAGCAGAACATGAAACTGATGGTGGAGAGTATATCTTTCACCTGTAATCTAGCATGTTAAATTCAGAAAGGTTCAACAGAAGATTGGTCTCCAGGGGGCATATTAGGAAATGGAATTGAAAATTTAATAATTCAAAGAATATGTCTTCTACAGGGTAGAGATGCACATATTTGTATCTTCTACCAGTTGAGTGAGTTCCCATATTGGCAGAAACATGAATTCTGAGTATATGAAAGTTTAACAAGATAAATCTGACAGATTCCATGATAGGAATTTATGTGTTTTATGGCAGTCATTAATAGTAAGTTGTTTATGTAAATGAAAACAGTTAATATACAGTAAAACTAAGTCCTCTGGGGTAATCTGGGGAGAAGGGAATATTCTTGATATTAAAAGATGGAATAAATTATTGCTTTCATTACTCATCCTTAATCAGATCTGATTTTAGGGAAGAGTATTGACTCAACTTAAACAGGAATCACAGAACTGCTTTTATCAACACATTTGTTGAGAAAAGTTATTAATTGAATGGTTCCAGCATATCCATCCTATGGGATTTTTGGTCATCTTTGGAGAACATAGTACCATAAATATAGAATTATAGAACTTTACAAGTTTGAAAATCATCTAAACAAACTATCCTCATTTAATAATCATCAGAAGTGGGATTTGAACCCAGGCTCTCTAACTACAGAAATCATGCTCTTTCCAGGTTAACTGTTATAAGATATTCATAAAAATGGAGTCTGATTAACCAAAGGGTAGTCTGAAAGGACAGAATTCCTGAGAAATTGGGGTGGGGATTCAGGGGACAGAATGAAACACTGGGAACTAGGAGAGAAGAAAAGGTAAGTAACATATCAAAAAGGGTTTAAATATTTTGGCCAAAGTGTAACACTTATATGATTTTTTCCATTCCTCTCTTCCTGAAAATCAAGTCAGGATGAGCCACAGTGATCTGCTTTCACAATAAATCATAATCAAGGAAAGTTATGGAATTATATCAGAAGAAATATTAGTAGGGGCAATCAGAGGATTTTACAAAATGTATGGTCATTTTGGAACTATCCACACAATATCCTGGCACTCTGTGTTCTACACCATTCTGATACTATTGAGAGTATTGTGTGAAATTTTTTATCAAAACTTGAGACAATAATGGTAATGTTGAAAGGATTCAAAGGAACCCAGAATGGCAAAGAGTCTGCTAATCAAGTCTTGCAAGTTGTTTAGCTTGGAGGATAGAAAATTTAAGTTTTCACAATAGTCATCATCAGTAATTTAAAATCGATTATATTTATATTTCTTGACTCTAATCTAGTTGACAGAATGAGAGACAGTGGGTAGAAGTTGTAAAGAGTAAAACTGAAGTTTGTTAATAGGGAAAACTTCATAAAAATTAGAAGTATTGCAGAGTAGAGGGGGATGTCCTCACTGGAGGTTTTCAAATAGAAACCAGATAATCCTATAGTAGCTATATGATAAGGGGCTTCTTGTTAAAATATAAATTGAACAATTTGGATTCTGAGCTCCCTTCAAGATAAAATTATTTGAAATTATTGAAATGCCAAAGGATTTCACTTTCTTCACACTCCTCCAAGGAATTCAATACAAATGAGAAAAAAAAAACCTGGGTATAAATGGAGAGACCCACATTTTGCTGCTTTAATGGGGAACAGGGGTACAAGGAACCATAGAAATTAATTTACCTACTACTACTATCAAATTTAACTACCATTAGCAAAAATTAATATATTGCTTTTCTAAATGATGAGAAAAGCTAATTGTGTATATAAATTCTCTTCTCTTCACAAAGAAAATGTAATAACTCACTAAAATATATTTCTCTGGTAGCAAGTAATAGTAAATGGCTTTCTTGCCCCACATTTTTGGCTGAGAATCCAGTTTCTAAATTGATTGCTCTTTAGAGTAGAGTGTACTAGTTTGACCTTGGTTCAAATACTATTTTTAAAGGGGAAGTCGTAATATTTATTATATAACCATATTCCTTTTGACGATATCTTCCTTTCCTTTTTTATGGAAAGCATTTTTTTCACTTCAGTAAACTCTTGAATCTAATTTTGTTTCTGCTCTAGGCACTATTTTCCTATTTTCTTAGGTTCTTCTTTCTACTTTCTCTATTAACAATCCATAAGTCATTAGGATTATTGAGCATCAGGAGAGTAAATTTCGAGTTAGAAAGGATTTTACAGATTATCTTAGTCATTTACAGATTCAAGTTCAAACTTCCTATCTCTTGTTCTAAAAAGCAATGATTCGTTGACTGGAATGTAAAATTCATGAAAAGAAGTAAATATGAATGAACTATAGAAAACTATGGGGGGGAACTAGGGCCTTAAGAAAGACCTTGATGAATAATTTGTCAGTAAAAAATACGTACATATAATTCAAATAACTGTGCTCATTGATGGTTTTGGAAAGATTTTGCATAATCACAACGAACTCTTTCAGAAATGTAATACTAATGAAGAATGATTCAAGTTGGGGCTGGGTATTTAGAAACAAAAATAACTTTCAGTATGCTATTGCAGTAATCCAAACAGTTATTAATGGAAGATCATTTTAGAGTTGTGGCAATGGGAATAGAAATGGAAGTATGGATCACCTAGATGTGGAGGTTGAAAGAAAAAGAATGAAGAAAATTAAACCCTAAAAATTAGAATGGAACAAATATAAATCAATGAATCTATGAAACTATACAAGTCCATCAAACAGAATAAAAAGGCTAAAAAATTTGAAGGAAATGTAAAGTACTTTTAGGAAAAACAAACAACTTGAAAAATAGATTCAGGAGAAGTAATTTATCAATCATTGGCCTACTAGAAAACCCAGTTCAAAACAAAAAAGAAAAGTGGAAAACATCATGCAGGAATTTATCAAGGGAAAGTATCCAAATCTATTAAAAAGAAGGCAGTATTGCCATTGAAAGAATACACCCCCCCCCCATTCCCAAAGAGACCTCAGGATAAAAACTCCAGGGATGGTACAGACAAATTCATGAACTTTCAAATAAAGGAGTTTGGCAAGCAGCAAAAAAAAAAAAAAAAAAAAAAATTAAACACAAAGAAAATACAATGCAAAACAAGACCTATTAGTCACAAAACTGAATGACTGAAGGACCTGGAATACCATATCTTAGAGGGCAAAGGAGTTGGGGTTACAATGAAGAATTAGTATCCTGTAAAATACTGTCAGGGGAAAAGATGAATGTTCAACAAAATAGAGGACTTCCAAAATTTCCTGATATAAAAACCAGAACTGAATAGAGAATTCAATGGCCAAATACACTACTCAAGAGATGCACAAAAGGGAAATGAAAAGGGAAAGGAAAATAACAAAGCAAAACAAATGTTAGTCAAGACTATCAAATTGGATATAATCCTAAAAGGGAACATATAAAAATTATAGTTCTTGAGAATTTTACTTTTCCTAGGATAATTAAAGGCTGAATATAATTGAAGAGATTGCATTTAGAAGATGTGAGTATGGGTGGATCTTGTCTCTCCATTGAAGTGGTCCAACATGATATCACTATGTTTGAGAAAAAAGCCCTGATGAAAAGCAGGGGTCTATACTCTATTAAGTGCCTCAGTTCCCTTTGAGCTACTCTATTTCTGCTCTGTTCACAAAGCTTAGCACTTTCTCTGATGAAGTCATCATAAGTTGGGCAGTTTTGAGTCTCTGTCTCCTATGATTTAAAATCAATTGTAAAGTTCTTAAGTGAGATATTAAAAGTGTCTCAGTACTTAGATCCCTTTCTGATTCTTATAGTTAATTAGATCAGGGTTGCACTTAATCCATTCTTTACCTAACAGGGGGTTTAGTACCCTAGGTGGGGAGGGAGGGAAGTGAAATTCTTATAGTTAATTAAATCAGAATTGGATTTAATCCATACTTTACTTAAAAAAGGGAAAAATATCCTGGATGAAGGGGGGGATTATGGGAGAAACTATGCTTGTGGGAAAGGTTACAAATTTTTTATGAAATGATTTGGCTTTGGATGATAATTTGGCTTAAGAGGATTTTGTGTGCTTGGTGGGTACTTAAAGATCAGAAGAGGTAAAAATGATTATATTTTGATGTTATTCGGGACTTGAAAAGTGAACTTCTAATGAAATGGAAGATGAGAGGCAATGCTGCTTATCAAACCATCAATCAGTCAATAAATCTGTGATGGTACTTTTATAACACTTTGAGCTTATCAAGTATTCAGTTAATCAAACTATGATTGATGATACCTGATTAATAGTACTTGAAAGATAAATAACACCAGATGAAGAGGCACAAAGATTTATAATTTTAGAGGGAAAGAAAGGAGGGTGAGAACACTGAGTAAATTGTATTCAACAGATGTGTCGCAGAGATTGAATAAGATACATTCCCACTTGGGTTTAAAAATCTATCCTTCTCTACAGGGATGTGGGGGATGGTCAGACTCTTCCCTTATCATTATAAGGGAATAAGGAACTGAGTAAAGGGAAGGCAAAGGTATAAGTAAAAATAACTGAAAGTTAAATTTTAAAAGAAACATTAATGGGGAAAGGAAGTAAACCTTTGGTGATGAGGAATAAGAGGAAAGCAAAGAGTAAATATAAATGGAGAAAGGTAGCATGGAGGGAAATACAGAATTATTAATCTTAACTGGAAATGTGAATGGAAAGAACTGTCTCAAAATAAAACAGCAGAAGATAGCAGAATGGCTTAAAAATCGGAATAATATTGTTTACAAGAAACATTTTTTTGTTTTTATGTGTTTTTTATTTTTATTGATATTTTGTTTTTTCAATTATGTATTATGAAGGGTTTTCAACATTCATCCATATGCAAGAAACATGTTTGAAACAGAGAGTTAGATACAGGGTAAATGTAAAAGGATGGAGCAAAATGTATAATGCTTAAACTGAAGTAAAAAAATCAGGATTAGGAATCCTGACCAGAGATAAAGCAGAAGCAAAAATAGATATCATGAAAAGGATAAAGAAGAAAACCACATCTTCTTAAAAGGCACCAAAGGTAATGAAGCTATATCATTATTAAACATGCATGCACCTTGTAGTATAGCATCCAAATTCCTAGAGCAAAAGTTGAATGAATTACAAGGAAACAGACATCAATGCTTTAATAATGGAGGACCTCAACCTCCCTATCTCAAACTAGATAAATCTAACCATGAAACATACAAGAAGGAAGTTAAGAAGGTGAATGAAATCTTAGAAAACTTAGACAGGAAAGACCTCTGGATAAAACTTAATGATCTTAGAAAAACAAATATCTCTATTTCTTGACAGGACATGACACTTTTTCCAAAATTGACCATGTACTAGGGTGTAAAAACCTTATAAGCAAATGGGGAAAGACATAAATAATGAATGCATATTTCTCAGACCATGGTGCAATAAAAAATACATGTAATAAAAGGTCAGGGGAAGATGAACCAAAAACTAATTGGAAACTAAATAACTTAATTTTAAACAATGATTGAATAAAATAAAAATCATAGAAATACTCAATAATCATATCCAAGAAAATGATAATCATGAGTCATCATATCAAAATTTATAGGATGCAGCTGAGGAGGTTTTGAGGGGAAACTTTATATCTCTAAAAGCTAACATAAATAAAATTGAAAAAGGGGAGATAAATTAATTGAATATACAACTAAAAAAAGCTAGAAAAAGAACAAATTAAAGATCCCCTATTAAATACCAAATTAGAAATTCTGAATATCAAGGGAGATATTAATAAAATTGAAAGCAAGAAAGCCATTGATCTAATAAATGAAATTAAGAGTTGATTTTATGAAAAAGTTAATATAATAGATAAACATTTGGTAAATCTATTAAAAAAGAAAGAAGATAAGCAAATTACAAGTATCAAAAATGAAAAGGGTGAATTACCCACCAATGAGGAGGAAATTAAAGAGATAATTCAGAGTTACTTTGCCCAACTGTATGTTCATAAATTTGATAATATGAATGAAATGCATGAATGTTTATAAAAATACAAACTGCCCAGATTAAACCGAAGAGGAAATAACTTGCAAAAATAACCCCATTTCAGAAAAAAAAATTGAAGAAACCATCAATAAATTGCCTAAGAAAAAGTCTCCAGGTCCAGATGGATTTACAATTGAATTCTACCAAACATTTAAGAGACAATTAATTCCTATTCTATATAAATTGTTTTAAAAAAATAGAAAAATGAGTTCTGCCAAACTTCTCTTATGATACCAACATGGTGCTGATACTTAAATCAGGATGAACTAAAACAGACAAAGAAAATTAGAGACCAATATCCCTAAGGAACATTGATGCAAAAAATCTCAAATAAAATTTTAGCAATGAAATTACAGCAAGTTACTACTAGGATAACACCATGATCAGGTAGGATTCATACCAGGCAGGCAGGCATGATTCAATATTAGGAAAACACTTAGCAAAATTGAACATGAGTAGCAAAATCAACAGCAATCATATGATTATCTCAATAGAAGTCAAAAAAGCCTTTGATAACATACAACATCCATTCCCAGCAAACGCTCTGGAAAATTTAGGAATAAATGGAGTTTTCCTTAAAATAATAAGTGGAATCTATCTAAAGCGATCAACAAATATGAAATGGGGATACACTTGGAGCATTTTCCATAACATCAGGATTGAAGCAAGGATGCCAATTATCACTATTGCTATTTAATATAGTATTAAAATTGGTAAATTTAGCAATAAGAGAAGAAAAAGATACTGAATGAATCAGAATGGAGGAATAAGGAAGCAAAGATTTCACTCTTTGCACATGATATGATAGTATACGTAAGAGAACCCAAGAAAATCCTCTAAAAAATTCCTTCAAATAATTATTAAATTCAGCAAATACTATATTCAAATTTAAAAAAATATCTCATGCATTTCTTTCTCTTAATCCTAAGGCAAGGGAGGATGGAAGGAAATTTTTTAAGTTATAAATATACATAGACATAAGAATGAATGGTGAATAACTTTCATAATATACATTTGGAAAAATAAAATCTGAATTTTTTTTTAAAAGTTGCCTATTATACCATAAGGAAAAGATAAAAGAAAAAGGGAAGTAAAATCCAGTTTGACAGGAGGACAGGGCAATTAGCTGGAATCCTTTAGCCACAGAATAGTTCAGGTCCTGGCAAGAAGACAACAGCACAGATCCTGAGAGCTAGATAGACAAAATCTGAATCCTGAAACCATTGGGGCAAAAGACAGGACTGTGTTGAGAACAAACCATTGCTTAGGCTGGACTTGCTCAAAAAGGAGAAAATGATTGAGATGCGTAAGTAACATCTTGGTCAGTGATAAGCCACAGATCACACTGCAGTCCTAGAACAAAAATTTTGGGTCTGTACTCACTATATCTCAGGAGAAGAGCTCAAATAATAAAAATGAGCAAACAAAAGAGAGGCAAACTTAGAAAGCTACATAGAGATGATCAAAATGGCACCTCAGAAGTAGAATGCAGTGATAAATTACCTATATGGGAAGTCTCAAAGAAGTATGATTTGGACTGAAATCCAAGACTCACAGAACTTTAAAAAAAAGAATTTTAAAAATTAAGAAGAGTGGAAGCAGAAAAATGGATAAAAGATATGTGGGTCATGCAGGAAACTTATGGGAAATTGGACAAAGGAATCCATTATTTTAAAAGCTGAGATAACCAATTGGAAAAAGAATATTACTCTTCAAAAAATTAAATCAACCAACTGGAAAAGGAACGGAACTTATCTAAAACTAAAATTGAATAAATGGAAAGGAAATTCAACTAAGCCAAATGTAAAATAAACCAACTGGAAAAGGAAAGACAAAAGTCAACTGAAGAAAATAAAATCCTAAAAATTAGAATTGGACAAAAAAAGTAATGAATATATGAGCCATCAAGATTCTATAAAAAAAATTCAAAAGCTGAAAAAATTTAGGAAAACACAAAATACATTTTAGGAAAAGTAAATGATCTGGAAAATAGATACAGGAGAGCTAATTTACAAATCATTGCCCTACAGAAAGCCTAGGTCAAAAAAAATAACCTGGAAATATCTCTCAGGAAATTATAGGGGAAACTTGTCCAAATATACTAGATCAATAGACAAACAACCCTTGAAAGAATACACAGAACAATTCCAGAAATAGACCCCAGGTTATAAACTCCAAGCACTATCATAGCCATATTCCAGAATTTTTCAATGTAAGACAAAATACTGCAAGCAACCTAAAAGAAGCCATTTAAATGGAAGCATAAACATAATTACTTACACAGTACTTACAAACCTCCACATTAAAGTATTGGAGTGCTAGCAATATGATATTTCAAGGGAAAAAAGGACCTTGAATTGCAATCAAGAATTTACTACCCTGCAAAATTCAGCATATACTGTCAGGGAGAAAATGGGATGAAATAGAGGACTTCCAAAATTTTAAAAATCGGAACTAAACAGAGAATTTGATTTTCAAATGAAGCACTCAAGAAATAAAAAAAAGGCAACTGAAAAGGGGAAAAAGAAAATACTAGTCAAGTCAAGAACAATAAATTGTATATAACTCTATAAGGGAAGATAGCAATTGTAACTCTTGAGAATTGTATTTCTCTTGGGATAGTTAAAGGGCTGAACATAGATGAAGAAATTGTGCTTTGAAAAAATGAATCTCCTTGATTGTTCTTTTTTGAAGAAGATGAAAATGATATCACTTTCCTTGAGATAAATTACAGTGCATCAGACTCTGACTGATCAGACCAATTTGAGCTCAGAGTGTTCTACCACAGGTCAGGCATAAAATAGTTCAGATGAACATCTGAGGTGTTTACTCTAAACTTATGAATCTCACATTTCTTTTGAACAATTTTAATTCAGCCTGGCTCTTAGAGCTCAACGCTTTCTCTGATGAGTTTACGCTATGTGAGGTGGTCATATGCAAATGTCTCTCATGCCTTACCAACAAAGCTAAAGTTCATTAGTTTCTCAGCACTTAGAATACTTAGATGCTTTATACATAAATCAGAAGTGACTTTATATTACTAGATACTTAGAGGTTTGTAGGACCATAGGGGCAGTGGATGGGGATATATTTAACAAGGGTTGGACATAGAGATTAGGAAGTAATCTTATCTTAATCCATACTTTAGTTTATGAGTACCATGGTTGGGGTATTAAAGAGATGGTAAGTAAGATTGTACCTAATATTTTAGTTGGGGTGGGTTATTGGCCAATGGTCGGAATACTATAGAGATGGAGGGAGAAAGTATACTTAGAGGGACTGGACACAAAAATGACATGAAGAGATATGCTTTGCTTGGTGCTTTGACTACAATTAGAGGGATTATGTTTGAGGGAGGGGTTAGTACAAATGGTTCATGAAATGATTTGGTTTTACATGATGCTTTGATTCATGAGGATTGAATGTCCATGGAAAGTACTTAAAAACAGAGCAAAGTATAAAGTTATTATAATTTAATGTGATTTATGACTCTTCAGCACTTTCATCACTGCATTTTACTGAGATGGAAGAGATGAGGCAATGCTGCTTATCTATCAATTAAGCAACAATCAATCAAATTTTGAGAATAGTACTTGTATCAGGTAAGTTAAAAATGTGCACATTTTGACAAAGGGGATATAAGTAGGATAAAAAAAATAAAAACATAATAGTAGGAGAAGACCAGGCTTTATGGGATAAAGAACAGCATGTGAGGAGACACAATGACCTATTAAAGTAGAGGAAAAGAAGGGAGAGTGTGAACACTGAGTGAATCCTATTCAAAAAATATGAGACAGAGAGGGAATAACATATATTCCCAATTAGATTTAGCAATAAGAGAAAAAAAAGAAATTGAAGGAATAAGAACTGGCAATGAGGAAGCAAAGCTTTGATTCTTTGAAGATGATATGATGATATACTTAGAGAACCCAGGAAAATCAGCTAAAATCTCCTTTAAATAATGAATAAATTCAGGAAAGTAGCCAGATATCAGGATATCAAGTAGCAAGATATCAAGCAAGATATAAATCATCAGCATTTCTATATATGAACAACAATGCTCAAGAACAAGAAATAGATATTGAAATTCCATTCAAAATAAATGCAGACAACATTAAATACTTGGGAGTCTACCTTTGAAGGCAAATCCAGAAACTATCTGAACACTATTATAAAGCACTTCTCACACAAATAAAGTCAGATCTAAACAACTGGGAAAATATCAATTGCTCATTTTTAGGTCAAGCTAATAAAATATAAATGACAGTTCTACGCAAATTAAATTACTTATTCAGTGTTATACCAATCAAATTAACAAATAACAATTTTACCAAGCTAGAAAAATAGCAACAACATTCATTTGGAGCAACGAAAGATCAAGCATATCAAGGAAATTGATGAAAAGAACATGTAAAGGAAGGTGACCTAGCTCTACCAGATTTAAAACTATACTATAAAGTTTCAATCATCAAAACTGCCTCATACTAGTTAAGGAATAGAATGGATTAGAATTAGTTCAAAAGAAACAGTAGTAAATGAATTAAGTAATCTACACTTGACCAAAGCAAAGACATTAGCCTCTGGGATAATTTTTGGGAAAACTGGAATACAGTATGACAAAAATTATTGGCAAAATTGGAATATAGTAAGACAAAATTAGGCATGGACCCATATATCATACCTAATACTAAAATAAAGTCAAAATCTGTACAGGATTTAGATATAAAGTGTGACACCATAGACAAAGAAAAACTATATCTGTCAGATCTATGAAAAGAGGAAAAATTTATGACCTAACAAGAAATAGATGACATTATAAATTTCAAAATGGATGATTTTGAGTATATTCAATTAAAAGTTTTTGTACTAATGAAACCAATGCTCCAAAAATTAGAAGGAAAACAGAAAGTTGGGAAACAATTTTCACAGCTAGGGTTTCTGATAAAGATCTCATTTGTAAAATAGAGAGTTTCATTAAATGTATAAGGTTAAAAGTCATTCCCCAATTAATAAATGGACAAAGGATATAAACAGTTTTCAAATGAAGAAATTAAAGCTGTATACAATGATATGAAAAAATGCTCTAAATCATTACTGAATAGAGAACTGCAAATTAAAACAAGTATGATATTCTAACTCATACTTACTAGACTGACTTAGATGCCAAAAAGGTACAATGATCAATGTTGGAGAGGTTGTGGCAGTAATGGGACATTAATGCATTGTTGGTGGAATTATGATCTGATGCAATAATTCTGGAGAACAATAGGGAACAATGCCCAAAGAACAATAAAACTGATCATACCTATTGACCCAGCAATTTCAATACTAGGCCTATATCAAGAAGAATTCATAAAAAATTGGAAAGATCCCAGATGTTCCAAATTATTTATAACGACTTTGTGGTGGAAAAGAATTAGCAATTGAGGGGATTTCTATCAATTGGGGAATGGCTGAAGAAATTATAGTATATGAATATTATGAAATACTCTTGTTCTATAAGAAACCATGAATGGCCATACTCTGGAGGAACATGTGCCTAATGGAATAGCATCCAAATGAGAGATCCTCAATAAAATACCAAATTAGAAATTCTGAAAATCAAAGGAGAGATTAATGAAAATGAAAGCAAGAAAAGCATTGCTTTAATAAACAAAACTGAGACTTTGTTTTATGAAAAACAACAAAATAGATAAAATATTGATTAATCTTACTTAAAATAAAGAAAATCAAGATACCAATATCAAAAATAAAAATGATGAACTCAACACCAATGAAGGAGAAATAGAAGAGATAATTTGGAGTATTTTACCCAACTGTATGCTAATCAATTTGATAATCTGAGTGAAATGGAAGACTTTTTACAAAAACCAAACTACTAAGATTAACAAAAAATAAAAGAAAATCAATAATTCCATTTCAGAAAAAGAAGGTGAAGAAATCATTAATAAGCTCCCTAAGAAAAAGTCTCAAGGATTAGATGGATTTGCAAGTGAATTCAACCAAACATTTAAGGAACAATTAATTCCAATTTTACAAAAATTAGTTTAAAAAATTGGAGAAGAAGAATTTCTGCAAAATTCCTTTCCTGTCATCAATATGGTGCTAATAATTGAACAAGGAAAAACTAAAGCAGGCAAAAAAAAATTATAGATCAATCTCTCTAATGTATATTGATGCAGACCTCTTAAAAAATTTAGCAAAAAGATTATAAGTTATTACTAGGATAATATATCATGATCTGGAAAGATTTTTACCAAGTAGGCAGGTTTAATATAAGGAAAATACTCAAAATAATTGAATATATCAATAACAAAACCAACAGAAATCATATGATTCCCTCAAGAGATACTGATAAAACTTTTGAAAAACATAAAATCCATTCTTAATAAAAACATTAGAGAGGATAGGAATAAATGTACTTTTCCTTAAAATAATATGCAGTATCTATCTAAAATCATCAACAAATATTATAGGAACATGAGATAAACTAGGAGTTTTTCCAATAACATCAGGAATGTAAAAAGGAGTTTCACCATCATTATTACTATTCAATATAGCATTAGAAATGTTAGCTTTAGCAATGAGAAGAAAAAGAATTTGAAGGAATTAGAATTGGCAATGAGGGAGCAAAACTTTCATTTTTTGTAGATGAAATGAAAGTATGATTATTGAATATTAGAAAATCATCCAAAAAGCTACTTGAAACAATTAACAAATTTAGGAAAGTAGTTTGGGTATAAAATTAACCAATATCAATTATCAGCATTTCTATATAAGAGCAACAAAACCCAAAGGCAAGAGATAGAAAATGAAATTCCATTAAAATTAATTGTAGACAACATTAAATCCTTGGGAATCTATCTCCAAAGACAAATCCAGAAACTATACAAACACAATTACAAAATATTTTTCACCCAAAGAAAATCAGATCTAAATAATAGGAAAAATGTAAATTGCTCATAGTTAGGCCAAGCTAACTAAAGAAAAATGACAATTTTACCCAAATTAAATTATTTATGTATTGCCAACCCAATCAACTACCAAATAACTATTCCAGTGAGCTAGAAAAAATAGAAACACAATTTATCTGGAGCAAAAAAAGTAAAAAGTATCAAGGGAATTGTTGAAAAAACATAAAGGAAGGTGACCTTGAGAGGAATGGACCAATGAATTAGGACAGGTAACAAAACTGAGTAAATGGCTATAGTAATCTATTGTTTGATAAATTCAAAGACATTAGCCTCTGAGATAAAAACTCATTATTTGACAAAAATTATTGGGAATACTGGCAAAGACTAGGCATAGACCCACCTCTCACACACTGCAGCAAAATAAGGTCAAAATGGGTACATATTTTTACATAAAGGGCAATACCACAGGCCAATGAACATATCAGGAAATACTATCAGATCTATATAAAGGGGAGAAAATTATGACCAAACATGAAATAGATTACATTACAAATTGCAAAATGGATGATTTTGGCTACAATAAATTTAAAAATTTTTTGCACTTATAAAGCCAGTGATGCCAAAATTAAAAGGAAAACAGAAAGCTAAGAAAGAATTTTCACAGCTAATCTTTCTGATAAACATCTTATTTCTAAAATAAATTTGGAATTGAATCAAATTTATAAATTTACAAACCATTCCCCAAATGATGAATGGTCAAAGCATATTGAACAGGTAGTTTTCATATGAATAATTTTGTCATATATAATTTTATGAAAATATGCTCCAAATTATTACTTATTAGAGAAATACAAATTAAAAAACTATGAGGGTGCCACCTCATGCCTATTAGATTGGCTAAAATGATAAACAGGAAAATGTTGGAAATGATTGGAACTTTAATGCATTGTTGGTAGAGTTGTGAACTAATCCAACCATTCTGGAGAGCAATATGGAACAATCCCCCAAAAGCAATAAAACTGATTATACATTTTGACCCAATAATACTAATATTATGCCTTTATCTAGGAAAAAATAATAAAAAATGGGAAAGCTATTCCAAAATAATAATAGCAGTTCTTAGAAATTGAGGGTATTTCCATCAATTGAAGGAATAAATTTTGAGTTGAATAAGTCATGGTTTATGAATGTTATAGAGTACTATTTCTTTATAAGAAAATATGATAGGTTGGACTTTAGAGACTTATAGGTACTAATGATCAGTGAAGGGAGGAAAACCAAGAGAAAAACAAAGAGAACATTGTACACCACTCCAAAGAACCTGGACAACTCTAGGAGACCTATTATGGACAATGCTATCCACATCCAGAGGAAGAAAAACAAAGCAAACGAAAATAAAGTAAAACAAAACAAAAACAACAAATTAGATACACTGAAGGATCACTGTGTTTACTTTTTAAAAAATTTCTTTTTTGTTTTTCCATCCTATTTCATTATTTTCTTTCATTTCCCTCAGTTCTAATTTCTCATGCAGAAAATTACTAATCTGTAAACATGTTAAAATATATATATTTGCAATGTTCACTGTATTTTTGGTCAAAGAGGGGAGGAATGTAGGCAGGGAGGGTGGAAGAAAATTATGTAACCTAAATATGCATATTCAGTGGATGAATACTGAAAAATTTTGAAAGCATGAAATTGGAAAAATAAAATTAAGATCAATTGAAAATCAGAAAAGGACATGGTAAGTAATGGAATATGCTTAGTTAAGGAGAGTTAATCCAAGATCTAGGTAGTAAAAATGATGAATCACTGATGGAAATAGTATAATAATAATGTTAGGTTAACATATGAATGAGTGAATGAATGAATAAATGAATGAATGAATGCGTGCATGCATGCATGGGAAAAAAAAAAACATTAAATACTTTCAACATTCAAAATGCTGTCCTAAGTACTGGGGATGCAGATGGACAAGACAGTCCCAACATTTAAGAAGGTTGAATTTTAATGGTAGAGATAATCCACATTAAAGTATTCAGTTGCAAGTCAAATGGAAAGTCAGTCCCAAGATCTTTAGGTAGCAAGAATAAAGCAGTTTGCAATGTCTCTTCTTTCATATCATTTCCTTGAATAAAAGTATATCAGATATTAATATTAAATCATTTGACATTAACAGAACTTTGTTGGAAATAATATTTTTTTTCTGGTTCTGTAGTAGCTGTGACTGTAGCAGGTGCCGAAGCAATTGTCAAGGGGTTTATCTCCTCTGGCATTGCTTTCCTAGATAGCAATATTATTTGTACATGTACAATTGTATATAATGTATTTCCATGTTAGGTATGTTGTGAAAGAAGAAATAGATCTAAAGAGGAAAAAAAGATCAGGAGAGTGAAAGAAACAACAAAATGAAATTTTAAAAAGTAAAATAGCAGAATTTTGCTCTGCATTCAGACTCCATAGTTTTTTCATTGGATATGGATGTCATTTTATATAAGTCTGTTAGGATTGTCCTTGATCATTGAACTGCTGAGAGAAACTGTGCCCATCAAAGTTGATTATTTCACAATGTTACTGTTAAGGTGTATAATGTTCTTCTGTTTCTACTACACTCAACAATGGTTCCTTCAAGTCTTTCCAGATTTTTCTAAAGTCTGGCCACTCATGATTTTTATAGAACAGTAGTACTGCATTCATATACCATTACTGATTGAGCCATCCTCCAATTGATGGTCATTGTCTCAATTTGCAATTCTTTGCCCCTAGAAAAAGACCTGCTATAAATATTTTTTTACACTTGGACCTTTTTATCCTTTTTATGATCTCTTTGGATATTGACCAAGTAGTAGTGGTACAGTATCAAAGGATATGTACAGTATTTTTTTAATTTGGGGGGAATAATTCCAAAGAGCTCTCCATAATGGATAAATCAGTTCACAACTCTAGCAACAATGTATTCATGTCCTAGCTTTCCCACATTCCCTCTAACATTGATTATTTTCCTTTTTTTGTCATTTTAGACAATCTGAAGTGTTGGGTGGTATTTCAATGTTGTTTTAATTTGAATTTTGCTTATCAATAATGATTGAGATTACTTTTTCATATGATAATAGCTTTTTTGTTTCTTGGTATTAGTAAAATAATTATTTGGTAGTTTGACAATTGAAGATATGGGAAAATTGGGATACTAATGTATTGGTGTGGTTGTGAAATGATTCAACTCTTCTAAAGAACAACTTGGAACTACTTCTAAAGCTCAATAAAGCCATGTGAATTTTTTGACGTGCCATTTCCATCTATAGGCCTGTTTTGCAAAAGAGATTAAAAAAAAAGGAAAAGAAACTATATGTATTAAAAATATTTATTGCAGCTATTTCATTAGGAGCACAGAATTAGAAAATGATATAACCCACCACTTGGGGGATTTTTCTACAGGTTGTAGTATAAGATTGTTATGGAATTCTATTGTTATATAAGAAATAGTGAGCAGTAATCTCTCAGAAGAAATTGGAAAGAAATACTTGAATTGATACAAAGAGAAATAAACTGAGTTAGGAGAGCATTGCTCTCAGTAACAGCAATAATATATGATGATCAACTATTAATTACTTATCTATTGTTAGCAATACAATGATAAAATACAATTCTATAGGAATTGTGGTGAAGAAAATGCTATCCCTTAGCAGAGAAAGACTTGTTGAAATCAGAATGCAGATTAAAGCATACTTAGTTAAAACTTTTTTTCTTGTTTATATTTTCTTTCACAAGAGTAATAGGGATAGAGCAATTAGGTGGCACAGTGGATAGAGCACCCTCCCTGGAGTCAGGAGTACCTGAGTTCATATTCATCCTCAGACACTTAATAATTACCTAGCTGTGTGGCCTTGGACAAGCCACTTAACCCCATTGTCCTTACAAAAGCCTAAAAAAAAGAGTAATTGGGAAATATATTTTGCATGAATGCACTTGTATAATCTACATCAAATTGCTTTTTTTTCTCAATGATGGGAGGAAAGAGGGAGGAAGAGAATTTGGAACTTTTTTGAAAGGTTCTTGAAAGTATTTTAACATGTAACTGAGGAAAATAAAATAATTAAACAAGAAAACAAGTGTTAAGTGTGATTCAAATCATTCCATTAATCATTTATTGAGTATTTAATAAGAACCAGGGCAGGAGAGACAAAGGAGTAAAAAAGAAAGAGGATTAAGGGTAGATCTGCATTCTACTTATCAGATAGATCAGGCTCATAAGAATATAAGTTAAAAATATGCAATTATATTAAGAGGGAGAGGGATAAATCAAACGAATTTTGATTATTAGGATTAGGAAAGGTCTCATATAAAAGATGGTATACAAACCTTATTTAAAAGAAATTTAGGAAAAACCAGAGATGAGAATGGAATCATCCCCAAAATAAGTATCATAGGTATAAAGGATAAGAAGTGGTTAAGTTTTATATGGAAGTAGCACTGGTAACATAGAGGCAATGAATTTTAGAAAGAGCAATTCAACTTGTTTTTGCCCCTAGAATCAAGCTTATTTGATTTTTCAGTAGGCTATGTTCTATTCAACTCTCAACTAACTTCAGACAGTATGGTATTCTTCATGTTACTGATTCTCTCCTCAGTGATAGATGCTAACATTGTGTTTTCCTATAAAGCTTTTTTTATTATATGCTTTTGATTTGCCCCAAGTTATAAGTTTTGTTATACTTATTGAGGCGAATTTCAATATATGATCTTGAAGGTTTTTTTCCTTGAGATAGCAAAGTCTCAAATTTCAAAGCCAATTAAATAGGCTTACCAGTATGATTTAAACTTCCTACCTCCTGACCAAAAACAAATTAGGTATCTTTGATGGGTATTTTTAGGTCCTCCTGAAATTAGTATGATATTGTGTTCATTCAATACCTGATGTTTTGGTATTCTAAATTTGTAAGTGGAGCATTCAGAAAAGTATAAAACTCAGTCACAGAGGAATTTGTTCATTGGAAGCATCTAGATGAATGCTTATTAATAGTTGTAATATATGCTGACACTCTATCTTATAAAATTAAAATATCTAATTATAATAAAAATATCCTCCAACTTTGGGGCACCTTGCATATAAAAGAGAAAATGGAAATGTTTAAATTCATTTTATAACAACAGAAGCTGTTTTTCACTTTTATAAAACATTTTGTGATTTGCAAGGAGCTTTTGTTACAATAACCCTAAATGCAAATTTTTAGTTTAGTTTAGGAAACTGAGTTTTAAAAAAAGTTATTTGCCCAAGGGCAAATATCAGTGCTGGGATTGGATTTTGAGTCAACTAGCTTTAGAACTTACTTTTAAAAGTAATCATTTTCAGAATAGTGGATAGTATGAAAACAATGTTGCCCTATAAACTGAGAATTTTCAATGGTAATGAAATATCAGTTTTATATGACAATAATTTTCAATTTTCTATTATGATACTGTGGTAGTTGTTAGGAATACAAATATACCAGTTCTTAGATTCAAGTAATTTATACCTTGGTACTCAGGTAATTTCAAAAGAAAAATATATTTCCTAGTAATTAAACATCATAATTTTCTTGTCTCTAATTTTCCCACTTTATCCTAATATAAATCATAGAGAGGCAGGCAAAACTAAATATCAAAAACTTGAATTCTCTATCAGTGAAGTCAAACTTAAATTACATAATCTTCCAATAAAAACTTTCCATCTAATAGCCAATTCACTCTAAGTTGCATAATGGTAATCTCAAGAATTTTGATATGATGCACTAGAAGATGGGTTACTATTTGAAACAAGTTGCATTGGTCATTGTCTTCATGTTGCTTTGAAATGGAGTGGGAGCAAGAAGAATAATGTTTTTTGAAAATAGTATTATATTATAATGTAGCTTTTGTACAGTTGACTTGATTTCAAATGTCAGTTTTTACAATAATTTGTTGTATGAACCTGAGAAAATTATTTGACCCCTCTCAGCATCAGTTTCCACATTTGTAAAGTTAATATAGCTTTTATAGCACCCCATCATAGGCACTTCATTTCAACTCAATAGGCCCATGCCATAATCCTCTGAAGAATCTTAATTTGCTTCTGTCTGTGTATCTTTTGTTATCCATTTTGGCAGGAAAATTTCACATATCTTCTCTGTCCATCCTTGTTCATCAATTATTTCAAGATGACTTTCTAAAATATACTTCTTTAAAGAATCTACTTTGAAATCATTTCAGACTTTATGCTCTTATTGGACATTTAATGCATTATTTAGCACAATTCATGGATTGCAATGTATTGTCTTAAAACTTATTTTTCTTTCAATCTGCTATAAGCAGGTACACACAGGCTTAAATTATCTCTCTTCATTAGAATTTTAAATATGTCGAGTGCATATCAGGAAGTCTTTCTTCTTTCTCTTTAATTCTTGTAGTCTCTACAGGTAGTTGCTCAATAAATGTTTGTTAAATGAAAGATAAGAAAGCATATATGTACTCAGAGACAAGTAAAACAAATGATTTTTTTCCTGAGAATTTGAGTGAATATGATAATTCTGAAATTGATGAGTGTATGTATCTATGGATTCTCAAATCAGTTAATGATTAAAATCATATACTTACTGAGAAAATATGAAACTTAAACATCATTTTTTTTATGACCTTAATTTCAGTATTAAAAAGGACATTCTGTACAACAAATCTATGTGACTTCACAAATGCTTATATGAAAGAAAGTTCTTTAGAACAAAAATAACAATCATTTCATTAACAGTCTGAGGAATGGTACAAAAACCATATTCTCAGTGATAACCCCTAATAATATTAGTTTTTCATTGTGTATAACTTGAATAGGATGGGATCTTTTGTCCATAAACCCAGAAGTTGATTCTTTAAACAGTATTCTAGGGTGGACGAGAAAAAAAGGCAGAAACTCAAAATAATCCAAGGTTGTTCCACAGCTGTTAACATACTTTCAATTCCCATTTCTGGAGGAAAGAATTTGTTTCATGTTTTTGGGCCTCTTTTCCATTCTATTTTGAGAGTTTTTTAAGTTTATTTTAATTTTATTCTTTAGCAAAGGAATTAAATGCTAGCTATCTGACTTGCTTATGTTGGAATTGACCAAAATAATTATTGGTATCCTGCAGCTGTTTGAAGAGTACTTCTTTGAGACAAATTCTGAAGAGTCCTAGATTTCTGTTATTTTGTCAGCAATCCATGATCAAAATGAAATCATGTGTAGAAGATAAAATAGAATTTGACACACAAGAAAACTGAATTACTGAATTCCATTTCCCAGCAGTATTGAAATATTCATAATAAAAGACTGGAACAAAGTTCAGTCGAAATTCAGCTACCTATAAAATATCTTGAGCTGTTGAGATGTCAAAACATAATTGTAATATGAGCCTGGCCCTTTTGTTCCTCTGAGTGCCATGAAAGTTACCAAATTACCTCATATAAGGTAAATCTCATGAAAGTAGTTTACTCCCGTGTGCATTTATGTTTACCCATGACTGCAAGAACACTATTTCTTAGATTTTGCCAGACCTTTACCCACAAATTCAGAACAATGAGGATATGTAATAATTTTCCCCTTATGTGATTAAAAAAGATAATCATTAGGCAATAAGGTTATTGGGATATATAACTCATATTTTTAGAGATTATCAAAACTTTTTTATGAAAAACTCTGTAAGATAAAGTATTATCTCCATTTACAAAATGTTAAAAATATGATAAGCTGATGGGGTAAGTGGATTTATACAGAAGCAAAAAGTCTTTAAGTGCCACAGGAATGAGAAGATTCTACATTTTAATTGACCATAGATCCAGAATTCTTTCTCATATATATTCTACCAGCAGGAGATAATGAGAGTCATGTTCTATGGTGTTTGGTTTTTATTTTATTTTATTCATAGAGATCATTAAAATGTGTATGATAAAATGACATGGTTAAAGACATTTTCAGAAAATAAAGCTGATTCATGGTCATTGTGTCAATTGGTCTTATTTAAGTATTAGAAATTGTTGTGGAAAAAAAAAAGAGCACCAAAGGACATTTACAAATAAAAAGAGAAAATGAATCATATAATGGAATTACATTGGCCAAGATGACAGGAAAGAAAAATGGCAAAGTTTGGAGAACGAACGTGGGGGGTAAATAAGCACATTGAGATGCTGTTGATGTTCCCGTGAATAGATATAATGTGTTATGTTGCAAATTTAGAATTACATAAAAAATATCACTAAATACTGTGTGTCCTTTGATCCTGTTATGACACTTTCTTATATGGAAGACATCAAAATCAGAAGACAAGGTCCTGAAAATTCACAGATATTTATATCAGCATTTTTGTTGTTGTTGTGGAAAGGAAATAAACTAGAAACTAAGAAGCAACCTGAATAATTTGAAGTATTTGAGCATGAAGAAATTCAATTTTGGTATAAGAACTGAGCAGTTATTTTAAAGAGATATAAAAAGATGTGATAAAGACTGTAGTGATAAGAAACAGAAGAATTTTTACTTTGCATAGGCATATATATTACTCATATATGCACATATATCATATTAAAAGATTAATACTTTTATGAGCTGATAAAATAATGAAATCAAGCAAAACCAAGAGAGTAATGAATGTAAAGACCATCAGTTTCAAAAGCAGTAATAATCATAACTAATATAAAAACTATTCATGATATCAAAGAAACCATGGAATATCCTGTGTATTTTCTGGCAGAGGTGATGAATTCAGGATTCAGATTGAGACAAATATTTCTAGACCACGACCAATCAAATAATCTGTAATGCTTAACTCTCCATATTATTTAAAAGGAATTTTCATTTCTCTGATCCCTCCCATAGGATCACAAATGAGGAGGAGAGAAAATAGATTTCAATTAATTTAAAAAAATAAAATTTTAATTTAAAAAAGATTTTAGGAATTAGTGATTGGGTTCTGAAGGGGGAATGGAAGGAGATCAAAGAAAACTATTTATTATAGCATCTTACATTGAATCAGCACTACACAAAGGAAGGGTTGGAGGGAGCTTCCCCCTCTTTTTCTCTCCTATTTGGAATAATCTTTGCCATTATGATAAAAATTTCAGACTAGTAGTATTTATGGTCATCCCTATTTAGACATGTGGTTGCTGAAACTACAGTCAAGTCCTTAGAAAGTATGGGCAAATATAATTAGAAACCTAGAGTCATGATTAAATTTATTGTGAAAAATTTTTACATATTCCCTTTGAGTTTTCATGTTCACAGTTCTTTATCTTGGTAATGTCAACCTTACTGCCAGATTTCATGGAGAACTTAGGGTTAATTTATATCAATTTCCTAACATCTTTTGTTTGGCTTATCTTGTTCACATTCTTTTGACAACTTATACTCCTTCTAACACCATTCTTATTTCAACCTGGACCAGTTGGTTAAATTCCCTAAGTGCTCTAGGTTTTGATACCAAGCATACATAGTTCAGTTATATTATACAATAAATAAGCCTTTGTGAACTACTGTGGATCTTAATAATTATTTGCATCACTATTTCTGTGGGAAAATCCATTCAATGTTGTGAACAACTAGGTTTCAAAATAACATTTTGGCACACAATCTACTCATAAATCAGGAACTTTCCTTAACTAGATATTCTGAAAACAAAGAACTTATCTTGACCAGTGGATAAGCAACATATTAGTATAGCAGTTAGAACTGCTACTGAGGAAAATGGCACAATTAGCACCAATGGTATGGTTCACTGCTCCCAGTCTTTCACGGTTAAATGGATTACTGTCTATCTTATAGCAATGGCCCACATATCACTTTTATCATGTTATTTTCTACTTTCTCATTTTGAGGACTAACCTACCTGTAATGCATGGGGGGACTGAAGTAAAATAATATAATTCTGATCTGATTTTTAGGTTCACGCACACGAAAGGAAAGGAAAACCCAGAAAATAATCTTATCAAACTAGTTTTAGACAAGATGCTCACTTATTCAGTCAGTCAGTGAACATTTTTACATATTTCCATATTTCCCCCATGTATAAGAGGCACCATTTTTCTAAAAATTTGGGGTCTAAAAAGTGGGAGTGTTTTATACAGTGCTTTTAGCTTTTTTCCCTTGCATTTCATGCTTTTTTGTGTTTGTCTTTCTGCTCATTGTTTCACATATGTTACAAGTATATTAGGTTTGTTTTACCATATTCTGCCCACCATTAGCTCAGAAATTATTTTTGTATAGTGCAGAATTCAAGTTCAGTGATGCAGTGAATGGAAATCATGCTGCTGAATGACACTTTGATAATCCTCCAACTAAGAAAACAATCCAAGACTTTCTATGTAAAGAAGAAACATGACTGAAAATGCCTGGGCAGAAGAAGACCATGAGAGGCAAGTCACCCAAATGGCCTGAGTTAGAGAGGGAAGTGAAGAGATGGATTGAAGAGAAAAGGGCAAGTGGAATTCCTGTGTCTACAAAGATGGTTCAGCATGAGGCAAGAAGATTGCTGATGGAAAAGAAGTGACTGATTTCCAAGGAGGACACAAATGGTGCTTCAGGTTCATGAAACAGAATGAACTGAGCATGCATTCATACACTAGACTTTACCAAAAGATGTCTGAAAGTTATGAGCAGAAGGTCCTTGAATTTCATGAAGAATAAAACTTAAGTTCAATAACTTTATGTAATACAGTTTTTTCAAATTTCAAACCCCCAAATTAAGATGTGTCTTGTACATGGAGAAATATGATAAATATCTATTATATGCTGTGCTCATTTCTAGGATTACAAACAAGAAACAAAAAATCAGTCCTTCCTTCAAGGAATTCATAATTTAATGAGGAAGATAACAAGCAAATATGTTCAACCAAACTATATCCAGGACAAAAAGAAAGTAATTGATAATAGTGATATGGGATTAGAGCCCAGGAGGAAGATGAGTTAAAAACATAATTTTGTGAATCATATCAATGGAAATGTTAACTGGACCCATGGGAATTGCTTAGATCTCCATGAAAGAGCATAGTGAAAAATAATCAACAATCACTGATTAAGAGCCTACTCTGTGCCAGGAGTTTTTGCTAATTACTGGAAATACAAAAGAAAAACAAAAAACAGTCCCTGCTGTCAAGGTGAACATAGTTTAATGGGAGAGACAACATGTAAACAACTATGTACAAACAAGATTTTTCTAGTACAAATTGGAGATAAACAGCAAAAGGAAGACATTGATATTAAAAGTTCTCAGAAGAACTCGTTGATCAAGGTAGAATTAAGAATTTTATCTGAAACTTGAAGGAAGCCAGGAAATAGAACTGATAAAGGAGAGAAATTTGGAATGAGGGAAAGCTAGGAAATATATATGGAATTAGAAAATGAATTTTTTGATTGAATAACAGCAAGGAAGTCAGCATCACAGAATCTTAGAAAATTTGGAAGATACTAAGGTAGGAAAAAACTGGAAAGATAGAAGGGAATAGCTGATGAAGGACTCCAAAAACTTAGCAGATTTGCCTAAAGGCAATAGGGCTTATTTAGTTTATTCTTTAGAGAGAAGAGAAGATCACATAAGCTTTAAGAACATCATTTTGGACACTTTAGGAAATTCTGATTCTTTGAATGGAAGATGAACTGGAAGATGATATGAACTGTAAAGAGAAAAGTAGAAAGCCATTGAAATAATCTATACATGAGGTAGTGCAGTGAGGGATGAATGGCAGAAAGGCAAAAAAAAAAGTGGGAAGGAGGGGAGTGAATGATTGTGAGAAGAATCTTCTAAAATAAAGAGGAGGGACCCAGTGAAGTTTATAACTAGTAGATCTTGGAGAGGAAAAGGATTACCCCTTCCCTGGAAATTGCAGTTAAGGGAATATGGAGAATGAAGTTAAAATGCTTTGACATGATTGGTAAGAAGAAAAATATTTATGACATATAATTCATTTTTTAGCAGCCAGGTGGCATCCTGAGTTCAAACTTGGATTCAGATACTTTCTAGCTATGTAACCCTAGATAAGTCATTTAACTCCATTTGCCTCAGTTCTATCATTTGTAAAATGAGGGGAGAAGGAAATGGCTAAACACTCCAGTATCTTTACTAAGGATACATAACAATAAATGAAAAGCTCCATTTTTTCAACAATGTATGTATAATCTAATTTTTTTGCAGAGGAATTACTAGATTATAAACATTTTAGGGACAAAACTTAAGTATTATTTTTGTCTTTGTCTATCCAGTACCTACTGTAATCCTTCTGGATGGTAAAGGAAAGAAAGTAGCTTAACTTAAACTTCTTTCCAAAGTTTTCTCCTTTTTGTCAAGGTAAGATGTGGAGAATGCAGATTTCCTTAGATAAACACATTTGTTAACAAAGTCCTCATATTCTTGTAGATGCATAATAGTGGCAACAGAATCCTATTGAGTCATCTAACCTTTCTCATTCTCTGGGCTTTTTCAGGGATCTGATCATGGAGACTTCCAGCAGAGAGTCTTGTTTTGAATAGGGTCAGGTTATGTACTCTGACCATAGTTGCCACTAGTTCAGAAAATGCTGAGAATTATGAAGTTAGATCTTCTCATTATGCAGTGCAATTATTAAAATAGTCATTTAAATGAAAGAGCCATTAAGACAGAAATACTTCATTATGCTGAAGATGCTATAACCTGCAGTACCTCAACAAACTTAGCTTATTTTTTGTTAATATAGAGAAAGCTCTTCAGTCTATTTGCATAATTTTTATTTGGCCACTCTGTCTTAAAAAAAAGTTAACCATGAAATGTGTGCTATGATAGCTGGTAAAATAACAAGTATTAAAACCACTTTGCATGTTAGCTAAGATGTTTCTCACTTAGGAGATATTTTCATGTCAAATCTTCTATTCTGAACAACTAATCTCCTCTCTTAAAAACAGGCTTCAAAATGAATTATTTGAATAATTTGAGGTACAATCAGACAGGAACATTAAAAGCAGAATAACTTTTTAAATTCTTTGTACAACAAATGATACAATAATGTTTTAACGTACAATCTTGCTGACTTATTCATCTATATAATAAACATATAATAAGTGCCTACAATGTATAGATCACTGTACAAGGAACTGAGTGGGATGTAAAATTAAAATAAGAAGCTGTCATTCTCCTCAGAGGTTTTCTAGACCATGAGGAAGACAAATCATAAGCATAGTTAACTATAATCCAAAAATATTAAGCTATTCTCTCCACTCTTCCCCTCCTACATATGTGTATGTTTTTGTATATGTATATGTATATATATATATATATATATATATATATAATATGCATGTTTGTATGGATGTATGTATTGTGAGACAGGTACAAAGGAAAGTGTTATCAGAGGACTGAGTGGGAATTCATATTCATGGAATTTGTTGAAGTTGCATTTTAGTTGGACCTTCATTGATGAGCTGGACTTTCAAAAGACAGAGACAGAAAGATATTCTAAGCAGAAAAAATATTGATGACATGTAAGAACATAGGTGGTATTGGGAATTGCTATAGCGAAGAGAATAGGTGGGTTTAATAGAAGTGTACATCATGTAGGGGGGATGATACAATATAATATTGTTTTAAATGTAGGATGCCATCATATTTTTATGTATCTTGAATGTCAAAAAAACATTTGAACTGCTTTCATTAAGCTATAGAAAAATGACAAATTTTATTTAAAAGCAATGATCTGATATGACATATGAAAAAGTAAAATTATTCTGGTAATGGGATGAAGGAACGAGTGGAAAATAAGCTCTTATGGTTGTATATTGTAATAGTCTAATTAGTGCAGATGATTTAAGTGGCACTGGAAATGGAGAATAGATACAGAAATGTTAAGAAGTGCAATCAAAAAGATTCTACTTACTGCATTGCAGTAAGGGAGAAGGAACATGAGAGACCAGTTAAATAGTGACTTCCACATAGTTTATGCCCCAAAATTTTACCTAAACTTTAGAGTAGGGTTATTAAAATGGGTTTTACACCTTCTAATTCTGTTGCTCCAGTGAAATATCCAGGTGAACAAACCTTTAAGTGAGCTGGAGAGGTAGGCATCAAAATCATCTGAACATCGAATCGTGAAGATTATTGATGTGAACAATGCTAAGAAATTGAGTCTTAACCAGGAATTCTAATCATATTGTGTCATAGACAATCTATTGAAGTCCTTTTTCCTCTTCACAGATTAATGTTATTAAAAATAAAATAAAACAAAGGATTACAAAGAAAACAAAAAATGCTGAAAAAACAATTGATGTTTGTATCTCTCAAACTGATTGTCTGTCTGTCAATATTTTAAAAAGTTACTCCACTTAAGGGGCAGCTAGGTGATTCAGTGGATAGAGCACCAGCCCTGGAGTCAAGAGGAACTGAGTTCAAATCTGATCTCAGACACTTAATAATTACCTTGTGCAAGTCACTTAACCCTACTGCCTTGCAAAAACCAAAAAATAAAAAAAAAAGTTACTCCACTTCAAGGAAAGAACCCCAGGTTTAGGGAAGGAATTTAAGAGAAACAAAGAGAGATTTTGGGGAACACACAATAAGAATTTGAGATGAGGATTCAAGAATAAAAACAGACTAAAGAAAAGTAGAAGTGTATCAAGAGAATGGCAACTCTGATGCCAAGCAGATTCTATTTTGGAGAAGATAATGATGAAGTGCTTTATGCTCTTGGTACTCTAGCTTTCCACACTCCCACCTTAATTAATTGTTGACTGTTTGCAGCAAATTTTCTTCAGGCTTTAAATTCTGTTCCATAAAGCAGCTGCTCTCAGAAGTTCAGAGAGCTAGAAAAACCCATATTAGTCCAGCTTTGGACAATGAAGTAAGAAAACCAAGAAGAAAAGAAACAAGAAGTAAGGAAAAACAAAAGAAAACTACAACCCCCTGAAAAAGAAAAAAAAATAGCCCTTTAGAATCTGATGAACACTTTATAAAAAAATTCTCATTCTATTTCTTTCCCTTAATCCTAATTCCTCATACCAAAAATGACTAATATGTAAAATGTTTATCAGAAGTATTTATGTACAATGCTAACTTGACTCTTAACTGCTGAGGGGAGTGGGGTGGGAAGGGAGGGTGGAAGGAAATTTTGTAACTTAAAAATATACATGTGCATATGGATAAAATATATATATATATATATATATATATATATATATATATGTATATATGTATGTTTAGATTTGTGCCATCGGGAAATGAGAGCTTGACTTGGAATCAGGAAACTTTGGGTGTAGTCCTAGTGATATTATTTAATATTTAGCACCAGATAAGTCAACTAACCTACCTTCGTGTCATTGGCCTCATTAATAAAATAAAGATTCACTACTTATACTTTCCACATCTCAGGAAAAGAAATTTGGAAACCATAGAGTACTATAAAAAAGATCAATGATTTATCATAATTTAACTTAAATTATAAGTATGTGCAAAATGAGAAGATATATTGAGCAAGAAATACTTCTCTGAGGGAAGACTAGGAAAGGTGTATCTTAGGGACTAGCCTATGAATCAATTATATGTTTTTTTTTGCAATCTGTTTTACCACCTCAAAGACTACTTTGGTTTCCTTTTGTCTTTGTAACTATCATCCTTGAAGACAAACTAATTAAGGTGTTATTACATTAGATGATAATGATGAAAATCAGCAGTGAGAGTTATCTACAATCTACTATTAATTATTATTATTATTGTTGTTGTTTATTGTTATCATTGTTATTATTCCCCACAAGCTTTTGCTTTCTTTTTTCTCCTGGCTAAGTCTCTAGATTTGAATAATGAGAAAACAATGTATGCAATAGCCCCATAGACTGAGGGATTGCTGCAGAATGTTTTTATCCTTTAATTTTGTGACTCCTTTAGGAATGCTGTGTCATTAGTATTTAAATCACTTCATAAATATTTCACTTTAAATACCATTGTAATGCCTGTGTATGCCTTAATTTGTGTCTAACATAATGGTATTGTATAGTGAGACAATTTCATCAGAGCAGTTATACAATTAAAAAGAGATTTAATGGAGCACTTTATCTTTAGTTTGGGTTGACCACTGAAAAGGAAGCAAAAGATCATTTTTCCCTCTTGCAGAATCCCTTGTTTGTATTTAAAGGAAAAGTTAAAGCAGCCACTTCAAAAGTCCTACTCAAGCAAATTGCAAAAAGTACCATTGCTACAAAAAACTCCATTCCCTGTCATCAGTACTCTGGAAATAAAATGGATTCATTGACATGATTTATTTATTGTACCCTGACTGTATTTTACTCATAACCAGATTTTTGTCCCACAGAAAATATAAAACAACTAACACTACCACCACCTTACACCTGAAGCCTTTTGAAGTACAGTCCCTTTTCCTCCCTCATAGAAACCTGTGAGTTAAGGTGTGCATTTTATTATCCTCATTTCATCGCTGTGGATGCAGAGATTTATAAACTTGCCTAAGGTCAAACAGATAATGTGTGTTAGAACCAATATTTTAGTATAGGTCCCTGTATAGTTCTGAAATTCAAATCCAGTGTTCATTAGACTGTGCCATACCATATCTTTGAATTGTCATCATCATCATCAATTCACATTTATAATTATAATAATAATGAATTAATTGATGAAAAATAACAAAATTATATAATTTTAAAACATTTCAATGTTTATAAAGCACCATATGCACAACTCTGTATAGAAACGTAATGTAAATATTAGAGTAACCATTTTACATATAAGGAAACCAAGGCTTTTGAGAGATGAAATAACTTAGGATCATATTCAATCAAAAAGTTGGAAAAGATCTAGATGAAATCTAGTTCCACTTTCTTTTAATATATAATGATAATGAAGATCAGGGAAGTTTGTAACTTACTCAAGATCACACAGTTAATATACATCATTAAGACGAAATTTGAACCTGGTTATTCATACTCCAAACAGGTCACTGCTTTTTCTGCCCTATCACATTATCTCAGAAACCATGAGTATCCTGCTTCATCTTAGTAGCTAGGTTTTGCTCCTCACTTGGGAGTCAAACCAAAGGTAACTAAGTTGTCCTTTTTCATAAGGAATGTAAATTTGATCTTGACTGTTTCAGTGGTCTTATTCAGGAAATCATATGAGGTAATTTTTCAACACTGTTTTGCTGACCACCAATTCGAAACAATATTTATCTTAATAGACAAAAAATGTTCTATCCATCTGATCTATGGAAAGTGGACAAATTTATGACTAAACAAAAACAGAGTATATTATAAACTGCAAAATGAATGACTCTCAATATAGTAAATTTAAAAGTTTTTGCCTTAATAAAATCAATGTTGTCAAAAATTAGAAGGACAGCAGAAAACTGGGAAACAATCCACAACTAGGATATTCTGATAAAGGTCTCATTTCAAAAATATATAGAGAACTATCTCACATTGATAGGATTATAAGTCATTCCCCAAATGTAATGGGGAATGGTTAAAGGATATGAATAGACAGTTTTCAAATGAAGAAATCAAAGTTGTATATAATAAAATGAAAAAAATGCTCCAAGTCATTACTGATTAGATAAATGCAAATTAAAACAATTCTGAGGTGTCACCTCACACCTGATTGCCTAAGATGACAAAAAAGAAAAATTAACAATATTGGAGAGGTTGTGGGAATTTTGGGACATCAATGTATTGCTGGTGGGTTTGTGATCAGATCCAAACATTCTGAAGAGCAATATGCCCAAAGAGCAATAAAACTGTTCATACCCAGCAATCACAATTCTGGGTCTATACCCAGAAGAAATAATAAAAAATGAAAAAAGTCCTGAATGTTCCAAAATATTTACAGCAGCTCTTTTTGTAGTAACAAATTGGAAATTGAGGGGATGCCCATCCATTGGGAAATGGTTAAACAAGTTTAGGTACATGAATATTATGGAATACTATTGTTCTAAAAGAAACCATAGATGACTGGACTCCAGAGAAGTATGGAATGAGTTACAGGATCTCACGCTGAGTGAAGGGAGCAGAACCAAGAGCAAAATGTACATTAACAACAAGAACATTGTAAGATGATCAACTCTGATGGATGCAGCTGCTCCTAGAAGTTCATTGATAGGATAAACCTATTAGACTGACTATGGACAATGCTATAACCCCATTCAGAGGAAGAAAAACAAAACAAAACAAAATCTTTCAGAATCTGATGAACTATTCATTCATTTAAAAAAAATCTCTTATGTGTCTCTTTCCCTTAATTCTAATTTCTTATACTGAAAATGACTAATCTGTAAATTTGTGCATGTATAATATTAACCTGCTGAGGGGAGAGGGGTGGGAAGGCAGGGTAAAAGGTAATTCTGTAATTTAAAAATATTCATATGAATATGGATGAATGTTGAAAAACTTTCATAACATGAATTTGTAAAAATAAAGTATCAATAAAAAGAAATATTTATATCTCCAAACAATATTAAGCTTCAAAAATATCCCATGGATAATTAGAGAATTTAGCTATTTAGAGAATTTTAGCTAATTAGAGAATTTTAGCTATCTTGCTAAAATCTGAAAAAAAATAGAGGCTAAACAGTAAACTATTAAGCAGAGCACAAACATTAATATGCAAAACATGGAAGAAATAGTAAGAAAGGGGTATAGAGAAAGCAGAGGTGCAATAGAGAAGGAAGAACAGATAAGAAGCAAAGACAGCAAACAGAAGCACTGTGGAGACATAATTAATTCTTTTTCTTCTTTCTACCATGTGATTTCAATAAGAATCAAAAGGCTTTACCCATAGCTGTTCCTGAAAGGTGCTCTCATATCCTAGAGCTTACAAATGACTGTGTTTTCACATTAACATCTCATTCCAGGTGTGCCAGAATTAAGTGGCAACCTCCTCATGGTCAAGGAACTTGTTTTCTTTTTTTTTTTTGTATCCCCAGAATGTTTATTTATTGATTTATTGTGTCTAACCTGATATTCTTTAATATGGAATTAATTCTTCTGATTATGCATTTCTGATGAAAATGAATCTCTTAACTTTTAACTAATAGTTACAAATTTCAATTTGAAAATTTTTTCTATTTTCTATTTTTATTGATATTGTATTTTTTCAAAGACATGTTAGGAAAGTTTTTCAACATTCATCCATATTCATATGTATATTATTAAGTTACAAAATTTACTTCCACCTTCCCTTCCCACCCCTCTCCCCTTAGCAGAGAACAGTCAAGTTTATATTGTCCAAACAAATCTGTGTTAAACAAGTTTACAGAGTAGTCATTTTCAGTATAAACAGTTAGGATTAAAGGAAAGAAAAACATAAGAGATATTGTTTTAAAAAGTGAATGTAGTGTTCATCAGATTCTAAAGAGCTTTTTTTTGGTTTTGTTTTTCTTCCTCAGGAGGGGAATAACAGGCAACGGCCAGTCTAATAGGATTCTTCTAGCACTCTGAATTGTTGAGAGGAGCCGCGTCCATCAAGGTTGATCATATCACAATGTTAATGTGTACATAGTTCTCCAGGTTCTGCTCCCTTTGCTCAATGTCAGATCCTGTAACTCATTCCATGCTTCTGTAGAGTTCAATTATTTATGGTTTCTTATAGAACAATAGTATTCCATAGTATTCATGAACCATAAGTAATTTAGCCATTCCCCAATTGATGGGCATCTCCTCAGTTTCTAATTCTTTGTCACTACAAAAAGAGCTGCTATAAATATTTTGTAACATGTAAGAATTTTCCTATTTTTTACAATTTCTTCTGGATATAAATGTAGAATTGGAATAGCTAGGTCAAAAAGTATGAATAGTTTTATTGCTCTTTAGGTATAGTTCCATATTGCTCTTCAGAATGATTTGATCAGTTCACAACTCCATCAGAAATGCATCAATGTCCTAATCCTCCCACAACCTCTCCAACATCTATATTTTTCCTTTATTTGTCAACTTAGGCAATATGAAAGTTGTGGGCTGATTCCTCAGAGTTGTTTTAATTTTGCATTTCTTTAATCAATAATCATTTGGAGCATTGTTTTCATATGATTGTATATAACTTTAATTTCCTCATTTGAAAGCCGTCTATTCATATCCCTTGACCAGTTATCAATTGAGGAATGACTTGTAAATTTATAAATTTCATGCAATTCTCTATATATTTTAGAAATGAGACCTTTATCAGAACTCTTAGTTGTGAAGATTGTTTCTTAGCTTTCTGCTTTCCTTTTAATTGTTGCAGCAATGGTTTTATTGGTTCAAAACTTTTTAATTTAATATAGACAAAATCATCCATCTTATGCTTTATAATGTACTCTATTACTTGTTTGGTCATAAATTTTTCCCCTTTCCATAGAACTGATAATTAGAGTATTTCTTGGATTATTAAATTATCCTTGGTGTCGCTCTTTATATCTAAATCCTGTACACATTTTGACCTTAATTTGGTACAGGACAGTGTGAAAAGAATTGTCAGTTTGCTATGTAAGGTTTATCCCCTACATCTAAGATGTTTACTTGACTTGTGTCATTCTTGCCTTGAAAGCTCAGTGATGACACCAATAAATTCCTTTTACCTCATCAACACACCTAAAGATAAGAGAAATCTTAGATAAAGAAAGAATCCCAGCCTAAGTGGGATTCTTGAAAATAAGAATCTTAAGTAAATATTATAAGGTATGAGAGGAACATAATGTAAATGTGAAATATCATTGGTTACTTAATTCAGTTTTTATTATTATTCATCCTTTCTCTACAAAATGGTCCCCAGAAATTTTTATCAGGGTTGGCATCATAAGAAGGCCATTAGCCCATGGGGTTTTGGTTAGATCCTTGAGAATAAAACATCATTTAAGAATAATTTCATAATTTCATTTTTAGTCTAACAAAATTATGATTAACAGTAGGAAGATTCCACAGGACCATCTTAAAATCCTAGACTCTACTCACCAAAACAATGACATTTTCTTTTAGTTATGATGAAATCTTTCCCTCTACTTTTTATAGAAATTTTAGAGAAATTGAAAGGGAAATTAATTTTAATATTATGAATATCAAATGTAATACTTTTCTCTGCCTAAAGGCCATCCTGACACTAAGATAAAACCTTCCTTCTAAAGAACACTAGGAATATCAATTTATTCCTTCCTAGAGGCCTCACTTATCTAGCTTGGGAAGGTCTTTGCCCTTAATATCCAAGGTCTGTTTATCCATAAACAAAAAAGTAACTAGCTTTACCACAGCTACAAAAAGTTATTACAAGGTGTCTTTGACTTTTTCATTAAAATTTAGGGAAAATTGGATCACAAAGAGCATAATAACCAGCATGAAGTCGGTTTTCTTACTCAGATTGCCAAAGGAGGCTGGAACCTCATAACCAGCCTTGCTCCTCATTTCACTCCTCCCCCTTTCTTCCTGTATATAAAAATCTGTACATTTGGTGAATACTTGGTGAATACTCATGTACTCAGATGCCTGACAGTTTTTGAGACTCTCAACCTTCTTTACCTCAATTCAAGTCATCTTTTCAATCACTTATGAATTTGATTTATTTTTATACTTGACACAATCATTGATAGCAGAGTGCTATTAAATTCAGAAAGACAAGAGTTTAAAGTCCTTATGGCATGTACTTCTTGTTTATGTCTGGAAAAGTAACAACCAATCAGTGCTCTTGGAAGATAAAATTTTAAGTAAGCAGAGAATATAAAAACCTCTAACCCAAGAGGGTGTTTTCTAACCTGGAATGATAGTGTATAAGACAAAATGATCTCTTCATTCAAAGCAAATTCAACAATCATTTATAGATTTTGATGATGATGATAGAAAGACATATTTCTGCCCTCAAAGTGTCTCATAATCAAGTAGATAATAGATATAAAGAAATAATTATAACTTTAAAAATAAATAAGACAAGTACATAAAAAAGGTTCAAACAAAGCATTATGAGAATATGCAGAGGAAAGGTGAATGAAGGGAATCAGGGAAAGACTCCTTGAGGAAGTGTAATAAAAGATGATACTTAAATATTTGAAATAGGAAAAAAATGACAGGCTTATTGCAGGCATTGTTTGCAGAAATTAATAGAGTAATGGAAATGTGGGATATAATGATAAGTTTTTTTTGATGGATAGCAGAATACAGGAAAAGTAGTTGTATATATGTTCAATTAGTAATATTGTATAAAGATTTGTTACTTGGCAAAGGATTATAAACATTTTTGTGGATAGTGGTAAGTCACTGAAGGCTTTTGAACAGGGATTAATGTCACTGTCAGGTGCTTTAAAATATTAATTTGGTAATAGTATATAGCATGGAAGGGGAGAACTAAAACAAGGGAGATAAGTAATGAGATTATATATTATATATGTATATATATATTTATATATATTTGTATATTCATGTATGTGTGTATGTGTACACATACATTTTCCCATTCCATTCTCAAAGTCTCTAGCCCATTTTTGGCCCATATAACTTCTTACCTGAAATTAGCAATTATAAAGTCAAAGTCAAGGATTCTACTTAAAAATAGACTAATGAAAGAGAAAAAGGCTAAATTCAAAAATCATTAAAAATAATTATGTTTATTTTTTAGGAATAGAATCCAGAAAACTAAGAAAGAATGAATAGACACATAGGAGAAATACTAGAATACTGGAGCTCTAGAAAAGGCTAGAGCCTAGAGTTTAACAAGTGGTAAACAGAGGCAGATAGTATAGAAAACTTGAGGAATATGGAGACAGAACAAGTTACAGGATATTGTTCTTGTTGATGCTTGAGAGAGTTAGGTTTGCTGATGAAATGGGAATAGAGTACGAATTTAAGAACTAGAGGCCAGAAATGGTATAAACTTCTCTTTCTAGTGAGGCAAAAAGAGGAGGAAAAATAGAAAATGACACCGATGTGGGAATGAATAGTAAATGATACTTAACAAAAAAGAGATCTGAATATAGTTTTAGATAAAGAAGAAGTAGCTGACATAGCCATATTGAAGATGTGAAAATGGTGGAGAGAGAGAAATGTATGGAAGTGCTAGGAGGAGGTAATAATAAAGAGGACCAGAGACTCTGGTAAAAGGGTTAGAAGGAAGAGGCTAATCTCTTCCTCTGAAAGAAGTGGAAAGGATTATTTTAAATGTAGAGAGGAGTCAAAGAAACAGCTTAGATTGATGCAGGGGCATAGGGAACTTATAAATAGAAACAAATTTTGTAATCTTCTGCACTTAAATTATATCTAGTAAGGAAATGTTTTCTATGCCTATGATGTGAATTGACTCCCATTGTTAAATGTAAATTCATAACTTCTGCTCACTTCTACCCCTTCCCCCACCAGCTTCCAACCTCTTACCTGTTTCAGGTCAGCTAGATGGGGAAGGATTTTTCCCCTTCTGGCCATAGTCTCCTAATGCTTTTATACCCAGAGAGTTGTTACAGACTATAAAAGTCTGGCCTGGACTTGCCTCTTGTCACTCAGACTTTCTTGAATCAGTTCTCTCTCTCTCTTTTCCTATCTGTCTTTCTCTCTCACTCAAACCTCCCCTAGTCTTTTGTTATTCACTCCTGCCCTCAAGTAGTTTACCAGATGATTGCTGCTTCTTAGGAGGAGAAAAGGTTTAAATCTGTATACTTTGCAGGTTTGTATAATAAACCTGAGAAGTTTTAAAATTCCAGGCCTTTACGTGAATTCTTTCACTTTCAAACCTCTCAATCTTAAATTGCCAACACTAATCCCCTGGAAACAAGATGACTGTTTTATCAGTAGAGTCAGGGTATAACCTGGAAAGCTGTGATGTGTTCTTCTTTTAGAGTAGTGTTTAGTAATCTCTTCTAATATTCCATAGGTAAGTCATGGATATCTGGCCAGAAGTTGTCATTTTGGGTAATAGTCTCCCTTTGAATGCAAATATTTAAAACAGTTCTTCTTAGTCAAATCTTGTTTCCACTTTTTTTTATCCCCAGGAATATGGTCATCTTAAAAATGGAATAAGAATCAGATATCCCTCAGTCAAATCAGCATAGTATTGTCACAATCAGGGAGGTGGGGTAGTTGAGCTGTGAGATCAAGAATTCAACAGCTGCTACTAATAGACTTAAGAAGGGCAGCAGTTGTGCTTTTACTCTGAGACTGACTATAAGCAGTGGATAAAAGCAAAGATAGACAAGGCTCTGTGCTGGTCTTTCCTAAGCTAGTGCTTACCCTGCAAGGGCATAGGTGGATGCATTAATAGAAAGGAGTATAAAGGATCATGAATATCCTCTTTGCAACAAAGCAGAATAGATCTGGGGTGTCTGCTGCTGCTGGAATTTCCCAGTTTGAATAACATGAGAGCTGTTACCCAGTAGGAGTTCTGAAAGACTGGGCATCAATAACTCAGGGGGACTGAGAGAAAAAAAATTGAATTATTAGTAAATGAAAGAATACTGAGCAGATTTGACATTTTAGAATTTTAAAAGTTTTTATACTAACTTAGAGAACAGAACTAAAGAGCATTATTCTGAGACAGAATGGAAATTGATGAACTGGTTGAGCCTTAAGTCACTGGAGATGCTAAAGGTCAGATTTATTGTTGGGAAACACATTCTTCAATTATTACTCTTATCAGAATATTCCATATTTTCACTAAATATCTAAGATCAGGTGTGTCCAACCTAACAATCCTAGCAGCCCTCTGGCCCATTCAAACAGTTCCACATGTCATTTATTATTTTGCTTGCTGGTAGAGTGCTTTGCAATGTATTCATGAATGGGTTTTGAATGCTGTTTGCTGCCCTTGAGGAGCTTTTCTTGGACAATGAGACTCAGCAGAGCTAAAACCTTGACCACCCCGTTCTAAAATGGAGAAATCCTTCTTCTAAATAGATCATTCCATTTCGAGTAAACAGGGGAAAAGCAGAAATTCTTTCTACAATTCAATATTTCTTTTTCTTTTGTCTTCTAAGGTTACTTTTTTCTAGGGAGAAGATGGTTCCTTAAATTTACAGTCATCATGTTCATCCACTCTTCTCCACACTAGCTATTAATACACATTTAAAAACACTGTGTGTTATTATTTAAGTTTCATACTGTTACATGTAATCCTCAAGAAAACTCTTCTGCTTATAACATAGTAGATCCTATATAAATGATTATTTCCTTCTCTTCTATTAGATTTTACTATAGACTTCTGGCCAAAATGGTAGAGAGAAGACAGGCACTGTGATAGGTGCTCTCTCTTTCCCCTCAGAAATAACATGAGAGAAACCTAACAGAAATTCGATCAACAAAACCCAGAGAATTCCAGCCAAGATGGCGAAGAGAAGACAGGCACAGTTCTAAAGTCTCCTGATCTTTCCCCATCCATCACATGAAACAAACCTCTTAAAAGAAATCTGACCCACAAAACCCAGAAATAAAAGCCAGAAGAAAGAAAATCTACTTCAGGATTTGTCTGAGGAGGCAGCATTGACCGAATTCTGACTGAGTCTGGTCTCAGAGGGAGGATCAGCCCCAGAGCAACAGATTAACAGCTGAATTGGAGCCAGGAGTCTGAGGGCCTGAGAGCTGGACTTGCTGGATCAGTGGTGGGACTAGACCGCAGGGACTTGAGTCAACTAGGGAGCAGAGGCACTGGTGCTGCTGCTTTCCCCCGGGAGCTTGTGGACAGGGGTGGGGGGAGAGTTCCAGAGGAGGAGAGCTGCAGACACCATCCCTGGGCTCCTCTGGTCTGAGGAACTCAGGGTCCCATTAAAGCTCAGACCTCTTCCCAGAGTAAACAAATGCAAACTACTTCTGCCTCAGGCCCAGGTGTGGGAGCAGAAGAACCAGGCCAGCTGAGGAATGACCTCAGGCCAGGCTAAAGCCCACCATTGATTGAAGTCAAAAGAATTCAATAGGTCCAACCTCTCCCTTCAAGCAAAGGGAGAAGACCTCAATCAATGTTACAGGCACTCCAGAGAAAGCAACCAACACCTCCTACTGGCCAGGTTGAGAAATTGCACTCTGTGAGTAAAGCCTTTAGAGATACCAAGCTCCTGTGAACCAGCCCCTCCCCAACTCAAGCTCTTTCCAAAATGAAGAAGGGTCAGTGGAAAGGTGGATCCATAGAAAAATTCTTGGAAGGGAAAGACTCTAACTCAGAAAGATCTGGAATCTCTGAGGAGAATACAATCTCATCTTCAGCACAGAAAGACTTCCTTGAAGAAATAAGGAAGGAGTTGAAAAATCAACTGGAAAATTTGGGGGGAGACAATTAATACCTTGAAACAAAAAATAAAACCTTAGAAAGTACAATTGGACAGATAAAAAAGGAGAATAAATCTCTCAGATCATCAATTGGACAATTACAAAATGAGAATAATCTCTCACATCACCAATTGGACAAATGCAAAATGAGAATAATTCTCTCAGATCCTCAATTGGGCAAATGCAAAAAAAAGAAAATAATTCTCTCAAAATTTCAATTGGTCAAATGGAAAGCTCTTTCAAAAGTAGAATTGACCAATTGGAAAAGGAGTTGCAAAAGGATAAAGAAGAAAACTCCTCCCCCCAAAAAAAGAATGGAGTCTACAGAATCTAATGACTCTATGAGACAGCAAGAGTCAGAAAAACAAAATCAAAAAATAGAAAAATTAGAAGAAAATGTAAAATACCTCATCAACAAAACCACTTACCTTGAGAACAGATTGAGGAGGGGGAACCTGAAAATTATAGGACTTCTTGAAATCATTGAAGAGAAAAACAGCCTGGACTTAATATTACAGGATCTAGTGATGGAAAACTGCCCCAATATCATAGAATCAGAGGGCAAAGTAGTTATTGGAAGAGTACATCGAGGTGGGGAGCCAAGATAGCCACATGAAGGGATTGAATCTTAGGAGCTCTCTGATAAAAACTCATAAGCTAAGGACTCTAACTAAACTTTCCAGAGACAGAACCCACAAAGGGACCCAGTGAGGCAGTTCTCCTACTCAAGATAACCTGGAAAAGAGCAGCAAGGCTCTGCTACTGGGGTCAGAGGGGTGGCCCGCTGGAGGGGTGGCCTGAGTGAAAGAACTTCAGCCTCCCAGAGGCAGCCCCAGGGTGCTGGGAGCCACAGCTCACAGCAGTGGGGGAGTCTCCTGAGCTGCACCCTGGAGAGCACTGGGCACAAAGTGGGGGAACAGTGGGAGACCTCTGCCAGAGTAAGCATGTGGAGCCCAGCCCTTGGGGCACACAGCAAGCAGCTTGGTGTTTTGGCAGCCCAGAGCCAGAAACCGAAGCAGGTGGAGCTGGTAAGCAGGAGCCCCCAGGGCATGAGCCCATTGAGCAGAAGGAGGGAAGTGAAGAGGGAGAGACTGCCGAGCTCTGTCCTCTGCCCCTGGAACAGGACTCTGGGGCTCTGACCACATTCAGATCCTGATCCCAGTCTAGGCCCCCCCATAGAAAAATAGGGCCCCCCCACCTTGGCCCCGTGGCAGAGGGGGGCACTTATGGTTTATTCACAGACCAGGAGGGAGGACAGAGCCTCACACACTGAGACCTTTCTGGGAGTGTCCCAAAAGCTAAGGAAGCACCCCCCAAAAAACAGGCTTAGGCTGGGAAAATGAGCAAGCAAAGAAACAAGAGGAAGACCATTGAGAAATATTTTGCAAATGAGCCCAAGAAGGATCAAAATACTCAGTCTGAAGATGAGGAAGCACAAGCTCCTGCATCTAAAGACTCCAAGAAAAACAGAAATTGGGTTCAGGCTATGACAGAGTTCAAAAAAGACTTTGAAAATCAAATGATGGAGTTGGAAGAAAAACTGGGAAAAGAAAGGAGAGAGATGCAGGAAAAACATGAAAATGAAGTCAGCAGCCTAGTCAAGGAAATCCAAAAAAAAAGCTGAGGAAAATAGCATGCTTAAAACCAGCTTAGGTCAAATGGATAAAACAGTTTAAAAAGTTATTGAGGAAAAGAATGCTTTAAAAAGCAAAATTGGCCAGATGGAAAAGGAGATAAGAAAACTCTCTGAGGAGAACAAATCCTTCAGACAAAGAATAGAATTCAGGGAGATTGATGAATTTACCAGAAATCAGGAATCAATACTTCAAAGCCAAAAAAATGAAAAATTAGAAGAAAATGTGAAATATCTTATTGAAAAAACAACTGATTTGGAAAACAGACTTAGGAAAGATAATTTAAAAATTATTGGAATACCTGAAATTCATGATCAGGAAAAGAGCCTTGACATCATTTTCAAAGAATTACTACAGGAAAATTGCCCTGATATTCTAGAAGCAGAGGGCAAAATAGAAATGGAGAGAATCCACCGATCCCCCTGAGAAAGAGATCCCAAAAAACCAACCCCCAGGAATATTATAGCCAAGTTCCAGAACTCCCAAGTGAAAGAGAAAATATTACAAGCAGCCAGAAGGACACAGTTCAAATATCGTGGAGCTGCAGTCAGGATCACACAGGACTTAGCAGCAACTACATTGGAAGCTCATAGCGCTTGGAATACAATATACCAGAAGGCAAAAGAGCTTAGAATGCAGCCAAGAATGAACTACCCAGCAAGGCTGAATGTCCTCTTCCAAGGAAAAAGATGGACTTTCAAGGAACCAGGGGAATTTCAAATGTTCCTTTTGGAATAGCCAGAGCTGAATAGAAGGTTTGATCTTCAGATACAGGACTCAGGTGAAGCATGGAGATTGGAGGAGAGGGGGGGAAATATGAGGGACTTAATGAGGATGAACTGCATGCATTCCTGCATAGAAAAATGACACTGATAATACTCATATGAACTTTCTCAGTTAATAGAGCAGGTAGAGGGAGCTATTATAGTTGAAGCACAGGAGAAAGCTGAATTCAAAGATAAATATGGTATAAAAATGGACTCAATAGGGAAAAAAGGGAAATGGAATGGGAGAAAGATAAAGGAGAGGGGTAATAGTCCAAGATATTTCACATAATAAGATTTTTTTTATTACAATGAGTTATTGCAATGATATGGAAGGTGGGAGGCAAGGGGGAATGAGGGAACCTTTGCTCTCATCAGAGATGGCTAGGAGAGGAAATAGCAAATATACTCAATGGGGTAGAGACATCTGGAGTAAGAAGAGAGGGAGCAGGGGGAACGAGTGGGAATGTGAATAAAGGAGGAGAGGATGGACCATGGTGGGAGAGTAGTCAGATATAACACATTTTCTTTTTTACTTCTGGCAAGCAGCTGGGATTGGAAATCCTGCCCAGGACCATAGGCCCAGGTGGATTCTGGGCCTACGGGATGGTATCTGGGCTCAGGGCTTCTTGGCCCTAGGACTAGGGATCTGTCTGCTGTGCCCCTCAGTGACCCTACATCAGAGTCAGAGTGAAAGGAGAGAGAAAATATAATACATGGTAGTGGAGAAATAAGAAAGGAGGGAGTTGCGATCAGTAATGGCAATGTTGGAAAAATATGGAAGTAACTTTTGTGATGGACTTATCATAAAGAATGTGATCCACCCATGAAAAAAAAAGAAAGAGTACATCGATCCCCACCAGAAAAATATCCTAAAATGAAAACATGAAGGAACGTTGTGGCCAAATTCCAGAACTATCAAATAAAAGAGAAAATACTGAAAGCAGCCAGAAAGAACCATTTTAATATCAAGGAGCCACAGTAAGGATCACGGAGGACCTGGCTGCATTAACATTAAGGGATTGAAGGTCCTGGAACAAGATATTTGGAAGTGCAAGGGAGCTTGGAATGCAACCAAGAATCTACTCTCCTGCAAAGTTGAGCCTTCTCTTCCAGGGAAAAAGATGGACATTTAAGAAAATGGAAGAATTCCAAAAATTTCTCATGAAAAGACCAGAGCTAAACAGAAAATTTGGACATCAAACAGCAGGTTCAAGAGATGCATGAAAAGGTAAAAAAAAAAAAAAAAGATAAGGGGGGCGGGAAAAGGAAAAAAATGCCATCCAGTAAGATGAAACTGGCTATATCCCAGCCTGGGGGAAAAGATTCTCATACATCTTGAGAATGGTAACTCTAGCAGAGAGATTACATCTAGCCAGAAATGAAGGACATTCATGACCTATCCATGAGACTGCTATCTAAAGAGATGTAACTGGCATTAGCCCCACTTGGGAGAAAGACTCCAATAACTCTCAGGAATTTTGACTCTATTCATTAGAATATACTGAACTAGAAGGGACAGACACTCAGAATTTTCTATGACTTAGATAGAAAGATCTAAAAAACACTACCTCCTTAAAAAGGGGGCCAGGAAAGAGACCGGAGGAGGGAGAGGATTGAATGGGGTAAATCTCATTACACTAAGACATACAAAATACCTATGGTAATAGAGGGAAAGAAGGGAGTAGATGAGAAACACCTGAATCTTCTTCTCATCAGACATGGCTTAAAGTCAACCTCCACATACTCAGTTAACTTATAAAATATCTATCCTTTCAAGTATTAAAAAGGGAAAAAGGGAGGGGGGAACCAAGAAGGGGAAGGGGAGTGGGGGGGAAAAGTGGAAATAAAAAAAGGAAGGGAAGGGAAAACTAAAAAAGGGAAAGGGGAAAGAAAGGGCAGGGTGTGATAGAGGAGGGCAAACACACTGAAGGGGTTGGTATACAGAAACAAAATACTTGGGAATATGGATAAAGCAGGGGGAAGGGGGAAAATACAAACAGAGGGAAGATAGCATGGAGGACAATAAAGGATTAGTAATCATAACTTTGAATGTGAATGGGATGAACTCTCCCGTAAAACATAAGCAAATAGCAGAGTGGATTAAAAACCAGAACCCTACAATATGTTGCTTACAAGAAACTCATTTGAAGCAGAGAGAGTTACATATAGAGTAAAGGTAAAAGGTTGGAGCAAAATATATTTTGCTTCAGCTGAAGGCAAAAAAGCAGGGGTAGCAATGCTTATCTCAAACAAAGCAGCAGCACAAATAGATAGCGTTAAAAGACAGAAGGAAGGAAACTTTATCCTCCTAAAATGTACCATAGACAATAAATTCATTTCAATACTGAATATATATGCACCCAGTGGGACAGCACCCAAAATCTTAGAGGAGAAGCTGAAAGAACTAGAGGAAGACATAGACAGCAAAACTCTGCTAGTGGGAGACCTCAACACCCTTCTCTCAGACCTACATAAATCGAATCATAACATAAAGCAGAAAGAAGTTAAGGAGGTAAATAGATTGTTAGAAAAATTAGTATGTTGGACGTATAGAGAAAACTGAATGGAGATAGAAAGGAATATCCCTTTTTCTCTGCAGTGCATGGAATTTATACAAAAATTGACCATGTCCTAGGACATAAAAACCTAAGGATCAACTGCAGAAAGGCAGAAATAGTGAATACAACCTTTTCAGATCACAATGCAATATTGGGACAAGGAGATATAGACCCAGAACAAATTGGAAACTGAATAACCTCATTTTAAAAAATGAGTGGACCAAAGAACAAATTATAGAAAGAGTTAACCATTTTATCCTAGATAATGATAATAATGAGACAACATACCAAAACTTTTGGGATTCATTCAAAGCAACTCTCAGGGGATATATTATAGCTCTAAATGCTTACATGAATAAATTGGAGAAAGAGGAAAGCAATGAACTAAATATGCAACTAAAAAAATTAGAGAAAGGAAGAACAAATCAGAAATCCCCAATTAACTACCAAATTAGAAATTCTAAAAATTAAAGGAGAAATCAATAAAATCAAAAGCAAAAAAGCTATTGAATCAATAAAAAAAATCTAAAGTGGGTATTATAAAAAAACAATAAAATTGATAAAACTCTGGTCAATTTGATTAAAAAAAAGAAAGAAGAAAAACAAATTGCTAGTATCATAAATGCAAAAGGTGAACCCACCACCAATGAGGAGGAAATTAAAGTAATAATTCAAAATTATTTTTCCCAACTCTATGCCAATAAATATAAGAAACTAAGTGAAATGGATGAATATTTACAAAGATATAAGTTGCCCAGGTTAAATGAAGAAGAGATTAAATACTTAAACAACCCTATCTCACAAAAAGAAATTCAACAAGCAATCATTGAACTCCCTAAAAAATAAATCTCCAGGGCCTGATGTATTCACAAGTGAATTCTACAAAACATTTAAGTAAAAATTGGTTCCAGTTCTATATAAGCTCTTTGGAAAAATATGACCTAACTCTTTCTATGAAACCAATATAATGCTGTTACCTAAACCACGAAGAGTTAAAATAGAGAAGGAAAATTATAGACCAATTTCCCTGATGAATATAGATGCAAAAATCTTGAATAAAATCTTAGCAAAATGTTTACAAGTCATCACTAGGATAATACATTATGATCAAGTAGGATTTATTCCAGGAATGCAGGGTTGGTTCAATATTAGGAAAACTGTTAGTATACTCAATTATATCAATAACAAACCTATCACAAACCATATGATCCTATCAATAGATGCTGAAAAAGCTTTTCACAAAATACAGCATCCATTCCTATTAAAAACACCAGAGAGTGTAGGAATAAATGGACTGTTCCTTAATATAATTAGCAGTATCTATCTGAATCCATCAACAAGCATTATATTCAATGGGGAGAGGCTAGAGGCATTCCGAATAAGATCAGGGGTGAAACAAGGATGCCCATTATCACCAATAATATTCAATATTGTATTAGAAATGTTAACATCAGCAATTAGAGAAGAACAAGAAATTGATGGAATTAGAATTGGGAAGGAAGAGACAAAACTTTCACTCTTTGCAGGTGACATGATGGTCTACCTAGAAAATCCCAAGAAATCATCCAAAAAACTACTGGAAACAATTACCAATTTTAGGAAATGTGTAGGTTATAAAATAAACCCTCATAAATCCTCAACTTTTCTATCTAGCAAGATACAGCAGGAAGAGCTGGAAAGAGAAATCCCATTCAAAGTAACCTCAGACAATATAAAATACTTGGGAGTCTATTTGCCAAGACAGACTCAGAATTTTTTCGAAAATAATTATAAAACACTTCTCACACAAATTAAATCATATTTAAATAACTGGGCAAATATCTACTGTTCAAGGATAGGTAGAGCTAATATAATAAAAATGACAACTCTACCAAAACTAAACTATCTGTTTAGTGCCCTACCAATCAAAAATCCAAAAATTTACTTTAATGAGTTAGAAAAAATTGTAAGTAAATTCATATGGCGAAATAAAAAGTCAAGAATTGCCAGAAGCCTAATGAAAAAAAGTGCAAAAAGAAGGTGGCTTAGCCCTACCTGATCTAAAATTATATTATAAAGCATCAGTCCTCAAAACTCTTTGGTATTGGCTAAGAAATGGAGTGATGGACCAGTGGAATAGACTAGGTGTAAAAGCAGGAAATGATTATAGTAATCTGCTGTTTGATAAACCCAAAGAATTCAGCCATTAGGGTAAAAAACCTCCTCTTTGATAAAAACTGCTGGGATAATTGGAAGTTAGTATGGAAGAACCTTAGATTAGACCAACACCTCACACCCTTTACCAAGATAAGATCCAAATGGTTACAGGACTTAGACATAAAAAACAATACTATAAGCAATTGAGAAGTTCAAGGACTAGTTTACCTTTCAGATCTATGGAAAGGGGAGCAGTTTATCACTTGGTAAGAGTTGGAGAACATCACCAAAAACCAATTAGATGATTTCGATTACATGAAATTAAAAAGCTTTTGCACAGATAAAACCACTTTAACCAGGATTAAAAGAAATGTAGTAAATTGACTGATTTCTAAAATATACAGAGAACTGAATCATATTTTTAAACAAAAATCATTCCCCAATTGACAAATGGTCAAAGGATATGGAAAGGCAATTTTCAGATTAGGTGATCAAAGCAATTCATAGTCATATGAAAAAAATGCTCTAAATCATTAATTATTAGAGAAATGCAAATTAAAGCATCTCTGAGGCACCACCTTTCACCTCTCAGATTGGTCAATATGACCAGAAAGGATAACGATCATTGTTCGAATAGTTGTAGGAAATTTGGGACACTGTTGGTGGAGCTGTGAACTCATCCAACCCTTCTGGAGAGCTATTTGAAACTATGCCCAAAGGGCAACAAAAATGCTCATACCCTTTGACCCAGCCATACCACTACTAAGTCTATAATCCTGAAGAGAGGATGAAAAAGGGTAAAAACATTACTTGTACAAAAATATTTATAGCAGCCCAGTTCCTGGTGGGAAAGAACTGGAAATCAAGTCCATGTCCTTCAATTGAGGAATGGCTTAGCAAAGTGTGGTATATGTATGTCATGGAACACTATTGTTCTATTAGAAACCAGGAGGGATGGGAATTCAGGGAAGCCTGGAGGAATTTGCATGAACCAATGCTGAGTGAGATGAGCAGAACAAGAAAAACACTGTCTACCCTAACAGCAACATGGGAGTGATGTTCAACCTGGAAGGACTCGCCCATCCCATCAGTGCAACAATCGGGATTAATTTGGTGCTTTCTGCATAGGAGAGTGCCATCTATATCCAGCTGAAGAGCTGTGGAGTTTGAACAAAGTTCAAGGACTATCCCATGCAATTCAGAAAAACAAAAATATCTTATTGTCTAATCTCTAAGGATATGATTTCTCTCTGATCACACCCAATTTGGATCAAGGTACAACATGGAAACAATGTAAAGACTGACAGATTGCTTTCTGTGGGGGGAGTGGGGGGTGGGAAGTAAGATTGAGGGGAAAATGGTAAAACTCAAATAATATCTTTAATAAAAATTAATTAAAAACATACTATCTTCACCTTTTTAAATTTCTTTTTTGTTTTTCCTTTTCATGGATTTTCCCTTTTTATTCTAATTCTTCTTTCACAATATGACTAATATGGTAATATGTACAACATGATTGTACATGTATAATCTATATCAGATTACTTGCTATCCTTGGCTTGGGGGAGGAAGGGATGGGTGGGAGAAAAGTACAAAAATGAATTTTGAAATTTATCTCTATGTAGAATTGGAAAAATAAGTAAATCAATAATAAATCAATAAAGATTAAAAAAAAAAAACAGAAAGAGAACCTAGGAGAGGAACAACTACCAAGAAAGTCTGTCTCAGGGGACAGTGGGTGAACCAGGAGACAAGAGCAGAGGATCAGCTTGGGGAGAGCAGCTGGGGAAAACCAGAGGGCCAGCCTCAGTCATAGAGACTCCAGTGAGTGGTAGGCAATATCCAACTTTAGCTGAGGAGTCTTTGGCCAGGGGGGGAAAGAGCTAAAGGAGGGTGAGTTCCAGCACAGAGTCTCAGAGCATGCCAGGAGAACAACAGGCTGGGTCAGGGACCTGAGCTCCATAGTTTCAGCAGAGCCCTGGGCCTAGAACAAACAATAAATAACACCCCCCTCCCCCAAGCTATCAGAGGAACAAAGTTCACTGAACAAAAAGGGATTAACTTCTTCCCCCAGGGTCCAGTCCAGTGTTGAAGGTGAACTCAGACCCTGTTGCTGAGGAGCTCATTCCAGAGAAAGCAACCAGCACCCCCTACTGGCTGGCCCATGGAATTACTATGCCAAGTGAAGGAAGCCTCTAGTATCTTCAAAAGCAAACCTCTGAGAGCCAGCTCCGCACACCAACACAAGATGAAAAAAGGCCAGAGAAAAGGGGTGCCCATGGAGAAATACTTAGAAGAGACCGATTCTAACCCAGAGAGATCTAGCACTGCTGAGGAAAATATGAATTGGTCTCCAGCCTAGAAAGACTTCCCTGGAGAAATCAGGAAGGAGTTTAAAAATCTGTTGGAAAAATTGGGAAAAGAAACTAAAGAGAAAATTAACACCATACAACAAGAAAACAAATCCTTGGAAAATACTATTGGACAAATACAAAATGATTCTCTCAAATTCTCAATTGGGAAAATTCAAAAAGAGAGTGATTCTCTCAAAACTGCAATTGGGCAAATAAAAAAGGAAATGATTCTCTCAAAACTACATTTGGGCAATAGTAAAGTCCTTCAAAAATAGAATGGACCAACTGAAAAAGGAGCTGCTAAAGATAAATGAAGAAAAAATCTTCTTCTCTAAAAAAAAGAATGGAATCAGCAGAAGTAATGACTTCATGAGACAACAAAATTGTGTTAAACTAAACCAGAGATTGAAAAATACAAAAAAAAATGTAAAATACAACATCAGCAAAACCACTGACCTTAAGAACAGGTCAAGAAAGGAGAATCTGAGAATTATTGGCCTTCCTGAAAACATTGAATCGATAAACAAAAGTCTGAACTTAATATTATAGAATTTAATGATGGAAAATTGCCCTGATTTCATGGAACCAGAGGGCAAAATAGTTATTGAAAGAATACATTGACCTCCTCTGGAAAGAAACACCAATGAAAACACCAATGAATGTTGTGGTCAAATTCAAGCACTATCAGATAAAAAAAATGCTGCAAGCAGCCAGAAAGAAAAAAACATTAAATACCAAAGAGTCACAATAAGAATTTTTCAGGACCTGGCTGCAGTAACTTTAAGGGACTGAAAGGCCTGGAAGGAGATGTTCCGAAAAAGCAAGGGAGATTGGAATGTAGCCAAGTAGCCACTCTTCGGCAAAACTGAGCCTTCTCTTCCAGGGAGAAAAATGGACATGAAATGAAATGGGAGACTTCCAAGATTTAATGATGAAAAGACTAGAGCTAAATAGAAAAATTTTTAAGTTTTTGCAAGGCAAATTGGGTTAAGTGGCTTGCCCAAGGGCACACAGCTAGGTAAACTTAATAATTATTAAGTGTCTGAGGCTGAATTTGAACTCAGGCACTCCTGACTCCTGGAACAGTGCTCTATCCACTGTGCCACCTATCCTCCCCAAAATGAACCATTTTTCATTTTCTAATCTTCTCTATCTCTTGTTTAATCATAAATTCCTCCTTTCTCCATAGATAAAATGGATAAACTTTTGTTTATTCTTCTAATTGGCTTATGATATCTCTCTTTATGTCAAAATCCTGCAGTCATCTTGGTATAGGGTTTTCAAATTTTCAAGTTTTCCCAACGGTTATTATTAAATAGTGTTTTTTTCTTCCAAAAGATGGAGCTTTGGTGTTTATCAAATAGTAGATAGTATATTAATTTACTACTTTTTTTTTAACCAAATCTATTTCACTGTTTCACTACTCTATTTTTAACCAATCCAAGTCAGTTTTGATAACTTTTGCTTTAGATCTGGTATAGCTAGACTACTTTGCATGATGTTTTCAATAGTTCCCTTGATATTCTTGACCTTTTGTTGTTCCACATATATTTTGTTATTATTTTTAATAATAATTTTAATAATTACTTATGGCACAGAATAAGTAATTTAGGTAGAATTGTCAATTTTCATTATGTCTACATATATATGTATATAAAGAAAGGTCTCTCTATATATGTATACATATATATATATAAACATTTGAATATATTTATTATGTTAGAACTATCCTCAGCCAGTTACATTTTCCAAATTGTTTAGATCTGACTTTATTTGTGTGAAATGTCTTTTGTAATTGTGTTCCTATATTATCTCTATTTGTCTTGGGAAGTATATTTCCAAATATTTTATGTTGTCTATAGTTACTTTTAATGGAATTTCTCTTTCTTTCTCTTGCATCTTTCCTCTACTCTGTCTTCCCTTATCTGCATATTAGGATAGATATTTAAAACTAAGTGGGAATATATATTATTCCCCTCTCTTGTCCAAATTTATTGAATAGAATTTGCTCACTGTTCACACTCTCCCTTTCACTCTTAAATAATAACTCTTTATGCCTCTTCGCCTGGTGTTATTTATCACTCAAGTATTATTTATCATATATCATAAATCACATTTTGATTATTTGACTGTCATTTGCTATCATTTGATAAGCTCAATTATCAAAGTATCATCACAGATTGCTTGACTGCTTGATAAGTAGCATTGTACCATATTACATCAAATTATAATATAATTATTTTTTTCCCTTATCCCTTTTTCAAGTACCCTCCAAGGACATACAGTCATCCTCATGAGCCAACATATCATCCAAAACCTAATCATTTATTTAACTATTTGTACCCCTTCCCTGGGTCTATTTTCACTCACATTTTACCATCCCCCAGGGTACTTTACCACTTGTTAAGTGAAGCAAGAATTAAGTCAAACCTTGATTTAATTAACTATAAGAATATTAAGGGTTCTAATTACTGAGAGACTCTGAAAGTCTCGCTTGATAACTTTACAAATGCTTGTTAGTGTTAGGGGATACTGACTCAGAGGCCCAGTTTATGATGTCATCATTGGAGAAAGTACTAAGCTTTGTCAGCACAGCAGAATTAAAGTGGGTCAAAGCATCATGAGAAACTTAAATTTAAACTTCATTTTTTTTTTCATCAGAGACTTTTGTCTCAAACATATTGATGTCATCTTGGACCTCTACAATGGAAAGACAAAACCCAACCATGCCCATGTCCTTTAAATCCAGTTTTTTCAATTGTATCTCACCCTTTAATTATCCTAAGAGAAGTAAACTTCTCATGATTAAGAAGTGTTATATCTTCCCTTTTAGGGTTATTTAAAATTTCATGGTATTGACCAACATTTCATTTCATTTTGTCTTTTCCTTCATTTTTCACTTACCTTTATATGAAACTCTTGAGTCATATATTTGGAGATTGAATTCTATGTTCAATTCTGATTTTTTTTCTCAGGAAATGCTTTAAGTCCTCTATTTTGTTGAATATCCATATTTTCCCCTGACAGGAGATGCTGAATTTTGTATAGTAATAAATTATGGTTGAATTCCCAGATCCTTTGCCCTATAATACATGATATTCCAGGTCTTCCAGTTCTTCAGTTTTGAGACTGATAGATCCTGTGTGAGTTTGCTTATGTTTCCTTTGTATTTCAACTGGTTTGTTGTTGTTGTTGCTTGCAGTTAAAATGTATAAACTTTAGCTTTACCTGTCACTAGTTAAAATGGATTTTTTCTCCTAAAGCTCTCTGGAGGGGTTCTGTGAATTCTTTCAATGGTAATATTGTCTTCTTGTTCTAGCATATTTGGACAATTTCCCCTAATAATTTCCTGCATGATGTTTTCCAGGTGCTTTTTTTTTTGATCTAGGTTTTCTATTAGTCTAATTATTTGTAGATTATCTCTCCTGTATCTCTTTTCTAGGGCGTTTGTTTTTCCTAAAATATATTTTATATTTTCTTCAATTTTTTCAGTTTTTCATTTTTTTGATGGAATCTTATATTCTCATAAGATTCATTGTTTTGTATTTGTTCAATTCTAATTTTTAGGGTTCAGTTATCTTTTGTGTTTCATTGTTAAAGGTGTTGAATTCTCTTGCCAATTTTAATAACTTTCCTGCATGATCTCATTCCTTTTTCCATTTTTCTTCTTCCTCTCTTCTTTGTTTTTAAAATTCTTTTTAAAGCTATTTGATGAACTTTAGACTTTGAGTCCAATTCATAGATTGTTTTGAGACATCCCCATGAGCGATTTTCACTGATTTCTTCTTCAGACATGTCATTGTTATCTTTGTCTGTAAAGTAGTTTTATTTAGGGAGTAAGTACTCTTTTAGCTTTTGTGTTCATCTTGTAGTTATAGTTCCTTCCTGGAGTCTAGGGAGTATAGAGCCAACGTTTTTATGCTGTGACTGGGATCTGATCCCTGGCTTGTTGTTGGCCAAGATGTTGCCTCTGCTGTCCTTTACCTCAGAGGTTTGGTTTCCTTCTTTATGCCCAGATTCTGAATTAACAGCACTTTCTTACCAACAGGATCTTGCCTTTTGCCTTGGTGTTCCCTGAGTTCAGACTTTGTTTGGGGTTGGGACCCTCCCTGCTGGCTTGCTATCCAGCTGCTGGAACCTATGGTGTTGTCAAGCTGTCAGGATCTGCATTGTACTGTGGCTAAAAGCCTCCTGCTGGCTTGCCCCCTTTCCAACCTCAACTGGCTTTACTTCAACTTTTCCCCAAAAGACAGACCTTCATTGAAAATCCTGCATAATGTCTACCATTGAAAACTTCTTTGGATATTCTCTTTTTTCTTGTTTGGATCTGTAGTCAGTACAGTCAGTACAGAGGCTTCATTTATTTTTTGTAGAGAAAAGCTATGTCACACTGCCCTCTTGACTCTGCCCCAGAAGTTGTCCTCAATTTTACTTTAAATTAAATTAAATTAAATAAATTAAATTAAGTTTTATTCATCTCAACTTTTTTCTTATTAATTTTGTGATTAGATTTATCTAGCTCTAAAAAGAAAAAACTAAGGTCCCCACTAGTGTATTATTGCTGTCTATGTCTTCTTTCAACTCATTTAACATTTTCCCTAAGAATTTGGATGCTGCACCATTTCATGCATACATGTTTAGCATTTCTATTACTTCACTGTTTATGGTAGCATTTAGCATGATTTAATTTCCTGGTGGATAGAAATTATGTAATGTAAAAATATACACATTCATATGGATGAATGTTTAAAAACTTTGATAATGTATTTGGAAAAAATAAAATATCAATTAAAAAAGATTTACTTTCCTTTTGTAATTTAATTAAATCTATTTTGTTTTTGCTTTATCTGACTTTAGGATTGCTACATTGCTTTTGTTGTTGCTTTTTTACTTCAGTTGAAGCATAATATATACTGCTCCTTCCTGTTACCTTTATTCTGTGAGGATCTCTGCTTCAAATCTTTCTTTTTTTGTTTTTTTATTCTCATTTTGTACAATTCTTTTTACATTAATAAAATATCCTTGTTTACAAGTAAACAAAATACCCCTCCTCCCCCATGAATATAGATAGACTTGCTTGGGCGAAACAAAGTAAAGGGGAGAGAAAAAAATTAAAATAAAAAAATCATAATAGTAATAATTGTAGGTATGGCCAAGTGGCACAATGGACAAAGCACCAGCCCTGGAGCCACGAGCACCAGAGCCCATATCCAGCCTCATAAACCCAACAATCACTGAGCCGTGTGACATGCAAGCCACCTGATCCCCACTGCCCTGCAAAAACCAAAAAAAAAGGAAAAAAAAAGACCCAAAATAAAATAAAATAGTAATAATAGTAGGAGTGGCTGGGTGGCAGACAGAGCATTGGCCCTTGAGCCAGGAACACCTGGGTCCAAATCCGGCCCCTGACACCCAAAGATCACCTTGCTATGTGGCCCCAGGCAGGCCAACCAGCCCCACTTGCCCTGCACCATCCCCCAAATAATAGCAAAAAATGTGCTTGAGTCTTTGTTCTAACACCAACAACTCTGTCATGGGTGGATCTCATTCTTTATGGTAAGTCCATCACAAAAGTTACTTCCATATTTTTCCAATGTTGCCATTGCTGATCGCAACTCCCTCCTTTCATATTTCTCCACTACCATGTACTATATTTTCTTTCTCCTTTCACTCTGACTCTGCTGTAGGGTCACTGAGTGGCGCAGCAGACAGATCCCTGGTCCTGGGGCCAAGAAGCCCTGAGCCCCCATACCACCCCTTAGGCCCAGAATCCACCTGGCCCCATGGTCCTGGGCAGGACTTCCAATCCCAGCCCCTTGTAAGAAGTAAGAAAGAAAATGTATTATATCTGACCACTCTCCCCCCATGATCCATCCTCTCCTTTATTCACATCCCCACCCCTTCAACCTGCTCCCCACTCCTTCTTACTCCAGATGCCTATACCCCAATGAGTATATATGTTGTTTCCTCTCCTAGCCATCTCTGATGAGAGCAAAGGTTCCCTCATTCCCCCTTGCCTCCCCCCTTCCATATCATTGCAATAGCTCATTGTAATAAAAAAAATCTTATGTGAAATATCTTGGACTATTCCCCCTCTCCTTTTTCTTTCTCCCATTCTATTTCCCTTTTTTTTTCTCTATTGACTAGATTTTTACACCATATTTTATCTTCGAATTCAGCTTTCTCCTGTGCTTCAACTATAATAGCTCCCTCTACCTGCTCTATTAACTAAGAAGGTTCATATGAGTATTATCAGTGTCATTTTTCTATGCAGGAATGCATGCAGTTCATCCTCATTAAGTCCCTCATATCTCCCCCCTCTCCTCCAATCTCCATGCTTCACCTGAGTCCTGTATCTGAAGATCAAACCTTCTGTTCAGCTCTGGTCATTCCAAAAGGAACATGTGAAATTCCCCTGGTTCCTTGAAAGTCCATCTTTTTCCTTGGAAGAGGACATTCAGCATTGCTGGGTAGTTCATTCTTGGCTGCATTCTAAGCTCTTTTGCCTTCTGGTATATTGTATTCCAAGCCCTATGAGCTTCCAATATAGCTGCTGCTAAGTCCTGTGTGATCCTGACTGCAGCTCCACGATATTTAAATTGTGTCCTTCTAGCTGCTTGTAATATTTTCTCTTTGACTTGGGAGTTCTGGAACTTGGCTATTATATTCCTGGGGGTTGGTTTTTTGGGATCTCTTTCTTGGGGGGATCGGTAGATTCTCTCCATTTCTATTTTGCCCTCTGCTTCTAGAATATCAGGGCAATTTTCCTGTAGTAATTCTTTGAAAATGATGTCAAGGCTCTTTTCCTGATCATGACTTTCAGGTATTCCAATAATTTTCAAATTATCTTTCCTAAGTCTGTTTTCCATATCAGTTGTTTTTTTTCAATGAGATATTTCACATTTTCTTCTAATTTTTCATTTTTTTGGCTTTGAAGTATTGATTCCTGATTTCTGGTAAATTCATCAATCTCCCTGAATTCTATTCTTTGTCTGAAGGATTTGTTTTCCTCAGAGAGTTTTCTTATCTCCTTTTCCATCTGGCCAATTTTGCTTTTTAAAGCATTCTTCTCATCAATAACTTTTTGAACTGTTTTATGAATTTGACCTAAGCTGGTTTTTAGCATGCTATTTTCTTCAGCATTTTTTTGGATTTCCTTGACTAAGCTGCTGACTTCATTTTCATGTTTTTCTTGCATCCCTCTCCTTTCTTTTCCCAGTTTTTCTTCCAACTCCCTCATTTGATTTTCAAAGTCTTTTTTGAGCTCTGTCATAGCCTGAGCCCAATTTTTGTTTTTCTTGGAGTCTTTAGATGCAGGAGCTTGTGCTTCCTCATCTCCAGACAGAGTATTTTGGTCCTTCTTGGGCTCATTTGAAAAATATTTCTCAATAGTATCCTTTTTGTTTCTCTGCTTGCTCATTTTCCCAGCCTGGGACTGGTTAGGGGTGTTTCTTGAGCTTTTAGGACACTCCCACAAGGGTCTCACTGTGTGAGGCTCTGTCCTCCCTCCTGGTCTGTGAATGACCATAAGCACCTCCCTCTGCCACAGGGCTGAGGTGGAGGGGGCCCTTGCTGTTCTATTGGGGGGCCTAGACTGCGATCAGGATCTGAATGTGGTCAGAGCCCCAAAGTCCTTTTCCAGGGGCAGAGGACAGAGCTCCCAGTTTCTCTTCACTCCCCTCCCTCAGCTCAATGGGCTCATGCTTACCTGCTCCGCCTGCTTCTGTTTCCGGCTCTGGGCTGCAGAAAGGCCAAGCTGCTCCCTGTGTGCCCTGAGGGCTGGGCTCCACCTGCTTGCTCTGGCAGAGGTCTGCATCTGTTTCCCCACTTTGTGCCCGGTGCTCCTCAGGGTGCAGCTCAGGAGACTCCCCCACTGCTGTGAGCCACGGCTCCCAGCGCCCTGGTGCTGCCTCCAGGAGGCTGAAGTTCTTTGGCTCTGGGGGGCCACCCCTCTGGCAGGTTGCCTCTCCCATCCTGGGGAGGAGAGCCTTTCTGCTCTTTTCCAGGTTACCTTGAGTAGGAGAACTGCCTCACTGGGTCCCTTTGTGGGTTCTGTCTCTTGAACGTTTGGTTAGAGTCCTTACCTGATGAGTTTTATCAGAGAGCTCCTAAGACTCAGTCCCTTCTTGTTGCCATCTTGGCTCCGCCCCCCCCCACAAATGTGATTTTGTAAATAATATATTGTAGGATTCTGTTTTTTAATGTACTCTCCTATCCACTTCTGTTTTATGGGAGAGTTCATCTCACTCAATTTCAGTTATGATTACTAACTATATTTCCCTCCATTTTATTACCACCTTTTCAGTTTATTCTTTTCTCTTTTCTTTCACCTGTCTCTCCTTACCAGTACTTTGCTTCTGACTACCACCCTATGTTGATCTGCCCTCCTTTTTTTCATATATATATATATATATATATTAATGTTTTCTTTTGGGAAAGAGAAAAAGAGAAAAGAGAAATTTTGTACTGAAAATTGGAATTTGATTTGTTTTGATATTATAAGTCGATATTAATAATACATTGCCAATAATCTCACAAGGTCTTTTGTTGGTAAAGGAAGAAATTTTGTAATGATCTTTGCCTCTTATCACATCATTTTTGGAAGGGAATATACATACATACATACATACATATATATGTATATATCTGTATCACTAAGTTATATGATATTCTTCTGCAACTTAAAAGTTTATATTTACAGTATTGGTTCTTTTGTGAGCATTTAAGTTATTTGAATACTGTAAATAATGTTAAAGTCTGGAATTAACATGTGATTGCTTTGAAAGGGTGGTAATGAAATTATAACAAATTACAACCCCTTCTGGAATAAATCTGTGGATTCATGCATAATAACTCATATTAATTGACTTGAATACCTGGTTGTATTTAGTATTGTTTAATTGCATTGAATCAATGACACATTAGAAATTTAAGATGTTCTAATGCTTTTTTAAAGAATTCTGAAAGTAATAATTTTTATTCTGAAGATGGATGTAGTTATTTACTTTGAGGGAAAGGTACCTATGTAACATGAGGAAGATAAAATGATGATAATTTGAGATTTCTCTGTGGCATTCTCTAGCCAATTGTTCTACGAGAAGTATGGTGATGATGGACACCTACTAGCCAGAAGGAGATGTTTGGTTATTTTAGACATAGTGAATAATTAAATGGGTTCCTCACAAAAAGTTGATTTTATATAATAAAAAAATATAAATTAGGGTTATAGCATTTCACATCTCAGTCTGTTTTATTGCATTTCATTTAAAGCACTGGCCTTAGGTACATAAGTAGCAATTGAATTATATTTTCCCTGGATCTCTTATACCAAATTACAGTCTGACACACTCTTGATTCTCCTTAGTACTCAAATCACCTGAAGCTCTGGTTATAGGTAATTTCTATATTACAACATATTGATAATTGATCTGTCTAACATCAGGTATATTAAAATATAAAGACAATATGCCAATGAAACCATTAGCCCTATGGGGTTTGATGTTAAATGCTGCAGATGGAGTAAGTGACCTTTGAAAGAACAGTCCTAGCCTCAACTGGAGTAGGATTATCTTAAAGAAATCCCTCACCTGACTCATTGGAAAGGATTGTCTGTATGACTTCATAAAGGAACATGTTCTTGTGTTCCTCTCTGCTCTATAATAGCAAATTGCCATGATTATTCTAGGTACATTATAATTAAGTATGAGAGTGAGCCATTGGAACTCTGTTTTCTAAATTTTGAAGAATTGGCAAGTCTTTCTGTCTTGGCCTTTTAACATAGCATGTGACTTTATCATAATAAGTTCCCTTAAGGAAAAGAAACATCAGTATGGCTACTTATATCAAATTAATTCCAATTAGGATTATTTTTTAATATGCTTTAAAAGAGAGATACATTCTTCAACTGGAAATTTTGTTCATTCTAAACATGGCCAAAGCAAAAGAGAAAATTTTGTTGCAAATTACCTTTTAGACACATGCAGCTTTTAAAATGCTTATTAAGTACATTTGTTTATATACTATTTTTGAGCTTTTTTTTACAACATAATATGACTAATTAACAAATATGTGTTAATTGGAACCCATGTTTTTATAAAATGTTATTTTGATACTGGCTTAAGATCATAAAGTATAAATCTTGCTCTTTATATATGCCTTTCAGTTTTTCCTAATCATTGGAACTCTGTTAAATAGCCTTCTCTGTTACAATATCTCTGGTTTTTGCTTGCTCAATTTTTTCCTCTCGAATTTTCTTTTTCTAGTTGTGTATCTCCAAAACCAGTCTTTGCAGGATGCCAACCAGCTGTGCCAGTCAATCATTCTCTGCACCCTGACTCAATGAAGTTCTTGCTGTAATATATTCATCTCAAAATGGACTCTGAAAGATCCAAGAGAATCTGTTTCCCAATAATTCTGAGTGGGGAATGATGATGAAGGGAAAGATGAAGAGAATTATGACCTAGCAGATCTTGTTAAATTGGGTGGAGGCTTCCTACTCTTGAGATATAAATTGAGTAGAAGTAAAGAATTATGAATGTAACAGAAACAAAATTTATAATCTTAAAAGCTTTTAAATCTTGTCAAATTGGATGGAGATCCCCATTCTTGAGATGTGAATTGACTACCCTTGATTCATTGTTTAATGTAAAATTTGTATCGGGATCTCCTTAAGCTTCACCATCTACTTAATTCCAGGTCCAGCAAGAGGAAAAGAATCTATCTTTTGTCTTCTGGATAAGGGACAGGACTATAAACATCTGGGTGCAACCTCTGGCAAAACTTAAGTTGCCTTTGACTTTCTGGCCCAGTCAACTTTGCTTGACTACTTTTTTGTCTCTGTCTCTCTTTAACCTCCAGACTCCTGCTGAAAACCCTGATCAGGTGGACTGACCAGTTCAATCAGCAACCCACATGGTCTACTCTTTAAACTCTTCTTAAGTATTTTTTTAGGTTGTTGCAAGGGAAATGAGGTTAAGTGGCTTGCCCACGGCCAAATAGCTAGGTAATTATAAAACATCTGAGGCCCAATTTGAACTCAGGTACTCCTGACTCCAGGGCCGGTGCTCTATCCACAGCACCACCTAGATGCCTCTATTCATAACTTTTCTATCACCTTTCTTATGTGTTGAAACTTGTTTTTAATAAATCTCTATCTTCTTTCCAAAACCTCCATTCCTGAGTCTGAGTCTTGATTCATCACAGGGCAGTTATCAAACTCAAGAAACAACCAGTGACAAGACAGGTATATAAATAGTTAAAGTTTATTGAACATAATGCTTTTTTTCTTAGCTTTTTATGCTTGAGTCTTCTGTATGAAGATCAAAATCTCTAATTAGTTCTGTTCTTTTCATAAAAGAAAGTCTGAAAATTCCCTGTTCCATTAGATGTCCATCTTTTTCCCTGAAAAAAAATGTGCTCAATTTTACTGGGCAGTTGATTATTGCTTGTAATTCAAGGTTTTTTGGGCTTTTTTGCCTTATCACTCACTATTTTTATACTTTTTTACCATATCTTTAAATGTTTCTGTACAGTAGAATCTATGCCTTACTGTTCACGTTGGCATCCATGTTGTGTTCTGTGGTTAATATACAAAGGCAAAAATGAATTAATGGCTTGGTTATTTTGTGCACAGCATGCCTTAGAGTGGGAATAAAAAGTGGGGGAAATAGAATTGAGTAGAATAGATTTCCCTAATTTTTGTGGGGTGTAAATACTCAATCTCAAGAAAGTAAAATGTGTGCCATTAGAATATCAACAATAAAAATGAAATAAATAATTAAACAAATAAATAAATAGATAAGTAAATAAATGAATGAATGAATGAATGAATAAATATAAAGCAGGTATGAGTTGATTCAAGAAAATATCTTCAAATTAACAAACAATAACATCTAAAAGTTACAGATGGGTTGAAATTATTTATTAAACCATTCCATTTTTTTTTCTTGAGGATCATAGGGACAGGTGGAAATAAAAAAATCATAGCCCTGGAAATTTCTTCACAACATACATAGTATGAGTAATAAACAGGGTAAAGTTGCCACTGAGGCAACTTTGATCATCCAAATGTTATTTCTTGAGAGTTCTATTTTAAGCAATAGATGATTGAAAAATTTTGTGAAGTAGTCAGCTAACTCATAAGATCCTTTATCTTGTGAATTTCTTAGGAAAAAGCAGATATTGTCCTTGCTAGTTGGAGTTAGAAGCCTCTTATTGGATATTAGGAAAAAATCTGGAAAGAGAGTGCCTGAGAGAAACAATGAATGTGAAGATTAGAAGTCCAAGTTGATTCAATGGGATGTGAAGTCAAAATGAAAATGAGAAGTAGAGCATGGGTCATATTCCCTAATCCCCATAACCCTAATCTGTCATTCAGTAGGGTCAGACCTGAGGAACCATAATGAAAAAGTATAGGCTATGTTATGTCTGAATAGCACCACCTTGAATCTTCTAAGGGGTGAAAATGTGTATGGAAGAGGACGACCATGGGACATAAGTATATCTAGGCTTCACAGTTAGCTAGAGATCAGGAAGAACTATTGAGAAAAATTTATGGCTGAGATTAAGTAAAACAAAGGTTGTTTCTAAAATATGCTTATGAAAAAGGCATGTATCTTTGCAATATAGGATTTGAAGAGGGGGACACGAGTTAAATTCCTAGCTTAATCATTTTCTACTGTTCAAACTTTTGCAAATCATTCTATCTCTGAGTGCCTCCAATCCTCATCTATAAATTGGGGAGTAAAAGTGTTGACTTCTGAGAATCTTTTCAAGTCTAAATCTATGATTCTATGATTCAATAAATCAATTTTCATCTGAACCCTTCTTATACCTTTAATCAGCCAATACATATTTATTAAATAACAACTATGTGCTCAGCAATGGAGATACAAATTCAACAATTAAATTAAAAAGCTTACATTCTATTGTAAAAGACAATTTGTGTACTCTTATAAGTATGGGCAAAACATAAAAAATAAATACAAGGCAATTTTCTTGTGGGGGCAGATGGGGCATCCTAATAAATGTTTTACAAATGATTCTCCAGGGGAAAATTACTCAATCATTTGATCTTCATTAATAATAATTTTTTCATCACTTTCTTAAGACAATCATCAAAACAATAAATCAAGTTTTGATTTGTAACAGATTTGGATTTCCTCAATGTCATAGAAAATTTACAAACTGAAAATGTAATAATTGTTCTAGTTCTTGCTACAACATACTTAGAGGGAGGGGGCAATGAAGCATGACTTGAGTTTTGAAGGAAATTATGGATTCTAAGAGTTAATTTCTTTTTTTTTTAATAGTAAAGTAAAGGGGAGAATTGTCATGAAAGCAGGATAATATATAATCTTCCAGATAGTCCAGTATATACAGTGTTTGTCTTTGAACTTTCACAGATATTTCTTTTGTCATTCTGGGCAAAGTAGGCTCAGTAACCTTAACAATAAAATGACAATAATAACAGCAACTGCCTCATCAGATAAAATAAGATAATATATATAACATTTTTTAGAATTGATTTTCAAAGCAAATGAGGTTAAGTGGCTTGCCCAAGGCCATACAACTAGGTAATTATTAAGTGTCTGAGGTTGGATTTGAACTCAGGTACTCCTGATTCCAGGACTGGTGCTCTATCCACTGTGCCACCTAGCTGCCCAATATAACATTTTAAAAAAGAAATCATTACTTATTTTAGCATTCATTTACAAAAATTGAGTTCCAAACATTCTTCCTCTTTCATCCATTGAGAAATCAAGAAATGTGATTGAAATTATAGATATGAAATCAGAAATGAATTTCCATATTATCCATGTTGCAGAAAAGGCATAAAAATGAAAAATTATGTTTTAATCTCTACTGAATTTCCATTAGTTCAGTCTCTGGAGCTGGATAGTATTTTGTCATCATAACACTTCTGGAATTTTCTTGGATAGTTTCTGAGAATAGGTAAGTCACCCATAGTTGATTTTCATGCAACATTGTTGCTACTGTTTACAACATTCACTTCACTTAGCCTCCATTCATATGTCTTCATAGATTTTTCTGAAACTTCTCATTTATTATAGCATAATCATATTTCATCACAATCCTATATCCCAATTTGTTCAGCTTTTCACTAATTGATATCACCTCAATTTCCAATATGTTGCTAACATAAAAAAACTGCTATAAATATTTATGTACATTAAAGTCTATTTCCTTTTTTTTTTCAGAATACAGACTACTATTGGGATTGCTAGGTCAAAAATTATATGTAGCTTTATAGTCCATTTGTTCCAAATTCTTCTCCAGACTGGTTGAACTATTTCACAACTTTACCAGCAGTGCCCCATTTTTTTTCCATATCCTCTCCAAGATTTGTTATTTTATTGTGTTCTCACATTAGCCATTCTGATAGGTGAGAAGTGGTACCTCAGAGTTGTTTTAAAGTACAATATAAATGATAACTATATTATTGTTGTTAAACCCAGGAAATATGTGGTTCAAAACTTTAAATAACAAACAGCAGAGCTTATATTTAATCCTGGAAATAAAGAAGAGCTACTGAAATTTATTGAGTAGAGAAGTGACTTGATTTGACCTTTACTTTAGGAAAATCATTCTGATCTCTGTGTATAGAATGGATTGGAGAGGAGAGAGAATTGAAACAGGCAGCCTAATTAAAGGGATATTATAGTAAGTAATCCACTGAAAAGGCATTGATGAAGGCCTGAACAAAGGTGCTGTCTGTGTGAGAAGAAATAAGGGAATGGATATAAGCAGTGTTAAGAATAGAATCAATAGGATTTTGAAAGAACTTTGCAAATAATTGACTATGTGGTGTAAGGGAGAGAGAGGAGCCAAGGATGAACAGATTTTGATCATGATTGAAAAGAAAGAGTGGGCTCTTCAATGTTCATACTTTATTTGAAGGAATAATGATAGCATAACATTTTATATTATGATATAAGCATCAGATGAACATTTAGCTGAGGGTCAGTACATGTAAAGCAGTCATTTTAAAAATAAATAAATAAGGAAGAATGAAACAAAAATTTTTGGGTAAAAGTTCTGAGGAAATGCCAGTTACTTAGAGATATGCTGAGCTTCTCTGCTCACCTGATAAATTCTTAGATTGTTTTAATTATTTTCTTATTCAAAAGTGGTAAAATCAGCACAAAGAACTACTAACTGGACCATTTTCTAGAAATAAAAGCTATTTATTAAATGGAAATGATAAGAATCCCAGTGAGAAGAGAAAATTTTAATTTAGAGTCCATGATGGAGCAGAGATGTTGGAACAAAAGATTTAGGGAAAAAAATTATTATTGTATATACTTTTAGGATCATACCAGAAAGGGAGCATTCCTGAGATATCATTTAGTATTTGTTAAAGAAGTCTTCATTTACTTTTCATTTTTAAAGCTCAAAAACCTGGTATGGAATGTAGAGAGAAGACACAACTAGCAATCTTCCTATGGCAACTTATTCAACTCTTGAATGAATCTGATAGAATAAACCTATTTAGTCATCTCAAATTTCCATCCATTGTTTCTAGTCCTGTTCTCTATTGTCATAAAGAAAGTGCTTTTTCCCAGTTCTACTTAACAGTCCTTCATAATGTGAGAAGACAGCTTATTCCTAAGGCACATTTTCTACATATTAACTATTTTCAGTTACATTAAAGAATTTTTGAATAACATATTATCTTCTTTAGAGGCACAATGGATCACAATGTCTTTTCCAAACTGTAAGATCTCTGACAGAGCAAAGCATTTTGAATATGATCTGAACTATGGATAATGTAGCAAAGTTATCAATTCCTATAATTTAGAAATTATACTTTTCCAATGCGGTCTAGCCTAAAAATCTTTTAAATTTTGGTTATCAGATAAAACTGCTGATTCATATTTAGCTTGAAGTCGACTAAAACCTTCAGATTTTTTTCATAGAAGCTACAATTTTTTCCCCAATGGAACTATTATCACTTCTATAAAAATTATATCAATGAGCATGATTTAGATAATTTTTTCCATACTATATTGGAGTTTGATTTATTATAAATCAAAATATTTTCCTCTTGTCAATTTTATCAACATTCTAGTTTAAAAATTATGTCATTCAAAGTACTAATTAATAAACTATTTAAAATGCCTCCTCATATCCATTCAGCACTGCGGTACCTGATTATTAGATAAGGATATTATTTAACCCTTCATCAAAGTAACTGATAAAATTTTAGAAAGTCAAATGCCAACACAATGGTCACTTTAATAAAGGTTTCCTGACTAAAAGTTCTTTATTGAGAAAACTGGAAATCAGTATGGCAAAACATGTGGCATAGATAAATATCTTACACTATTTGCAAAAATAAAGTAAAATATTACCATGACCTACATATAAAGGGAGCTATTTTGAGAAAATTAGAAGAACATAGAGCATATTACTTATCAGAGTTTGGGGTAGGTGAACATTTTATGAATAAATATGAAATAAAGGGCAGAGTGAGCAAAACAATGAATAATTTTGATTATATTAAATTAAAAATCAAATCTACATAAGATCAGAAGAACAGCATAAAATTTGGAGAAAAAAATTTTATAGACAATTTCTGAGACAAGAGTCATATAATTAATATGCAAAGATTATGTCATATCTATAAGAATATGAGTCATTTCCTAATTGACAAGTGGCCAAAGGAATCTTTCAGATGAAGAAATGCAAACAATTTAAAATCATGAAAATCATTATTGATTAGATATATACAGAATAAAATAATTTTGAGATATCATTTTAAATCAATTAGATCAGTTAAAATGATTGAAAGGGAAATCAATTGATGTTGGGAGTGGCTATGCTACAATTGGGACACCAATTCACATTGGTAGAACTGTGATTTTATCTAACAATTTTAGAAAGCAATATGTAATTATACTCAGAGTTACTAAATTATATTTATGCTCAGACCAGCAGCATTATTACTGTCTATTTCCAAATATGATAAAGTCAAGAGGAAAAGCCATTTATAGCACTTCTCTTTGTGGTGGCAAAGAAGAGGATATTACAGGAATTTCCATTATTTGTGAAATGGGTGAACAAGTTGTGTTATAGGGTTGTGTGTGGAAATCATCCTTACAAGGGTGAGGAGGAAAGAAAAAAAGGAAAACAAATAAATTTACATAATAATATCTATAGGATTATCTAGTTGTGCATAATACAATTACTCTTTCATATGCAGCCATCTTTAAAAAAAGACTTAACTATGTTATGGAAATGCTTATTTTATTACATAAACTAAAAATAAAGTTAAAAAAAGGATTCCCTGTCTAGTGGGCATTGAGCCATTGATGACTGTAATTAACTCATACAACTTGCTTTGATTCCAACCATCAGTACTCTTGTCTAGTCTCCAACTCTCCATCTAGTCCATGAGGTTACCATGAGGTACTTGGCAGAATATATTACTGAAATATTGATAAATTGTATATAAGATCTCCCTCATTAAATTAGCTCTGTCAATAAAGTAAATTGCTATTTTTAATTTTTTTAATTAATTTTTTTTCTTGGAAAAAAATATTGTTTACAGAAGAGATATCAAATTGCAATGGTAGATAGGATTTCCTCACTCAGGATTCTTTCTAATATGAAATCATAGACCTATTCCTCCCTAGACATTTTCAAAATCTAAAACAGCAAAACATGCTGAACTTTACCTTCACTGACTATCTTAGAGATTTTTTTTTTTAGAAAGTGAGACTTGGTGCAGCTAGGTGATTCAGTGGATAAAGCACTGGCCTTGGAGTCAGGGGTACTTGAGTTCAAATCTGGCCTCAGACAATAATACCTAGCTGTGTGACCTTAGCAAATCACTTAACCCCACTGCCTTGCAACCCCCCCCCCCCAAGTGAATATTATACAAACAGGAATTATTAGTATTAAATAACAATTATTATTATGATCATTATCTTTCCTTACATGTTACTCTGTATTTTAAATATAGAAAGTTTTCACTGTCTTGATAAATAAGCATAAATATCCTTTGTGTTATGACTCAAACTCATTCTTATGATAGAAAGTAAAAAGTCAAAAACATTTAAGAAATGTTTTGCCCCCATATAAAATTAAGATATATTTATATTCATAGAAAATTTTACTTTTAAAATGTTTCATTCATATATATATATATATATATATATATATATATACATGTGGATATATACATCTATATACATATATATATGTATATATATATATACATATATATATATATATGAAAAAGATTTTTGAAAAATTTTGGAACAGAGAGATGGTATTAAGCCCATTTTAAAGAAAGAGAACTAAGATTCATGGTGTAGCCAGATGGCATAGTGGATGGAATGCTGGGCTTAAAGTCAGGAAGACTCATTTTTCTGTGCTCAATTCTGGCCTCAGACCAACACTGTTTGCCCAAATTTGTCATCTGTAAGATGAACTGCAAAAGAGAAATGGCTAAACCAGCAATGGCACATAATTGTAATGTAATATTGTACTATAAGAAGCGATATGCTAGCTGATTTCAGAAAAAACCTAGAAAGGTTTATGGAAACTGATGTATGGTAAAGTGAGCAGAAGCAGGAGTACATTGTATACCATAGCCACAATATTGTACAATGATCCAATACAATCTCAAAAGACTTATGATGAAAATTCAATATCCAGAGAAAGAACTGACTAATTCTGATTGCAGATCAAAACATACTACTTTTTTGTCATTTTTCCCCAGATTTTTTCTTTTGATCTCTTTCTTCTTTCACAACATGACTGATATAGAAATACGTTTTGTGTGATTACACATATATAAAACTGTATCAAATTGCTGCCTTATATGGAATGAAGAAGAGAGAAAATTAGGAAGTGAAAATTTGTAAAAATATTTTGAAAATATTTATTTCTAGAAAAAATAAAATATTAAAATAAAAATAAAATTAGAGGAAGAAATGGCAAAACACTACAGTATTTTTCCCCCAGAAAAATTTACATGTGTTTACACATTTAATATAGTATCATTTTCCCCACATCAAAATATAATGCAATAAGGGAAGAAACTTAATTGAAATGTGAATACAGAAAGGATCATTTTCCCTGGTTCTTCTACTTCAATAATCAGTTCATATAGTCAATATTGCTCCTTTGACCTCCACATTAACTTCTGTTCTTCAACCAATAGGAAACAATGAAAAATGTTTCAGCAAAGAGGTCTAGTTTCTTCCCAGATGAGAATATGATGATTCTGGTTGATAAATCTCTCATCTTGATCACTTATTTCTAAGAGTTGTGAAGTTTAGAAATTTTAAAACTAATCACAATCTAGATAGTCAATGAATTTAAGTGCAAACAAAGACAATAGATTATATACAACAGTAGAATATTTGAATTTGGAGATGAAAAAGAAATAAACCAGAGTCTACATTCTAGTGTTAGAATCATGCTTTCTCCCTAGAATAATTGAAATTGTGATTCCTACAAATTCACAACTCTAATAAGAAAGCTGTAGACAACCATATGATCTTTCTTTCACTGGAATATGTTGGGTAGGAATTTTCAAGGCCCAACCATCTTCATGTTCCCCTGCATCATCTCTCATCACCATGTTGTCATGCATCTTCCAGGTACATGCATTATTCTATTATCTAAGTAGTCTCTATCACCTATCCCTTTCTGTGCTATGAGCATATAGTCACTTGGGAATGTAATTAAACATTACTTTCTACTCTGGTCCAACTACTCAGAGAAATATAAACCTTCCTTGCTCAGGGACACTTGATCAAACTGGAAATCAGATGAGGACTTGAAGGAGACATTCCTTATCTTATTTAGATATCATTGAGATGACAAAAACTTGTTATTACAGAAATTCTTTAAATTTCCATTTTCATTCCTACCCTACCATGATAACATTCTTTTCTAGGAAGGTCCTTGGAGGTTGTTACTTTATTCTCTCTTCCCCTCCCCCAGAGTGGTATGTATCCTTGTTCTCCTTAGTTAAAGATCTTAAAGAAAATCACAGGGAATTAGAAGTGATAATCCTGTGTTAAAATGTTAGGAAAGGGGGGTGTGTGGCTAGGTGACATAGTGGATAGAGCACGGGCCCTGGAGTCAGGAGTACTTGAGTTCAAATTGGCCTCAGACATTTAATAATTACCTAGCTGTGTGGCCTTGGGAAATCCACTCAATCCCACTGCCTTGTAAAAAATGAAAAAAAAAACCTAAAAAGGTTAGGAAAAAAAATTATCTTTGGTAAGATGTTCAGGGTCAAATTTCTCCATTTTATGGAAAGATCTATAGCTCATAAATTAGCAAAGGTTTTTCAAATATATTGTATTTGAGAAACAGATGGAAATGGATGTTAGTAGAAAGTTATTTTTAGTCTTGTTGAAAGTCCAAAAGATAGATATGGTATATGAAAAACACAGAAATACATGTCATTATTGAGAGATCAAGTGCAGAAAAGAAAAAAAAAACTGGTTATCTATTCTTTTTGATTTATATTATGTACTCATTCTAGATCCTTGCCTTTCATTTTTCCCTCATTAGTTTTTAGAATAAGGAGCAGTTAATTAATTCAAAATCAGCGTATATTTCATTGGGTCTTTAATATACCCATAAATAATTAAAAATCAATTAACTCCCAACTGGGTTAGGTGTGGTAGCCACATCTCTTTGAAAATTAAGAAGTTTAAGGGAGAAAAGGGGAAGTTAACACATGAAAGACATGTTATTAGGAGAAGCTGAGATGGCCTGCAGTACATCTTTCCAGGTTGACATTTGGAAAGACCACTGTGCCCTCTCACGATGTGTCCCTTGATGTCATATTCAGAGATGGAAGCACAGCAATCTATCGTGACCTGCTATGGCAATTTTTTTTCTTCTTTTTTTTCTTACATTGCTGGGCACAATTAGTACAGAAGACTTCAAAGGGGAAAGTATATTTATATCTTTGATTATAATTTTCTTGACTGCCCCTGAATAGAAACAACCACAGCAATTTGACTGCTAGAACAGAAAGAATAAGAGAATGGATTACTTTTGCCATCCATTGGATACTTTTTAAAGAACTTTGCGGACCAGCATTCCCTCCCCTCTTTATTTTCTTATTGAGAAAGAATGGACTGAAGTCGAGTTTTGCCATTTGACATCTGTTATTGGCAGCCTTGAATCTTCCTAAAGATTTGTATTAAAATAAATCTTTCTGCTATATGTCTCTTAAAAAAATAAAAAGCATATGCAGAGACAATGGATTGTTAGTTCATTTCATATTATGTTTTCTAAGCATTAAGAAATTTGGTTTAATTTCATCAAAACTGTTGTCTTGGTTGTTTCAGACTATCCATTTTCTGTGCACAACAAAAGTATTTGCTAGTTTAATTCAACATTCCAAAGGTGGGCATCTTTTTCTGCTTCCCCTCACTGCCAGTTTTGCACTGACTACCTGCTGCTCCCCAACTAAGTATCTTGAATTTTGTAGTTTAATTGCCACTTACTCAGTGGTATTGTGCATAAACCCAGCAGCTGCTGTGGTATATTGGAAGGGGCTCAGAAAATCTATGGACACTTTTCAGCCTTGTCGAAAAAGCCAACAAATTTGGCCCCAGCTGCAATTCTCTAACAGCTTGGCAAAATAACACCTTAACAAAAAAAGATTCCAGCTCATTGGAACTCTATTTACAATATGCCTGAGATGGCAGCAAGAAGAAATTACACAGAGCCAGTTAGTCTAGTGATGAAAGGAATTGAAGATAAAGATTGTCCTTTCTTTTCCCTGTCACAGAGGTCTTTTTGATGCATTTGTTAGGATGTGCCACTTGCTCAAGATAGCCACTTGAGATTAAAAAAAAAAAACTAATATGAAATTTGGATATCTTCCTGTTTCTAGGTAGAGATTATGTTATTTTTGGTTAAACCAATTAAAAATGTGAAACCAAAGGGGAGCCACTATAGAAATCTTGACAAGGAGACAGTCACAATGGCAGCCTACAGAAGCTGTGTTTAAAAATGAACGAGGCGGGTTTATGGTTCTGGTTCAAGGTTTAGTGATGGGAACAGGACAAAACAACAATATGTAAATCTTAAGTACTTCTGTGGAGCATGATGAGAGTTTTTCCATAAAGGAAAATATAAGTTACACCCTCTTATTTTTCACTAGTTTTTTTTTTCCATTTCCCAGCATAATCCAGACCAAGGATCATTGAAAGAATTGAAAGAGCTCATCCTATACTTCTGTCTACCTTATAGTATTTGTCATGCACTGAGTGGAGATAATATGGTAATTGTAAAGTTTTCCTGAGGAGCTTTAGAAGATAGGTTCCATATAATGACAAAGGATTCTTTGTTGCTGTACCAGTTCTAATCATCTTATGGGAATCTTCACAACTGCAGTGTTCTGAGGCTGTGAATGAACTAGTGCCATTCCTCCTAGGCAAGTATAATCAAAATTCTCTCTACATCTTAATGAAATGGAGTTATTCTAACCTAAGTCACTGACAGTCAATTACCTCATCAACCTTTGGAGTAGTTGAGAGACAACATGGAAGAGGGAAAGGAGTACTGGTGATGGATGGAGCCAGAGACCATGTGTTCAGAGCCTGACTGTGTTTCTTATTGCCTTTGTAATGTTAGGCAGATCTCCTAACTTTCCTTGAGCTTTAGTTTCCTTATCTATTAAAAGAGGAGGTTGGTCTAGATTGGAAATGTGTGTGTGTGTAGTCAATCAATCATTTCTTAGAATGTTTTTAAATCCCCAAAATAAAATGAGTAAGATTAAAAAGGAAATAAATGTTGAGATACAGTTTTCAAGCTAAACATAAAAAAAGTTCAAGGATCCCAGGCTATGTAAGCTTGGATTAGATTACTTCAGTAGTCTTTTGAGTTCTATATTATTGTATTTCTATTTTTACCTAGCTTTCAGGCACCAGCCATTTTCTCCATATAGCTTTTCTGGTTCCCCTTAAATGCTATTGTCTTCTATGCTTCCACTTAGATAACTATTTTTATATGAGTAGGTAGAATATATATATATATATATATATATTTCTATATGATACATATATACCTGTATGTATATTATATATAGATATAATATATACATATATTGTTAATTTTTTATCCATGTCATATATAATTTATATATATATATATATATATATATATATATATATATATATTTATCTATTAGGATAGAAAAAAATTGAGTAAGCATCATTTCCTTTTGTCATACTTGTGTCCCCAGTTCCTTAAATACAAGAACTTGTCAATAAATACTTGTTGATTCATTACTGATTATTGGAGAACAAAGTCTCTGAATCAAGTAAGTCATAACTGTGAAAGCTTCAACAAACTGCTACAGTTCAGTAATGTACCATGATCCTGAGTCACTCTGCAGATCCAACAACCCTGATGTCTGTGTTGATAACTTCCACAATCCCCCCAAAATTGAGTTAAATTCTATTTTAGGATCATCTTCCTTTTCAGTACCTTATGAGAAAGAATGAAATAAGTGGACATATATTAAAGCATCATTTTTATTTCAGTTGTCATTAACCTGAATGGAACATCCATTTTCAAGGAGTAGAATCAAGAAATTTTCCATCTAGTGGCCTTTTTAAAGCAAGCATAAACTTTCTTCTGAGTATCATAGAGAACTTGTTTATACGATTAGAACTTGAGACATCCCAGAATCACCACACTAAGTGATTTTCTATACTAGCTCAGTTAAATTGCTTTTAGCTTGGTGAAATTCACAATTGTTATGTAATGTATTGTCCTTCATTCTCAAAGAAGTTCATGGCATCAGGGAGGTTATGCCATGTCAAACACATAAATTTGATTGAGTGTGGGGGGGTGCTGTGCTAAGTCACAAACCCCACTTTTCCCTCCAAAACCATCTGGGTTCAGTGGCCAGATATGATGACTGGAGATGGCCCTCGATGCAAGGCAATCAGGGTTAAGTGACTTGCCCAACCAAGGTCACACAGCTAGTAAGAGCTGAACTGGATTTGAATTCCTATCCTCTTGTCTAAAAGACCAGTGCTCTATTTACTGTACCAACTACCTGCCCTTGTTAACTAAAACAAAATAAAAACAAGCTTATTTTTTTAAACAACATCACCAATACCACCCTGTAAAATACAAATAACCTTCCAAACTCAGTGTCAACAGACCATGAATTTGTATGATGATGATGATAATGATAATAGTTGCCATTTATGTAACATTTTAAAGTTTGCAAATTATATTACATTATGCCATTTACTCCTCACAATAACCATGAATGAGAGGAAAAAATCACTATCTTAATGATGAAGAGACTAAGACTAAGGAAGACTGATTTTTTTTTCAAAATTTTATAGCTGACAAGTGTCTGAGGCAATATTTGAATTCTAGTTGTCCCAACTCACTCTAGCTCATCATCCACTGTGTCACCTTGGTGCTGATAATTCACATCATGCTCTAGGATCAATTAAGACATTAGGCTGTGATATCTCCTGTGATGTGTATTACCATTTGGAGACACTGATTCTCACCATGCTGCATCATGGATGGCTGTCTAGGATGATGTTCAGCCTGGTTCTCTGGCATCAAGATTAATTACCTTCTTTGCTATTTCTGCAATAACAGCAGCAACAACATATGGAGACTGGCAGCCAAATTCACTTAATTCTCTACTCTCTCCTGTCCTTTATTTTCCTTTAAAATAATTGAGTGCATGTGGTGATAGATATAAACATACATGTAGAAGAAATGGATAAGGATTATTTGAGAAAAACTGGCCTGCAGGCCAATCCAAAATGGGCAAAATGCTGGACAGGCCTAGGTAAATCACAATTTACTTGTATTTGAATGTTGGAAGTTTTGAATTTCTTGAATTTGGGAAAATCCCCCAAATCAAGATGAGAGACTAAATTTTATGCCAAAAAGTGTATCTTTTTTTTTAGGTTTTTTTTTTTTTTGCAAGGCAGATGGGGTTAAGTGGCTTGCCCAAGGCCACACAGCTAGGTAATTATTAAGTGTCTGAGACGGGATTTGAACCCAGGTACTCCTGACTCCAAGGCCGGTGCTTTATCCACTAAGCCACATAGCCACCCCAAAGTGTATCTTTTTGCAGAGATTCTTAACTCTTTTCTTTTTTCAATAAATATTATATTATTTAATTTTTCGCCAATTACATGCTACTAGAGTTTTCAATTTTCACCTTTTTGTAAGATTTTGAGTTCCACATTTCTCTGCCTCCTTACCTTTTCCCTCCCCACTAAAGTGAGTATTCTGATATAGTTCATGCATGTAAAATCATGTTTAATACATTTCCATGTTGCTCATGTTGTGAAAGAATATTCAGAACTGAAGGAAAAAATGTCAACCCTTTTCTTTATGAAAAGTGATTTCTAATTACCAAAGACTAAGAAAAACATTCTTTGTGCTGAGAAATATAGGACTTTTAATGTTTCTCTCATTCCTTAACAAAAGTTTGATAAGAACCTCTAAAAATTAAGCAATAAACATGTCCTATTGAAATTGATTATACCAATATGATAAGTTTAGTTATATCCCTTGCCCTTTGAGAAGGCCATGATACAGTGTGTCACAATACTCTTAGTGTAGTCTAAACTCTGATATCTTGAGAGACAGAAACAGAGAAAAAGACCTACCAAGAGGAAAGAGATATAGGATTTCTTAATTGCTTAACAAAGCAAATTACCATCTTCTTAGCATTTAGTAATCTTGGAGAATATTCTAGAACACTATGAAATTAAATGATTTGCCCAGAGGCACACAGTTAATATTTCATAATTCCAGAAATATAACCCAAGTTTTCATTTTTTCATTGTTTAGAAGAGGGTTCAGTAAATAAGTGTGTGTATAAATAAATATACATATATATATTTGTATGTATGTATGTGTGTATTTATACATAAGAATGTGTATGTGTACATGTATGTCTGTATATATTTAAACACATACATGCATATATATGTATATAATTACATATACTTGATGCATCTCAAAATGATAAAATAAGTATTTATAATCATTCTCTACCACTAGAGAGTTGGAACAGTGGTAAATATTAGAAACTCCTAGGACATGCCCATATTTTATATTGTTAGAAAGTATATAACTCATCCTCATCATCTAGATATTGCAACAAAACTTGATGTCTTCTTTTTGGTGCTATAACATCCATGATACCAGCATGGAACTGAGAAATGAAAGTGACTTCTGGCAAATATGGCAGAGAGAAGACAGCCATTATGCTAAGGTCTCCTGGTTTCCCCCTCAAATAAAGCAAGAAAGAAACCTCATAACAGAAATTTGATGGATGAAATCCAGAAAAAGAAGCTAGGAGAACATCTACCTCAAGATCTTTCTCAAGGGACTGTGGGTAAACTGGGATCAGAGGGTAAACAGCCCCAACAGCAGGGTGAAGGCAGAGATTGGCCTTAGCCACAGAGGCTTTGCTGAGTGGCAGGTCCAAGGACCAACTTTAGCCAGACAATCTTTTGCTGGAGCAATGCAGGTCTGGTGAGTGCCAGTATGGCTGGAGGGAGAGTTCCAGGAAAGAGAGTTACAGAGCATGGCTGGACATTGACCTGGGGCAGGAGACCTGAGCTCCATATTTTTAGTGGAGTGTTTCCCAGAACAAACAGTAACTGCCCCTCTACCCCCTCAGTCTGAGGGCAGCAGAGCTCCCTCATCTGAAAGGGAGATTTTCTACCTCCCTCAGGGCTGAGTCAATCAGTCAAGGATAATTCAGAACCTGCTGCCACCCCTCACTTTCCCTATACTTAGAGAGAGGGCTTCAAACACTCCAGAGAAAACAACAAGCACCCCCTACTGGCCAGTCCACTTAGAGTTACTAAGACAAGTGAACAAAGCCACAAGGATATTCAAAAGCAAACCTCTGAGAGCCAGCCCCTCCTCCAACACAAGATTCAGATTAAAGGGGGACCCATTGAAAATTATTTTGAAAGAAGAGATTCTAACCCAGAGAGATCTAGAACTTCTGAGGAGAATATTAATTGGTATCCAGGCCAGAAAGACTTCCCTGAAGAAATTATAAAGGAGATTAAAAATCAATTGGAAAAATTGGGAAAAGAAACTTAAGAGAAAATTAACAAGAAAACAAATCCTTGGAAAATACAATTGGCCAAATATGGAATGAGATTAATTCTCTCAGAGCCTCAATTGCGCAAATGTAAAAAGAAAATAATTCTCTCACAACTGCACTTGGGCAAGTGGAAAACTTCAAAAATAGAACTGATCAATTGGAAAAGGAGTTGAAAAAAGTAAATGAAAATATTTATCTAAAAAAAGAATGGAATTGATGGCAACTAATGACTTCATGGACAACAAGATTCTGTTGAACAAAACCAAAAGATTGAAAAAATAGAAGAAATTGTAAAATAACTCATCAGCAAAACCACCAACCTCAAGAATCAATCAGGGAGAGATAACCAAAGAATTACTGGTCTTCCTGAAACCACTGAATTGAAAAACAACTGGACTTAATATTAAAGGATTTAGGGATGGAAAACTTCCCTGGTATCATGAAACCAGAGGGCAAAATAGCTGTTGAAAGAATACATTGATCTCTTCTGGAAAGGGATCCTAAAATGAAAACACCAAGGAATGTTGAGGCCAAATTACAGAACTATAAGATAAAAGATAAAATCCTACAAGGAGTCAGAAAGAAACAATTTAAATTTGAAGTAAGGATGCAAAGGACCTTGCTGCATCAACATTAAGGGATAAAAGGACTTGGAATGAGATATTCTGAAGAGCAAGTGAGCTTAGAATGCAGCCAAAAATCCACTATCTGGCAAATCTGAGACTTCTCTTCCAGGGGAAAAGATGGACATTTAATGAAATGGAAGATTTCCAACATTTCATGATAAAAAGACCAGAGTTAAGTGGAAAATTTGGACATCACAAAGGAGACTCAAGAGACACATGAAAAGGTTAAAAAACTATAAAGAAAAAACTGCTATCCAATAAGATGAAACTGCTTATATCCCTACTTGGATATATCCCCGACTTGGGAGAAATATTCTCATAACTCTTGAGAATTGTAACTCCATTAGAGAGAATATACTTAGCCAGAAGTGATGGACACTCATGACTTATGAATGAACTGCTACCCAACAAGATGAAAGTATCTATATCCCTACTTGGAAAAAGACACTGATAACTCTAAAGAATTGTAACTCTATTAGAGAGTATATACTTATCTAGAAGTAATGGTCATTCATAATTTTTCTGTGACTCAGATGGAATGATTTAATAACAATACCTCCTTAAAAGGGGGGACAGTAAGGAGAAGGGAGTATGGAGGAGATTGAATGGGATAAATTTCAATACATTAAGAAGTACAAAGGACCTATTGCAATAGAGGGGAAGAAGAGGGAGGAGGTGAGAACTGCCTGAATCTTATTCTCATCAGATTTCGCTCAAAGTTACAATATACACACTCAGTTAAGTTAAGAAACTTATCTTACCTTTCAAGTAACAAAAGGGGAAAAGGGGGAGGGGGGAGGGAAAGGTGAACTAACAGAAGGAAGGGAAGGAAGAAGGAGCAAAGGGAAAGGGGAAAGAAAGGGGAAGGGGTTGAATATAGGAGGGAAAACACAAGCTGGTGGTATTCAGAAACAAAATAACTGGGGAATATCGATCAAGTGAAAAAAGAAATACAGATGGAGGGAAGATAGTATGGTGTGGTAAAGTTAGGATTTATGACTTTGAATGTGGATGGGATGAACTCTCCTTTAAGATGTAAGCAAACAGCAGAATGGATTAAAAACCAGAATCCTTCAATATGCTGTTCAGAAGAAGCTCATTTGAAGCAGAGAGAGAGATACATATAGAGTAATGGTAAAATGTTGGAGCAAAATATATTTTGCTTCAAATGAAAAAAGCAGGGCTAGTAATCCTTATCTCAGACAAAGCATCTTCAAAAATAGATATCATTCAAAGATAGAAGGAAGAAAACTATAACCTCCCAAATGGTACCATATAAAATAAAATAATTTCAATACTGAATATTTATACACCTAATAGTATAGCATCCAAATTCTTAGAGGAACAGTTGAAGGAGTTACAGGAAGACACAGACAGCCAAAAATCTACTGTTGGGAGAGAATAACTCCCACTCTCAGATTTATATGAATGTAATCATAAAATAAGCAAGAAGGAAGCTAAGGGGTATCTGCAAAAGAGAATGCCATCTGTATCCTGAGAAAAACTGTTGAGTTTCAACAAAGACCAAAGCTAGTATTGTAAATTGATGGCAATTGGTACATACAGAGAAAGAAAGTAAGTATTATCATTTCTTTCATTTTTTTGTTAATAAAATAAAGATTTTATTTATTTTGAATTTTACAATTTTCTCCCAATCTTGCTTCCCTCCCCCCACCCCCACAGAAGGCAGCCTGTTAGTATTTATATTGTTTTCATAATATACATACATCTAAGTTAAATGCGATAAGAGAGAAATTGTATCATTAAGGAAGAAAAATAAAGTATAAGAGATAAGAGAATTATATTCTATTAAGCATCCCTTTTATTTTAACCCTTTCCTCTCCAATCCTGCAGGGTAAGATCAATTTCCATACTATTTGAGTGTAAATGTTAGTCCTTCTTTGTGCCAGAGTTGATGAGAATAGGGTTCACATGTTCCTTCCCACACATCTCACAGAAATTTGAAGGCCGAAATAGAAAAGGGTTCCATGTCAACAGTAGTTGAAATTTGGTCAATTATTCCTGAGAGATGATTGAGGACCAATTAGAACAGACAGGCAATGACTAATTTTGCCCTCAGCTAATCAAAAGGGAGTCAGTTTCAGATCCCACAATCCAGAGTGATGGAGATGGCTACCATGAGGCATCTGATGCAGTAGCATGACTGAAACTGAAGAAGTTGTTGGGAGACCTAGAGAGAGTTCTCTTTATTTTTTGAAAGGCAGGACCATTGTGGAATAAGGTCATACTCTATAAGGAGGCTATGGAAAGCATGACAGTTCTGACAGTATCTTAATGAGATCAAGATTTAGATAGTGTACTAACAATAGAGCAATATAGTCCTATGAATGGCAAGCTGACATTGTCCTAGTGATTAAGCTATTGCCAACTGTATCATTAATGAGTAGATCACAATTTAGAGGTTTGAGAAGAAAGACCTGTTTGATGATTATCTCACCAACAAACAGTTAGAGGGTGGCTAGGTGGCACAGTGGATAAAACACCGGCCCTGGCGTCAGGAGTACCTGGGTTCAAATCCAGTCTAAGACACTTAATAATTGCCTAGCTGTGTGGACTTGGGCAAGACACTTAACACCATTTGACTTGCAAACAAAAACCTAAAAAAAACAGTTAGGAAGGAACTTGAAGTTCCAAGTCACTAGCTATCACAGGCTAGTCATAAGCCAACACTGATTATGTGCTGTTGTCTATCACTGATGTGGGAGGAATCAAAACCCACTGAATGAAAACCAAAAGATTCCCATAGCATTCAGACTTTCTACAATAGTCCTGTTTCCTTCAAATGGAGTTCTGGGATGGAAAGATTTTGGTAAAGGTAAAAAAGAAGGATGCCTTGCACAGCCTCTCCTCCCTATAAAAAAAACAGAATTGTGCAACTCATACTTCCCATGATTTGACTGATTGATTTGTTCCTCTTTCACACTGAAGGGCTACTAGTAGTATTTCTAATTCTTACTCTATGTAAATATTCATTTCATGTGACATAATTTATCCAATTTTATCGATCCTTTTTCTCCTCCCCTAGTATTTCTTTCTCATAATTTATTTTTTTAGATATCCTGATATATTTAATTCATATGGTAACCTCTATCTATACTCTTTCTAAATTTCCTAGTAATGAGAAACTTCTGAGGTTACAAATATCATTTTCTCATGTAAAAAATTATACAGTTTTAAGTCATTGAATCTCCTGAATTTATTCCCTGTTTACGTTTTCATATTTCTCACCAGTCTTGTATTTGAAAGTCAGATTTTCAATTCAGTCCTGTTGTTTTTTTTTAAATCAGGAATGTATGAATGTCCTCTCTTTCACTGAATATCAATTTTACCCCTAAAGTTTTAACACAGTTGTTGTGGTGTAGGTGACTCTTGGTTGTAATTCTGGATTCTTTGCTCTCTGGAATATCACATTTCAAGCCCTTTGATCATTTAATGTGGAATCTGAGGTGGCTGCTAGGTGGCTCAGTGCATAGAGCACCAGCCTTGGAGTCAGGAGTACCTGAGTTCCAATCTGGCCTCAGACACTTAATAATAACCTGACTGTGTGGCCTTGGGCAAGCCAATTAACTGTATTTGCCTTGCACAAACCTAAAAAAAATCTCTTAGATTTTCTGTAATTCTTTTTTTGCTATTAAAGATTTTATTTATTTTGAGATTTACAATTTTTCCTCCAATCTTACTTCCCTTCCCCCGACACAGAAAGCAATTTGTCAGTCTTTATTTTGTTTCCATGTTGTATATTGATCCAAATTGAATGTGATGAGAGATAAATCATTTCCTTAAGAGAGAAACAAAAAAGTATAAGAGATAACAGTATCAAACAATAAGATATCTGGTTTTTTTTTGTAAAATAAAGGGAAAAGTCCTGAACTTTTTTCAAAGTCCACAGTTCTTTATATGGATACAGATGGTATTCTCCATTGCAGACAGCCTAAAATTGTCCCTGATGTACTGATGGAATGAGCAAGTCCATCAAGGTTGATCATCACCCCCATGTTGCTGTTAGGGTGTACAGTGTTTTTCTTCTTCTGCTCATCTCGCTCAGCATTAGTTCATGCAAATCCCTCCAGGCTTCCCTGAATTCTCATCCCTCCTGGATTCCAATAGAACAATAGTGTTCCATGACATACATATACCACAGTTTGCTAAGCCAATCCACAACTGAAGGACATTTACTTGATTTCCAATGTTTTGCTACTACAAACAGGGCTGCTATGAATATTTTTGTACAAGAGATGTTCTCACCTTTTTTCATCATCTCTGCAGGGTATAGACCCAGTAGTGGTATTGCTAGATGAAAGGGTATGCATATTTTTCTTGACCTTTGGAAGTCATTTCAAATTTTTCTCCAGAAAGGTTGGGTGAGTTCACAGCTCCACCAACAGTGTAATAGTGTCCCAGATATCCCATAACCCTTCCAAAAAGGATCATTATCTTTTCTGGTCATTTTGCCCAGTCTGAGAGGTGTGAGTTGGTACCTCAGAGATGCTTTAATTTGCATTTCTCTAATAAGTAATGATTTAGAGCAATTTTTCATATGACTATGGATTGCTTTGGTCTCCTCATCTATAAATTGCCTTTGCATATCCTTTGACCATTTGTCAACTGGGGAATGGCTTTTTTTTAAACATGACACAGTTCTCTGTATATTTTGGAAATGAGTCCTTTGTCAGAATCATTAGTTCTACACATTGTTTCCCAGTTTACTACATTTCTCTTTATTTTGATTACAGTGGTTGCAAAACCTTTTTAATTTAATGTAATTGAAATTATCTAGTTTGTTTTTGGTGATGTTCTCCATCTCTTTCTTAGTCATAAACTGCTCCCCTTTCCATAGATCTGACAAATAAACTAGTTGTTGATTTTCTAACTTCTTATAGTTTTGTTTTTTATGTCTAAATCCTGTATCCATTTGGATCTTGTCTTGGTAAAGGGGTAAGATGTTCTTCTAATCTAAGTTTCTTCCATACTAAATTCCAATTTTCCTAGTACTTTTTATCAAAGATAGATTCTGTATCCCAATAGATGGAATCTTTGGATTTATCAAACAGCAGATTTCAATAATCGTTTCCTGCTATTACACCTAGTCTATTCCACTGGTCCACCATTCTATTTCTTAGCCAATACCAGACAGTTTTGATGACTGATGCATTATAGTATAATTTTAGATCTGATAGGGCTAAGCTACCTTCTTTTACACTTTTTTCATTAAATCCCTGGAAATTCTTGACTTTTTATTTCTCCATATGAATTTACATACAATTTTTTTCTAACTCATTAAAGTAATTTTTTGGAATTTTGATTGGTAGGGCACTAAACAGGTAGCTTAGTTTTGGTAAAATTGTCATTTTTATTGTATTAGCTCGACCTATCTATGAGCAATTAATATTTGTCAAATTATTTAAATCTGATTTAATTTGTGTTAGAAGTGTTTAATAATTGTTTTCAAAAAGTTTCTGAGTCTTCCTTGACAAATAGACTCCGAGGTATTTTATATTGTCTGAGGTTACTTTGAATGGGATTTCTCTTTCTAGCTCTTCCTGGTGTATCTTGCTAGACATATATAGAAAAGTTGAGGATTTACGAGGGTTTATTTTATAACCTGCAACTTTGCTAAAATTTCTAATTGTTTCCAATAGTTTTTTGGATTATTTCTTGGCATTCTCTAGGTAGACCATCATGTCATCTGCAAAGTGTGGGAGTTTTTTCTCTTCCTTACCAATTCTAATTCCTCCAATTTCTTTTTCTTCTCTATCTGCTGAAGCTAACATTTCTAATATGATATCGAATGGCAGTTGTGATAATGGGCATCCTTGTTTCACCCCTGATCTTATTGGGAATGCCTCTAGCCTCTCCCCATTGAATATAATGCTTGTGGATGTTTTCAGATAGATACTACTAATTTTTCTAAGAAAAGTTCACTTATTCCTACACTGTCTACTGTTTTTAGTAGGGCTGCATGCTGTATTTTGTCCAAACATTTTCAGCATCTATTGATATGATCATAAAATTTCTGATAGGTTTGCTGTTGATATAATTGATTATACTAACACTTTTCCTAACATTGAACCAACCCTGCATTCTTGGGATAAATTCTGCTTAGCCAACATATATTACCCTAGTGATAACTTGTAATCATTTTGCTAAGATTTTATTTAAGATTTTTGCATTTATGTTCATCAGGGAGATAGGTCTATAATTTTCTTTCTCTGTTTTAACTCTTCCTGCTTACATATCAGCACCATAATGGTTTCATAGAAAGAGTTAGGCAGGGTTCCATCGTCCCTTATTTTTCCAAAGAGTTTATATAGAATTGGAACCAATTATTTCTTAAATGTTTGGGAGAATTCATTTGTGAATCCATCGAGCCCTGGAGATTTTTTCTTAGGGAGTTCCATGATGACTTGGTGAATTTCTTTCTCTGAGGCAGCATTTTTTAGGTTTTTAATCTCCTCTTTAGTTAACATGGGTATCTTATATTTTTGTAAATATTCATGCATTTCACTTAGATTGTCAAATTTATTGGCATAGAGTTGGGCCAAATAATTTTGAATTATTACTTTAAATTCCTCCTCATTGATGGTGATATCACCATTTTCATTAGATCCTAGCAATTTGGTTTTCTTCTTCCTTTTTTTATTCCAATTGACCAGAGGTATATAAATTTTATTGGTTTTTTTTTATGAAACCAACTTTTGGATTTATTTATGAATTTAATAGTTTTTTTGCTTTCAATTTTATTAATTTCTCCTTTAATTTTTAGAATTTCTAGTTTGGTATTGAATTGGACATTTTTAATTTGTTCTTTCTCTAATTTTTATTTGCATATTTAGTTCATTGATTTCCTCTTTCTCTAATTTATTCATGTACGTATTTAAAGATATAATATATATCCCCTGAGAGCCACTTTGTGTGAATCACACAGTTTTTGGTATGTTGTTCCATTATTGTCATTATCTAGTATAAAATGATTAATTCTTTCTATAATTTGTTGTTTAGTCCACTCATTCTTTAAAATGAGGTTATTCAGTTTCCAATTGTTTCTGGGTCTATGTCTCCTTGTCCCAAAATTGCACATGACTTTTAATGAATTGTGATATGAGAAAGATGTATTCACTGTTTCTTCCTTTCTACAGCTGATCATTACGTTTTCCTGTCCTAGTACATGGTCAATTTTTGTATAAGTGCCATGTACTGCAGAGAAAAAGGTATATTCCTTTCTATCCCCAATCAATTTCCTCCATAAGTCTACAATATCTAGTTTTTCTAACAATCTATTTACCTCCTTAACTTCTTTCTTGTTTATTTCATGATTTGATTTATGTAGATCTGAGAGTAGGAGGTTGAGGTCTCCCACTTGTAGAGTTTTGGTTTCTATGTCTTCCTGCAGTTCTTTCAGCTTCTCCTCTAAGAATTTGGATGCTATCCCATTGAGTGCATATATATTCAGTATTGAAATAACTTTATTGCCTATGGTACCTTTTAGGAGGATATAGTTTCCTTCCTTATCTCTTTTAATGCTGTATATTTTTGTAGCTGCTTTGTCTGAGATAAGGATTGCTAGCCCTGCTTTTTTCGCTTCAGCTGAAGCAAAATGTATTTCACCCCATCCTTTTACCTTTAATCTATATGTACCTCTCTGCTTCACATGAGTTTCTTGTAAGCAGTATATTGTATGATTCTGGATTTTAATCTACTCTGCTATTCCCTTACTTTTTAACGGAGAGTTCATCCCATTCACATTTAAAGTTATGACTACTAATTCTTTATTGTCCTCTATGCTATCTTCCTTCTGTTCATATTTTTCCCATTACGCCCCCTTATCTTTATTCCCCACTATTTTGCTTCTCATAACCACCCCTTCAGTGTGTTTGCCTTCATATATCCATTCCCTCCCCTTTCTTTGCCCTTCCATTTTTCCCTTTTCCCTTCCCTTCCTTTTCTTAGTTACCCTTCCCCCCTCACTTTCTCTGACCCCCTCCCCTTTTCGACTTTTAATACTTGAACGGTTATAATTTTTTAAGTTACCTGAGTATATGTGTAAGTTGACTTTAAGCCAAGTCGGATGAGAAGAAGATTCAAGTAGTTCTTATCTCCTCCCTTCTTCCCCTCTATCATCATAGGTATTTTGTAACACTTAGTGTAATGAGATTTACCCATTCAATCCCCTCGTTCCTCCCATCTCCTTCCTGTCCCCATTTTTAAGGAGGTAGTGTTTTTAAAATCATTCTATCTGAGTCATAGAAAATTTTGAGTATCTGTCACTTCTAGCCAAGGATATTCTATCTAATAGAGTTACAATTCTTGAGAGTTATTAGAGTCTTTCTTTCAAGTGTGGTTATAGCCAGTTTCATCCCATTGAATAGTAGTCTCATTTATAAGTCATGAATGTTCATCACTTCTGGATAGTTATATTCTCTCTGCTAGAATTAAAATTCTCAAAGTTATGAGAATCTTTTCCCCCATGTTTGGATATAGCCAGTTTCAACTTATTGGATAGCATTTTTTTCTCCTCACTCCCCTTTTTTTTTAACTTTCATGTGTCTCTGGAACCTCCTGCTTGATGTCCAAATTTTCTATTTATCTCTGGTCTTTTCCATCAGGAATTTTTGGAATTCTTCCATTTCATTAAATGTCCTTCTTTTCCCCTGAAAAAGAAGACTCAGCTAAGGGGATAGTGGATTCTTGGCTGCACTCCAAACTCCCCTGCTCTTTGGAATATCTCATTACAGGCCCTTTGATCCCTTAATGTTGGTGCATCCAGGTCCTGCCTAATCCTTGCTGTGTCTCCTTGGTATTCAAATTGTTTCCTTCTGGTTGCTTGCAGGATTTTCTTTTTTATCCAATAGTTCTGGATTTTGGCCACAATATTCCTTGGTGTTTTCATTTTAGGATCTCTTTCTGGAGGGGAGCAATGTATTCTTTCACTAATAACTTTGCACTCTGGTTCCATGATATCAGGGCAATTTTCCTATCACTAGATCCTGTAATATTAAGTCCAGACTTTTTTTTCTCTTCAATGTTTTAAGGAAGTCCAATAATTCTCAGGTTGCCCCTCTTCAATGTATTCTTGAGGTCAGTGGTTTTGCTGATGATGCATTTTACATTTTCTTCTATTTTTTTTTCTATTTTTTGATTTTGTTTAACAGGCTCTTGCTGTCTCATGAAGTCATTAGTTTCTGCAGACTCCATTCTTTTTTTAGGGAGGAGTTTTCTTCATTAACCTTTTTGCAGCTCCTTTTCCACTTCATCAATTCTTCTTTTGAAAGAGTTTTCCATTTGACTGGTTGAGGTTTGCATTTGCCCAATTGAGGATCTGAGAGAATTATTCTCATTTTGTATTTGTCCAATTATATTTTCCATTGATCTTTTTTCTTGTTGAAAAGTGTTAATCTTCTCTTCGGTTTCTTTTTCCAAATTTTCCAATTGTTTTTGTAACTCCTTCCTTATTTCTTCAAGGAAGTCTTTCTGTGCTGGATAACAGATCATATTCTCTTCAGAGATTCTAGGTCTCTCTGAGTTAGGGCCTTTTCTTTCCAAGAATTTTGCTAGGGATCCACCTTGCTACTGACTTTTCTTCATTTTGCTAAGGCCTTGAGTTGGGGAGGGACTGGTTCACAGAGTTTTGGTGTTGGGATCCCTAGAGGCTTTACTTACTGTGTGCAATTTCTCTGACTGTCCAGTAGGAGGTGCTGGTTGCTTTCTCAGGAGTGTCTTTTACCTTGGTTGAAGCCTACTCCCTTAGCCTGAAGGTAGCAATTGAAGCTATTAACTCTTTTTGACTTCAATCAATGGTGGGATTTACCCTGGGGTGAGGTCCTGGCTCTCCCTATTGTTAGCTGGGCTGTTCCTTCTGCTCACACACCTGTGCCTGGGGCAAAAGTAGCTTGTAATCAAGTTTGTTCTGGGAAATGCCCTCAGCTTCAATGGAGGCTTGGGCTTGGACTTCCTCAGACTCAGGAACACAGGGATGGTGTCTGCAGCTCTCCTGCAGCTGAACTGTCCCCTCAGCCCTGTTGGCAAGCTCCAGAGGGTCAGCATCAACACCAGTGTCTCTGCTCCCCAGTAGACCCAAGCCCCTGTGATCTAGCCCCTCCACTGATCAAGCTGATCTGGCACTTGGGCCCTCAGGCACCTGGGGCTCCAATCCAGCCCCTAATCAGCCTGATTTGAGGCTGACCCATCCATGGTGATGGAAGACAAATCCTGAGGTAGATGTTCTTTATCCTGGGTTTTCTTTCTGGGTTTTGTGGGTACGATTTCTGTTAAGTGGTTTGTTTCATATCATAGATGAGGAAAGATCAGGAGACTTTAGAACTGTGCCTGTCTTCTCTCTGCCATCTTGGCCAGAAGTGATTTTCTGTAATTCTGTGACTCTGTAATAATAGTATTGTTTCTTCCTATCTGATTGTGATACTTTTTCTTTGAACTGGGAGCTCTAGAATTTGACTATAATATTCTTGAAAATTTTCATTTTGAGAAATCTATCAAAGGATAATTGATAGATTCTTTAATTTTCTTTATTATCCTCTGGTTCTATACTATCAGGACAGTTTACAGGAAATTTTTTTTGAAAGAAGATACTTAAATTCTTTTTCTTTTTTTATTATGACTTTCAGGTAGTCCTGTAATAAAATTATCTCCACTTAATTGGTTGTCGAAGTCAATTGTTTTTTCAATCAAATAATTCACAATTTTTCTATTTTTCATTCTTTTGATTTTCTTTAATTTTTTTCCTTGATGTCTCATGGACATCAAGTCTCAGCTTTTACTTGTCAAATTCTATTCTTTTTAAGGAAGTTTTTTTGTCACTGAACTTTTGTGCCTCCTTTCTCATTTGGTCAATTCTACTTTTTGAGGATATTTTTTGTTGGTTTTCTGCATCTTTTCTGCATTTTTGTACATCTTTCTCTATGTGACTAATTCTACTTTTTACTCATTTCTTCCAAATTCTTCCTTTACCTCTTTTATTAGATTAAAAAAAAACCTTGACCTTTTCTAGGAATTATTATTGTGTCTGAAACCAACAAAGAATTTCAGTTGGAAGAAGAGGCAGTATAATATATACATAATAAATAGAGATTGAAAATGCTAAAGTTAGGGGCAGCTAGATGGCACAGTGGATAGAGCACCAGCCCTGGAGTCAGGAGTACCTGAGTTCAAACTTAATAATTACCTAGCTGTGTGGCCTTGGGTAAGCCACTTAATGACATTTGCCTTGCAAAAAAATAATAAAATAAAATAATAGCAAACAAGTCCAGGGATAAAATGAGTAACTGAGTAAGTCACGCCTTCACTTCTAATGGTAGCATTCAATTATCTACTACTGTATTTCCACTGATTTCACCAAGGAAGAATTATGTAAGACAGAATCTTTTTATTGGATTTCTTTAAACTTTAGCATCTTAATTCAATAGTGATAGTATTGATGTATGAACCTATTCCATACTTCAAATCACCCCATTAATGCCATATATCTTATTTTTAAATCTTTATTTAGATGATATTTATCCTTCATTCTCAAAGAAGACCTTGACATCCAAGAGATGATCCTATGACAAGCACATTAATTGGATTTTAGGGAGGGCAAGCTGTCACCAGACTCACTTGCTCCTCCAGAGAAATCTGAGTCCAGTGGCCAGATATGAATCAGGATGACTGGAGATACCCTGGTTGCAAAGACAATCAGGGCTAAGTGATTTGGCTAAGGTCGCACAGCTAATTTTCAAGTATCTGAGGCTGGATTTGAACTCCTGTCACCTTCACTTCAGTGCCAGTGCTCTATCCTTTGCAATAACTAAGCTGCCCCAAATCTTTCCTTGACAATTGTGTTGAAGATCTTTTTCTATAGTCGGGTAGGTTCAACTAGGTGATACTATAAATACTGTGTGGGTTCAAAGTAAGGAAGAACTCAATTCAAATTTGCCCTCAGATATTTACTGATTATGTGATCCCAAGTCAATAAATCTCTATTTTACTCAGTTTCCTCAGCTGCAAAATGAGAATTACAGAATTATCTAACTTACAGAGTTGTTGTGAAGATGAGATAATATTTCTAAAGAGCTTAACCTGGCACATATTTTTTATTTAAATAATGTCTTTTCCTCTTTTTTATCCCCTTCCTCTTAATTCCATGGCTACCTATGCCCAGTTTTATATTTATATATATTATATATATATATATATATTTATAATATATATATATATATATATGTTTCTTTTTATTTGGATAATCATGAATAAAAAATTTATTCTGCAGAGGGGATAAGTTAATTGTTGAGGAAACTATAAGAAAACTGCAAAAGATGATTCATTCTTTTGAGAAACAACCTAGAAAGGAAGGCAATGAGGAAACAAATAGATCTAGAGAGATATAAATCTATCTCTATCTCTAGCTCTATCCATATATATTTCTTCTTTTGTTTGTACCTATCTTTGATAATAGTATTAATAGAACTTCTTGTATATATACTATCATTGAAATATACATATTGCACTTGACCCCACCTTCTCTTTTGTTTTGAGAGTAACAATTTTGATTCTTTGGAGACTGAAAGAAATGCCAAATCACTCCATTATCTTTGCCATGAAAATTCCAGATAGGTTCCTAAAAAGTCAAACACAACTAAAGTGGCTGAACAATGACAAGATTCATAGCCTTATATCATTGTTGGAAGGATCTATTCTTCAAGAAAGATGTGGGGGTTTTTGCTGTTAAGAGCTTGGGACAAATGAAAGCCCTACTAATTTTTTTTTTCTTAGAATTTTCTAATTAACTCTCCTCTTAGTTCAACTACTTGTGACTGATGGAGTAACTGCAATATTTGTTCCAGATTTTTGTCCCAATTTACTTATTCTATTCTGAATGTATCTTTTTAGTTTGGACTGTAGGGATTCTTTAGCCATTTAGTTTTTTTTTTCTTTTCTCTTGAATGTTACATGAAATTCACTATGGTTTTGATTTGGGTTTGATGAAATTGGTATAATTTTATCTTTATAATGGAATTTCTGAAGATCGTTGGTTCTTATTGTGAATTCTTTTTTCCATTAGAACTCTTTTCAGACCTTATTTACTATATCATCTATGGTACTGGGAATCACCATTTTTCAGACAGCTAAAGAGACTGGTAGGTAGAGAAATAAGTAGATAGATATCCTTATTTTGTGTCTGATAAAATTTTCAGTAAACTATTTATTAATAATATGTGTCCTTATTTAGCAAAGAATCATTTGTGTAAAATTTTCATGAAAGACACTCTACTGAACAAGTGAAACTGTAAGTTTGAATTTTGGATTACTGAGACATGCAGTTCTTAAAGGACAAAAAGTACAATGAAATGTAGCTTTCTCTCTAACTTCCAATGATTATTTTATTGTAAATATGTAATCTCAAACAAAATTATCCCTGAATATATCACGAATCATGTTACTATCTCTTATTTTTTTCATAAACATTTTCATCAAATTTTAATAAGTACTAGAGGGTAGGTTTACAGGTTTGTTGTTAATGTTCTTATTATTCACTCTTTTTATGAAGCAATTACATTCATGATTTTGTTTTTCCTATATTACTTTTGAAACCTGATCCAATAATTCCCCGAAAATAAGGGGAACTAAATAAATGTATATTCATAAGAATTATGTTGTAATATGAACATGATGAATTCACCAGTAAAATGGAAATAGATAAGAGAATAGATTAGAACTTAGTATTGAACAACATATTGTTTATATGACACACTTAAAAAAGAGACACACAGAATTAAAATAAGGACCTCCAAGAGAATCCATTAGGCTTTAGAAGAAAAACCCCCAAGAGTTGCAATCATGATCTCAGACAAAGGAAAATAAAAAATAAGTATAATTTAATGGGATAAACAGGGAAACTTCATTTTATTAAAAGGAGCCATAGACAATGAAATAATATTAATGTTAAACATAACTTCCCTAAATACTGTAATGTTCACATTCTGAAAGAAAACATTCAATTATATTACAATTCTGTTAATGGGGGGTCTCAATCTTCCCTTCCCAGTGATGTATATAAATCTAAGCATAAAATAAATAAGAAAGAAGTCAATAAGATGAAAAGAATCTCATAAAAGTTATTTATGAATAGAACCTGGAGAAAACTGAAAGGGGGGAAAAAGGATCATTTTTTTATTCTTGTGTGATAACTATGCAAAAAAATTGAGCATATAATAAGGTTTAATATCCTTATAAGTAAATACATAAAAGCATAAATATTAAATACATAATTTTTAGATTATAATGTAATGAAATATTCCAACAAAGGATTTTACAGAATACATAAAACATAATTGGAAAGTAAATTATCTCATTTGAAAAAATGAGTGGGTCAAAGAATAAAATCATAGAAATTTTCAATTCTATGATTAAAGAAAATGATAGCAATGAGAAGATATACCAAAATGCATGAGATGCAGTCAAAACAATACTTAGAAATATATTTTATATCCCCAAATTCTTACATCAATAAAATAGAAAAAGAGCAGATCAATGAGTTGGACATGCAACTAAAAAAAAAATTAGAAAACATCAACTTAAAATTCCCAATTAAATATCCAATTAGAAATCTCCAGATTCAAAATAAGAGAGTAATATTGTATGTGACTGAGATGAAATGCTATGGGAATACTACTCTGCTATGGGAAACAATGAACAGTTTGCTCTCAGTAAAAAAAACAAAAACAAAAAAAACCTTATGGGAACAGATGAAATGGGAAATGTATCTTACACAAAGTAATCCCAATATTGCATGCAAGATGATCAGCTGTGGATGATCTATCTTTTCTAAGCATTACTTATTATAAAGATTGCTATCCATTCCCAAAAACAGAGCTGACACTATCACCTTTTTTTTTTTCAATTCACCTTTCTTTAGGTTTCCTTTTTTGTGGAGGGAGGGAGTTATGTTTACTTTGACAATATGACTATTGTAGTAATGTGCTTTCATGACCACATGTTTTTTAACCTACATCAAGTAAATTATTTTTCCAATGAAAGGGAGTAAGGCAGGAGGAAAGGTGATAATTTGGAATTTAACGTTTTGGAAGTAAATGCTGAAGCTTGTTTTTGCATGTAGCTGAGGGAAAATAATAATAAATGAGATAATAACTTTAAAAAAATCTGACTACTGAATACAATTTTTCTTCAAATAAAAAATAAAAGATGGATAAAACTAAAAAGAGAATAAAATTAGAAGCTGTTTTATAGATGAAAGATAAATAATTGATTTTTAATAAAGAAGAAATCTAAATTACTAGCATCAAAAACAATAGTGAATGCACCACAAAAATCTAATTAAAACAATTATATACCCAATTATATGCTATTAAAACTTAAATTCAAAATAAAATAGATGACTACAAAAATACAAGCTGCTATTAAAAGAATAAGAAATAGAATACTTAATTACCTTATCAGAGGAAACAAAATTTAGAATCAAAGAATTCCCAAGGGGGATAATCCTTTGCACCAGATAGATTTATAAGTGAATTTTACCAAATATTTTATGAATAATTAATTCCAATGAATTGGATAAAAATAGGTACAGAATGAGTCTTACTTAATCCTTTTATTGAACAAATATGGGTTGAATATATAAATGAGGGAGAGGAAAAGAGAGAAAGAAAACTCTGGATGAATATCTCTAATGAACATCACTCTGAATTGAAAAAAAATAAAGTGATAGCAATGACAACAATGGTATATAACACAAAGATCATAAACCATGACTAACTGAGATTGCTACCAGAAATACAGAGCTTGTTCAATATTAGGAAAGCTATTATAATAATTGATCATATCAACAAACAAAACAAAACAAAAATATCATTATTGCAATAGATACAAAAAATTGTTTGACAAAATGCAACATGTATTTCTATTAAAACACTTGAAAGTATAAAAATCAATAATACTTACTTAAAATGTTAAGTATCCATCTAACTAAAATAATCAGGCATTATATGTAATAAAGATAAAATGTTAATGCTTCCCAATAAATTCAGTGATAAACCAAGGGTGTTCATTATCACTACTATTATACCATATATTGTAAAAAATAATAATTACAACAGTAAGGAAAGAAAAAGAAATTGAAAGAATAAAAAGATGCAATGAGAAAGCAAAATTATTATTCTTTGCAAATTATTTGAATATTTGTTTAAAGAAAATCAATTATCAAAAAATCAATTTTAACAACTTTAGCTCTTTTCTGGATGTAAAACTAACCCACATAAATCCTCAATATTTTTTTGTAATATCAACAAAACACATCAGTAAAAAAAGATGGAAAAATTTCCATTTAAAATCATAGCAAGGGGGTGGCTAGGTGGCACAGTAGATAGAGTACCAGCCCTGGAGTCAGGAGTACCTGAGTTCAAACTTAATAATTACCTAGCTGTGTGGCCTTGGGTAAGCCACTTAATGACATTTGCCTTGCAAAAAAATAATGAAATAAAATAAAATAAAATAATAGCAAACAAGCCCAGGGATAAAATGAGTATAGTTGCAGAACATTTTTTTTTCCCACATATCAGTTGTTAATGAATAGGCTAAGGCAATAAAATTGTTTAAAAAATGACAAATCTAAAACAATTTATGTATTCAATATCATCAATAAAATTTTCAAAAAACTATTTTACATAATTTGAAAAACAATAACTAGATTCAACTGGAGCACTAAAAGGTCAAGAATATTAAGAGACTCAATTAAAAATATGAAGGAAAATCATCATAACAGTTCGCAATTTCAAACTAGATTACAAAGTGCAAATCATAAAATAAAAAATGATTCTGGCTAAGTAGACATCTCAGATCAATAGAAAATATTAGGAATACAATACTAGCAAATTACCATACCAATCTAACGTTTGATAAACCCCAAGAACCATGATTTGAGGTTAATAGCTCAACACTACCTGGGAAGTGTTGGAAAGAACTCGACATAGAACAATGTGTTGCACCATATACCAACATAAGGTCATCATGGATAAATTATTTAGACAACGTAAAGTGATCTCTTTGGCAAAATAGTGGAGAATGAAAAACATCTCTCAGATATATGGATAAGAGATTAATTTATTACTAATTAAGAGATAAAATGTATAATGGCAAGTAAAACAGTTATTTTTCATTACATAGAATTAAACATTTTTGAATAAACAAATTTAATTTAGCCAACAATTAGATGAAAAGCTGGAAAGTTAAGAAAAATTTCTGCTTTCTTTGATTATGATCTCATTCCTTAAATATGTAGTAACCTGAGCAAAATTTATAGAAAAACAATTGATGCACAAAGTATATGAACATATGATTTTCAGAAGAAGAAATTGAAACAATCAATGCTCACATGTAAATATGCTCTAAATGACTTCAGATTAGAGAAAAAAATTAAAATTATTCTAAGGTATCAACTCACACTTTTCAAATTGATTAAAATAATAGAAAATAAAACTGGCAAATGCTGTAAGGAATGTAGAAAATTTGAATTTTTTTCATTCATTATTAATGGTTTTGTGAACCATAGAGATTAATTTGGAACTGAGCTCAGAGAATTTTAAAATTCTGCATACCCTTTGTGTTTCTTAAAAAGACAAAAGAAAAGGGAAAATAATCCATTTGTTCAAAATAGATATAGCAACTCTTTTTCTAGTAGTAAATACTTGGAAATCAAGGGGTTGTCATGCAATTGAACAACTGAACAAGATATAAGATTTTCATGGAAGGGAGGCTAGGTGGTGCAGTGGATAGAGCATCTGCCCTAGAGTCAGGAGTACCTGAGATCAAATCTGGCATCAGACACATAATAATAACATAGCTGTGTGGCCTTGGGCAAGCCACTTAACCCCATTGCCTTGAAAAAAAAATATTTTCATGGAAATTTATTTTACAAGAAGAAATGATGAGCAGGAAGTTTTAAGAAAAAAGAAAGCTTATATGAACTCATGCAAAATGAAGTGCACAGAACTAGGAGGACATTGCACGTGGTAACAATAATATTGTAAACACATTTAACTATGAACAACGTAGCAATTCTAATTAACAAAATGATACAACACTAAGACAATTATTAACATGGTAACTTACCTCCAGAGAAAGAATTGATAAATTTTGGGTTCAAATTGCAGCATAATTTTTTCTAACTTTTAAAATTTTTTTCTTGTTTTATTTTGTTCATTCTTTCATTGACATTATCGTTTCTATGGAAATTTGATTTGCTAGATTTCACAGTATAATCCATATAAAATTATTTTCCTTCCAAAAATGGGGTAGTAGAATAAAAAGGAAGGAAAAGAATTTGAAATTCAATATTTACAAAAAAAATTGATAAAATTGTTTTACATCTGATTGTGAAAATTTTAATGAAATAAAATATGTTATAAAAAGAATTATATTGCTCATGATATTTTCAAATCATGCTGATATTGCCACGAAAACTATATAACTATGCTTCAGTTTACTGTCTATTATAATCCTTTAAATCTACTTTTTTAAAATCACTACTTAATTTACATTGAATTCTTTTAAACTGTCCTCTATGGCTCCAATTATTTAATTTCTGGATTGAAACCAAAACTATTTTCCCCTATTTCCCCCTTTTTAACAGTTTTAATCTGTGTGTGTGTATATGTGTGTGTGTGTGTGTGTGTGTGTGTGTATGTATATGTATATGAGCTAAACTCTGAGTATCTTTATTTGTGTGTTTACATTCTCATAAATACATACATACTTAGAGAATTTAGGTGGTGCAGTGGATAGAGCATTGACCTTGGAGTCAGAAGGACCTGACTTCCAATCAGGCCTCAGACACTTGACTCATACTAAATGGGTGACCTTGGGCAAGTCATTTAACCATGATTGCCTTACATCCTGGGTCATCCTGTCATCCGATTCATTTCTGACCACTGGACCCAGATTGTTCTAGAGGAGAAATTGAGACTGGTTCTTTGCACAGCCCTCTCCACTCAAATCTAATTCATGTGCTTTTCCTGGCATCAGTTTCTTGATGTTATGGTCTTCTTTGAGAATGAAGGACAAATATCATCATCAACACCCATACATGCATATACAGAAACATTTAGAGAAAGACTACTTATAATGTTTACATATATGTGTTTGTGCTTGCATAAGCATAATATTGCAATCTGATGATTTAGGTTATTGCATTTGATATTTTAAATTTTCTTCTTCCCTAAATATAGCAATACAGCTAAACTGACCTTTTTTGTATTCCATCCCTCTTAATGTCGTACATTTGTACTGGCTACTCCCCTTATAGGAAATGCTTCCCCTCTTTAGCCAAGACTTTAACCTTCCGTTTTCCTATATTTTGTTCAAATTACTTTTTGTCTGCAGAAGAACTTTGCATTTTACCTTTGCTCTTTAAGTACGTTTCACTTTCTCTGAATTTGGTTCTCTATTTTTGTCTCTCTCTATTGTTTACATTTTCTTGGTTAGAATTTGCAATCCTTGAAGACAGTGTTTTTTATTTTCTTTGCATTTACGATAGTTCTTTGCATATACTTATTTATTGACTGAAAATATAAATTCCACTTACTCATTATCAATGAAATAGTCATAATTAATATTGAATATTGCACTTATAAATTTCTACAAAAAACTCTCTAAATTATAATTGCATGTGTTCTCTTAGAGTTAAAGGTTAGTTAGCATTGCTTCCCTAAATCCTGTTAATGTGAATACAACTTTGATAGAAACTATTTTAATAATTTCATATTGATTACTGCATTGCATGGAAATTTCATGACATATGTGAAGACAGGAGAAAATGGACTTTGGGGAAAGGAGACTTAGGAATCTGTGTGGCTTGGTTTGAGTGAAGAACTCACTAACTGACAAGGGAGATAAGCAAAATTTAGATTTTAATTCACTGATTACAGAAACAGTTTATAAGTTACCACAAAAAGTCCACAAACTAATACAGAGTGTTCAAGTTAGGTTCTTTGGAGAAGGAGCTAGACAGTGAGTTTCTTTTCTCTTTTTTAATTAATTTATTTCATTTTTAGATTCCCCCCAATACATGCAATAGACATTGAGTTTTTTAATGGAAGGAATAGTTTCTAAGAAGTTAACAAATAAGAAAAGAGCCTGTTGAGAGTAGCAAAGATGATAGTCATTTTTGTAAAAGATGTTTGAGAGAGAATAGAAAAGGTGATAATGTTTTTGAAAAAAAAAGATAAAAAGGAAAAGAAAAGAAGTTTACATCAACATACATCCAGGCACATGGAGCTGTGGTCACATTGGTCCAGCAGCATGAACCAAAACACACTCATCCACTTTAGAGAAAAGATAGAGGAGAAAGGAGAAGAAGCCAAAGGAGTATCAACTGCATCAACAGGAAAAAAGAGATCAAACTTGGATGGAATCCTGTTCAACTGCATTTCTGTGGTGGACAGAACAAAGGTGCTTGTCAAATGGTTTAGAACCTGACTTCAGGTATTCTCCAATGGACATTCCACATGGGCTGTCCACAAAGAGTGGCCAATGTCTCACCCAAGTCAGCCTTCACTAAGTGTGAACAAACTAAGCATGTTCCTGGCCAAAGAGTATGATAAAGCTCAGCCTTATTGTTAAAGTATAAAGGGGCTTTGGAAATAGAGTTTACAAAAAGTCATAGAATGGAGAACATGCCCCTCCCCCATAGTACCGAAAAATTTCCCATAAAAAAGATTACAATATTTCTCTGTGAGCAGAGTTCCCCTGCTTCATGTAGATCTTTTATTTTTGCCTTTGACTACTCATAGTTTATATTCACTGCCCCTTAAAATTTTCCTAATGATGACAAACAGCACCTTGGACCTTTCACCAATTCATCATGGATATGTCAACCTCAAGCTTAAGGTACTGCTTAACAACTCTAAATCTGAAACTGAAGATGACAATCTCTAATGTATAAGGAGCAGCATGCTTTATGCAGAACTGCATGGAATGCTATCTTAACCCCTTTACCTATGAAAAGGTGAGTTTTCTGATCTTTTATTTATGTGAAAAGGAAATAACTATTACATCTAGCTGAATTCCAAGAAAATCTATCCTCAAGTACTAGCAAGGCACTACCAGGAGAACAGGCAAAATCAAATTCATTGATATCCAGTAAATCCCTTTTTGAGACAATTTGAACATTTGCCTTTTGGTTCAGTTTCTACTACTATAGGACTAAATTAAAGTAGAATATATGAATAAAAATAAAATGAAACAATGTTGAAACACTAATTGGAAGCACATTGGGGACCTCAACTGCCAGGCTAAAGGGTTTTATTCATCTAATAGGCAAGAGAACCCCTACAGGTTATTAAACAGGTTATTGACATAGTAATTGTATGCCAAGAAAATTATTTTGGTATGTCACTATAAAGGACAGCTTAAAGAACAGAGGAACTGGAGAGTGGAGAAACAGCTAACGGTCATTTTAATTATCTAAGCAAGAGTAGATGAGCACTAGAAAAAAAGAGTTATAGCAGTATATCAGAGAACAATAAGAAAGAAATAATGTAGATATAGAATTGAAGAGACAAAGATTTTTTTAAGTTCAATTGACTAAGGGGAATGACTGTTAGACCAAAAGGAAAAAAAGTGACATCTGATAATTTTTGTTCTGAATAACATCTGGATAAACAATGAATTTGATTCTTTTTTCTCTTTTTTAAGTTTTTGTTTGCAACACAATGGGGCTAAGTGACTTGCACAAGGTCACACATCTAGGTAATTATTAAATATCTGAGAGAGGAACTGAACTCAGGTCCTCCTGTCTCTAGGGCAGGTTCTCTATCCACTGTGCCCAGCTGCCCCCTTGAGTTGGTTTCTTTATGAGTAGATGGTGAGTTTGCTTTCAGAAATGTTGATTTTGATATGTTGACAGTTTATCTAGGAAGAACTGATTAGAAGATAATGGCAAGGAGGACAATGAAGTTTGAGGTCAAGGAGATTAATTAAGAATTCCTTAATCTATGTCACAATACATTTTAGCCTTTTTATCTCCCTACAACAAACTTTCTCTCTCTCTCTCTCTCTCTCTCTAAATGTGTGTGTGTGTGTCTTTTATATACACAAAGCTCAAATAAAATCTCTTTTGAAATGATTAATCTGTTGAAGAAACTGGGGCTAACCTGATAGGTGTTGTTGATTACTATGACCAAGGATTACTTCCCCCTCTGCACCCTAAATTTAATGTTTGTTTTATTGATTTATAAGTGTCCATATGTTCAACTTAGTGCTCTCAAAAAAAATTCGGTATGGTGGTTAAAAGTTAATTATTTAAATCCCTGCCCTAGAGTTTTCTTCCATATGCATACTATTACCATTTAACATTTAAGATTATTTGACATTTATAATAGCAATGATTTATTGAAACATTTATTCCCTAAATAAACACACATTTATTCTCCTTGTGGATTTTACATTGAAGGCTCTTAGAAATGCTATCCTGGAAAATATACTTTAAAATGTAAATAGAATTTATAGTAAAAAACTAAGGAAACAAAAACAAAAAAAAATAAACAAACAAAAAGAAGCTAAGTTCTCAGACTAACAAATTCATTACTGATTTTGATTTTATCTTTCCTCTGTTACAAACAGCAGTGTTTTAGCATATATTCTCTACTAAAACCCTCTTTTGCCAGTCATTCTGAATTTAGGGGTATCCTGGTCATTTAAGGTTTTGGAAACTGTTCAAGAATTACCAGTAATATATATTCTTGGTGCACACTGTTAATTTTGTTTATTTGCTTGCTTTATTTTTTCTTATGCCTCTATGAGTTTTATACATAGTAGGTGTTTATTAAATACTTGGTGAATTTCATTTGCATATGCATCCCAGAAAATGATACATTTTCTCTTATTCAAAGATCAGTCTAACTAATGTGGGTAAGCAATAACCAACTGCTTGATGAGTTCTTTTGACCACAGAAAACATGGACCTACCTTTGAGGGCTAGGAAACAGCATGTACTCACAAGAAGAAAAAAAAAAGATCTTTTGAAATGTTGAATTATATTGACAGTAACATCTATGCCTGTCTGAAGGCTAGAAGAAAACAATTATTCAAGTAGTTTAACAGATGTCTTCAAGATAAAAACATAACTTTAATATTATTGAGGTCAGGGGAGCCAAAGTTGAATGAAAGAAGAAAAAAAATATTGACAGTGGGACGCAGATGTTCTTTCAAGGACACTACTGGAACTATATAACCAACAATGGTGTATGTAAAGCTGAATTGTGACTGCTTCTACTTTTGCTAAGATGACTTTGAAATGGAAATGATCAGAAGTTTTAATTTCTTCCCCAAATAGGAAGGTGTGTAGAAATCAGAGTCATTCTTGGCAAGAGATGAGAAGCATCTTAATCAAAGTCTGGGTGCAGAAGTGCATCTCACTAGGTCAAGGAAGAATTACACAAGAAGGAGAATGGGGAAGGATTGCAAGGGAATCTGAGAATTTCTTAGAGTTTTCTTCTCTAAATAATACTTCCATGGATCCTGGAAATTTTATTTGTTTTTAGCAGAAGAATAATAGTTACCAAAACTGGTATACAAGCTTAAGTTTTATTTCAAGAACAAGGGTTTGTGTGCATGTGCATGTGTATTTTGTTTGTAATAAAAGATGTCTTCAAATGCCTTGGCTAGCACCAAAGTTTAGGTACACTTGAGAAAATAAGAATTAATTTATATAATTCAGGATATAAATATGCATATATAACTGTATATAGTGATATACATTATATATGTATATATATATATAAAAGACAACTAATACACAAAAATCACTGTCATTTACATTATGAATACAAAGAAATGAAACAGCACTGTTCTTAACAGTACTGACCCATATGGTCATATGGAGCAAAGGAGGGAGGAAGATGGAAATATATACACATTACATAAATGCCCAGTATATATAAAATAGTATGCATAAAATAATACTTAGAAATTTCAGGAAAGTGAAAATGTCTTGTCAAGATCAGGTGAGTTCTCATTTAGAAGTTGCAATTGAGTTGTACTTTTGGGAAAGTTAAGATGGGAAAGAACTTTTGCAAAGGTGAGGTGGCAGAACTGTAATATATTCTAAAGAGAATAGCTAAGGCAGATTGGTTTGATTAGAAAGGAGAAAAAAATCTTAGGGAATAACTTTGAAATAAGATCACAAGGGTTGATGGGAGAAATAAATTCACATTTTTGGTGCTGACTGAAAAGACCATACGTTTGCAGAAATAAACAATATTTCAAAGGACCTGCTTTAGGATATTATAAGAATATGACAAATAGGGGCAAGGTGATAAGTTTATTCTTATGAAGCAACTCTTCACACACAGAGGAAAATTTGATTTATAGTTTTTAACTTCTCCTTACTAGAGAGGTTAAAAGAGGAACTTCCTACAATATTGATGCTTGTTATTTTTCTTTCATTGTTATATGGAAAGAACACTTTTTTAAGAGAGTAAATAAAGCAGCCACTGTGTATCAATGAAGAAAATTGATAGCCCAGCAGTGGAAAGCTGAGACTGGCAGGGTGCTGTTGCTGAATACAGACTCATTGATTTTCTTTCTTTTTCAAAGAGACACTACTCCATTTATTCTGTGAAAACCCTTGCTTCCAGATCATGTTGGTACACACCAGAGAGCAGGGTGCTCACACTGGTATTATGCTAGTTTGGTGAAGTATTGAATCCCAAATAGAAAAGGAAAGTTTTGCAGATCATGTGATCTTGGAAAAGATCTAAAAATCCTTAGAAATCATAAAAAGCTAATCATTTTATGTTTTTTTGTACAATAAAAATAAAATTTGATAAATGGGTATATGGCTATATGGAGCAAAGAAAATAGAATTTTCAAGCAAAGTAATTAGTTCAGTTCTCTAAAATTTAAAGAACTCCTCTTTTTTTTTTATTTTATGAGTTGATATTTCAGTTTTCCAAATACACACACAAACTGTAGTTTGTTTCTTCTGAATCTTTTTTTTATCATCTATCAAAATGTTTACTTTATATTACTGGTATTAGAAACCCCAATTTTTTTGGAACTGCCATTAAAAAGACAACAAAAATGAGGACTTTTAATTAATGTCAGTATTTTAAAGTTATTTACTGAAAATCAGAAAGGCTTTTTATCAGACAAGATTTATTTTGTTTTGTTTTGTGATTTAACAAGACCTGTTTCTTTTCCTATTAATAAAGGAAACTTCCGTTACCAATGGAAATCACTATCAAGCTATAGTTGACAGAACAGATTGTAGGTGAAAAATACTAGAAACTGATAGACTTGGTAGAAATTTAAAAACTAAAAATGATAGTCTTTAACAGTTTCCTAGATCTGTAGCATCAAACTAAAATAGAAATGGGGGCCATAGATTTTTACAAAAGTATGTCTTCAGGTCATACACGTTGTCTTCAAAAAATCATATATTAACAATATCTAAGTTCTCTTGTCTTTTTTACTTAATTATTTTTCAATAAATTTTCATATCAAAGTTGTGGGAAATCTGAGATACTATTACATTGTTGATGGAGTTGTGAACTTATCCAACCTTTCTGGAAAGCAATTTGGAACTATGCCCCAAAGGCAATGTACATACCCTTTGATCCAGCAATACCACTACTGGATTTATACCCTGAAGAGAGATTATGAAAAAAGAGTAAAAACATCACTTGTACAAAAATATTCATAGCAGCCCTGTTAGTGGTGGCAAAGAATTGGAAATCAAGTAAATGTCCTTCATTTGGGGAATGGCTTAGCAAACTGTGGTATATGTATATCATGGAACACAATTGTTCTATTAGAAACCAGGAGGGATGAGAATTCAGAGAAGCCTGGAGGGATTTGCATGAACTGATGCTGAGTGAGATGAGTAGAACCAGAAAAACCCTGTACACCCTAACAGCAACATTGTGGGTGATGGACTCACTCATTCCATCAGTGCAACAATCAGGGACAGTTTCAGGCTGTCTGCAATAGAGAATATCATCTATATTCAGAGAAAGAACTATGGAGTTTGTACAAAAACCAAGGACCATTACCTTTAATTTAGAAAAAAACACTGATATCTTATTGTTTGATTTTGCTATCTGTTATACTTCGTGTTTCTTCCTTAAGGATATGATTTCTCTCTCATCACTTTCAATTTGGATCAATGAATACCATGGAAACAATGTAAAGTTTGGCATGGGGTTGGGGGAAGGGTAGTAAGATTAGGGGAAAAAATGTAAAACTCAAAATAAATAAAATCTTTATAATTTATAAAATAAATAAATAAATAAGTAAATTTTCTTTTCATTTGGGCTATACTCAGGTACGCTGTTGGATAATATAATGTGGGCATCATAATTGTCACCTCTGACCTTGAATACTGACTGACAGGCCAAATAAGTTGCCTGAGGATCACATGGCAAGCAACTGAGAAAGAGAGTAGGTGGGGGGTTAAAAATAAATCTTTCTAACTTTCAGGGTGGCTATCAATGAAATCAAATCTCAAATTTTAAGTTAAATGAAATAATAATTGTAAAAGTATTTATTAGTTCAACACCTGGCACAGAATAGACAACATAAAATATTATCTGCTTCCCTCTCTACCCATAAGGATATGTTGCTTCTCTAATTTTGCAATTTTATATATCGATCAGATATACAATCAGGTTTCATTTTTTAAACATTAACAAGAATCCCATCATCCTAAGATTTACGTCTCCAGAAAAATGAATAAATATATACAGTAGATTTCTCTATGTAATGCTGTCAAGAAAAGTCAAATAATTGTTCAAATATATGATACTAATTGACTAATTTCCTATTTAAAACTCTTGTTTTTAAAAATATTTTTGAAAGTTTAGGAAAATTTATATAATTATGTATTTTAAAACTTTTTGTCATATATATTTAATTTCTCCTCAACTTTCTTGGCATGACTAAAAGGGGAAATTCAAATTGTGATTATCTACATGTCTACTTTGAAGTTGTAAGGAGTAAAGATATAGGAAGACAAAAGTATCAAAGTGGTTGGATAGTTGGGGAAATTAACACAGGGTTAGTTGAACTGGTTAAAGTCCCAGATATCAGTTTGTTATAATTCGTGGAAACTGCACAAGTAATAATCTCTCAATCAGTACAGATAAAATGAACACAATGGAAGAATCTATTAAGATTCCTCATTTTGAGATCATTTACTTCAAGACAGACTATTCTCATTTACTCTGGTCCTTAAATATCTTGTAAATGATTAATTTGTATTCATATGATATGTATGGTTTGCATTTATTGAACTTATTTTTATATATGTGCATGATATCTCCCCTTTCCCCATAGATCATAAATTTCTTAAGATACTGGAACAAAATATTAAGTTACAGAATTCCTAGTAATTGGCACAGAGGTAATTCTGACGTTTTAGATTCTGGGCCAATAAAGTACTGACTGACTTACTTTCAAGGATTTTTACACCGTGCTTTACTGATTTTTTATAAGATGTAAGTATTATGCTCTATAGAATGGGTTAGATACTGTACAAACATGTCTCTTCCTTCCTAAATTTACTGTATACTTGGCAAAACTAGAACTTGTGTCCAAAAAGAAGTGATGGATGTATTACATGGAGACAATAAATGCTATGTGAGTTCAGAAGAAAGAAAATTATGGTCTGTAGTAAAAAAGAATAATCTTCATGGTAGAGGTGAAACTTACCCTGAATCTTGAAGTTGAAGTATTTCAGGAGGTTGCAACAATGTTAGTCAAAATGTGTATGCAGATTATATCTTCAGGAATTGGTGAATATTCTAGTATGGCATGAAAAAAGGTACACTGTAGGAGAGTTGAAGAAGCTAAGGTTGAAATCTAAGCTGCAGACAGAATATGGATGATCTTCAATGATAGATTGAGTAATGCAGATATTGTCTTTAAGTGAGACATGACCAATGGAAGAATTTGTGAAAGTCATTACCCCAATGAAAACATGGTTTTAAGCTATAGTTGACAGAACAGATTGTAGGTGAAAAATCTTCAAGGTATCATGATTAATATCCCATACACTATCTAGCACAGAAAAAAAAACATACAAAATACTCATTATAATGTTTCTAAATGAATAACAGGGAGGATATAATAAAATTATAAGTTTGGGTGACAACAATAGTAAAGTAAAAGATAAAATAAACATAGAAATACATATAAGAAATGAAGAATCTTCAGGTCTACTTCACCATCTATATGATGGCTTAAAAAAGAGTAATGATTTCATAGTGATTTTTAGGATACAAATATAGGTCCCAAGGTAAATGATGGTATTGTAAGATGCACTATTAGATATTGATGCATGTCATGAATTTTCCTTAGTTCTAGTATGAACTAAAGAATACCTGGTAAGCATTGCCATCATTTTTCCATGTGGTCTCTCCAGGAGAGTTAAAATTTATATCATTTATTTAGCTTCTTAGAGTTCTCAATACGAAAGTCACAAAAGGCACTCTTGACTCAGACTTGATAAATGAAACTTTATGGTCAACCAAAGAATTAATACTATATGTATGTTGAATATGCCTTCCATCTAATGTTTACACAAACTTCACTTTGTGAACTGCCAGATTGTCAATGTGTCTTATTTCTTGACCCTAAATTTGAATCACAGAATTGGCCTCTAACCGACAACAAATAATTAACTGATTTCTATACTACAACACCAGTGTAGATAATGCACTAAAGATTAGATGCTGGAAAAGCCCTAGGAATGTCTTTCAAATATGACATATGGAGGCAAAGGATACATTTATCAGGACACAAGAACAAAAATATAATAGGTCCTCATTATTGTGAAACAGCTTCTGAATAACCAAGACACATATAAAAATATTGCCTCAGAATGACATATATTTATTTTTCTTTTATTTATCTTTTCAGTGTTATTCAAAGACAGTTTTCAACATTCATTGTTTTGCAAGCTTTTGAATTCGACATTTTTCTACTACCTGCCTTTTAATTTCTCTTTCCCCATGGCAGCAAACAATCTGATATAGGCCATACATGTACAATATATTTACATATTAGGCATGTTGTGAAAAAATAGTTACAAGTAAGGAGAAAAAAGCCATTAGAAAGAAAGAAAAACATAAAAGAAGTTTAAAAAAACTTAACATGGTATGCTTTGTTTCATCTTAAAAAAGTTTTTTTCCCCTCTCTGGTTTGCTTTTGCATTATAGATCTCTCAGATTGTTTTTGATCACTAGACTGCTGAAAGGAGCTGTGTCCATCACAGTTGATTATCTTATAATGTTGTTCCTTATACTGTACAATGGTCTCCTGTTCCCTTCACTCGGTATCAGTTCATGTGTATTTTTCCATGCTTTTTTTTGAAGTCTGGTCACACATCATTACTTATAGAACAATAGTACTTTATAATATTCATATAAAATAACCTGGTCAGCACAATGGCAAATCTGATTTCCATTATAAACATTGATAGCCAATTATTCAATATGCTAATGAAATAACAAAATCACAGCTTTTTCCAGTGGCTTACCACAAGGGATACACTAACAGTTCAGAAAGGTTCTTTGAATAAGCCAGGAGAACTAGTTTGACTGTGATTCCAGAGGAGAGATGATAAAGTATGCTGCTTCCAATCCCATCTGATGCAGTTAAGGGTTCTGGTACATGACCAATGCAGAACTTATTTTTATTGACTATGAATATTTCTTATTTTTTTTTCTTTCTTGTCTTTGTGGTAATGGGGGGGGAGGAGAAGCAAAATAAAACTACTTCTGTTCAAAGACAAATTTAATTGGAAATTTAAAAAAATAAGCCAGGATAATAGAGAGTTCATCAGGATCTGAAGTGTACAAGAGAAAAACTATAATTGAGGCTAATTATCATTTATGACTAATGATTAGTTAGCTTCATTTGATGCCAGGAAATAAGTGAAATGATAGTTGTTCCAAAATAAATCTAAGAAAAAGATTAAGTTAAGCATCAGGAAGGGTACTGTAAGCAAAAATAATGGATTAAAGTTGACAAGGCAAGGTTGTAGAACCAGAAAGGAGTACAGAGTACACTGCAAGGTCTTGTCATAGAGCAAGTCAACTTAATATATTCAGTCAGGTGTGATCAGAATCAGTGAAATTCTTATAGGATTAGAATGGGTAGTTTCACAGTAAATATTTGGAATTGTATTTCAAGTAGTATGTTTCAAAGAAAATGAACACTGAAGTTCCATAAAGGTAGACTCCTATTGTTCAAAGTTAATCTATGTCAGATGTAACATTTTATATCTTTCGGTATGAGAAAGTTGGGAATTCAATATCAGCTAATTATGATGGGCTAGAAATGCCCCTACATGTCTTGAAAAAGTTAGAAATGTCCATCGACATGAGAAAGTAGCAGAGAAAATTCAGAACAAAGAATAAAAATAGACCTCATGCATAACTATTTGAATTTCTTCATTACATTTACTTTTTTATTTGAGTTTTTAAAATATTATCAAAAAAATGATAGATATTCAAGGATGAATTTGGTTTTTTCTTGTTTTGTTTGTTACCTTGTTCTTATATTGTATGAGAATCAGTTAGTAGATGTAGCAAGAGTGACGTAAGTCTTTGTAAAATCCACCCTCTCCGAAAATATATTGCAATTCTTGCTTCTGCAGGAGCAACCCTTGCCAATTCCAAGCTCCATCTGATCATATTCCCAAATTTGCCCACATATCTGCTAAGATAAGAAAATGAAGCAATTCTATAAGGAAGAGTCCACAGAATAAAGTTCATGAAGGTTATTTAGGGCATAGAATGCCTTAAGAAAATCTTGGAATTCACACACTAATTTCATTGTAAGCAAACTTTCAAAACAAGACTAAATATGGATCCAGAAAAGTCATACAACACACAGACAATTGGCAGTAAAGAATGAGAGTGAATCTAGAGGTGCTTATAGGTGAAGAAGAAGCTAGTGTTCTTGGAGTGATGAAATGGATGATCCATCTACAAAAGTATTCCACCCTCCCATTCCCTTTGTCAAAGTCTAGTTATACATAAATTCCTTTTGGCAGTATCTTTAGCCCCATGTGATTCCTGACCTGACCAAAGTCTTCCTCTTTTACAGATCTTTTATTAAGTGAAAAGATGGCAAGAGGATTGATGTACTAGTAGAACCATGTGAATAAAGGATCTCCAAAACCATATGTGTAGGAAGTTTATATATTTGTGTGAGTTGCTATTCCTCTCTTGGATTCTGCTGACTTGGTCTTGCATATTGGTATCAACAACTATTCTTCATTTGTCCTAAAGAGTAATGATCTCAAGTAAGCATCCAGTTTGTGTATCTTGAAGAATGAATTAGGAAATTGAATCAGTTTTGGAATAGGAATGAGAATTTGATCCTAGACTAGTTTGGCTTGCCTCTTGTCTCAGAGTGCAGTACTGAGGAATTTACAGACTCTATCTTACCAGAGAAAAGCTTGAAGAAGTACCAGTACCTACATGGTATCCTTGCTTCCTTCTTAAAAAACCTATTTATTGCTTCTAAACTTTTTTGCTTCTTCATCTTATCTTTTCCCCATGTTCTAGAATCCTGATAAAAGTGCCATTTGTACCTTTATTTACCTTTGTGTTTGGGGAGTTTCAGTAAGACTAGCATTGAAATCTGTGTATTATGACAGAAGGATTTTTATGGGCACATCAATGTGTATTCTCCAACACTAGGTAAATTTCATAAGAGACTTAAGAAAGTGCATGAAAATATAGACATCAATTCAGAAACCATATTTTTAGGAGTACTTGGTATATAAACTAGGAACTCAGGTGAATCAAAATAATGTAGGTTATGCAATTTAAGCTCACTTCACAAACACTGACTACTCTGTATGTATACATACATAATACAAAACATTGTATATACATGTATTCATATGAATGTCACAGAAAGTAATGAAATATATCATATAAAATAATATGTGTAGAAAAATATTATTTATTGTATTTAAAGAATTAGAAGAAATTTCCTTCCCTCATTCCCTATCCCATACCCTAATCTTTTTTTTAAATGTTAATGAGATATTTGGCATTTGGTCCTATGGATTTTAGCAGACAGATATGTGTTAGAGGACAGATATTTATTTGTTTTTCCTTGCCTGAGTGTGCTATCATGGGATATTTTGTACTGATTGCTCTCAGAAAGTTCTTTATTACATAAACCTCATCATCCTTGGAAGATCTCATTAGCTTCAGTAACTCAGTCTTGCATATTACCTCACAGATAAAAGGGTGGGCTTATAAAATCCAAATTTCTATTTAATGACAGTTCAATTCAGATAGCTCCTAATTCATCACCTTGATGCAAACTTCTTTGAGGCCTGGTCAACTGATTTTTATACCAAGTTCATCATTTTAATCCCTCATCCTCAATTTTAACCATCTTATATATTTTGTCTACCCTCATTACATTATAAGCTCCATGAGGGTAACTGTCTTTTTTATGTATGTATTCCTTTTACATGGCACAGTGACTGGCACATAATATTTATTAAATGTTTTTAAAATGTTTGGTTCTTGAAAGTATACTAATATTAACAAGTTGAATCTAACTTCCCCATGTTGGAAGGGCTACAACATCTTAGTGCTTAGAACAGAGTAGAAGGAAGAAAAAATTAGGTTTGATATCAATCAGCAGACACACCCACAACAAACACATACACATCTCCCTAAGTATTTTCTAAAGGACAGCCCTGAGAAGTTGTGCCTTTTTTCCTGCTTGGAGACTTTTTTAAAAAAAAGTTTGATATCTTTTAAGGTGAGAATTCATTTTAGGAATGGATTAGAAGAGATGACTGCTGTGGTTTCATCCAGTTCTGAAATTCTTTAATTCTGATCAGACCTTGAAGGACTTTGGAGACTAATAATTTGTGGAATGTTCTCTAGTGAGAGATGGAAGTTTGTAGATTTTACCAAATGGAGTAGTACTTTAATACTGGAAGTGATAATTGAGGCATAAAAGGAATGGGGAAATGTTTCAGGATCATTCCATCTTTACACTGTGGTTTATTGAAATGTGGAAATTTATTAACTTTTTGGCATAAATCTCATTGACCAAAAGGTAAGTAGTTTTTATAGATTCTATGTATTAACAATATCATAGGACACTGTGCAGGGGAAAAAGTGTGCAAGGAAAGAGATTGAAGTGTTAGAGAGTAAGATGATCTTGCTTGTCTCCCTGCCCCTAAATGAAAATCAAATAAAAAAGTCAATATCAGTGGACCAGGTAAACCTCCATCAAAATCCAGAGCTTGTGTAAGATGATTAGCATTAATATAACTCAGGAGACCTAACTTTAATGTACTGCTGCAATATCAAAAAGGAAATGATAAAATCTAAATTTCCTTAGGAAGCAAATGTTTTATATTGACTTTAAAGGGGGAAAAAACTTATTCATATACAGGAGAGACTGTCTATTATCTTTGTTTTCTATGTCTCCATATACTTTCATCTGTCAACATCTGGTCTCACATAAAACAGCTGCTTCTGTCAGATATGTTGATGATAAATCTATGTAGTTATAGTATTAAAATTTCTACTTTCTTTTTACTTTGTACTGGGGGCATTTTCATGAATGCTAAATTAATCTTAGATTTTGCCATGTCTTGATCATGGGGGCTTTTGGGGTCTCCTCTTTATGACCGTGGTCACTGATAATCAAGAATCCATAGTAGAAACCAAAAGGTGAGTACTGAACAAATCAACTTTCAAATTTAGGATAACTCTGTTTTAGGTTAATGTGAAGCTGAAATGGAGGAAATTGATTTGAATTTCAATTTAATTGATAATATACTATACGAAACCCAAATTTGAGGATATAATGTTAGACAAGTGAAATATCTGAACTTGAAGGAACTAAAAATCTAATTAACTTTTGAACCCTAAAAACAAAAGATGAACATAAGGAAGTTTGGGGTTAGGAAAAATATAATTATTTAATTATAATTTATATACAATGTAAACATTGCAAATGCTTCATATTTATTAAATTACTTGTTCTACACAATATTCTATAATTCAATAGTTATATATTATTAATTTATTTTATATTATATCTTATATATATAAGAATTATATATATAATTCTATATAAATCTACAATTTTTATAAAAATGGAAACTAAGTTGAGGAAAGGTAAGTCACTTGACCAGGTACACATGAAAATGTCTAGATCATGATTTAAAATTGGTTCTTTTTTGACTTCAATTCTGGCCTTCCATCCACTCCTCCATAAATATACTTAAATATAAATATATAAATATACTTAAGTAAAGGGAATCATATTATAAAGGAAGCTCAAAGTTTTACTTCCTGGATCTATATATCCATGTGGGATATTTATGGCTTTTTTCACGCTGTTAGTGACATAACATAGAAAGGACAGAGAAGAAGGAGAGAGAGGGGGTAGAGAAAGAAAGAGAGAAAAAGCAGGGAGTGAGGAAGAAATATAACAGTAGTCTTAAATCTTCCTCTGAAGCAAAATAGATTCTTCTCCCCAAGTCTGGTAATGCTAAAAGGAAAAAAAAAACGAAAGCAATCTACAGACCAATATTATGAAATAGATATGAATTTGAGATGTAATTGGTAGATAATTATCTTTAATCAATATTGATACCAAAATATTAAATAAAAGATTGAAAATATAATTTTGTACAATATCAAAATAAATAATGATAATTTTAGTAGTTTCATTTAGATATACAAATTTTGGTTTATATTAAGAAAACTAAATATGAAAACCACACTAATAATACATTCAATAAGGACATCATAATAGATACAGAAAAACTTTGACAAAATATAATTCTTATTATGTATGTTAAATTGATAAAAATGCATAGAAAGAGAATTTCTCCCTCAAATATGATTTCAAAAGGGTAGTATTAATGGGTTCTTTGCTAAAAAACATAAAAGAATGTAGCTATATATCAAAAATCTTTCCAAGTCCAAAAGAAAAGTTTTCATTTTACTCAATTGGGAGATATTGAATCGTCTTGAACTTAGAAATATCAATTTGCTCGCAATGTGTAGGGCACCTTGTAAGGAGAAAAAGACTGAAGGTAGATCATTTAAGATTATAAATTTTATAATTTAATCCAGGCAAGGGGTGATGAGTACCTAAATCAGAATGGTAAATGAAAGGAAATATAGGGGCAGATCTAAGAAATATAGAGATCAGATCAATAATACTTGACAATTGTTTGATTATGGAGAATTTTCACAATTAAAGAGTATTGTATTACACTAAGGTCAGCAATCTAAATTATTGGAAAGATGATGCTATGAAAGCTATTATGGTATTCAAAAAATAGAGAAATTAGCTACAATTACGCATTTGGGAGTACAGGTAATGAGTTTGATTTTGGATATATTGAGTTCCAGGTTCCTCTGGAACATTTTAGGAGGAATGTTCAGTAAGTAATTGTCTTTTTCATTGTATGGTAAATCCTTTTTCACCCTTCTTCTGCCCTTCTCTGAAGGGTTCAAGGAAAGGCTAGATACAACACTGTTTCCTAAGGAAGATGCTATGTTGAATGTGAATTGAAATAGATGGCTCCTAAAATCACTTCCCACTCTAAAATTTTAAAATTTTCTAATTCTGAATGTAGCTCAGGAGAAAAATGAGGGAAAGTACAGATTAGAGAATTATTCAAATACAGCCAATTGAATCCTTGAGATTTACCTTGACCATGAAGATAATATGGAAAGTGAAGAGAGGAGGTCATTGGACAGAACTCATCAGACATCTAGATTTTTTAAAGCAAGATATAATGGTTCATTCAACAATTCTGGAGGAAGTCAGGTAGTTATGAGAAGAACTAGGACATAGTAGTGTTATAAAAACCTAGTTATTCCATAAAGAGTATTTAGAAAGGATGATGAAAAATGTTTAAATAGTTCAGAAATAGAAGAAAAGTTGTAATAAGAAAGTTATTGAATTTAATAATTGCAAGTTCATTTTTAACCTTGGTGAGAGCATACAATAGAGCAACCTCCCCCCCCCCCAAAACCCAAATAGGAATGTGCCATTTGCCAAATGACTAAGAACTAGATAAATTACATTATAGAATTTTAATGCAACTTTAGCATGTCGTATTTAATGGTAAATATGAAATAAATAGAATAAAAGAAATGAAAGTACTCTAAAATTTTAATGAAAAAGGAGATAAAATTATATTTGAAATAGCTAAAATATTTCTGATAATATTGAAATTATGTTCCCTTATTTTGCTCAGGATAGAAGGGCAGCACTCACTCATTTACTTAATAATACTATTGAAAACATGACATCTTTACCTTCTGTATTAATTTCTAATATAACCCAGTTTCACCCTTTGTGGAGAAGCCCGGTAGTTGTACTTTAGCAGCATCTCCTCATAATGATGTTAGCTTTAGTGAAGATAGACAATTGATATTAGCCCTATAGAAACTTAGAACTCACAAATTAAGTGAAACACTAGCCTCTACAGAAGTAAAAAGCATAAACTGCCATCCCTGGCACTATTTTTAATTTTACAGAAAACTGAATCTGGAAAATGTTACTTGTCCCATGTTCACAAAACAAAAAAATCTAAGTCTTAATTTGAATCTTGCTCTCCCTAACTTTTTTCTAGTATTTTAATTCAGTGCACCGAACTGGATTACATCAATTTTGTGACAGCTAAGACTTAAAAATGGTAAAAGAACATTATTTATATGCACTGAAACATAGTTTTACCAAACACATTCAGTTAATCAAACCTCCTTTTCCTTCTGTGAGAAAAAGTTTTGAAAAATAGGGGAGATCTCCATTTTTTTCCTTTTCAGAATTAAAGAAATCTAACCATAAAATAAATAACAAAGAAGTTAAGTAGATAAATAAAATAATAAAAAAATAGATATGACTAATTTCTGGAGAATATTAAATAGGAATAGGAATGGAACATTTTCTTGGCTATCTTCACAAAAAAATAATCAAATATTAGAGCATTAAAAATCTCACCATCAAATGCAAAAAAAAACCCACAAAAAATAAGATAACATCTTTTCCAACCATAATGCAATAAATTACATTCAATGATGGACCTTGTGACCATAAATTAAAATTAATTAAAAATAAATTAATTAATCTGAAAGAATGAATATCAAAGAACAAATTACAGAAGCAACCAATAATTTAAAGAGAATGACAACAATGAGACAAGGTTCCAAAAATTTGTGGAATTCAGCTAAAGTAATAATCAAAGGTAAATTTATATGTTCAAAATACATGAAGAAAAGAGAGAAAGAGAAAGTGAATCTGTTATATACCTTAAAAAATGAAAACATCAATCAAAGCAAACAAAAAATTCTAGGTGAAGAACAAATTAGAAATATCCAAACAAAACTTTTAAATACTAATTTTCAAATCAAATGAGAAATTAATAAATTTGAAAATGAAAATATCAAATAATAAATGAAATCAGAGTTTGCTTCTATAAAAGTAAAGCAGATAAATTATTGATTAAGATATTAGAAAAGGAAGTCTAATACTTTTAATCAAAAAAGATTGTTATTCTTGCATATAACTATAAAAATATTTATTGAAATAAATACATTTTAAATGATATGAATGTAAAATCAGAGCATTTTATATCAGTTTATAATCTACAAGTAGACCCTGATTAATGTGAATAAATAATATTGCTATGAGGTTGAATTATTGAATTTGTATTAGGCTGAAACCAATGACCATATTTTACATAATTATAACTTAGTATAGTGTGAATTCAATCACTTCATCTATTTCATTGTTCACACTACTCAGGAACTAGCTATATTACAGTTATATGACTTGCATCAAAACTAAAATGTAAAGTATACAATTTATCCAACATTCACTAAGTCCTTTGTTACCATATGATTGCTTAGAAAAGCAATATAGATTCCTGAGTGTTGTGACTCCTCTTTTTAATCCATAGTACTATCCACAGTATTAGAAACAGTGAACATTTAATTAATAAGTGCTATTTACTTAGCTTTTCTTTCCTTTTTTTTTTTTTTTTTAGCTTTTGCAAGTCAGTGGGGTTGTGGCTTGCCCAAGGCCACACAGCTAGGTAATTATGAAATATCTGAGGCCAGATTTGGACTCAGGTAATCCTGACTCCAAGGCCATTGCTCTATCCACTGTGCCACCTAACCACCCCTCATTTGGCTATTCTTAACCATCTGTCCCACTAGAGATCATATTACAATATTATACCACCACCACCGGTAGTCCTTTATATTTTCATATATGTCTGAGTGAGGATTTTAGCCTGGTTAGAATTAAGTGAACAGGATCCCAAATTGGCCACTGACCCAGAAATTGTAGGAAATTGTATATATATATAGTTGTAATTATAGTTATATAGTTATCTGTTATATATGATGTATATTTTTATGTATGTGGACATATACACATACATATAAGTATATACATAGAAATATCTATGCCTGCATAAATTATATACATGCACATGTATCTTTACATACATGTGTGTTTGCACATATGCAGCAATTCATAACTGCTATTCAGCATTCAAACTCCTTCATAAGCTAGCTCTCTCCTATTTTCTAGGCTTTTTATACCTTCCTGTCCACCATGCACACTGGTTTCATGACTATTCCACAAACAAGATAGTGCATCTCTTGACTCTTAACATTTTTTAATGCATTTCTCTATTAATGGGTTATTATCCATCCTGTGCTCCAACTATCAACTTACCTGATTTCTTTGAATCTCAACTGAAATCCCATTTCCTACAGGAAGCCTTCCCCAACCCTCTTAATTCTGGTAATTTCTTTCTCTTAATTAATTTCTATTCCTCATATATGTGCAAGTGCCTGCAAATATGTATGTACATGTATATATATATATATATATATATATATATATATATATATATATATATGCATGTTCACATACCTGCATGTAGACATCTATATACATGTGCATGTGTGTGAATATCCATACATACACACCTATACATACATTAATACATGTGCATACATTATGTTATTGTCTCCCCCTATTAGTTTATGGGTTCTTTGAGAGAACAGATTGGTTTTTGCTTCTTTTTATATTTCACTTCTTTTCATTTTTCCTGCAACGCAGTGGATATTTAATAAATGTATTTGACTAATAACAAACACACATAACAAGAATCACATTTGTGATGAAAACTAGAACAGAAATTGTGGGACAGGTAGTTGATTTCTATATAGAATGAACAATATTAAATATAAAAGAATCACAAAATAAATTAACTTAATTCTCAGAATATAATTCTGTGACACCATTAAAATTATATTTATTACTCCTAATTAGGGGAGTATATGGGCTGGACTCTAAAATTTTTTAAGCATTAAGTATGGAAGTGTGATCAATACTGGAAAAACAAATACAAGCAAACAGAAAGATAGCATTTGCCTTCAAGGAGCTTATTTTGGGGGGGGTTGATTAAATGGGAAATCACACAGTCAAGAGAACAGTAAAAAACAGAGGAGGAAAAGTACTTGTATTAGAGGCATGACATAGAATTCAGAAATTCAGATACAACCTGGAAAAACTGAGAGCTCTGAAAGCTGTCACCTCAACTCTGAAAAGTTCATAGTAAGTCTTATACTTGAATGATCTAGTGAGACTAAAATTTTCTTATTTTTTATTGATATTTTATTTTATTTTTCCAATTACATATGAAAGCTTTTCAACATTCATCCACTTCCATAAGTTACAGAATTGTGTTCCACCTTCTCTTCCCACTTCCCTTGTCTCAGGGAAATAATCTAGAAAACATTATGCATGTATGTATATTTGTGTTCAACATGTTTGCATATTCATGATTTTGTGTATGAGGAATTAGACTAAAGAAAACAAAACCATGGGAAAGGAAGAAAAATGATAAGAAATTTTTAAAAGGGGAACATAGTGTTCATTCAGAAAATCTGTCCATAACATGTCTCCCAGGAATGTCCCAGATCTCTGAACTGTGAGAGGAGCTACATTTATCATAGTTGCTCAACTCACAATGCCGTTGCTAATACATACAGTGTTCTTTTGGTTCAGCTCTCTTCACTCAACAACAGTTTGTGTAATTATTTCCATGTTTCTCTAGAGGTCAATCTTTCCTGGTTTCTTACAGAATAATAGTAATCCATAACATTCAAATGACATAATCTGTTCAGCAATTCCCAATTGTTAGGCATCCCCTCAATTTCTAATTCATTGCCACTACAAAAACAGCTGATATAAATATTTTGAACATGTGGAACTTTCCTATTTTTCATGAATTCTTCTGTATTCTAGGCCTAGTATATGTATTGCTGCTTAAGACTGGTTTTATTGCTCTTTGGCCATATTGCTCTTCAGAATGTAGAAAAATTCACAACTCCACCAAAAGTGCATTAATATCCCATCTTATCCAGCATTTTTCTAATCAATAATTATTTCTAGAGTTTTTTTCATCTGAATATATAGGTATACAAACATATATATATATATATATATATGTATATACACACATATATTTATAGTTTTAATTTCTTTCTTTTGTAATTGCTTGTTCATATCCTTGGGCATTTATCAATTGGGGAATGACCTGTAACCTTAGTCATTTGATTCAATTTTTTTATATATTTTAGAAATGAGACCTTTATCAGAACCTGAATCTATGAAAATTGTTTCCCCGTTTTCTATTTTCCTTCTAATTTTGACTATATTGTGAAAAAGCTTTTAGATTTTAATGCAGTCAAAATCATCCATTTGCAATTTACAATGTATGCTATTTATTGCTTGGTCATAAATTTCTCACCCTTCTGTAGATCTAACAGAGCATTTTTTATTTAGTTATTTTGCAAGGCAATAGGGTTAAGTGACTTGCTAAAGGTCACACAACTAGGTAATTATTAAGTATCTGAGTTTGAATTTGAACTCAGGTCCTCCTGACTGCAGGGCTGGTGTTCTATCCACTGCGCCACCTAGCTGTCCCTAGAGTATTTCTTGATATGTTAATTGGTCTGTGTTATTGTCATTTATGTCTTATTCTTATATCAGTTTTGATCTTATTTTGTCGATGATGTGAGATGTGGCTCTATGACTAATTTCTGCCATGGTATTTTCTATTTTTCCCAACACTTTTATTGAATAGTGAATTCTTATCCCAGAAGCTAATGTCTTTGAGTTTGTCAAACAATAGATTACTATAGTCATTTACTACTGTTTCTTTTGTGTCTATTCTAAAATACTGGTTCATTACTATACTTTTTAATTAGTAGCAGGCATTTTTGATGACTTCTGCTTTGAAGTATAGTTTTAGACCTAGTACAGCTAGGTCAGCTTTCATTAGATTTTTTTTTCCATCATTTCTTTTGATATTCTTGATCCAGATGAATTGTATTACTTTTTTCCTAGCTCTATAAAATAGTTATTGGGTAGTTAGATTGGTAAGGTACTGAATAAGTAATTAAATTTTGTCAGAATTGCTATTTTTATATTAATTTGACCTAATCATAAGCAATTGACATTTTTACAGTTGCTTGGATTTCATTTTATCTATGTGAAGACACTAACCTTTTTTGGTGGCCCTCTAAGTAGTCCTGGACTGGAAAATTATTTTATCCTGTCCTTTTGTTGCTCCAGAGATCATTTTTATTAGTTTTTTTTAGTTTTTTTGAGAAAAATTTGTGAGAACCTAATTGAGTCCCTGACTTTATTATTTTGGCTTCAACATGATAAATGATTAAAATCTAATTGATTTTCTTTTAAAAAAATACTACTGGCAGCACAACTTCTCATCAGAGGTAGCAGTTGAAACACTGCTGGAACTCAATAACCTCAGTAGGCATTCTGTTCAGCTGCATATCATAAATCTAAATGATACTTAGTTTTTATCAGTTTTTGTAAAAAAAATCTGGATGTTTGGGCTAACTTTCTCTTAGTAAATATGGATTTCAATCAAGAAGAATTATGAGATATTAGGATGAATGCAATTAATAATATATTTATTCTGTCTGATTGAAGCAATTCTAATTGGATATCATATCTTAATCTAAACCTTTCTCCTAACTTGATTTGAATTTCAACCTTACCTTACCCAGCTAATAATCTCACTGTATACCCTCCTCCATCTGTAATTGGGAGAACAAACAAACAAGCAAAACTAACTAAAAAAACAATTCTGTCTTGGATTATGGTATCATATTTGCCGATATTCAACTCCTTAACAAATGTAATTTTCTACAGTATTTTCCTAAGATTTTTAAGACTATCCCAGAAAATGCAATTACAAAAAATACAATTACAAACAAATGCAATTACTTAGATATAGTTCATTTCATTCTCTACTAAAGAATGGTCTTGGACAGTAGAGGGATCAAAATATAGCAGTACTTTTTGTCTTATCAAATATTTTTAAGAATGACTGGGATTGGGCCAGCTATGTGGCACACTGGACAGAGCACTTGCCCTTGTGTCAGGAGTGCCTGAGTTCAAATCCGGCCTCAGACACTTAATAATTACTTAGCTGTGTGGCCTTGGCCAAGCCACTTAACCACATTTGCCTTGCAAAAAACCTTAAAAAAAAAGAATGACTTGGATCAACAAATAGCATGCTAGTCAACTTTGCAGATGGCCCAAATTGGGGCACGAAAGCTACTCTATCTCATAATCAGTAATCAAAATGATTTTCTTTGATTGGACTACTGGGTACAGACTCCAAGATATAGTTTAACATGGAAAAATGGAAAGAAAAGTCAACCATATGACATTTTAAAATCAAGTGCACAAGATTAACTTGACAGGAATATGATTTGACAGTGGTATATGTGAAAAAGAATTTTAACCAATCAGAAACTCATTATGACCCAAGAGGGTGATGCTTCAGTTAAAGAAGATAAGATATACTATGTTAGACAGGTCATCTCTGATACATTATATTTACTCCTGTGTAACATCGATTAGAATATTAATAAACTAGATTTCACACTATTAAGTGTGCGCATATTTTTAAGGTTGTTGAAAATCTTATCTTATTGAGGAATAACTGAGGAAATAATAGTAATAAGAATAAGAATAAGAATAATTGCATTTACATTGTGCTTTGATGTTTGCAAAGCACTTTACTAATATGTCAACTGGGAATTGCTTCAAAAGGATGGAAGTATATAAGAAAACATGATAGTTGTTTTCACATATTTAATGTGAAGTCATGTGGAAGAAAAAGTAAACTGATTACATTTTGTTTGTGAGACAAGACTAGGACTAACAAATATAAATTATAAAGTCCATATTATTCACTTTATAAAAACTAGTCCAAACTTTTAATGAAATATTTTCATTTATGAGATGGTGAGAATAAAGCAAAGAATGCATAGCAAGTCATTGAACATATTGCAGGCAGAATTAACATTGTAGAGGAGTAATTTATTTTCATTCAATAATTCAGAAAGCATTTATATTGTATATAGATTGTGCAGGGTGCAATGCAAGGCACCAAGAGATTAACTAAATTTAATTTAGCTTCACCCCAAGCTTACAGAGTAAAAGCCAAAAATATATTCATAGGACAATTTTTGTTGTAATGAAGAATTAGAAACAAAAAAATTAGAAACAAATATGAATGGATAACCAAACTGCAAGGCATAATTATAATATAATTTTAATCTTCCTTAAGAAGTAACTAAATTAAATTTAGAAATGCTTGAGAAGATTTACATGAACTAATGCAAAGTGAAATGAACAGGACCAGGAAAAAAATAAATTGGAAATAGAAAGAGTAACTAAAGAAATTTATTCTGTGTAATTTTAATGATCAAATGTGACCCCAAAGGTGATATGTGAAGATAGCCTTCTCTTACTTCATTAGTGCTATAGAGCAGCTGGGTTTCACAGTGTATAGAGTTAAGAGGACAAGAGTTTGAATCCAGCTTCAGACAACTGATACTATCTGTGAGACAAGTCATTTAATCTTGATTGTCTCTCTTCTAGGGCATCTTCAGTTGTCCTGATTCATGTCTGACCATTGGACCCAGATTGCTCTGGAGGAGAAAGTGAGGCTAGTGACTTAGCAAAGCACTCCCTCACTCAAATCCAATTCAAGTACATGCCATGACATCACCTCTCTGATGTTTTGGTAATCAATATGGTATAAAGGACTATGCATGTAATCACTGAATCTAACTCATTTTTTGTATAAGTTTCGCAAAACATTTTTTCCCTTTTCTATTCATGCTAAGTAAAGTAGATAGGAGGAACTGCTTGGAAATTAAAGCAAAGGAAAAACAATATATCAATATATCTATATCTATATCTCTCTAGATATTCATAGAGATATATATGTATACATTTGTATATATCTCTATACATTATTATATACAGATATGTGTACATATGTGTGTATGTATGTATATACTTCTTTTGAGCTGGCACTTTTATGACATTTATTTAACAGATGAGCCTTCCCCCACCCCAAACTTGATTTTCCTCTTGTTTCTATACTGTGTATGTAATGACAATAATACTGTTGACTAAACTCAGCAGGAAAAAAAAAACGATTTCAAAAGAGTAGGGTAAGCTTGTCCTTAGTGCTCCATTAGAAACAACAAATGACAGAAATGACAGTATTGCCACCACCTGTGATAGTAATACAGTCTGTCTTGGAGGCCTCTACTTTATTTGTGGATCTCTGAGCAAAGACCTCCAACTCAAATACTTCAATGTTTCCATCCACACCATCTGTTTGGCCTGTGCCATAGCTTTTGAATATTTATTTCTGCTCCCATGGCACATTCAAACCCATATATCAAGCAGGAATGCCAGAGGTTAATGTGGCTTGGTCAGTCAATTCTCATCAAATTTATCTGCTTTGATGAAGTCAACAAAGTGCTCTTAATCTTATTTTTCTCACCCTTGGCCATCATATTTTTGACAAGTCTTCATTATAAAGAGAAGTTCCAATCTCCAGTTTTTTGAATACCTGAAATAAGGTGAAACCCATACCACCACCAGGGATCATCACATTGACTTTTGTCTAGAATATTGTTGATCTTTTGAATTTTGTTAGCAGGTTTAACTCTGCCCAAGGGGGTGAGAGAGTTTCTCTCTGGAATCTCTAGGGACTTGGTAAAATGAGTCAGTTCCTTTTTCATGAAGAAGCCATATGACTTCTGTGGCGGATTCTCTCCCACCATGTAACTGCGTGCAAGGTGAGCAATATCAAATACCTCACTGACCTAGACATACCCCACTTGAGAGGAATGATTGGAAGACTTCACTTTCATTTACTTCAGTTTTGATCTTGTTCCCAGAAACATCTTTATCTTTTTCCTTCTTTTTCCATATAGGAGGAGAGTTTCCCCCAGAAAAATGATAGAACCATCAGATGAATAAATATGAGCTTTCTCTACTTTTGGAATCAAACAATCCTTCAGGAACGCAGCTTCATTGGTCAGCAAGAATTTGAAATCCACATGCATAGGCTCCAAGGAGAAATTTTAGGCATGGTGATACCATCTTATTGGTCTAAGTGACTCATCAGAACAATGAACTTGGTTCCATTGTTCAAGCAGTAATTGATGCTAAGAACAGTAACTTTGATTCTTTGGTTGTTGATATCTTCTTGTTCTTCATGTAAATGTTGAAATTCTACCTCTCTTATGATGACCGTTTTTCTCCTTCAGGACCACCATGTACAAGATCAGTTTGTTAGAAAGACATGTAGATGGTGCAGTAAGGAGACCATAGTGGACTATGGTTGTAGCTGCAACTCAGATTTTTAGACTGTTTGAACTAAGGAATGCTTGGCATGCCACAGGTCAGCATTTACTGTCTGTACATACTTTTTAAAGTATGTTCTTTCCTTGCCCACATGAAACATCGTCTAGTGGATTATATGCTATACAACAAGGTAACTTGCTTTTTCAACAATCTCTAAGATTAAAGATAGTGATGTTGATAGATATTCACTATTTCGACATTTAATATATGAATATATTCTATTCATGTGATTATATTCTGAAGATATTTTCTTTTAAATAAAGCATCCTTTTGAGTACAATATTTAACTAGTAAACCTCCTTATTATTAGAGATTACTTGAAATTTATCTACCTTTTTAGGAGAGTATACTTAGGAAGGGCTATTAAATACTTTGAATTATATTATTATTATTGTTATTTTTTTTTTAGTTTTTGCAAGGCAATGGGGTTAAGTGGCTTGCCCAAGGCCACACAGCTAGGTAATTATTAAGTCTCTGAGGCCGGATTTGAACTCAGGTACTCCTGACTCCAAGGCCAGTGCTCTATCCACTACACCACCTAGATGCCCCCTTTGAATTATATTATGAGGAAAATATTTTTATTGATATATATTATTTTTTCCAATTGCATGCTATAAAAGTTTTTCAATATTCACCCGCTTGTATATTTCTGTTACACAATTTTTCTCCTACTCTCCCTTCTCTCCTCTTCCCAGTAGAAAATAGTCTAGTGAATGTCACATATATACATTTATGTTCAACATGTTTACATATTGGTCATATTGTGTAAGGAATTAGGACTAAGGAAAAAGAAAGAAAACCATAGGATAGAAAGGAAAAAAAAGAAATTTTTAGAATGTCACCATAGTGTTCATTCAGATTCTGCATTTTTTTCATCTGGATGTGGATGGTATTGTTCATAACAGGTCTCCCAGGCTTGTCCTAGCTATCTGAACTGCTGATCAACTCACATTGTTTTTAATGTGTATAATGTTCTCTTGGTTCTGCTTACCTCATTCAGCATCAGTTCCTGTAAATCTTTCCATGATTCTCTAGAATCCAGTGATTAATGGCTTTTTACAGAAAAAGAGTACTCCATATTATTCATTTATCATAACTTGTTCAACTATTCACCAATTGATAGGCATCCCTTCAATTTCCAATTATTTGCCACTACAGAAATAGCTGCTGCAAATATTGAGGAAATTGTGGGACTTTTTCCATTTTTTATGATTTCTTATGGATATAGGCTTAGTATTTGTGCTAATGATTCAAAGTGAATAATCAATTTTTTTGGTCTTTGGGCATAGTTCCAAATTGCTCTCCAGAATGGTTGGATTAGTTTACAGTTGTGCCAACAATTCATTAATGTCCCAATCCTTCTACAACCTCTCCAACACTGATTGTTTCCATTTTTGTCATCTTAGCCAATCTGATAGCTGTGAAGTGGTACCTCATAGTTGCTTTAATTTGCATTTCTCTAATTAATAATTATTTGGAGCTTTTACTCATATGATTATCTTCAGCTTTAATTTCTTTACAGGAACACTTCTTTTTCAAAAACTTTGAACATTTATCAATTAGGAAACAAGTTTCAACTTAATAAATTTCATTTGATTCTCTACATATTTCAGAAGTTAGACATTAATTAGAACCCCTAACTGGGGAAATTGTTTCCCAGATTTCTGTTTTCCTTCTAATTTTGGCAGTATTGTTTTTATTAGCAAAAATATTTTAATTCAATAAGTCAAAATCATCCATTTTTCTATATATAATGTACTTATTTGTTCTTGTTGATAATTTTCTCACTTTGACAAAGATCTGACAGTGTATTTCTTGATCTGTTAATTGGTCTAGGGAATTGCCCTTAATGTCTAAATCCTAAACCCTGTATAGTGTGTATGATATAGACTTATGTCTAATTTTGCCATGGTACTTTCCAGTTTTCCTAAGTTTTTTGAATAGTGAGTTCTTATCCCAGAAGCTAATGTCTTTTTTTTTTGTCAAAAATAGCTTAATATTGTAGTGAGTATAGTCATCGACTACTGTATCTGATGTATCTATCTTAATCCACTGTACCAGGAAGTTTTGATGACTGCTGCTTTTAGTTTTAGATCTAATACAATTAGGTCACCTTTCTTTACCATTTTTTTAAGTTCCTTTGATATTCTTGACCTTTTGTTGATTCGGTTGAATTTTGTTACTATTTTTTCCTAGCTCTTTACAATAGTTATTTGGTAGTTTGATTGATATGACACTGAATAAGTAATTTTCTTTGGTTAGAGTTGGCATTTTTATTATATTACCTTGATCTAACTATAAGCAATTGATATTTTGCAAATTGCCTAGATATGACTTTATTTACATGAAAGTTTTTGTAATTGTGTTTGTGGAGTTTCTGGGTTTGTCTTGGGAGGTGGGTTCTCAAGTTTTTTTATGTTGTCTACAACTACTTTAAATAGAATTTCTCTTTCTATCTCTTCTCTTTGTGCTTTTTTTGTTCATGTTTGGAAATGTTGATGATTTGGCTTATTTTATATCCTATTACTTTACTGAAACTGTTTATTGTTTCAAGTAGTTTTTTTAAAGATGATTTTCTATGATCCTCTAAATATGCCATCATATAATCTGCAAAGAGTGAAAGTGTTGTTCCTCATTTCCAATTCTGATTCTTTCAATTTCTTCTTCTTCTCTTATTACTAAATCTAACATTTCTAATACTTTATTGAATATTAGTGGCAATAATGGGCATCTTTGTTTCACCCTTGATCTTATAAGAATGCTCCCAATTTATCCCCATTATATATATATTTGTTGATAATTTCAGTCATTTTTTTATTTTAAGGAAAACTACATTTAATCCTATATGCTAATATTTTCTAATCAGAATAAATGTTATATTTTGTCAGATACTTTTCAGCAACTATTGAGTTAAACATATATTTTTATCAGCATTGCCATTGATATGTTCAATAATATTGAGTGCTTTGCTAATATTGAACCATATCTCCCTACATGGTGTAAATCCTACTTGATCATGATGTATTATCATAGTAATAACTTGTTTTAATCTCTGCTAAAATCTCTTTTTTAAATTTTTTAATCAAAATTCAGAAGGGAGATTGATCAATAAATTTTTCTGTTTTGAATCTCCCTGGTTTACATATAATCACTATATGGATATCATAAAGGAAATTTGAGAAAAACTACTTTTTCTATTTTAAAACATAATTTATGTGTAATTGGAATTAATTTTTCCTTAAATATTTGTTAGAATATATTTGTAAATCCATCTGGACCTGTATTTCTTTTTTTTTAGGGTATTTATTGATGGTTTCTTCAATTTCTCTTTCTGAAATGGGATTTTTAAGTATTTTATTTTCTCTTCTATTAATCTGGGCAGTTTGTATTTTATAAGTATCCATGCTTTTCACTCAGGTTATCAAATTTATTGGCATCCAATTGGGCAAAATAGTTCCAAATTATATCTTTAATTCCCTCCTCATTGGTGGTGAGTTCTCCCTTTTCATTTTTGACAGTGATGATTTTGTGTTCTTAATTCTTTTTTTTAAATCCAATCAACCATGCATTTATTTATATTTTTTCATAAAACAATCTCAATTTTATTTGTTAGATCAGTGGTTTTCTTGCTTTCAATTTTATGAATTTCTCCCTTTATTTTCATAATTTCTAATTTTGTACTTAAGTGGAGATTTTTAGTTTGTTCTTTTTCTATCTTTTAAAGTTGCATGCCCAATCCATTCTTCTCTTTCTATATTTTATTCATATATGCATTTAGAGATATATATATATATATATACAATTTCCTCTAAAAACTGCTTGGGCTGGATCCCATAATTTTTGGTAAAATGTTGTTATCATTTTCTTGCATGAAATAATTATTTTTATGATTTTTGGTTTGATCCATTCATTTTTAAAAATTATTCTTTAGTTTTCAATAATTTTTGTTTTATCTTTCCATGTTCCTTTTTACAGTAATTTTATAGTGATTTTATAGTAACCTTTACAGTAATTTCATTGCATCATGATCTCATAAGCAAGCATTCATTAATTCTGCCTTTGTGCATTTGATTGTAAGGTGTTTGTGGTCTTTTATATGGTCAATTTTGGTAAAGGTGCCATGTGCACCAGAAAAAAAAGTTTATTCTTTTCTATCTCCATTCAATTTTCTTCAGTGGCCTCACATTTCTAAATTTTCTTTTTTTTCTATTTTGTATTACATCTTTATTTATTTTGTGAAATATTTCCCAATTATATTTTATGTACATATTTTATTAACTTTCCAATTTTATACAATAGCAGTTTCTACCAAATCATTTTTGTAAGGTTTTAAATTTTACAACTTTTCCTCTGCCTCCCTTCCTTCCCCATCCCCCCAATAGAAGGCAGTTTGATAATCTTTACATTGTTTCCATGATATGCATTGATCAAAATTTCATGTGTTGAGAGGAAAAAAAAATATGTCCTTGAAGAAAAAAGTAAAATAACAGACATGGCAAAATTATGTAGTACATAGGACAACTTTTGTAGAAAATCGAAGAAAATAATCTTTTGTTCTTTGTTTAAAATCTACATTTTTTTTCTCTGGATATAGATGATATTCTCCATCACAGATACCCTAAAATTGTCCCTGATTATTGCATTGATGGAGTGAGCAGTTCCATTAAGACTGATCATCACCCCCATGTTAGTATTAGGGTGTACAATGTTCTTCTGGTTCTGCTCACTGGATCTCATTCAGTATCAATTCATGAAAGTTTTCCAAGTGTCACTGAAATCCCATCCCACATAATTTCTAATATAACCATAGTATTCTATCACATACATATACCACAATTTGTTTAGCTATTTCCCCAATTGATGGATATTAGCTTGATTTCAAATTCTCTGCCGCCACCACAAACAGAGAGGCTATGAATATTTTTGTACAAGAGATGTTTTTGCTCTTTTCCTAATCTCTTCAGGATATAAACTGAGTAATGATATTGTTGGATCAACAAGGTATTGTTGCAAGGTATTTATTGCCCTTTAGGCATAATTACAAATTATTCTCCAGAAAGGTTGGATGAGTTCATAGTTCCAACAAGGATGCATTAGTGTCCCAGATTTCCCCCTTGTCCTCCAGCATTGATCATGAAACTTTCTGGTCATATTGGTCAATCTGAGAAGTGTAAGGTGGGACCTCAGATATGGATTAATTTGTATTTCTCTAATCAGTATTGTTTTAGACCAAATTTCCATATGTCTATGGATAGCTTTGATTTCATCCAATGCAAATTGCCTTTGCATATTCTTTGATCATCTGTCAATTGGAGAATGTCTTTTTTTATATATATTTGACTTAATTTTGTCTATATTTTACAATTGAGTCCTTTGTCAGAATCACTAGTTGTGAAAATTGTTTCCCAATTCACAATGTTTATTTTGATCTTGGCTAGAGTGCTTTTGTTTGTGGAAAAAAATTTAAATTTAATGTAATCAAAATTATCCAGTTCATTTGTATGATATTCCATGTTTATTCTCTGACCATAAACTGCTCTCCTTTCCATGGATCTGACAGGTAAACTATTCCTTGTTCTCCTAGTTTGCTTATAACATTGTCTTTTATGTATAAATCATACACCCATTTTAACCTGATCTTGGTATAGGATGTGAGCTCTTGGTGTAATCCAACTTTCTGCCATACTATCTTCCTGTTTTGCTCAGAAGTTTTTTTTTATCAAAGAGTGAGTTTTTATCTGAGAAGTTGGATTCTTTGGGTTTATCACTCAGCAGATTGCTATAATCATTTCCTACTGTCTGTTTTGCACCCAGTCTATTCCACTGATCAAATCAATTGCATTTCTTAGCCAGTACCAGACAACTTTGATGACTGATGCTTTACAATGTAATTTTATATCTGGTAATACTAAACCACCTTTTTTCCATTAAATCCCTTGATCTTCTTGACTTTGTTTCTCCATATGAATGTAGTTATATTTTTTTTCTAGCTCAGCAAAGTAATTTTTTGGAAGTTTGATTGGTATGGCACCAAACAAGTAGTTTGATTTAGGTAGAATTATCATTTTTATTATATTAGCTCATCTTATCCATGAGCAATTGATATTTGCCCAGTTATTTAAATTTGGCTATTATTTCTGTGAAAAGTATTTGATAGTTGTTCTCATAGAGTTTCTGAGTCTGTCTCGGCAGGTAGACTACCAAGTATTTTATATTATATGAAGTTACTTTAAAAGGAATTTCTTTTTCTGACTCTTGCTTCTATATATCCTGCAACTTTGCTAAAGTTACTAATTATTTACAGTAATTTTAGATGATTTTTTTAGGTTCTCTATGTATACCATCATATTTACTGTATATAAAAAAGTGAGAATTTTGTTTGTTCCTTCCCAAATCTAATTCTTCCATTTTATTTTTCTTCTCTTATTGCTGAAGCTAATACTTTTTTTTAGTTTCTGTTAAGCAATGGGGTTAAGTGGCTCACACAGCTAGGTTATTATTAAGTTTCTGAGGCCAGATTTGAACTCAGGTACTCCTGGCTCCAGGACTGCTGCTCTATCCACTGTGCCAACTAGCAACCCCCTGAAACTACCACTTCTAATATACTATTGAAGAGTAGTGGGGATAACATGCATCCTTGTTTCATCCCTGATCTTATTGGGAATGTCTCTAGCTTATCCCCTTTGCATATAATGCTTATTGATGGTTTCAGATAAATAAAGGTTATTATTCTAATTCATTTATTCTTATGCTCTGTTATGTAAAGGCTTTTTCAATATCTATTGAGATAATTGATTTCTGTAAGATCTGTTAGGTTTGATATAGTCAATTATGTTGACAGTTTTCTTCATATTGAATTAGCCCTGCATTCCTGAAATAAATCCTGCTTGGTCATACTATATCATCCTAGTGATAACTTGCTGAAATATTTACTAAGATTTTATTTAAGATTTTTTAAATTTCATATTCATTAGGGAAACTGGGCTATAATTTTCTTTTTATGTTTTGACTCTTCCCCATATTGGTTTCAAGGAAGAAATTAGGTATAATTACATCTTCAATTATTTTTCCAAATAGTTTTTATAAAATTGGAACCAATTGCTCCTTAAATGTTTGATAGAAGTCATTTGGCTATGGAGATTTTTTCTTAGGGAGTTCAATAATGGCTTCTTGTATTTCTTTTCCTGAGATTAGGTTATTTAGGTATTTCACTTCCTCTTCATTTAACCTGAACAACTTATATTTTTGTAAATATTTATCCATTTTACTTAGATTATCAAATATATTGTCATACAGTTGGGCAAAATAGTTCTGAATTATTCCTTTAATTTTTTCCTCTTTATTCATGAGTTTGCTTTTTTTCATTTTTGATACTAGTAATTTGATTTTCTTCTTTCTTTTTTTAAGCAAATTAAACACAGATTTATTTGTTATATTGATTTCTTCATAAAATCAAATCTTGGTTTTATTTTTTAGTTCAATAGTTTTCTTGCTTTCGATTTTTATTAATTTGTTCTTTAATTTTTAGAATTTCTAATTTGGTATTTAATTTAGAGTTTTTAATTTATCCTTTCTGCAAATTTTGTTGCATGTTCAGTTCATTATTTTCATTTTCCTCTATTTTTTCATGTAAGCATTTAGATATATAATATACTCACTAATAACTGCATTGGCTATGTCCCATAAATTTTGATATGTTGTCTCAATATTGTCATTGTCTAGGATGAAATCATTAATTCTATTTATAATTTGTTGTTTGATCCAATCATTCTTTAAAATGAGGTTATTTAGTTTCCAGTTAGTTTTAGGTCTGTCTCTCCAGGGCCCATTATTGCAATATGGTCTGAAAAATAAGTATGAACTATTTGCACCTTTCTGCATTTGATTATGAGGTTTTTATGCCCTAGTCCATTACCAATTATTGTTAGGTACCATGAATGGGAGAAAAAACGGTATATTCATTTCTATCTCCATTCATTTTCTCCAAAGGTCTATAATGACTAAGTTTTCTAGCATTCTATTTATTTCCTTATCTTCTTTCCTATCTGTTTTCTAAGATTTAATTCACTTCTTTAACTTCCTCCTGTATTTTGTGATTTGTTTTATCTAATTCTGAGTGAAGGAGTTGAGGTCAAATTTTATCAAATTTTAACTGTCAAGACCTTATCTTCTAAGTATTTGGATGCTATACAACTTGATACACATATGATTTATGATGTTATAACTTTATTGCCTATATTGACTTTTAAGAGATTGTAGTTTCTTTCCTTTCGTCTTTTAATGAGAGCTATTTTTGCTTTTACTTTGTCTGAAATCAGCATTGCTATCCCTGCTTATATTTTTTTACTTCTTCTTTTTACTTCTTCTGCAGTATGATATATTTTGCTCCAACATTTACTTTTTGCACTGTTTGTGTCTTTCTAATTCAAATGTGTTTCTTGTAAACAAAATATTGTGGAATACTAGTTTTTTATCCATTGTGCTATCTGCTTTCATTTTGGGGAGAGTTTACCCCATTCACATTTCCAGTTGGGATTACCAATTATGTATTTTCCTACATGTTCTCTTTCCCTATTTATATTTTTCTCTTTTCTTGCCTCTTATTACTCCTCACTAAAGTTTTGCTCCCTTTCCCCTTTAACTTTTATTTCAAATTTTTATTGTAACTTTACTTTCACTTTTACCTTCACTTTCCTTTTTATCCTTCACTTCTTCCCCTTTATTTCTCTTCCCTTCCTTCCACAAGTTCCCTGTGGGGTAGGATCAACTTTTAACTCAATTGGGAAGCATGCTATTCCTTATCTGAATCAAATCCTCTGAATAGATTTACTCTGTGTTCACAGCCTCCCTTCTTTTCCTCTAATGTAAGGTCTTTGTGCTTCTTCATCTGGTGTTATTTATTTTCTAATCCCTAGCTTCTCCTAATATAGTCCTCCTTGTTTTTATTGTTTTAACTTGTCTTGTACTTAAAAAGCCATAATTCTTCAAAATGTACTTCTTTTATTTGTCCTGATAGAAAAACTTTTCTCAAAGGTTGATTGATTGATTGCTTTATTGATAAGCAGAAGTACCTCATAGTCACTAAGTAGCCAACCCTCTTCTGTCACATTAAAAATCATTTTTCAAGAGTCATAAATCATACCAAATTATAATCAAAGACATTATGCCCTTTTTAATACCCTCCATGGGCTTACAATCCCTATGATCACAGTATCATGAAAAGTCAAATTATTTCATGAACCATTTATACTCCCCTCCCCCTAGTCCACTCCTTACAATTAAAGCCAAAGCGAAGCAAAGCAAAACCTCTTCAAGCTGTTTTCAGGTCCAGTCCCTCTAAGTACTCCCTCTCTCCCTCCTCCATAGTACTTCAGACTTAGCCCTACCATTCTCCCAAACCAAAGTATCATGTATACTCTCTTCCTCTGTCATTTTATCACTCCAGCTTTGGTACTATAGCCCTCTTAACTAAAGTTGGAGTTGAGGAAAAATCACTTCCTAATTTCTTTATGGCTAACCCTTCTATATAGGCTTGCAACTTCTAGCTCTGAGGAAACTAAGAATAAAAGGACACATCTTATTTAATTAGATACAGAGAAAAGTGCTCTAAGTACAGGGACACCCTGAAGGTCTCTTTTGAGAACTTTAGAGTTTATTGTAAGGCATAGGAGACACTAGCATAGATCTGCTCCCCCTGTCCTCCCTACTCTCCTGCATCAGGTGTCCTCATTAGAGAAAGTATTTATCTCTATGAGCAATGCACAATTTAAGTCACTGAAAGAAAATGTGAAAAACATAAAATTAGAGTAAATACCCCAGGTGTTCACCTGGAATATTTGTGCATTACCTGTGGTAGAGTATTCTGAGCTTACACTGCTATGACCAGTCATAGTCAGACATTCTGTAATTTGTCTCAAATACAATGATGTAATTTTGATCTTCTTTGAAAAGAAAGGACAAGAATACCATACCCATATCCTTTCAATGAAATCCCTCCAACTATATTGAATCCTTTAACTATCCCAAGAAAAATACAATTCTCGAGAGTTATAAGTGTTATCTTCCCTTGTACGGTGGATATAAACTAATGTTCTTGATTAGCATTTGTGTGTTTTACCCCTTTCCATTTATTGTTTCATGCATTTCTTGAGTCTTATATTTGAAGACTGAACTTTTGATTCAATTCTTGTCTTAGATTGGTAAATTTTCAAAGTCCTCTGTTTCATTGAAAATTCATCCTTAACAAAATTATCATATACCAAAAATCATATAACCAAATGCAAAAAGGCAGAAAAAATGAATGCAAACTTCTCAGACCATGATGCAATAAAAATTACATGTAATAAAGGGTCTTGGAAAGAAAAACCAAAAACTAAATTGGAAATTAAATAACTTAATTTTATATAATGAGTCAATGAAACAGCAAATCATAGAAATAATCAATAATTATATCCAAAAATATGACAAATATGAGACATCATACCAGAATTTATGGGATGTAGCAAAGGGAGGTTTGAGGGAATCTTTTATGTCTCGAAATGCTTATATAAATGCAATAGAGAAAGAAGACATCAATGAATTGAGTATGCAACTAAAAGGTTAGAAAAAAACAAATTTGGACTTCCGGCCAAGATGGCGGAGAGAAGACAGGCACAGTTCTAAAGTCTCCTGATCTCTTCCCCATCTATCACATGAAACAAACCTCTTAAAATAAATCTGAACCAGGAAACCCAGAAAGAAAAGCCAGGAGAGGAAAATCTACCTCAGGATTTGTCTCCCACAGCAGCCTTGGCTGAGTACTGGCAGGTGAGTCTGAGCTCCCAGGGAAAATAAGCCAGACCAACAGCTGAATCGGAACCGGGAGTCTGAGGACCCGAGAGCTGGACCTGCTGGACCAGCGGTGGGGCTGGACGAAGGGGACTTGGGTCCGCAGGGAAGCAGAGGCGCTGGTGTTGGTGCTCTCCCCCTGGAGCTTGGGGAAGGGGCTGCAGGGAGAGGTCTGGTTTAGGACAGCTGTGGACACCATCCCTGGGCTCCTCAGGTCTGAGAAACTCTGAGCCCATGCCTCCATTGCACTGAGGCCTCCTCCCAAACAAATGCAAATTATTTCTGCCTCAGGCCCAGGTGTGTGAGCAAAAGAACCAGCCCAGCTGAGAAATTACCTCAGGCCAGGGTAAAGCCCACCATTGATTGAAGGCAAAAGAATTCAATAGCTCCAATTCCCTCCCTGAAGCAAAAGGAGAGGCCTGGCAACCAAGGTCACAGACACACCAGAGAGGGCAACCAGCACCTCCTACTGGCCAGCCAGAGAAACTGCACTCAGTAAAGCCTTTAGAGATCCCAGGCCTAGGTGAACCAGCCCCACCCAACTCAAGGTCTTAGCATAATGAAGAAGGGTCAGCAGAAAGGTGGATCCATAGAAAAATTCCTGGAAGGGAAAGACCCCAACCCAGAGAGACCTGGAACATCTGAGGAGAATACAATCTGGTCTCCAGCACAGAAAGACTTCCTTGAAGAAATAAGGAAGGAGTTTAAAAATCAACTGGGAAATTTGGGGGGAGACAATTAATACCTTGCAACAAGAAAACAAAACCTTAGAAAGTTCAATTGGACAAACGCAAAAGGAGAATAAATCTCTCAGATCATCAATTGGACAATTACAAAATGAGAATAATTCTCTCAGATCCTCAAATGAGCAAATGCAAAAAGAAATTAATTCTCTCAAAACCTCAATTGGTCAAATGGAAAACTCTTTCAAAAGTAGAATTGACCAATTGGAAAAGGTTAATGAAGAAAACTAGGATAATACATTATGATCAAGTAGGATTTATTCCAGGAATGCAGGGTTGGTTCAATATTAGGAAAGCTGCTAGTATACTCTATTATATCAATAACAAACCTATCAGAAAACATATGATCATATCAATAGATGCTGAAAAAGCTTTTGACAAAATACAGCATCCATTCCTATTAAAAACACCAGAGAGTGTAGGAATAAATGGACTGTTCCTTAAAATAATTAGCAGTATCTATCTGAAACCATCAATAAGCATTATACCACATTTCTATATATGAACAACAAAGTTCAAGAGCAAGATATAGAAAGAAAAATTCCATTTAAAGTAACTGGAGACAACATAAATGCTTGGAAATCTATCTCCCAATACAATCTCAGAAAGTATTTGAACACAATTGCAAAGCATTTCTCACCCACATAAAGAGAGATCAAAACAATTTCAAAAATGTTGGTTGCTCATGGTTGAATTAATATAATTAAATGTAATATATAATATATAAAATATAATATATAATTAAATATAATTAAAATGACAAACCTATACAAATTAAATTATTGATTCAATGCCATATGAAGCAAACTACCAAATAATTTTTTTTACTGAGCTAGAAAAAATAGTAACAAAATTCATCTGGAGAAACAAAAGGTCAAGAATATCAAGGGAATGATGAAAAAATATAAAGAAATGTGGTTTAGCTCTACCAGTTCTAAAACTGTACCCCAAAGGGTCAATCATCAAAAGTGCCTTGTCCTGGTTAAGAAATAAAGTAAGGGATCAATGGATTAAGACAGCTTCAAAAGAAACAATTCTAAATGACTACAGTTGTTTGCTGTTTGACAAGCCTAAAGACATTAGTTTCTGGGATAAGAACTCTCTATTTGACAAAAATTGTTGGGGAAACTGGAAAAGTGTATGGGGGAAAACTAAGTAAAGGCAAATATCTCACTCACTAAATCAAATTGAAGGCAAAATGGGTTCAAGATTTAGACATAAAGTATGGCACCAAAGATATATTAATAGACCAAGAAATTCTTTATCTGTCAGGTCTATGGAAAAGGGACAAATTTATGACTAAGAAAGAAACAGAGTATAGTATAAATTGAAAAATGAATGATTTTGACCATATTAAATTAAAAAGTTTATGCACTAATAAAAGTAATGCTACCAAAATTAGGAAGAAAACAGAGCTGGGAAATTTTTTACTACTAGGGGTTCAGATAAAGGTCTCATTTCTAAAATATATAGAGAAATGCATAAAATATCTGTTACAGGTCATTACCCAATTGATAAATGGTCAAAGGATATGAACAGACAGTTTTCAAAAGAAGAAATTAAAGTATATATATACATATATATATATATATATGTATATATATATATATGTAATATATGATATGTGATATGTGATAAAAGATATATTGTATATGGTACATGGTATATAATGTATAATATAATATATAATATATACATATATAAAATCCAATGGAAAAATGCAAATTATTATTGATTAGAGAAATACAAATTCAAACATCTATGAGGTATCACCTCACACCTGTCAGGTTGATGAAGATGACAAAAAGGGAAAAGGATCAATGTTTGAGAAGTTGTGGAGGGGATAAGGACAGAAATGTGATGCTAGTGGAGTTGTGACCTGATCCAACCATTCTAGAGAGCAATAAGTAACTATGCCCAAAGAGCAATAAAACTGATCATGCTTTTTTGACCCAGCAATATCTATACTATATCAATCTATATGCAGAAGAAATCATAGAAAATGGGAAAAGTGCCACTTGTTCCAAAATATTCATAACAGATTTTTGTGGTGTGTGTGTGTGTGTGTGTGTGTGTGTGTGTGTGTGTGTGTGTATGTAGCAAAAATTGGAAATTGAGGGGATGCTCATCAATTGAGAAATGGTTGAACAAGTTATGGTACATGAATTTTATGTAATACTATTTTTCTATAAGAAATCATAAACAGACTCTAGAGAAGCAAGGACTGAATTACAGTATCTGATGCTGAGCAAATGGAACAGAAATAAGAGAACATTCTACAGATTTGCAACAACATTGTGAGTTAATCAACCTTGTAGGATACATCTGCTCTCAGCTGTTCCGAGATCTAGGACAACCCTAAGAGAGTAACTGTGGACTATCCATCTATCTACATCCAGAGAAAGAAAAAACAAAACAGAACAAAACAAACAAAAAACTCTTCAGAATCTGATGAATACTCCATTGACCTTTTTTTTAAAATTCTTTTTTCCTTTATTTTTTAAAAATTTATTTATTTAAAGCAATGGGGTTAAGTAACTTTTCCAAGGTAAATTATGAAGTGTCTGAAGTCAGATTTGACCTCAGATCCTCCTGAATCCACCGCCAGTGCTCTTTCCACTGTGTAACCTAGCTGCCCCTAAAAAAAATTCTCTTATATATTTCTTTCCCTTAACCCGAATTCTTACTAAAAATGACTAATCTGTATGCATATTTAACACAAACATGTATGTATAGAATTCACCTTACTGCTGCTAAGGGCAAGGGGATGGGAAGGGAGGGTGGAAAGAAATCATGTAATTTGAATATGTGTATGCATTTCAATGAATACTGAAAAACTTTCATAACATATATCTAGAAAATATAAAATGTCAATAAAAAAAAAAAGAAAATTCATCCTTTTCCTTGCCTGAATATGCTGAATTTGACAGTTAGTTAATTCTTGGTTGTCATCCAGAGTTATTGGCCCTAGAATATTTACCTTATGTCTGATAAGTTCTTTGTAATTCAGATCATGGTTTCTATGTATTAAAATTGCTTCTTTTTTGACTTCTTGCAGTATTTTGTCTTCCAATAGAGAATTTTGGAATTTGGCTATGATAGAGCTTGGAGTTTTTATCCTCACTTTTTTTTTTTCTGGAGGTTTTCCTTATATTCTTTCAAGGACATTTTTTTCATATTTGATCTAGTTATGTGAACAGTTTTCCATGAAAATTTCCAAGATATTTTCCAGATTAATTTTTCAATCTAGGTTATTTAATAGATAAATAATTCATAACTGTCTGCTTTTGATCTATTTTCCATGTCATTTGTCTTTCATAAAAGATAATTTATGTTTTTTCATTTCTTTTCATTCATTTGATTTTATTTAATATAATCTTGTTGTCTCAGAGATTCATTAGTTTCTATTTGTCCATTTTAATATTTCGTGTTTTATTTTCTTCAGGTAGTTTTTGTGTTTCCTTTTCCAGTTTGTTAATGTTACTTCTCAGTAAGTTTCATTTGCTTCCCAGTTGATCATTTGACTTATAGCTTAGTGGCTTTTCTTTTCCAGTTGGTAGATTTGACTTTTAGATGAATTTCATTCCATTTCACTTAGATTGTCAATTTATTGGCATAGAGTTGTACAAAGTAATTCTGCATTATTACTTTAATTTCCTCTTCATTGGTGGTGAGTTCACTTTTCTCATTTGTGATACTAGCAATTTGGTTTTCTTTTTTTAATCAAATTGATCAAAGGTTTATCAATTTTATTGTTATTTTCATAAAACCAACTTTTTGTTTTATGTGTTAATTCAATAGTTTTTGCTTTCAATTTTATTAATTTTTATAATTTCTCATTTGGTATTTAATTGTGAATTTTTAATTTGTTCTTTCTCTAATTTTTAGTGCATATTTAGTTCATTGATTTCTTCTTTCTCTAATTTATTCATGTAAGCATTAAAAAACATATAATATATCTGCTGACAGCTGCTTTGAGTGAATTCCATAAGTTTTGGATGTTGTTTCATCATTGTCATTATTTAGGAAAAAATAACGAATTCTTTCTATTATTTATTTTTTGATCCACTCATCCTTTACAATGAGGTTATTCAGTTTCCAATTAGTTCTGGGTCTATATCACCCTGGCCCAATATTGCATATGACTTTTATTGCATTGTGATTTGAGAAAGATGAATTTGCTATTTCTGCCTTTCTGTAGTTGATCATTAGATTTTCATGCCCTAGTACATGATCAGCTTTTGTGCAAGTGCCATGTACTGCAGAGAAAAAGGTATATTCTTTTCTATTCCCATTCAATTTCCTCCATACGTCTATCATATTTAGTTTTTCTAACAATCTATTCACCTCCTTAAATTCTTTCTTGTTTATTTTATGATTTGATTTATCTAGATCTCAGAGTAGGAGGTTGAGGTCTCCCACTTGTAGAGTTTTGCAGTATATGTCTTCCTGTAGTGCTTTCACCTTCTCCTCTAAGAGTTTGGATGCTATCTCATTGGGTGCATATATATTCAATATTAAAATCACTTTATTGTCTATGGTACCTTTTAGGAGGATATAGTTTCCTTCCTTATCTCTTCTAATGCTATCAATTTTTGCAGCTGCTTTGTCTGAGATAAGGATTGTTGCCCCTGCTTTTTCTCTTCAGCTGATGCAAAATATATCTTTCTCCAACTGTTTACCTTTACTCTATATGTATCTCTCTGCTTCAAATGAGGTTCTTGTAAGTAGCATGTTGTAGGATTCTGGTTTTTAATCCACCCTTCTATCCATTTATGTTTTAAGTTTCACATTCAAAGTTATAATTACTAGCTCTTTATTGTCCCCCATGCTATCTTCCATCTGTGTGTATTTTCCCCTTCCCCCACATTATCTGTATTCCCCAATATTTTGTTTCTGAATATCACCCCTTTCAGTGTGTTTGCCCTACTATACCCACCTTTCTTTCCACCTTCCATTTTTTGCTTTTCCCTTCCATTCCTTCAGTTAGTTTCCATTTTACCTCCCCCTTCCTTTCTCTGCCCCCTCCCCTTTTCCCCTTTTAATACTTGAAAGGTTAGATTTTTTAAGTTAACTGATTATGTGGGTAAGTTAACTTTAAGCCAAGTCTGATGAGAAGAAGTTTCAGGTGTTTCTCATCTCCTGACTTTCTTCCCCTCTATTTCCATGGGTCTTTTGTACCTCTTAATGTAATGAAATTTTCCCCATTCAATACCCTCCCTCCTCCCATATCCTTCCTGTCCCTCTTTTTAAGGAGGAGATGTTTTTAAATCATTCTTTTTGAGTCATAGTCACAGTCATAGTCATAGTCATAGTAATAATCATAGTCATAGTATCTGAGTATCCATCACTTCTAGCTAAAGACATTCTATCTAATCGAGTTACAATTCTTGAGAGTTATTAAAGTCTTTTTCCCAAATAGGGTTATAGCCAGTTTCATTCCATTGGATAGAAGTGTCATGGATAAGTCATGAGTGTCCATCACTTCAGGCTAGGTATATTCTCTGTGTTAAGAGTTATAATTTTCAAGAGTTATGAGAATCTTTTTTTTCCCATGCTGGGATATAGCTAGTTTCAACTTACTTTATAGCAGTGTTTTCTTTTCTTTATGCCCTCCCTTTTTTTACCTTTTCATTTGTCTCTTGAACCTCCTGTTTGATGTCCAAATTTTGTACTTAGCTCTGGTTTTTTCATCAGTAATTTTGGGAATTTTTACATTTCGTTAAAAGTCCTTCTTTTCTCCTGAAAAAAAAAATGGCTCAGCTTTGCAGGATAGTGGATTCTTCACTGCATTTCAAGTTCCCTTACTCTTTGGAATATCTTGTTCCAGGCCCTTTTATCCCTTAATATTGATGCAGTCAGATCCTGCATAATCCTTACTGTGACTCCTTGGTATTTAAATTGTTTCTTTCTGACTGCTTGCAGGATTTTCTCTTTTATGTGATAGTTCTAGAATTTGGCCACAATATTTCTTTGTCTTTTCATTTTAGGATCACTTTCTGGAGGGGATCTATGTAGTCTTTCAGTAATTTCTTTTCCTTCTGATTCCATGATATCAGGGCAATTTTCCATCACTAAATCCTGTAATATTAAGTCCAGCTTTTTTTCTCTTCAATATTTTCAGGAAGTCCAATAATTCTCAGGTTGCCCCTCCTCAATCTATTCTTGAGCTCAGTGGATTTGCTGATGAGGTATTTTACATTTTCTTCTAATTTTTTCTATTTTTTGGTTTTGTTTTGCAGGATTTTGCTGTCTCATGAATTCATTAGTTTCTACAGACTCCATTCTTTTTTTTTATAGAGGAGTTTTCTTCAATTGTCTTTTGTAATTGCTTTTTTCACTTGGTCAATTCTATTTTTGAAAGAGCTTTCCATTTGACCAATTGAGGTTTTGAGAGAATTATTTTATTTTTGTATTTGACCAATTGAAGTTTTGAGAGAATTATTTTGTTTTTTCATTTGCCCAATTGAGGATCTGAGAGAAATAGTTTCATTTTTTTCTTTGTCCAATTGTATTTTCCAGTGATTTGTTTTCTTGTTGCAAGGCATTAATCTTCTCTTGGGTTTCTTTTTTCCAAATTTTCCAATTGATTTTTAAACTCCTTCCTTATTTCTTCAAGGAAGACTTTCTGTGCTAGAGACCAGATCATAGTCTCCTCAGAGGTTCTAGGTCTCTCTGAGTTAGGGTCTTTTCTTCTAAGAATTTTTCTATGGATCCACCTTTCTGCTAACCTTTCTTCATTTTGCTAAGACCTTGAGTTGGGGAGAGCCTGGTTCACAGAGGTTTCTTGTTGGGATCCCTAAAGGCTTTACTCCCTGAGTGCAGTTTCTCTGTCTGGCCAGTAGGAGGTGCTTGTTGCTGTCTCTGGAGTGTCTGTGACCTAAATTGAGGCCTACCTCTTTAGCCTGGAAGGAGTGATTGAAGCTTTTAAATAATTTTGTCTTCAATCAATGGTGGGCTCTAACCTGTGCTGAGGTCATTCCTCTCCTCATTGTCAGCTGAGTTGGTTCTTCTGCTCACAATTATTTGCCTGGGGCATAAGCAGTCTGTAATTGTGTTTGTTCTGGGAATAGGCCTCAGCAGTAGTGGAACCATGCACTCAGAGTTCCTCAGACCAGAGGGGCCCAGGGATGATGTCTGCAGCTGTCCTGCACTGGAACTCTCTCCCCAGCACTGTCAGCAAGCTCCCAAGGGTAAATGCCAACCCCAATGCCTGTGCTCCCTAGTTGACCAAAGCCTCCACATTACACCAGGCTCTAGCCTCACTGATCAAGCAGGGCTGGCTCTTGGGTGCTCAGGCTCACAGGGTTCCAACCCCACTACAAATCCGGCTGATCTGCTGCTGATCCATCCTCAGTTCCCAGACTCACCCAGGAACCCAGAAAACAATCCTGAGGTAGTTGTTCTTTCTCCTGCGTTTTCTTTCTGTGTTTTGTGGATCAGATATCTGTTTAGAGGTTTGTTTCATATCATAGCTTGGGAAAGATCAGAAGACTTTAAAACTGTTCCTGTATTTTCTCCACCATCTTGACTGGAAGTCCCTCACCACTGCTTTCAAAATTGTATTAGGTATATTAGCCTCAGCAATAAGAGATGAAAAAGAAATCGAAGGAATTAGAATAGGGAAGGAGTAGACAAAACTCTCACTCTTTGCAGATGACATGATGGTGTACGTAGAAAATCCGAAAACATGTTCTAAAAACCTATAGAAATAATTAGCAAAGTAGCAGGATATAAAATAAACCCTCATAAATCCTCAACATTTCTATACATGACAGCAGAAAGAGCTAGAACAAAAAAATCCCATTCAAAGTAACTTCAGACAACATAAAATAACTGGGAGTCTACCTGCCAAGGCAGACTGAAAATCTTTTTGAAAATGATTACTATACTCTTCTCACACAAATAAAATCAGATTTAAATACCTGGGCAAACATCAACTGCTCATGGATAGGTAGAGCTAATATAATAAAATTGTCAGTTCTACCAACTAAACTACTTGTTTAGTGCCCTACCAATCAAAATTCCAAAAAAATTACTTTAATGAATTAGAAAAATTTGTAAGGAAATTAATATGGAGGAACAAAAAGCTAAGAATTTCCAGGGATTCAATGAAAAAAAAGTGCAAAAGTAGGTGGCTTAGCCTTACCAGATCTAAAATTATATTTTAAAGCATCAATCCTCAAAGGTGTCTGGTATTGGCTAAGAAATAGAGTCATGGATCAGTGGAATAGACTAGGTGCAATAGCCAGAAATGATTATACTAATCTGCTGTTTGATAAAGCCAAGGAGTTCACCTATTCAGACAAAATCTCTCTCTTTGGTAAAAGGTATTGGGAAAATTGGAAGTTAATATGGAAGAAAGTTACACTAGACCAACACCTCACACCCTATACCAAGATAAGTTCCAAATGGATATAAGATTTAGACATAAAAAACAATATTATGAACAAAATAGACAATTAAGAAATAGTTTATCTGTCATATCTCTTGAAAGGGAAACAGTTTATGACCAAGGAAGAGATAGAGAACATCATTCAAAACAAACTAGATAATTTTGACTACATTAAATTAAAAAAAAGCCTTTTGTACAGAAAAAAACACTGTATCCAAAATCAAAAGAAATGTAGTTAATTGGGAAACATTTTTTGCAATTAATATTTCTGAGAAAGTACTCATTTTTAACATATACAGAGAACTGAGTCAAATTTTCATAAAAACCAAGCCATTATCCAATTGACAAATGGTCAAAGGATATGCAAAAGCAATTTGCTACTGAGGAAATCAAAGCAATCCATAGTCATGAAAAATTGCTCCAAATCATTACTTATTAGAGAAATGAAAATTAAAGTATCTCTGAGGTACCATGTCACACCTCTCAGACTGGCCAATATGACCAGAAAAGACAATGATCAATGTTGGAAGGAATGCATGAAAACTGGGTCACTAATACATTGTTGGTAGAGCTCCAACCTTTCTGCTGAGCAATTTGAGATTATGTCCAACGGGCAACAAACATTTGCATACCCTTTGACCCAGAAATACCACTACTGGGTCTATACCCTGATGAGATGATGAAAAAGGGTAAAAACATCACTTGTACAAAAGTATTTTTAGCAGCCCTGTTGGTGGTGGCAAAAAATTGGAAATTAATTCAATTGGGGAATGGCTTAACAAACTGTGTTATATGTATTTTATGGAACACTATTGTTCTACTGAAAACCAGGAGGAATGGGAATTCAGGGAAGCCTGGAAAGATTTGCATGAACTAATGCTGAGCAAGGTGAGCAGAACCAGGAAAACATTGTACACCCTAACAGCAACATGGGAGTGATGATCAAGCTTGATGAATTTCTTCATCCCTTCAGTGTAACAACCAAAGACAATTCTGGGCTTTCTTCAATGGAGAATACCATCTGTATCCAGAGAAACAATTATGGACTTTAAACAAAGACCAAAGACTATTACTGTCAAATTAGGAAAAAATTGTATTATTTTATAATTTTACTATCTCATTCTTTATTTTTTCTTCCTTAAGGATATGATTCTCTGTCATCACATTCAAAGGAGATCAATATAAAATATGGAACCAATGTAAAGAGTAACAGAATGCCTTCTGTGGGCGGTGTGGAGAGGGAAGCAAGAATGGGGGGGGGGGATTGTACCACTCAAAATAAATAAAATCTTTCTTAAAAAAATTCAAAAAAATAAAGTTGACTATTATAAAAAAAAGCTATTGCTTCACTAATTCTAGAGTCTGGAATTTTAAAAATGAAGCTTAAAACTTATCTAATCATATTCCCTCTCTTCAAAGATGAAAAATCTATATTCAACAAGCAGTCAACAAAGCTGGTTGTTGAACTTAGTTATTCTAATCCTTTACCGAGGGTTTTGTTTTGTTTTTATGTTGTTCTTATACTATAGTGCCACTCTTATTTTTTGTGAAAGAAAAATTAAATATTTCTAATTGGGATTTATTCTCGTATCCAAATTGATTCTAGCCTATCCAGATAGATTTCACTATATTCCCCATCATTTATTATATAGTCAATTTACCAGCTTGATCCTCATGCATCACATCCAGTCGCCTTTCCCATATTTTCCATTGGCTTCCTCTTCCACTAAATGTACTTTAATCTCACCTTTGATGCTTCATAACCTTAACTCCCCACAAGGTCTAGTTCAAGTGCTTCCTTTTTCTCTAGTCCTTTCCTGATCACTCCAAAAATTTATTGACTAATCTTTAAATTTCTTTGACATCCTTTATCTGTGGTCCTTGAGAGCAGAGCTCATTTTCTTTTCATGTTTGTTTCTCTAGTCTAGAATCTAGTATAAATGAGGAAATTGAGAAATGATTATTGAATATACAAATGCTGAGTTTTTCTCCTTTCTACAAGCAATTTTGCAAATAATTTGACAAAATAGATTTTCCTAGGAGCTATATAGTTGTTCTAATAAAAATGAATAAATTTGAAGGGCAGTTAAGATTTTACTGAATGAAGCATGACTTTCTCTTTCTCAAAATATATTTTATATAAAAATAAGAGAAATTATAAGAGATTGTTTCTAATTTATTTTTAAATTCAATTTCGAAGGACTCTTGTCATTGTAACTTGTCTTAAAAAACAATAAGTTAAAAAAGAGTAAGGTAATGGGATTAGGGTAAATTGCTAAGGTTATAAATTAAGCTGCTTTGGATCATGAATTAGTAATGACTTATTAAATGAAATTTGTATTTTTTAATTGCTAACAACTATCTTCTTATCATGATTAATGCTGTTTTTCCAATTGTAATTACAATTTCTCTGAGATTGCATGAAATCATAGACTCTATTATATTGGATCAAGAAATAAACTAAAAAACTTAATTCGTTAACTAGATTTAATTTTACAATTCATTGAGGTTATTTGGAAAATATATTTTCTTTTACAAAACATGACTTCTATTTTTGCTTCACTTAAAAATGTTTCTTATGCATCTGAGTAATTTATATACAAGTGTATTTATATGATTATGTATTTGTACATGTTAATCAAATATTCATTCATTTATTCTTTCAAAAATAAATTATTTCATGTTAACATGTAAAACTTACTGTGAAAATGGCATGCCAGTATAACATTTTAGGTGATCTTGGAGATCTTTAGTTAACAAAAAATATCACCACTCTGATACCAAATTGATAATCCAAATGTGTCCAGGCTTAACCAGAACTAGACAACAGATATAGTTTTCATCGTTAATGAAATATTTGAAAATATCCCAGTTTGGTAGAGTCTGCCATTGTTTCTACTCCAGTCCTCAGTAGAAAGAATACTGAATATTAAATGAGGTCCATATTCTGCTTCTGATAGTACATAAGTGATTTGGCATAAGTTAGTGAACCCCACTTTCCTCATGTGTCAACTGAACAGATTTTGAAAATGTTACCTCTTTCAGCTCTAGATCTAGTTTCCTATGAGCCCATGATCTTCATACTCTGTCAAAGTATACTGATGGAGAAAGTGTTATTAATAAGAAACATGAAATAGATAATTCTTAAAAAGTTTTGAATTACATCTGATACTTGTTGCATATATTACCGTTTTCTCTCATTTCACTTCAACCTACTTGTAATCCCCTTAGTTCTGAAAATAAACCTCGTTAAAAAAGTGATGGAGTCTGTATATATGTATACATACATCTGTACATTCCATATATGTACATATACTATATATAGATATGTGTATATATAATAAATTATGTGAAAATTAAAATTTTACTTAGTATCTATCAAATCTATCTTTCTATTGGTCTATATCTCTTACATTCTCATGGTTTATTATTAGATTTAATAAGTTTCTCTGAATTTTAATGAAATCATTATTCTCTTCCTCTACTCACTGAGGAAAATAATAACTCTTCACTTTATCACATTATAAATTAATAATGAATGAGAAAGGCACTAAAGGAATTGTAAGTTCAGTACTCCAAGTATCTGTGATAATTTTATGCTGTATGATAGTAAGTGACAATGCCTCAATGCCTTGGTCAGTAGTTTTCAACTTGTAGGTGTGTGTACATGTTTTTGTTTGTTTTCTGTGAATAATTTTTTGTTTCTCAGTTGATGTTTTATTTTACTTTTCCAATTACATGCTATGAAAATGTTTCAACATAAATTTACATTCATATGCATATTTTTAAGTTACATAATTTTCTTCCAATCTCCTTTCCCATTATCCTCCCCTCATTGGTGAACAGTCAGGTGAATATATATAATAATATGTATAATAATACATACACATTTGTGTTTAACATGTCTACAGATTAGTCATTTTTGATATGAAGAATTAGGATTAAGTAAACGAAAGAAAACCTTGAAATAAAAAAGATACATAAGAGAAAATTTTTTTAACAAATGTCAATATTATGTTCATTCAGATTGTGAAGTTTTTGCTTGTTTGTTTTCTTTTGTTTTTCTTCCTCTGGATGGTGATAGCATTGTCCTTAGTCAGTCTCCTAGGGTGTCCTAACTCTCTGAACTCCTGAGAGGAGCTGCATCTATCAAGGCTGATCAATTCACAATGTTGTTGATAATGTGCAAAATATTCTCTTGGTCCTACTTCCCTCATTCAGTATCAGTTCCTGTAATTCATTACATGACTTTCTAGAGTTTGGAAATTTTTGGTTTCTTATAGAAAAATCATATTACTCAAAATTCACATAACTTGTTCAGTAATTCCTCAATTGATGGGCATCCCCTCAATTTCCAATTCTATGCCACTACAGAAAGAGCTTACATGAATATTTTGGAACACATGGGGTTTTCCCATGTTTTTATGATTTCTTCTGAATATAAACCTAGAATTGGAATTGCTGGATTAAAAGTTATAATCAGTTTTATTGCTCTTTGGGCATAGTTCTTTAATGTTCTCCAAGAATGGTTGGATCAGTTTTCAACTTTCCCAACAATGCATTAATGTCCTTATCCTCCCACAACCTCTCAAACATTGATCATTTTTCCTTTATGTCATCTTAGCCAATTTAATAAGTGTGAGATAATACCTAATGATTTGGAGCATTTTTAATATGATTTACATATATATATATATATCTTTAATTTCTTCATTTGAATATTTTGTTCATATCCTTTGATCATTTATCAATTGGGGAATGATGTGTAGCCTTATGAATTTATGCAATTCTCTCCCTATATTTTATAAATGAGACCTTTATCAGAACCTCTAGCTGAATAAATAGGTTAACAGCTTTCTGTTCTACTTTTGGCAGCATTAGTTTATTAGTGTAAAAAAAATTTTAATTTACTATAGTCAAAATCACTCATTTTGCAATTTTTAATGTGCTCTTTCTTTTTTTTTTCAAGGTCATAAACTTATCCCCTTTCCATAGATCTGACAGATAGAGGATTTCTTGGGCTATTAATTTATCTATGGTGTCAAACTTTATGTCTAAATAATATGCCCATTTTTAACTTTCTTTTAGTATAGGTTGTGAGATGTGGATTTATACTAAATTTTCGCCATACTTTTTTTCCCAGTTTTCCCAAAATGTTTTTGTCAAATAGTGAGTTATTTTCCCAGAAACTGATGTCTTTGGATTTTTCAAATAGTAGCTTACTGTAGTTGTTTACTACTATTTCTTTTGTACCTGTCCTAAGTCACTGATCCATTTCTCGATTTCTTAACTAGGACTAGGCAGTTTTGATCACTGCTGCTTTACAGTATAGTTTTAGAACTGGTAAAGCTAGACCATCTTCTTCCTTTACATTTTTTATTAGTTCCCTTGATATTCTTGACCTTTTGGGGTTCTAGATGAATTTTGTTACTATTCTTTCCAAGCTTGGCAAAATAATTATTTGGTAGTTTGATTGGTATGGAATTGATCTTATTTGAGTAGAATAGTAATATTTATATTTTAGCTCAACATAACTATGAGCAACTGTAATTTTTCCAATTATTTAGATCTGATTTTATATGAGTAAGAAGTGCATTATAATTGTGTTCATACAGTTTCTCAATTTCTCTCAGGAGGTGGATTCCCAAGCCATTAATGTTGTCTACAATTATTTTAAATGTAATTTTTCTAACTCTTGCTCTTGGACTTTGTTATTCATAGATAGAAATATATATGATTTATGTGAATTTATTTTATATCATGCTAATTTGTTGAATTTGTTGATTTTCCAAGTTGTTTTTAGATGATATTTCTGTTTCTTTCAGTATACCATCATATCATCTACAAACAGCAAAAGCTTTGTTTCATCATCACCAATTCTGATTCCTTCAAATTCTTTTTCTTCTCTTATTACTAAAACAAACATTTCTAATACTACATTGAATAGCAATGGGGATAATGGACATTCTTACTTCACTCCTGATCTCATAGGAAGTGGTCTCATTTTTCCCCATTACATATAATATTTGTTGATGGTACACACACACACACACACACACACACACACACATATATATATATATATATATATATATATACTACTTAATATTTTAAGAAAACTCAATTTATCCTTATACTTTCTATATATTTTTTATATATGTGTATACTTGTGTATTTTTTTTTTGTTCTGATTAGTTTTGGTTTTTTAGGGCTTTTGTTTTGCAAGGCAAATGGCATTAAGTAGCTTGCCCAAGGCCACACAGCTAGGTAATTGTTAAGTGTCTAAGACCAGATTTGAACCCAGGTACTCCTGACTCCAGGGCCTGTGCTTTATCTACTGCTCTGCCTAGGGGCCCCTTTGTGTATTTTATCAAAGCTTTTTAATCTTCCATTGAGATAATCATCTGATTTCTGTTGGTTTTGCTATTGATGAATTCAATTATGTTGAGGGTTTCCTAATACTGAACCATGCCTGCCTATCTAAATCCAACATGATTATGATGATCCTAATAATAACTTCCTGCAATCTCTGCTAACTTTTTTTTGTGATTGTTGCATCAATGTTCATGAGGGAGATTGGTCTATAATTGTCTTCACGTTTTTTACTTCTTCATTTAGGTATCAACACCATATTTGTGTAATAAAAGGAATTTAGTAGAACTCATCCTATTTTAAAAAATATTTTATGTAGAATAGGAATTGATTGTTTTTTTAAATGTTTGGTAAAATTCACTTGTAAATTACATCTAGTCCTTGAGACAATTTTCTTAGGGAATTGATTGACAGTTTATTGGTTTTCTTTTTCTGAAAAGGGGGTTAAGGTTTTTTTTTTTATTTCCTCTTCTGTTAATGTGGTCAGTTTGCATTTTTGTAAATATTCAACTATTTCCCTCAGTTTATCAAATATAGAGTTTGGGAAAATACTTTCAAATTATCTCTTTAGTTTCTTTCTCCTTGGTGATTAGTTTTACCCAATTCATTTTTTTTAGGCTTTTGCAAGGCAATGGGGTTAAGTGGCTTTTCCAATGCAATACAGTTAGGTAATTATTAAGTGTCTGATGCCAGATTTGAACTCACCTAGCTGCCCCTATCCAATTCATTTTTGATACTGGTAATTTGGTCATCTTTCTTTTTAAAATCAGATTAACCAATGTGTTATCTATTTTACTGGTATTTTCAGAAAACTACTTATTAGTTTTATTTATTAGGTCAATGGTTTTCCAGCTTTCAATTTTATTTATCTCTCCCTAAATTTTCAGAATTTCATATTTGGTATTTAGTGGGGGATCTTTAATTTGTTGTTTTTCTAGCTTTTTTGGCTGCATTCATTGAGCTCTTCCTTCTCTATTGTGTTAATATAAGCATTTAGAGACATAAAGTTCCCCTCAAATCTGCTTTGGCTGGTTTGATGTTTCCTTATTACCAGTTTCTTGAGTATAATTATTGATTATTTCTATGATTTAATGTTTGATTTTCTCATTATTTAAAATCAAGTTATTTAGTTTCAATTAATTTTTGGTTTATCTTTCCATCAACCTATATTACTCTGGGGTGGCTAAGTGATTCAGTGGATAGAGCACTGATCCTGGAGACAGGAGTACCAGAGTTCAAATCAGGCCTCAGACACTTAATAATAACCTAGCTGTGTGGCCTTGGGCAAATCACTTAACCCCATTTGCCTTACAAAATCCTAAAACAAAACAAAACAAAAAAAAAAAACCTATATTACTTGTAATTTTTATTACATCCTGATCTGAGATATATGCATTCATTATTTCCACCTTGCTGCATTTGATCATGTTTTTATGCCCTAGTACATGGTCAAAATTTTGGCATAGATCTCATGTACTGCAGAGAAAAAGGTGTATTCTTTTCTATCCCCATCAATTTTTCCTTAAAAGGGCTATCTTATCTAAGTTGTCTAAGATTTTATTCACCTTCTTATCTTCCTTCTTGTTTATTTTGTTTTTAGATTCATTTAGTTCTGAGAGAGGGAGGTTGAGGCCCCCCATTATTAAAGTTTTGCTGACTATGTCTCCTTGTATTTCATTCAGCTTTTCCTCTAGGAATTTGGTTGCTATAGTATTAGGTGCATACATGTTTAAGAATAATATAGCTTTATTACCTATGGTGCCTTTTTAGAAGATGTAGTTTCCTCCCTTATCCCTTTTAATGAGATTAGTTTTTACCTTCCTTTAGCTGAAATCTGAATCGATTCCCCTGATTATTTTACTTCAAAGGAAGAATAATATATCTTGCTCCATCCTTTTACCTTTACCCTGTGTACTGGATATCAATTGAGTTTCTTGAGAACAGCATGGTGTAGGATTCTGGGATTTAATCCATTCTGCTATCTGCTTTTGTTTTATGGGACAGTTCATTCCATTCACATTCATAGTTAAAATAACTGATGCTGTATTTCTCTCCATGCTATTTTTCCCCATTTATGTTTTTCTCTTTCCTTTCCTCTTATTCCTCCTCACCAAAGTTTTACTCCCTTTCCCCTGTAACTTTTCTTTTTAAATTTAGCTTTCAGTTTCTGTTCACTTATGCCTTCACCTTCCTTTTATCTGTCACTTCTTCCCTTTGCTTTCCCTTCTCCCCACCAACTTCCCTATAGAGCAGCATAGATTTTTAAACCATTGTGGAGTCTATCTTATTCTCTCTGTGGGCCAATAGAATTTACTCTGTGATCACACCCTCCCTTCTTTCCCTCTAATGTATTAGATCTCTGTGCCTCTTCATCTGGTGTTATTTGTCAGAAGAAGTACTATCAATCAAGTACAATCAATTAAATTATCATTGATCAAATGCTTGATTTCTTGATGAGTTCAAAGTACTATCAATCAAAGTACACAAGTTGATTGATTGTTTCTTTATTGTTTGATAAGGCTCTTCTGTCTCATTAGAAATACACTTCTCAAAAGTCATGAATCAAATCAAATTATAATCATTCTATACCTTATCCCCTTTTCAAGTCCCCTTCAAGTACACACGTTCCTTATGATCCAAAGTATCTTCCAATGCTAAATCAATTCATGAACCATTTGTACCCCCCCAAGCAAGATCTCTTTCAGTCTCTCCCTGCTTTTAGCTCCCCACCCATTGTATTAAGCCTTTGTTAACTGAACTCTGAAATAAGCCCAACCCTTCTAAGTATGTTCTCACCCTCTGCCACTGAAATGACTTTTGATTTAATTAACTATAGATTCTCCAAGTGTTCTAACTCCTGGGACATTGAAGGAAACTGAGCCACATAAGTTTAGAGTAAACACCTCTGTTTCTCATCTGGGCTTTTTGTCTCAAACATAGAGATGTTATCTTGGTCCTCTTCAATGGAAAGACAAGAAACAACTGTACCCATATTCTCTAAATCCATTCTCTTCCATTATATTCAACCTTTTAAATATCCTAAGAAAAATAAATTTCTCAAAAGTTACAAATGTTACAAAAGCTTTCCTTTTAGGTTGTATTAAATTTACTGTTCTTGACTAACTTTTCTTGCCTTTTCATGTACCTCTTGAGTATGGCATTTGGAGATTAAATCTCTGTTCAGTTTGGGTCTTTTTATCAGGAAATTTTGGAAGTCCTCTATTTCTTTTAAAACCTATATTTTCCTGATGAAATATGCTGAATTTTGCAGGGTAGTAAATTCTTTGGTGTAATCCAAGGTCTCTTGCTCTCTGAAATAGTATATACCAGGTCCTCTGGTCCTTCAATGTTGAAATTGATAAGTCTTGTGTAATTCTGTATGTATTTAACCAGCTTCATGTTTGCTGTTTTCAGTATTTTTTCCTTTTTTTCATAATTTTAGAATTGGGCTATGATAGCCTTGGGAGTTTTTTTTTTGCTGGGGTCTCTTTCTGGAGGAGTTCTCTGTATTCTTTTAATGACTATTTTGCCTTCTTGCTCTAGTATTTCGGTCAATTTACCCTGATAATTTCCTGTATCATGTTTTCAGGTTGTTTTTTTTTATCTAGGTTTTCTAGTAGTTCAATAATTCACAAATTATGTCTTCTAGATCTATTTCCCAGGTTGTTTGTTTTTATATTTTTTCATCTTTTGACTTTGGTTGATGGAATCTTGTAGTCTCGTAGATTCATTGGTTTCAATTTGTCCAATTCTAATTTTTAGGGTTTTATTTTTTCAATTAAGTTTTTGTATTTCCTTTTCCCATTGGTTTATTTTGCTATTTCCTGATTTGCATTCCTTTTCCAGTTATTCAGTTTTATTTTTTAAAGAGTAACATTCTTTTTCCAATTGAATATTTTTACTTTTAAGAGAACTGATTTCTTTGGTCAATTTTTCGTAATTTTCCTATATGGCTCTCATTGCTTTCTTCATCTTTTCTTCTTCCTCTCTTTGATTTTTAATTTTTTTTAAACTCTTCTATGAGCCTTTGAATTGAGTCTAATTCATAAACACTTTTGAGACTTGCCCTGTGTGTAATTTTTCAGTTTTCTTCTTCTGGGGTGGCATTGTTATTATTTTTATCTGCATAGTACCTTTCTATATTGAATATTATAGAAAGAACTATAAAAATGACTACTCTTTTAGCTTTTATTGATCATCTTGAAATGTCTGTGTTTTAATGCTGGGGTATAGGTGGTATAGGCCCAAACTTTTGATGTGGGAGTTGGGGTATGATCTCTGTCTTGTTGATGACCAAGATATTGCCTATGCAGTCTAAGCCTTGCCTTTATTTCCTTATGCTACCTTAACTGTCACTTATATGTGCATTCAGTTTGCTTTTGATTCTATGGACTTCAACATAATAAGTTTATAATCTTCTCCACCTTGAAGTTCTCTCAATTCTAGTGATTGGTTCATCCTAAAATAAGCTCAATGCTTGAAGCTCTTTTCTCTGTTTAATGATTATCTCTCAAAACCTTGATTTTTTTGGAACAACAATCCTTCCATACTCTCCTGGTTTTGCTTTTTGACTTTCAGAACTTTTACACCAGACCCCAAAGCAAGTATCACTCTGCATCCGCTTCTCTTTTTGCTTTTTTAAAATGTCTTCTCCCCTTTAGGATGAAAGCCCCTTTAAGGGAGGGACTGAAATTCTTTCTTTTTTATAGTTATACATTTATGTGTATATTTATATATTTATATCTTTCACAGCACAGTAACTAGAACATAAATACTTTGATAACTTAATTTTTAACTTTAAAAAAATTTGTTACAAATTCTCATTCTACGTTCTCACCACTCTTAGAAAACAAGCAATATGATGCTTTTTTATATGTGAAGTTGTGTAAAATAAAATTCTATATTTATCATGTTGCAAAAAAAAGGCAAGAAAAATAAAGTGAAAAAAGTTTATTCAAACTGTTCTCAGAATTAATCTATTCTCTCTTTGGTGGTGAATATAATTTTTCATCATGAGTCTACTGGATTTTTCTTCAATCATTGTATTGATAAGCATGCTTGATCATTATTACAATATTGTAGTTACTGTAAATATACTTAATAAATGCTCATTGACAAGCCATGTGCATTATGTAATACCAGAGAACACTGTAGAAACTTTATATCTCTCCCTGTTATTTTCTTAGAGAAGTTAACTCTCACTCTTGAATTGCTTTTGCCCTTTGTTGGAGCTGCAGATCTTTAAGATTAATGGCCTCTGAGGTCTGGGGGAAGATTCTGCCTAGTCCCATGTAGAGTTGGTAGATCAGGGAAGAATGTAGGTCCTCAACTGTTTCCTTTTTCTTCTTACATTTTAGGAATAAAATAATTGTGTTCCAATCCAGTGATGTAAATTTTAAATCCTAGGCCCATATCCTTTTCTTCTGCCAGAGCTTGGGCATATTAAAGTGTGTGTATAGGGGGGCAGAAATGTGGGGAAGATGAGTGAAGTTCAGTTTCTAAGTAGCTTCTAATATAGGAGTCAAAATGAAACATGTATAGTTATCATCTTTGCATTCTGACCAATAACTAATTGTATAGATTAGATGAAATAGAACGATATGACAGATTCTGAACAGGAAAAATCACTCCTAGGTGGGTGTTCTTATGAAGGCTTTATGAAGAAGTTCATACTAGAGCTGGTCCTAATCATCAGAATATCAATGATGGAGTAAGGATAGTTCCTCTCTGGTACAGGATTGTAAATGAATAGCTGTGGGAGAAGTCAGGACTAGGAATACAAAGAGTTTGATGAATGAAATGCACAAAGAGAATCAGGTATAATCTAGATAGAGAGGAATTTTTAGTTAAAGGATCATATAATCATTAGTCAATCAATTAAAAAACATTTGGTAGCAATTACAATGAACTAATGGTTGTTCTATGCGTACAAAATACAGCTAAATGATACAGTGGATAGGGCACCAGTCCAGGGTTCAGGAAGACCTGAGTTCAAATTTGGTTCCAGATATTTCTCACTAATTGTGTAACCTTGGACAAGTCACTTAGTGATTACTTCACATCTAGTGCCATCCCCAGTCATTCTGATCCATATCTGGCCACTGGACATAGAAGTCTTCACAGGAGAAAGTATGTCTGGTGAATTAGCTCAACACTCCCACCTTCAAATGTAATTCACATACATGTCATGGCATCACATTCCCATGTCTTGGTCTTTGAGGACAAGTATCAATTATGATGAACTAGAGGCTGTTGAAATTTCTTTGCATACAAATACAAATATTCTCAATAAGTTTATAATTCTAGAGAAAATGAGCTGAAAGAGATCTCAGATGACAGCTAATTTTAATTCCCTCAGTGTACACATAACTGATGCTCAAGAAGATTAAATAATTTTCCCAAAGTCCTAAGGATGCAGAATTCATTTGTTTGGAAACTAATTCATACCTCTGTTATCAAACTGAACAATTATCCAATAATACTATAAAGTTCTTGTCCTTCACCATCTGTCTTGATAACAGTTACATTCCTTCCAGATACATATAATATTGGAGCAGTATTCTTTTCTAAGGTTTCTAACTTTGCCTTTGCAAACTACAGGTCTGGGAAAGACAGTTTCCTTCTTCTTTGCATTGAATTTACAAACTGGCTTTCTTGACAAGTTTACTCATGATTATAAGGTCATCATAGTTTTACCCCAAATGTATTACTGTGCCCACAATTTAACTGGCTTTCTGGATAGAGAAACATAGCATAATGTTCACATTTGATCATTTCCTTCCTTTTTGAATCAAAATACACAAATTATACAATGCTAAAAGGTGACTTTTATTTCTCAAGGTTAAGATGAGGGTGAAGGCCAATCTGTGTTTCTTCATGTTGTAAGAATCTTGAAGCTTAAGTAGGTCTTCATATAGTCAAACTGATCAGTAAAGCAAGAGGCCTGTTTTAAATCCCTCAAGGGATAGCTTATGGAGATTCCTAGTAGCAGATATAGGAAAGGAAGGTTACAACTACAGTTAAAATTACAATAAAGTGAAGAGTTAGTGTTGATATTAGTGGAGAGGGCTTCTTCATAAGGAGTTCCTTAGAATAGTGTTAGCACAGTATCTACCATATAATAAACACTGAAATTATTTTTTCATCCATTTATATCATCATTTAGTTGGTCAAAAAATATGTTGAAGGTGAAGTAATCTGATATAAAAGTGGAATATTTCAGCAATTGAAATGTGTGTGTCTTAGAAAGTACCTTTCATCACTAAAATTGACCTTTAAAATAAATTTATTTATTTTGCAAATCAAATATACCAATTATTTTTGATAGCATAAGAACAAACCCATACTTTTCAAAGGATAATATGAAGACACCATTCTACATGCTAATTTCTGTGGGCTCATGTAAAGTTCTCATATATACCTTTAACTCTAAATGTAGTCATCATGACAAATTGCAACAAAGCTATCAATATCCTTAACCGTCAAAGTTGCATAAGAAAATAACAATAGGAATTGGATATCTGTCTCAGAAAGTGTGAAGTGGAATTTTTCCCAGTGAAAACAAGATAATGTAATAGCAATATCATTAATCTTCCTAGAACTATATCTACTGCTGAATATATATTATTGACTAGACACTGAATCAATGTTTTCTGTGTAGCTAGGAAGTAAGTACAGTGTTTTATTCTCTTTATAACTGTGAGAGATAGCAGGGAGCTTTTTTTTAAAGGCAGATATTCTAAAATGGAAGAAGTTCCTTTTGCCTTTGGAAATCTCCGATCACAGAATATTCGAGGCCATATACTTTGATTTGTACATAAACAAGAATAACCTCCACAAACATTCTCCAAATAGTGATAAAAAGTCACAGATTTCATTTCCAATTAGTGATGATTCTGACTGTTTTGAAGTTGTTGGGTTTTTTTTTTTTTTGACATCAAGGGTAAATGAGCTTCTGCAATTTGGGTATAATACTCCTCTTTCTAAACTCAGGAACCATTGAGAATGAAGCTATTATATGTTCAACTTAATAGACCTCCAGATACCTGAAGCTAGCTACAAAAGGATCTCTAAATTCTGTTTTCTTGATGTTTCAGATTCCCTTTTTTTCTTCAATCACTGTTTCTCTTCTCTATCAACCTACAAATGAAAACATTCATTTATTCTAATGCTTAATGGATTTACCACCCATTTGATTAAGTATTCCCTTTCATAATGCAAATCATAGATCACCTTGTACAATTCTCATAAACAACTTTCAAAAACTTGCCAAATATTGTATATTCAGTCAACTAGTGCAGTACCTTTGATTCCTACTATGCTGCAAAATACAGAAAGAGTCCCTAAGTAATTCACCCCTCAGTTTTGTTCAAAATCTGTAGGTTATATATTTTTTCATTAAATGCTTATTTGATGACAACCTTTATACCACAAGTGTCCAATACTTATCGTGAGAACCATGTAAGACCTGCAATACTCCTTATAATAACAAATTAAATTTAAAAAATTAATCAAAATTAATCAAAAACAAAAAGAATTTAAAAACCATTGGGACAAATTTTAAAATTTGAATTGTAAAACAATAAAATGAAGATAATATTTTGCTTGTATATGTTAATATATAGTATTGTGACTTTATTTCTATTTGAGTTTGACATCCTTGCTTTATATTTTAATATAGTTTCTTTTCGCACCTTGTTCCCAACTATTAGAAAGCTACCCCTTGGTTTTTGGGTAATCATCAGCTTCAGTTCCCTTTAGAATATAGAGGTCTCTGCTTTGTCATCAAATACTATCATAATAAGAATAATGGTATTAAAACATAGACTTTTATTTCAGGTAAAAATTGTTATTAAGAGAAATAATTCCTATAAAGTTATCTGGGAATCCTTGTTGATATATAGCTAACCTCGAGTGAGAAATACCAGAATTCAAATATTGCCTATGATATTTGCTAGTTATATAGTCCTAGGCAATTCACTTTCCAACTCCAATAGCACCTATCTCTCCTGATTTTTTTGAGGATCAAATACAGTAATATTTCCAAAGTGCTTTGCTATCCTTAAAACACTATAAATTAGTGGTGGCTAGGTGGTACAGTGGATAGAGCACCAGCCCTGGAGTCAGGAGTACCTGGGTTCAAATCCAACCTCAGACACTTAATAATTACCTAGCTGTGTGGCCTTGGGCAAGGCACTTAACCCCATTGCCTTGCCAAAAAAACCCCTAAAAACCCCACTATAAATTCAAGTAATTGTTATTGTTTTTATCAGCATAATCATTGTTGTTTTAATTATTACAATTAATATTATGCTTCCTCAACATTCTGTTGTTATCTCCCTATTGAATGTGATCCAAAATGCATCTATTATTTCAATCATTGGTCAATGAATTTCTTAGAAGACACTGATATTTTTCCCAGAAGATGTCAATCATATTCCTTGCCATTTTCCAATGCATTGATATTGAACAGTAGTCAACAGCATTGTATAATAGTTAATGCACCTATGTTCCCAGTTGAGATTCTTTATTAATTTTACTGATGACTAATATTTTCATGAAGTACTATTATTACTTCAAGAGAGCTTTTATTGAACCCAGTAAAGTGTTTCTTTCTGGCATTTTGATAAACTAAATCCTTTTATGATGGGTTACTATCAGTTTCAAAATATCAGCTCAATACTCAAAAGTGTCACAGAGTTTCCTTTGAAATATATGGTTCTTTTTTCGGTTCTGCCTTGAAAACACTTTGCTTTATATATTTTTTTGATATTTTAAATTTGGAATCCTTAAAAAGAATTGGAGTATTTTAGGAGTCCAGAGTTGTGGGCTGAAATCTTGGTTCTACCACTGATAAGATTTTTGGAATTTGTGCTACTCAATTATCCTCTAAGGATTCCAGTTTCTTCATCTACAAAATGAAGGAGTTGTAGTATATACACCATATTTCCCCATCTATAAGACACACCTTAATTTTGAATCCCAAAATATGAAAAAATGTATTACATAAAGTTATTGAACACACGTTTTATTCATCATCAAATTCAAGGACCTTCTGCTCATAGCTTTCATTTATCTTTTGGGCAAGGCTGGTGTATGTATGAATGCTTAGTTCATTCCATTTCATGAGCCTGAAGCACCAGTTGTGTTCTCCTTTGAAATCAGTAACTTTTTTCATCAACAATTCTGCTTGCCTCCTGCTGAACCATCTTTGTGGACACAGGAATTCCAATTGCCCTTTGCTCTTCAATCCATTCTCTTCAATTGCCTCTCTAACTCAAGCCATTTGGCTGACTTGCCTATCATGGCCTTCTTTTGCCAGGGAGTCTTCAGTAAGGTTTCTTCTTTATGTAGCCAGTCTCAGGTTGCTTTTTCAGTTGGAGGAGGACCAAACTGACATTCAGCAATATGATTTCCATTCCCTTTTGCAAACTGGATCCTGAACTATTTCTGGGCAGAACATGGCAAAATATAACAATATATAGCTAAGAAATGTGAAACAATGAGTTCAAAGACAACAAGCTCTGTATAAGACACTCCCAGGTTTTAGACCCCAAATTTTGAAAAAAGCTGTGTCTTATAAATGGGGAAGTACAATAAACTCTTTGATGAAATCTACAGTATTGTTATTTTAAATTCCCTATCAATTTTGCTCATGTAGATAAAAGATCTTAAACTAAAAGTTGGAAACTACAGTAGAGATCATTTATTCCTTCATTGCATTTGAAAGACGATATGGTGGAGACAAAATTTGGTTGGTTTTGGAATCAGAAAGAGCATAGTTGAAATTCTAACTTAGACTGCCTTATTACAAATTTCATTCTAGATAAGGCAAATAACCTTACATCAGTTTCCTCATTGTAAAATAAGGGAGTTGGACTCAATATTCTCCAAGGTCTATCTCAGCTCTAAATCTGTGATCTGTTTATCTTTTTTTAAATTGAAATTATATTTAATTATATTTAATTTTTCCAATTACATGCAATGTTAGGTTTTCAATAGTCATTCATTTGCAAATTGATAAGTTTCGATTTTTTCTATGATGCTACCTTCCCTCCCCCCCCTCAGCATACTGGCAAATAGTCTGCTAAAAGGTGTATATGTACAATTTTGCTTAATATATTTACATATTAGTCATGTTGTGAAAAAAGAATTAGAACTAAAGGGAAAGGAAGAAAAAAACAGAAGAGAAGTTTTATAAAACTGAACATGGCTTACATTCAAACTCTGCATTTAGCATTCTGTTTTCTTCTTCTGTGCATTAGCATTAATTGCCCTGATGACAAAATGCTATACTCTCCCTACACATCTCAAAATCATTCAGAATTTACTGTCCAGGCCAACATTCATTTCCTTTAGTAATTAGTAATATCTGCTTCCCAAATGTTCCTTATATTAACTATGTATATACATATAACTGTTTGTGTTAGAACACTCACCGCACTAAAAGAACTTAAAATCCTTCAGTGTGGAATCTGTTTCACTTTTGTCTTTTTTGCCCCATAAGTTAATGCCAGTTATCTATCTGTGTCTATATATGCATGGTGTACATGAAGCATTTATATATCCATATTATATAAGAAACATAAATATACATATATATGCATACACACATACAAATATATATAAAATATATTACATATATTAAGGTATGAACTGATTGAAAAGAATGTAAAATCACAAATTCAAGGACAAATTATATATGGAAATTTTATTGGAAAGAGTATACAACTTGTCCTTTAATAAACATCAGTACTCAAAATATCATAATTCATATGAATAATATTGTTAAATATGAATAATAGTAATGAACTCCATGTATTATTTCATGTGAAACCTTCAAATCATTTTTGTTCAAAAGTAACATTTTTTCTCCTGGGATGACACTTTCATGTTATATTTTTTTTAAATAGTGTTTTTTTTAAGTCTAAAGCATAGAGATATTGTGTTATAACTTCTATCTCTCCTTAAGATGATAGAATTCTTTAGACTAGCCACTTATTCTATAGAATAAATATAATAAATAGGTGTCAGAACAGCTGACGCCAGAAGCATTCTGTTTTATTAGCTACATAGCCTGATTGTCCTTCTTGCATGGGTCACTGAAATAAAGTCAAAGCCACAAATATAACTCCCATCAATATAAAAGAGATATTTTGATTAACAAATAGATATAGATTTGTTAAACTCTCTTTAAATCAGTAAAGCCAAGGTAAAGTAGAAGCAATTTACAGACAGATTAAACTCAAAATAAAATAACAATGCTAGGATTTTATCAGTGACACATAAGAAGGCAATAGTGATATTTCAATTGTAGTTCTCTTAAAATGTATTAGCACAGAGGCACAATTTACAAGAGAACTGAGACCCTAGGATAGTTCTTTTTAGGGCATTCATGTCCTTTTATGGGGGAGTATCCTGAGAAGGGCATGTGCAAGACCTTTATATAAGGAAAAAAACATAGACTTCAGAATTAGTTAACTGGGATTTGACTTCTAATTTACCAACTATCTGAAAGAAAGGGACACTTCTTTTGAGGTCACTGTTTTCTAATTTATAAAATAAAAAAAATAAAGGCAAAATTCTTTCTAAGTTTAAATCTCTTATCCTATAATACCTAGAATCTATCATGTTTGAAAGGATGGGGAAAATGTAAGATGCTACTGATATACTCTGGAAGAAAACCATATTCTTAAGACCCTATAGAATGTCCCTGTGCCTCCTATTATTATTTCAGTCTTCAGTAATGAAATTTCTATTAATAGCATATACCAAAGTAATACACTTGCTTTCACATATGTAATAGGATAATTTACATAATTGGGTGAATAAATAGAAATACCTTTTGGAGAAAAATATAATGAAATAAAATATATAGAAAAAACTTCCTTTGATATCTTTGAATCTCACTCTTTATCAATTGTTATTTAATAAAAATCTAACAGGTATTTGATTTTTGCTCTATTGTTAATATTGTTTTAACAAATTTGTCTTTTACAATGAATCAAAGAAAGATCATTGCCTGTCCTTTTATATTTAAAATTTCAGAAAGATATAAGATTTTTGTAAAATAAATTAAAGGGCAAATTCAATTATTGTACCATTTTAATATTGTATTTTTTTGTTTCTTCTCTCCATGGTAAGTAGTTGTTAACAAAATGAATAGCTCTAACACGTTTCTTTTAATACATTTTCTCACCTGAATTTTGACTTATTCCACATCCATTGAGCCACTGGATTTTATCAGTTAAATAAAAATAGACACATTTCTTCTGCATTCACTTGTTACTCTCTTGCCTTAAAAACAACTCTTCCAGTTATTTTATGTCCCATAACTTAATATCTATAAAGGATACATTCAGGATACTGTCTAGACTTTTATAATTGTCCTATTATTATCTGGTTCCTATAAAAGCTATATTCTTTCTCACTACTCCTTATGAATATTGGCTCATTTTGGTACTAGGGTACTCCAGAAATATTTTTTTTCTTGAATATCTCCTGTTAATGTCTTCAAAATTAAAAGAAATATGTCAAAACTTAGAAAAACTAACAATGCTTTACTATTATTCAAATAAGTATTAAAACTGCAATCAGTCCTCTGAAAGTTCATTGATATATTAAAGTAGATGACATGCAATTGGATTACAAAAAGACATATTTTTTTTAAGTATAGAGCTTGCAAATAATTTAACTATGATGATCTTCCATCTACATGAATAACTGGGCTCAGGAATCCTTTTATATATGCCAAATAGTTGGGAAATGTTCACCTTCACAAACAGTTTATAAATATGCAGAAAAAATTTCTTAATATTGTATTGTTACAAATATTTTGTTGCTACAAAGGTACATATTCATAGCCTACTATTTCTTTTAGAAAGAAAAAAAACAAATGCTGCTTTTTCCCTTCAAATTTATTTATCTCTTTAAACTATGTGAGACAAAAGTTGCAGTATTTGCATTCTTGCAAATCTGGTTAGGATCAGCACATTAATTTTCTTAGTTTTGCTGGCTCTGCATAATTTTTGCACCACTATTAATTTTTGTAGGTATGTGCAATATAGTTTTACTTTGCTTAGCTTTTAATGCTATGTCTATTTGTGTGGATAGGTGCAATTTGGTAGCAGGGGATAACTTATTTAAAGAGAAACAGGCAGAAAATTAAAATAGGAAAATTGGGAGCTTGTGGCATCAAGATTTAAATGGAAGCCTATGGCACGATAATATTAAACCATATGTGATTTTGAAAAAGGAATGAAAAAATATTGCAATATTCATAGAAACTACAAAGTTAATAGATGTGAAAAGAAATAATGTATGTATTGGTTAGTTATAAAGATATATAAGAATCAGTGGGAATTGGAAACAAAACTATAAAGATATAAAGAAAAAGTTAGAAAATTGATTAAATGAAACATCAATGAAGCTCACAGTACCCCCCCCAAAAAAAACTCTCACAAAATGGCTTTAGAAGATAAGAACATTTATGGGAACAAAACCAAAAAATGACGCTATTTCCTTGAACAATTACAAAAAGAATACAATTAAGATTTTCCTAGACTTATTTTGTGGATTGAATATAGAAGTATAACTAATAATAGATCAGTCATTTTTTAAGGATGGGTGATCATAACTAGATTTCTGAAGTTTGCAAAAGTAAATTATATTCAAAAGATAAGAGCTGAAAATATTGGATCGTTAGGTGACATACTAGGAAGACATGTGAAATAAGCTGAGAAGAATGCTTTAGTATAAACATTTTCAGAAATAAACTCTGTAAAATATGAAATATTTTTAGATAATAATTAATATAGTGTGTTACAGTCTAATCTACCCAATATAATTGCAGGTGAAAATCAGGAGAATACATTGAATATTGTAATGTAATTGAATTGGGACTAAGAGCAGCAATTAAAATCCCAAAAGGGGATTAATGTATATATAATTCAAAATTTTTCATGTCTGTATGTGTATTTTAATTCAAGTGAATTTAGTGCTAGAGATTGATGCTAAATTGAAAAGCTTATAAACCAAAGACCTGTCTCAATCCAGTGGGAAAAAAAAGTCTGCAATATAAACAGCTATCCCCATGGTTCTGTCAACATCACTTCTGTTGGGGAATATTTGCTCTATGTCCATTCTATCACAAGTCTCTGCAGAGATCACCAAGATTACTTGTTCAATGTTTCAAAGGCAACATTAAATGTGTACCTAGAATGCACTTTCTTCATCTGTGGGCTAAATTAGGAAGAAATAATATTCAATTCTTTGAGAATCTAGCAGACCTCCTTGGCAATTGATGCTTCTTAGGACTTGATTCTCAGACTACAGTTACCTAACATATTTACTATGGACCTAAATAATGATTTTGAGATTCACCAATAATTAACAATGGATACAAGAAGTCTGTCATTGCACACTTTTTTTTTGTTTTGTTTTTGTTTTTTACATTTTTGTAAGGCAGTGGGGTTTAAGTGGCTTGCCCAAGGCAACACAGCTAAGTAATTATTAAGTGTCTGAGGTTGGATTTGAACTCTGGTACTCCTGACTCCAGGGCTAGTGCTCTATCCACTGTGCCACCTAGCCACCCCAAATTCCCCAAGTTTTCTAGGCTAAATCTAGAAGTAGGCCACCACTGCAGACCTAACCTGTTATTGTGAAAGCTTATGAAATAAATATAACAAATAACACATGCATTTTAGGATGTAGGCAGCATGGGCTTTTTTTTTTTTTTTTTGCTTTATTATGACTATTTTTCACAAAATTTTTGCTTTGCTTTCCCTTATCAATTTGGAAGACAGGTAGGAAGAATAAAAAAATCAATTCTTCATAATTGGGTAAACATTAATTTGAAAAACAATATATCATTCTTCAATCCTAAAGAGTCAGTGTGACATATTAGAAGTAAAAGAAAAAATGTCATTCTAGGATGAGGAAACTAGGTTCAGTTCTTCATGTATCATGAACTGAATTATATATTATATACATACAATATTATATAACATATTATATATTATTTTTGCATATTATATGTCATTATATATACATATATTATATATCAGTCCTCCCAAGCAAATTTCATCTTATTTTATTTTTTTTAAGTGTTTCTTTATTTTCTTCCATATGTATATTCATATTTTCAAGTTAGAAAATTTCTTTCCACTGTTCCTTCCCACCCTCCCCTTCCCCTAATCAGGGAACATACAAGTTAGCATTTTACATACATTTTTTGTTAAACATGTTTACAAATTAGTAATTTTTAGCATGAGGAATTGGGATTAAGAGAAAGATACATAAGAGGTAATTTTCATAAAGTGTTTAGATTTGGAAGGGTTGTTAGTTTTTTTTTGTGTTTTGCTTTGTTCTGTTTTTCTTCCCTTGCTGGGGGATAATATTGTACATAATGAGTCAAATACGGTTGTTCTAGTTCTCTGGACTGCCAAGAAGAGCTGCTTCCATTAAGGTGGTTCATCTTTTGATATTCCATTGATGAATACATTGTTCTTTTGTTTCTACTCCCTTTGCTCAGCATCAGATCCCATAATTCATTCTATTCTTCTCTAGAGTTCAAGCAAATTTCTAAGTTAGATCTTTATTGCTTATGTATATAGAAAGAAAATCAATGTATCTCTATATTGGGATATTAATATTTAATGGGTATTGGTGAGAGTATGACTATATAACTTCACCTAAAATTAAACAATATATGACTCAAATGCTTTGTCCAAACAAAATTTTGTCAAAATAAAATAATTGTTTGCTAATTTGAGTACATGTTGAAATCCACCATTTAAATGTAAATTTCATGAGGTCAGGGACTCTTTCATTTTTGCCTTTTTATTCTGAGTAACAAACACAGTACCTGATATATAAACATTTATTGAATTTTTTTTGGGATCATCCATGTGTTCCTTCTACCTTTCTCTGAATAAGGTAGTTGTTTATGTCATTTATAACTTTATAATAAGCGAAAATCTTCACTGTTAGAATTGTAAAATATTAATATTAATATTTTGACTATATCCTATATAAGTTTCACTTTTCTGTATTTGCTAGAGTTTTATGCAGTCTTATAATTAACTTTCTTGTGATAAATGGATCATTTATTTCTTCACTGTAGGTACTTTCTCCAATGTGATAGATTGCAGGCTATTTCTATTTTCTTCTGTTGGGCTATTTTTGTTTATTATATTCCTATAAATTCTTTACAGAAAGGGTATACATTATACTGGTGTCCATTAACTTTGTTATACTCTAGAGTTTGATATCAATTTTTAAATTTTTGTTAAGTGTGTTCTGTGACCAAGATCAAAAGAAATGTACTAGCACTTCCAGGGTGGAGCCAAGATGGTGTCATGAAGCAAACTTGCTCCCATAGACTTTCCCTACAAAAGGTAAATGAAATCTTTACTCTGACATTCACACTCTAGTTCCCACCAAGAAAAAAAGAAAATTCACATACATTTTCAACTGTAGATGTCATGGAGGGTCTTCAGTGAATGTTTTGCCTTTTTTGGGGAAAGGGGAAGTAAAGTCCAGGAGGCAAGAGAGTGGGGAAAAACCAGCTGGAGTGTTTTAGCCACAGTGCAATCCAAGACACAACAGCTAAATAATAACAGAGATCCCAGCAGGTAGATAGCAAGCCCACAGGGAGAATCCCAACCCTAAACAAAGTTTAACCCCTGACACCAGGGTAACAGACAGGACTCAGTTGGGAACAACCCTCTGTTAAGTCAGAACCTGGACACATAGGAGGAAACAAAACTCCACAAAGGCAAGGCCTGGACTGCATAGACAATATCTTGGCCTACAGCAATCCAGGGATCAGACAAAAGTTTGGATTCATATTCTATATACCCCAGGAGTAGAACTGCAGTTTAAAAAAATGAAAAAAAAATGCTAAAAGAGCATTCACTATAGAAAAATACTTCACAGAAAAAGATGATAGCAATGCTATGTCTGAAGAAGGAAGTGGAGAAAAATCGCTTACAGGAGAAGTATAAAAGCAGTCTATATACTGAAGTCAAATACAAAAGCTCATTGAAGAGCTGAAAAAAGAATTTAAAAACCAAAGAAGAGAGGAAGAGGAAAAATGGAAAAAAAGAAAGTCATACAGGAAAATTGTGATAACTTTACCAAAAAAATCAACTCCATTAAAAGTAAAAATAACCAACCAGAAAAGGAAACAGAAGATAATTGAAGAAAATAAAAATGCTACCAAATTAGAATTGAACAGTTAGAAACTATTGAATCTACAAGACTACGAGATTCCATTAAACAAAATTAAAAAATGAAGAAAATGTAAAATACCTTATAGGGAAAATGAATTATATGGAAAACTGATCCAGGATAGGCAATCTATAAATCAATGGAAAGCCTGGACCAACAAAAGAACCTGGAAAACATTTATGCAGGAAATTATAAGGGAAAAACTGCCCCAATCTACTAGAAGAATATAACAGTAAAACAATTGAAAGAATCCGTAGAACCCATCCAGAAAAAAAACCCAGGATAAAAACTCCAAGGGCTGTAAGAACCAAATTCCAGAACCCTCAAATAAATGAGAGAATATTAGAAGTGACAAAAAGAAAAACAATACAAATACAAAGGAAACAAAATCAGACTGACACAGGACCTATTTGTCTCAACACTGAAGGATCAGAAGAACTGGAATAACCTGATTTGGAGAGATAAAGACATGGAATTACAACCCAGAATATTCTACCTGAAAAATTCAGCCTACAATGTCAAGGAAAGAGATGGCTGGTCAAGGAAAAAGAGGACTTCCAGATTTTCCTGACACAAAGATCAGAATTCAATAACAAAATACATGACTGATGAGTATATATGTATATGGTAAATGAAAAAGGAGATTGAAAAAAAATTGTTAAACCTAAAGGATATGGCTATAATTGGATCTTGTCTCTCATTTGAAGAGGTCCAAGATCACATCACTATGTTTGAGACAAAAAAAACAAACAAACCCTGAGAGGAAAAAGCAGGGGGTGTTAACTTTAAATTAAGTGTCTCATTATACTTTCACTTATTTTAATCATAGTGTGCTAAGCACTCTGTCTAATGAGGACGTCATAAACTGGGGGACCTGAAACAGTGTCTCTGTTACTAACAATCATTTGTATAGTTCTCAGGTGAGACCTCTAGAACCTCCCAACACTTAGAAGCACCATAAACTGCAAACCTCCAGAGCCTCCCAATACTTAACAGTTCTTCAAGATTCTTACAGTTAATTAGATCAGCCTCCTGTACTTCATTTAATAAGTGGTTAATGACCCTGGGTGTATTTCGGGGAGGAGTAAAGGGGGAAAGTTAACAGGCCTTGGTTCACTTAACAAGTCTTAGTACTCTTGCTGGGGAGCAGGGATAATGTGTGAAAGAAAATAGGGCTGGGGGGAAGGGACACAAATAATTCCAGAAATGATATGGCTTTGAATGATACTTTGGCATGTGAGGAGAATTGTGTGTACTTGAAAAATACTTGAAAAGGGGGTAAGGTAAAAAATGACTATAATTATAATTTCTTTTTTTTAGGTGTTTTTTTTTTTTGGCAAGGCAAGTGGGGTTAAGTGGCTTGTCCAAGGCCACACAGCTAGGTAATTATTAAGTGTCTGATACTGGATTTGAACCCAGGTACTCCTGACTCCAAGGCTGGTGCTTTATCCACTGCGCCACCTAGCCGCCCCTATAATTATAATTTGAGTCAATGTTGCTTATCAAGCAATCAAGTAAACAATCTGTGATATCTTGATAACAATCAGAGCTAATCAAGCAATCAAATAATCAAACTGTGATTGATGGTACTTTATTGATAATATTAGAGCACCAAGGGAAGAGGCACAAAGATTTATAATTTTAGAGGGAAAGAAGGGATAATGTGAATGCTGAGTCAATGCTATTCAGTAGATTTAGTCCAGTAAGGGAATAAGATAGATTCTCAATTTGGGTTTAAAAATCAAATTTAATCTACAGGGAAGGGGGGACAGGGAATGGGAATGGGAAATATAAGGGAAGAAGGGACTGATAAAATGGAAGGGAATTTGTAAATGGAAATAAACTAAAAGTTAAATGTCTAAAGGAAGAGATAAATGGGAAAGGTAGTAAAATTTGGTTAGGAGGAATAAGAGAAAAGGAAAGAGATAAATATAAATGGAGAAAAATACATGAAAGGAAATACAGAATTAGTAATCTTAACTGTAAATGTGAATAAGATGAACTATCCCTTAATATGGAAGTGGATAGTAGAATGGATATAAAACGAGAATCCTACAATATGCTGTTTACTAGTATGTGGGATAAAAACCCCGTTAAAAAATGTACAGAATCCTCTGAACAAAAAGGAAAGTTTATTTTGGCTTTTCTTGAGAAAAGTGTAGACTCAAAGTCTCGCAAAGGTAGTGAAGATCAAGGAACTACCTGGAGGTGACAGTCAAGCAAGATGATATGGCCTGGCATGATTCGCCCCTCCCTAAACCCCTCTCTTTCAACCTGATTGGTTAAGGTTTTCAGTTACAATCTTTACATGAAAAATCTACCCAGCAACAAGAACAATTATAAAAGGTTTCATAAAATATTACTTCACCATCCAGATGGCAAGGGTATCAAAAGAAGACTTCTAATGACCTTCTGTTAAATGAAATAATGTCTTAGTATGCAAGGTCTTCTTCCTTTAGCACTTATCAAACAAGAGAAGGCAGGCCACTGTTCTCACAGTCCATTATCAAATAGGTGACTAACTAAGACTGTAAAGGGTCTTCTCTGGAAGTAATCCACTATTTCCTTCCCTAACAGAATCAATGCAAGGTCTTTCTGGAAACAGTCCACTGTTTCACTCCCTAGTAGAATTGGGACTGACTGGGAATGCAAGGCCTCTCTCCCTCTTCTAAGAATAGTTTAAGGGTAATAGTCTGTCTTTGTTTTAAAGATTTTTAACCCTGAGAGGACTTCACTAGGAATGTTAACTCTTAAGAGGGAATATTCCACTCAACAGAAACACATTTGAAGCAGAGAGATACACACAGGGTAAAGGTAAAAAGTTGGAGCAAGATATATTATGCCTCAGCAGAAGTAAAAAAAATCTGGGGTAGTGATTCTAATATCAGACAAAGTAAAAGCAAAAATCAAGCTCATAAAAAGGGATAAGGAAGGAAACTTTATCTTCTTAAGAGGCACCCATTGGTAATGAAGCTATATCATTTCTGAACATGTATGCACCTAGTGGTATAGCATGCAGATTCCTAGAGGAAATATGGATTAAATTGCAATGAGACATAGACAGCAAAACTTTAATAAAGGGAGAACTCAATCTCTCTCTCTCTCTCTCTCTCTCTCTCTCTCTCTCTCTCTCTCTCTTTCTCTCAGAACTAGATAAATCTCAAAACAAAATAAATAAGAAAGAAGTTAAGAAGGTGAATGAAATATTAGAAAACAGATATGATAGATCTCTGGAGGAAAACTTAATGGGGAAAGAAAAGAATATAAAATTTTCTCAGCAGTACCATGTACAAGGGCAGAAAAACCTTAAAACTAAAGGCAGAAAGGCAGAAATAATAAAAAATACACATTTCTCAGACCATGATGCAATGAAAATTACATGTAATAAATGGTAAGGGAAAACTAAACCAAGAACAACTTGGAAATTAAGTACCTTTATCTTAAATAATGGGTGCATCAAACATCAAATAAAAGAAATTATAAATAATTATATCCAAGAAAATGAATTTCTTAATTCAGACACTTACTAATCAGATCAAAATTCATGGAATGCAGCAAAGGCAGTTTAGAGAGGAAACATCTCTAAATGCCTATATGAATAAAATAGACAATGAGATCAATGAATTAATATGCAATTAAAAAGTCTAGGAAAAGAATGAATTAAACATCACCAATTAAATACCCAACTAGAAATTCTGAAAATTAAGGGAGAGATTAATAAAATGGAAAGAAAGAATACCATTAATCTTATAAATAAAACTGAAGTAGGTTTATGAAAAAGCCAATAACATAGACAAACTTCAGTTTTATCATATAAAAAAAGGAAAGAAAATAAACAAATTATCATTATCTAAAATAAAAAGGTTAACTAACTATCAATGAAGAGGAAATCAAAGAGATAAGAGAGCTACTTTGTCAAACAATATACCAATAAATTGAACAACTTAAGTGAAATGGATGAATATTTACTAAAATACAAACTGCCCAGATTAACAGAAGAGGAAATAAATTACTTAAATAAGATAATTTCAGAAACAGAAATTAAAGAAACCATCAATATATTACCTAAGAAAAAATCTCCAGGTCCAGATAGATTTACAAATGCATTCTACCAAACATTTAAAGAAAAATTAATTCCTATTCTAAATAAACTATTTTAAAAAAGGAGAGGAAGAAGTTCTGCCAAACTCCTTTTATGACAACGACATGATGCTTATAGCTAAACCAATAGGAACCATAACAAAGAAAATTATATACCAATCTTTCTAATGAATATTGATACAAAAATCTTAAATAAAATTTTAGTGATGTGACTACAGTAGGTAATTACCAGGATAATTCTTCATGATCATGTTGGATTTATACCAAGCAGTCAGGGATGGTTCAACATTAGGTAAATACTCAAAATAATTAAACATATCAATAATAAAACCAATAGAAATCATATGATTATCTCAATAGATGCTGAAAAAGCCTTTGACAAAATAATACTAAAATACTCGAAAGTTGGTGCATCTAGGTGGCACACTGGATAGAGCACCAGCCCTGGAGTCAGGAGTACCTGAGTTCAAATCCATCCTCAGACAATTAATAATTACCTAGCTGTGTGGACTTGGGCAAGCCACTTAACGCCATTTGCCTTACAAAAACCAAAAAAAAAAAAAAAGAAATCCAAAAAGCTGAAGACAAATAAATAAATGGACTTGGACTTGGAAAATATATGAAAGAAAATATGTTGGCTTGAAAAAAGAAAGTGGGAGCCCTTTTGTCCTTGTGTACTTAAGATGTTAATATTATGAGTTAGTCAACTTTTTGTTACTATGGAACCATAAATCCCCATCATCAAATGGAGGATCCAGGTGTCTTGACAGCTTTCAAATTCAATGAAGTGAACATCAAAAAGTCAGCAAGAGACTGACAAGGAATTAGCCAATCACATAAAATAACCATCATTTTATGTTGGGTCTGTCCTACACAATGGGAATCAAACTGAAACTGAGGGGGGGATGGTATATGTGTACGAAAACTGACATTATATTAATAAATGATGTCACCTTCCTAATATTTAGAATGCATCTAACATTTTTAAATCAGATAAAGTTAGCATTTATAGTTATTTATTTATGAATATATATAGTGTATTTTATGAATATATATAGTATATTTATACTAGAGGCACTATATATTTTTATACATATATATGTATATACCTAAAAGCTATTTAGCAGTTATCAAGTGAAAAATTCTTGCTTTAGAAATTATAAAAGTTTCAGATAAATATATTTTTAAAAAAAATTCTTCATTAGTATCATCAGCTTAATAAACATTATCATTGGTATCTCCATCATATAGCTCAGTAATGCAGTGAATTCAAGAAGTCCTGAATTTCTTAATTCAGACACTTACTAATAGTGGCTAAACTATACCCTCTCAGGCACAGTTATCTCACTTAAAATAGAGATAATAATGTCACCCACTTCTCAGGGTTAGTATATATCTAAAAAAGAATAAAACAAAGCTATAAAATGATAAAATACTATATGAATGCTAATTATATCCAAAGAAAGACCAATGAGGGCTCTTTGAAACTGTAATTCTTTATTATTCAAATTTTGTTTAATTTAAATTTGAATTTAACATCACAATACCAACACTAAGCCTCTTTGGCACTATTTCCTACAATTTTTTCTGTTTGGCATTTTTAAAATTTTTCCATTCATGTTCATGTATTTCTTTTTTTTCCCTTTATTTTGAATCTCTATCACCTTTCCCAACTCTTTCTTCCCATAAAATAAGAGTAATCATAGATAACAGATATTTATAATTGAATATCAGATTCACAATTGACTGAGACTATATTCTCATTCTAAATCTCTAATCTATTATAATCCCTTTTTACTAAAACAATGTAACTGTTGAAATGGCACATTTCAACATCAATTTTTTAAACTCATGAATCGATTTCATATTAATCAGATATTTTTCATCTGTTAGTTATATAATATCAATTATTCTGCTGGCTATGTTTTATTTCTTCTCTTCCTTTTTCTTCTCTTCCTCTTCCTTCCTCTTCTTTTCCATCTCTCTTACTCCTCATCTTCCTCTCCTTCTCCCTCTCTATCTCTCCCTCTTTCTCTCTCATTCTCTTTCCCTCTATTTCTTCTCTCTCATATCCAGTTTTTGAAAGGTAGTAGCTTCCCCTAGTCTCAATTTGACTGGGGATATTTTGCTTCCTCCTTAGGTAGCGAAGTATCTGTCTGTGTCAAGGTGTTCACAACATTGCAAATGTAATTAGTATGGACACCTGATCATCTTAGCCTATACCACATAACTCCTAAATCAAACTATGAACCCACCAGTCTCAACTTCCTTCAACAGCATTGTTTATATTTGGTTAAAAACTACTATACTTGACATATTCTCCTGTGTTCAAATAATTTCAAATGATACATGTCTTCCTGAGATTTTCCAGAGAGATTAAAAACTCTGTCTAAGGGCAAACAGTTTGGATTGACTGAATTGGATTTCAAACCCAGGTCTTTTGATTCATAATCCAAACTCTGTCGAAAGCCTTACTTTGTCAAATAACTTAGAAAAAATATTTCAATGGAATAAAACAACAGACACTTGCAAAAGCCTTATTGGTTTTTTAAAAATGTATTTACATGTTATAAAATAAGAAATTTGGTAATTGTGAACAGTTATAAATTTTGTATATATGAGTACAAGACTCTAATTCTGTCTCAAATATTTTCATACTGATTCTTTAGTCATGTGACATACTTTTTACACTCTATTTTTTGTTATATTCTATATTCCAGTCTGGTTTCCTCCACTAAAATAGTAGATGACATACCTGTAGCTCATAACAGTTTTCACAGTGCTTTTGATCATTACCATCCCTGATCTTGATAATAGCAATATGATAATAATACAAAAATTTAATACAAAATTTAGAAGTAAGACAATGAGCAGTCAAATGACTAGTAATACTCCTGAGTCTTGAACAAAGTTTTTATAGCTCCAAATTGTATTTTTTATACCATGTGGTAGCTATTATGTCAGTATTACTACATTTCACTTATTTTTCAAATATTCAAGAATATCATATTGAATTAGACAAATTTCTTTGCTATTTTTACATGCTTACTAGGAAACAAAGGAATGAGCATTTATTAAAAATCTACTCTAAGCAGGAATTGCTCTCACTACTTTATCAATATCTCATTTGATTCTCATAACAATCCATGGAGGAAAGTGTTATTATTATCCCCATTTTACAGTTGAGAAATCTGAAAGAACAAATGACTTATATAGGGTATAATTCTCTAAAGCAGAATTTGAATTCGGGTCATCCTTATTCCAAGCCCAGATCTCCATTTACTGTATCACTTAAGTTATGATTTGACATATTATATATAAAACTCTCTGTTATGAACTTTGGGAGAAGCAAAGATTAAGTAAGATAGTCTTTCATTTTATATGGAATTTAACTGCTAGTAGAGAATATTGGCAGAAAGACAACAAACTATAATGCAAAATGATGCATTTTAAATACATATGAGAAGGGGAGGCTAGGTGGCAGAGTGGATAAAGCATCAGCCCTTGAGGCAGGAGTACCTGGGTTCAAATCTGGTCTCAGACACTTAATAATTACTTATCTGTGTGGCCTTGGGCAAGCCACTTAACCCCATTTGCCTTGCAAAAAATAAAAAATAAATAAATACATATGAGAGATATAAAGTACTGGGAGATATAACTAATGATGAAAAGGTCTTTTTTTAAAGAAAAAGACTGAGTCGAATGATAAATCCAATAAATATATTTTTAAAGCATGTATGCTTAAAATGATGACATTATTACAAAAAATACTCTTGAGATTTTTTTTAATCATTTGAAGGAGCCTTTTACTCCTAATTCAGTAGGAATCTAGCAGTTTCAGTGAGACACCAATGATTCCCTTATGCTTTTTTTTGTTCATTATGCCTTTCTTTGTAGATGCTTCAAATGAAGCACAACTTAAGTATCTTAGAAGCATTAATTGGAGTTGAAACTGTACATTGCACTTGGTGATATACAAGCCCTTCCTCAGGTAGTGATCCCTGGTTGTTAGTATCATGTTCTGTTTTCTTGTATATGGAACAGATTATGTTTGCCTAGATTCTTATAAATCAGGTAACTAAAAAATCAAAACATCTTCAAAATATATTTTATACATGTATACTGGAGGTTCTTTTCTTAGACTAAAGTAGCATGAAACTTATTTCATTCCTGAAATTATCATCTTTTGACACTAATATTTATACTTACTGCAAAGTATTATGTACTAAAAATGATTATATTTTATGTTAGTAATTAAAGTAAATGCTAAGTAATTACATCACTTTGTTTTCTCCAAGTGATGTACATGATTTATTAATTAAGTCACAATGAACAGGGATTGCACATTTGAGGAAACAGTCACATTATCAGGTCAAAAAGGAAAGCAATAAGTGGTATCTGAGAGTTTGCTGACTGGAGAATAATGATTATCCCAAAATTATCCCAGCTAATTATCACACAATAGAATGGTTTGATAATAAGGATGGTTTTCTGACTGTTCTTGTGCTTGGAGTTTCATTTCTCCCTCTTCAGACCCTTGAACTGATTATTTCCTGAGTTGAAAATCCATTTTCTCCTCATGTCTACCTCCAACAATCCTTGTTTTCTTCAGACTCCAGGCTATCTTTCATATTCAGCCTTTCCTTAATCTTTCATATATTAAAGTCTCTCTCCTTTGAATTCCATTGAATTGATTTTATATATATATAAATATATATATATACATATATATATATATATATGTATATATGTTTATTACTACTTCTGTTTCTAGCATCTCACCTGGTGGAGTCTAAGTGTTTTGAGAGCAAGGCTTCTATTTTGCCTTCACATACTTATAAAATCTAGTTGGTTGTACAATAGATTACTTTTAGCTAGGTCATACTTATGTAGTTCTTTAAGGTTTCCAAATCACCTTAAATGCTAACTCAGTTGATCTTTATAACAGTTGTCAAATAGTACAGTCAACAAACTTATATTAAGCAATTTGGTAAGTTTGAGGAATTCAAATATAAGCAGAAAAGAAGACAATTCAAGGATCTTACATTCTAATGAAAAAGATAGTATACAAAAAAAAAAGATATAAAGGATGGGATAAGGTGAGTAAAGTTACCCAAGAAAGACTGTAGAGATGAGTCAGCAATACAATCTGGAGAGTGATCACTATATCATTGGGATATGTTTTCTTTTTTAAACTGTTGGTTCTGGAACAATGGAAATACTTCTAATGTGAGAAGTATTCTGGAATTTGAGAAAGCTCCTCAGGTGTTTTCTCCTTGATTTTCTTATGAGTAAATTGAGATTGAGAGAATAAAGATCCTTTCTGAGGATTATAAAGTTTGGAAGTCTCTAAAGTAGCATTTGAATTCAAGTCTTCTTGAATGCAAGTCTACAGATTTTCTGTAAGTGTATTTGGAGCATCAAATACAATCAGTATATGTGTGTGTTTTCTTTTGTTTTGTTTTCTAGCCTTAATCCAGTGATCCTTAAACTAACTGAAGTGAATTCTACCAATTAGAAATATTTCACTTACGGTTAAATATATCCTAAGCACATATTGGTGTCAAGAATAAGTTGAATCGATTTGAGAAGCAAAAGTCTTAGGGACAAAATTGAGTTATATCTCAAAGTAGTTGAATTGACCCATTAAAAGAAAGGTATATGTGCTCCTTCATTATTCTTTCCTGGAGTTTTCATAGGCTCTTCATGTTTACTCCATTGTTAATGCTACTTCCTCTCTAGGGAATTCCCAGAGCTCACTAGCTGAAAGAGCCCATAGAGATACTGTTTCACTGAACATTCTTGTTATTTCTACTTTGGTTATATCATATCTCTTGCATGCCTCCAAAGAGATCATTGAAGTTTTTCAAGGGTCTAGTAACTTATTTTTACCAAAGTTATACAGCAGCAATTTTTGTAATAACAAGGAAATGGAAATAATGAAAATTCCCATGATTTAGGGAATAATCAAATAAGTTGTGCTAATATAATAAGGTTACTGCAATTTACTGATCCAAATGTATATCTACATATATAGATGCTTGACTGCATTCATATATAAATACATACATTCATACAAACATACATATATGCAGAAAATTAAGGGGAAGACATTCTAACTGATAATAGGAGAACCAGGAAAATAATACACAAAATGTTGATAATAATATGAATAGAAAGAACAGCAACAAAGCAAAACTGAACAGTGCATAATTGTTATTCTATATCTATGGTCTTATGATCACATATTTCCTAAGAAATGATCAATAAATATGATGAAAAATGAAAGAAAATATAAAGGTTAGCCTATTACTTATGCTTTAAAATGTTTTATTAATGTCTTATACCTCTTCATCACAGTTATTTTCATATACATCTTTTCTTGTCAGTATTTCAGTAAGTTGTTAATCAGAAAAGGGGAAAGGAAAGTAGCTGGGCATTGACTGATGGCATACTAGTTATATCTTATATCCAGAACCCCCAGTAACAATACCTCCCCTCCCTGAAAAAACATAAAATCACATAAACACTTCTCCAAGGGATAAAAGCAAAGCATTTCCTCATCTCTCCCCTGAAACCATAATTCATCAATAAAACAATGTACTGTATGGGGAAGCTAGGTAGTGCAGTGGATAGTGCATCAGCCCTGGGGTCAAAAGTACCTGAGTTCAAATCTAGCTTCAGACACTTAGTAATGACCTAGTTGTGTGACCTTGGACAAGTCACTTAACCCAATGGCTTGCCAACACCCCCCCAAAAAACTATATATTAAAAGTATTACTTTCTGTTTGTTTATTTTGTTCTAATTTTTAGTGTTTTTCTTTTTCCTTACTTTACTCTCCATCAGTTTATAGAATACTTATCAAAGTTTCTGAAATGCTCAGATTCATGATTCTTTATGGCACATTGCTAATCCATTCATGTGCAACATTTGCTTAGCTATTTCCTTATTTGATTTTTAATTTCTTGTTGTCATTTCTCCCAAGTGAGTAAAATTATATGAACACAACAATAAAATTATGAATGAACATATGTATGAAAAACCAGATACGTCTAGGGAATTGGCTTGTCTAAGACTTTGAATATGATACCTAAAGAAATACACAAGAAAATTTTTGATTAAAATGAAATTCAAAATCTGTTACTATTAATAGTACCTGGCTTTAAGATACACAAAACATTTTTCTAATATGAGTTCCTTTTATACTCATATAAAGTATATGAGTATATTTTATTCCAATATATTCCAATATTTCCAAGAATCTATAATTATGTCATTACATACACATGTGAGTGTGTTTATATATGTGTATATGTGTGTGTGTGTTTTTGTGCATATGCAGCAATTTTAGGTCAAGCTTGTAAAGATAATTATATTTAGATATAGATACATACATACACACACACACACACACACACATATATATATAATGCATATACATGCATTTATATGATTCTTATTTCCACTATTGTGATTGTTTTTTACAGATGAGGAATTGAGACATTTAAACTAGATGCCTAGAATCAGATAGTTAATAATGTATAAGAGGGTGATTTTGAACTCTGGTCTTGCTGACTCCAGGATGACTTATATATTTTGCTTTAATATAATCCTATTGAAGAAAATAATTTAATATTAAGATTATAAGATATAGGAGTTTGACTAGATGTCAGGATTAGATTTGAAGATGTCTTGCAGCTCTAAATATTTATGAAATTAAACTATTTTGTTCCAACACCACTCTTAAATTTCTCATGTGCAAAGCTAGTCTTAAAAGAGAGTTCAATGAAGCCCCCAATAATTCAATTTAAGATAATGGAATCATTAACAAAACCTAATATCTGAAAGTCAAATTTTAAGTAATATTCTTATCTAACAGATACATATGTCTTTGGATCATTTCGGTTTTTAAAATAAAAAAAGTGAATTTGGCAGTAACAGAAAATAATGCAATAACCTAACAAAATTTCAGATCTTTTAAAATGTATTTAATAAGGCAAAAATTCATATAAACATATATTTGAGGTATTTGAATGCTTATATTTTAATCTTTCCAAACTTCCCTGTCATCTCTTTTCTTTCTAACATGACAAATCTCTTGCCTTCTCCTCTTACTAGAATACACTCTTTGTCCCTCTATTAATTCAAATCAGGTTCTAATCTCTCTGTTTTCCCTATTCTCTTCTTCTACAAAGGTAGGCAAGCTCTTTTCTCTGCCCCTAGGCTTCCCTTACTTCCTATATCTTATATCCCGCCTCTCTGTCTCTTAGGACTATACTTTCCTTCTGGCAGTTTCATAACCCATCTTTTTATTTTGCATTTTTTCTGTCCCAGATTCTTTAACTCTTTCTCTTCTTTTCCTACAAAATTTTTATTTTCTAGTGAGGCCTCTTTCTCCTTCTGAAAATGATTCTGTTTTCCCTCTTTTTACAGAATCTGACATCATAATAGGGGTGAACAGAGGAAATATTTTGAAGAACATAAGTTTTGTCTTTAGTTTTATTCTCTTTCCTAACTTCCAATGTCTGTCCACTTCCTGGAAACTCCATTGGGCTAACTGGACCTGGCTTTACTGTCTGTATCCAGTGATCCAATCTTTTCCTACTTTCATCCCCTCCACCCAAAATGAGCTACCTATAATTCTGATGTCTTGATTATATTGGAAGATATAATAGAAATAATTCAATAAATGACCCATGAAAAAAGCTCATTAATAATGGAAACTTAAATGAGATACCAGAGATTTCAATTGGCTTCATCTAAATTTTGGATTTGAGTAGTAATAACATGTAGGCAATTAGGTGACCAGTTCCAAGTAGATAGGGCTCTCATTGCTATTAACTCTCAGGACCCTATCAGTTGCCATCTCTGTAATATTTTAAAGTTCATCTCAAACTCATTCTACTGAGGTAATAAGAAACAATTGGTAATTTGTCATGCTAGTTGAATTTATTCAGATATGTTTTCCATATGGCATCAATTATCTGAAAGAGAAAAGTTGCATATCACAAAAAAGATGGTATACCCATGGTATTTACCCATGATTAGCACAAATGAGTTGCAGTATATGATCAATAAAAGTAGTTTATACTAAATGGTATAAAATGATGTCTAGGAGAAATGACAGGGGAAAAAGTATCAAATCATAGAATGAAAAAATGAATGAATGAATGAAAACAAATCAAAGACATTTTTATAGATGAAGAGTCCATGTCCCTCCCCCCCTACTTCTATCTATCCTTGTTAGGACTTATCTATGCTCTGGTAGCATTAGGCTGGTCTACACCCAAACACACACACACATGCATATATATGCATTTGTATATATACATATATGTGCATGTGTCTGTATCTATATTTATTTGTAATCTTCTTTACAAGTTTGACATTACTGCATATGCATAAACATATACACACATGCACACATACATAAACATATTTATGTAATGACAATGACATAATCATAGATTCTTGGAAATATTGAAATCTGCCCTACATACAATCTAGCCCTTCAAAATAAAGAACTTCATTTCTTTACAATTAATTCATTTTGGGACAGCTAGCCCTGGAATACAGAGTACCTGAGGCCAAATCTGACCTCAGACACTTAGTAATTACTTAGTTCTGTGACCTTGGGCAAATCACTTAATCCCATTGCCTTGGAAAAAACCTAAAAGAAAAAATAATTCTTTTTCTTTCTTTTTAAATGTTCTAATTTACTGGATTACAAAATATTTTTCCTTTCAAAAATAATAATGAATATAGGAGAACTCAAACAGATTGTAATATAAATATATTTATTTGAGCTCAAATACTGAGCTTTTGAAATAGCATATTTGATAGTAAAAATTTTGTAAAAGTATATTCCATTCATTCTGTGATTTTTGTGTCACATAAATTTAGTTAACTATAAAGATGCTGATTTGGGCTACTGATAATAACATAAATACACTTAGTTCTTGTAATATACACTAATATATATGGTAATAATATAGTTACAGTGCATTAAACCATATTTTAATAGTTTAAAGAAAGTAGAATTATAAAAAAAGAAGCAGCTACTTTAGAATAAGATCAAATTTATGAGCAAGAAAATGTCAACTCCCATGTGGTTAATAGATTTTAAGATGAAAATTGTGACTGCTTTGATGCAGTTGGTTGTTGACCAAGGTGAAAAAACTTCAAAAGAGTGGAAGGAACATTGAATGTTGAATTCCAAGCCATACATTCAATATGATACATGCAAGTTATTTTCATGAAGAATTTATTTACCTCATCTCTTTCTCAGCTTCTTTATCCAAAGGGAAGATTATGGTGCAGTGGAAAAATTGATGTATTTACATTTGGAGGACTTGATTACAAAGCCCAACTCTTACTATCTGAGTGAATTTTTCTGTATGTCAAGGTTCAGTTTTGTAAAATGAAGGAACTGGACCAAATGAATTTTGAGTATCCTTCTAATTCTCTGTTCAATGTTCAATGTTCAATGACTAAAATACCTCACAACATATGATTAGAATAATATACAGAAAGCATTTTGTGATACAAAAATGATTATATATGAATATCTTATGCCCAAGTCTTAGTGTACAAAACTTATAAGCTTTTAAGTTTTATCAGATTAAATGGCCATTAATTCATGAATATTTGGGGGTCAGCCCTTCATGTATGTATGCATAGAAAAATATATACAAATATTTGTGAATATACATTGACATTTTAATATTTATGTATATGTACATCTATAGATGTATGAACATGTGTAGGGTCACTATGTGGCCCTGTGGTTAGAGTGTCAGCCCTAGAGTCAGGAAGATTCAAATTGAGTTCCATTCGAGCCTCCGCCTTTTTCTACTTGTATGACTCTGAGCTAGAGAAGAAAATGGCAAGCTACTCCAGTGTCTGCTAAATGGGATCACAAAGAGGGAATACAACTAGAAGAACTGAAAACATATCTATTTATTTACAGACACATAAATTATTATTTATATGTGAGTGTAATCTGTACATTTAGACTCACATACATTTATAGTTGTATATGAATGAAGAAAATAATAAGAAAGGAAATAATATTAATCATCTATGATTCATTTCTCCAGATTTTCAATTATATTCAATATTATTAATAATCAAAAATTTAATAGCAAAGTTTGGTTTGGACGTATTTGGAGGGGACCCTAACTTGCTAAAGAGATTGTGAGTTGTAGTTCCATCAGAACAGCAGACATACAGGGTAGAGATCTGTGCTAGAGTGGAATTATATTTAGACTTTGAGAAGACAAAGAACTCATGAGTGGAGGAAGTGGGACTTGCTCTACTCATATAGAAACTGAGAATCCATCTTTCCAGTCTACCTAAAATAGGTTTTATTAGCATCTATTTCTTAGCATATTCATTCTTCTATGTTATTAAAGATTGCATCTGGTATAGTCATTTTTGTATGCTTTTTTGTTTTTGTTTTTAATAAACACATACTTTTCCCTGTTTTTTTCATTTGCCTGGGTCCCTTTCTTAATAGTATGAGAGTACAGAAAAGTTATTGTACCCATCCCAGAGAGAGTTTCTTAAGGCTGATAAATATGCAAACCTAACAAGCAACTTGTTAGAAAATTTTCTTTCTCTAACTGATGCCATAACCATAAGTCATTCATATCTTTTATAAGTATATTTCCAAGAGTAGAATTATTATGAACCTGACCATCTAAGTCTGCCTCGCCAGATCATGAGCCTAACATGTTCTAATGGTGTAAAAATTACCCAAGCATTTCTATGTCATGTTAAGGTTTGTAAGGTTCTTTACATATATTCTCATCTGTTATAATAAACTTGTAAAGTAGGGCAATTCTATATTTTGTAAATGATAAAAGAGGCTGAACAAAGTAAAGTGACCAGGTCATTCAGCTATTAAATATTGAAACTCACATCACCAACTAGCTGCCAAAAACTTATCTAAATTTTATTGTACTGCTATGGAATGACTGTGAATTCAGCAGAGTTCAATTTCCAATACTATCATTTATTAGTTGGGCATAAGCTCTTTCAGTCTCAAAGGAATTATGCCATGTAACTGAATCTATACGTAGAGTCAAGAAAACCTGATTTCAAAGCTTATCCCAGAAACTTATTAGGTGTGTGACTGGGCACATTTGCCTCAGTTTCCTCAACTTTACAATAAGGATAATAACAAAACGTATCTCACAAAGTTGTTACCAAGATAGAAGGAGATGACATTTATGAAGAAATTATCACAGTCATCACCATATAGTAGACATTTAATAAATGTTTCTTTCTAAAGATTCCTCATTTATAAAATAAAGATAAATAATATTATTTATAATACTAAAGGGTTGTGTGGAAAGTACTTTTGAAATCTGAATGTATTGTAAAAATTCCAGGTTTTAGTATAATAGGACAAGGAGAAGAGGAAAATTCAAGGATGGTCTGACATTATCTCAAATATAGGGAAGTTGAGATTCTAACTGGAAAATAGTATATAGAAAAATAACTTGTGGCAAGCTTTAGGAAATATAAAAATTTCCTTAAAAAGTTTTTAGCTTCAGTCCTTTGGATAACTACAAGCTCTGCTTGTGTCTCTGAGCACCAAGAAAATTCTGCTTTCACTAGTAATCCATCTTTTTAGAATTTGCATTCTTAGCATTAAAATGGCAAAGAATCATTTTGGTCAGGAAAACCAGAGAGCCTGGAAGGTTTTCTTAGCTTGTTATTCTTGTGTTGTTTGCTGTTTACACAAATATTTGAATATTTATACTCTCAGGTCCATTTTTTTTTCATTGAGATATGAACTGAGAGGGCAAGTTGAAGAATTGATACAAAGAATTATTTTTTTATATTCACTTATTTTTTTCTTCCATTCTTAAGAGGGTATGGAGACATACCTTTTCTAGAATCAAGAAATATTTTGCCTTCTTTAGGATGACTCACAAGCCATCAGTACCTACCAAAAGCATTCTATTTTTCCCAGTCTTGGCCAACAGGTGGTCTCAGAAGCTTCATTTCAAGAGTTTTTCTTTTAGTTTCTTTATTTTTAACTGATACAATCATCAAATTTATCTTAACAAAATTACAAAGTTTCTTTAAAGTATATGAAAAAGTGGCAAATGACAGCACTTTGTAAATTCCAAGGAACTTTTCAGAAATTTGGATTATTTCCAAAGAGTTAGGCATAAAAATGAACACTAATTACAAGTTTAAAAAGCTGTTGGTTCAAGGTTCTATTTTTCTTTAACTGCAATTCACCAAACTTCTTCTATCTTCATTTAAAATATTCCATGACTGCCTGAAAAAAATGGAATTCAATTCTTCAAATGGAAAAAAGAAAAAGAAAAGATGCTCAGAACTTGCATTTGAAAAGCATGAATTTTTTTTTTTTTTAAATCAGGGCTTTGTAAAGAAAAGTCACTGAGCAAAACACGGAATATACACAAAACCTGATCAGGTATTAAGATATAAAAATCTCAAAATCAAATGTTGAAAAGAAGAAATATTAAATGTATTCTTTTCAGATCACAATATAATAAATGATATATTTGTCAAAGGGCAGTGTTGGTTTCCCCCTCAAAAATACCATAAAAGAAACCTCTTAAGAGAAATTCAATTGCCAAAACCAGTAAACAAAGCTAGGAGAAGAACATATACCTCAAGGAATGTCTCAAGGGACCATAGATGAATGAGGAGTGAAGAGCAGAGAGCTGGAGGGTGCGGGGTGAAGGCAGGCTTCGGTGAGTGGCAGGTCTGAGGACCAACTTTAGCCATGGAACCTTTGCCTGGGGAAGCTGAGATCTGGTGAGCGCCAGCAAGGCTGGAAAGTAAGTCCCAGCACAGAAAGTTTCAGAGCATGGTTAGAAATCAACCTGGAGCTTGGGGATCAGGGCCTGAGTGCCATACTTTTAGCAGAGTCCTCTAACAAGAACAAACATGGTAACCAACACCCCACCCCCTCATGCTCAGTTCTGAGCAGCAGACCTTCCTCAGCTGAAAGGGAGATTAAATACCCCAGAGTCCAGTCCACATTGTTAAAGGAGAATTCAGACCTTGCTGCTGAGGGCCTCAAACACTCCAGAGAAAGGAACCAATGCCTCCTACTGGCCAGCCCACTTGGAATCACCAAGCCAAGGGTATTCAAGAGCAAGCATCCGAGAGCCAGCCCTACTCCAACACAAGATCCTAGGAAAATGAAGTAAGGCCAACATAAGGGGGCCCATGGAGAAATATTTAGAAGGAACAGATACTAACCCAGAAAGATCTAGAACCTCTGAGGAGAATGTGAATTGGTCTCCAGTCCAGAAAGACTTCCAAGAAGAAATCAGGAAGGAATTTAAAAATGAATTAGAAAAACTGGGAAAAGAAACTCAAGAGCAAATTAACAACTTGCAACAAGAAAGAAAATTCATGGAAAATACAATGGAATGGGGGAGGGTGGGCAGAGCCAAGATGGCAACAGTAGAAAAGCCTCTCCTAGGCACTCTCAAAATATTTCAAAAACCTTAAAATTATGACTTTTACTAAATTTCTGAGAGACAGAAACCACAGAAAGATCTAGTGAGGCAATTCCCCAACCCAAGGTAACCTGGAAAATAGTGGAAAAACTCATCCATGGGGTTAGAGGGGTGGCTGTGCCAGAGTGAAGAAACTTCAGCATCCTGGGAACAGCTCCAGGGCACCTAGGGGCCATGACTCCTGGCAACAGAAACAGTTTCCTGACCTACACCCTGCAGAACAGCAGCACAATTTGGAGGGTCAGCAGGGAGATATCTGCCACAACAAGTGTGAAGCACAAGCCCTCATGGTGGTTTCCACACTAAGCACTGCTGCTGCATCGGTCCAGATCCAGGAAATGGAAGCAGTAGCTGGCAAGCATTCAACTTCAAGCCATTGCTCCTTGAGCAATCAGCCCACTGAAGGTTTTCTGTCCCTGGAACAAGAATCTGGGGTTCTGACCACATTCATATTCTGATTGCAGTCTAGGCCAAGATACAATACTTCCACAACAATAAATGAAAAATTAGAAGAAAATGTGAAATATCTCATTGAAAATAAGCAACTGGGAGAGCGCGAGAGCCGAACCTACTGGAGCAGTGGTGGGGCTAAATGGCAGGGGCTTGAGTCAACTAGGGAATGGAAGCACTGGTATTGGTGCTGTCTCCCAGGAGCTTGCGGACAGGGATGGGTGGAGAGTTCCGGTGTAGGAGAGCTGCCAACACCATCCCTGGGCTCCTCTGGTCTGAGGAACTCTGAGTCCCATTACAACTCAGACCTCTTCCTGGAACAAATGCAGACTACTTCTGCCTCAGGTCAAGGTGTGTGAGCAGAAGAACCAGCCCAGTTGTCCAATAACCTCAGGCCAAGGTGAAACCCACCATTGATTGAAGGCAAAAGAATTCAATAGCTCCAACTCCTCCCTTACAGCAAAGGGAGAAGGCCTCAATCAAGGTCACAGACACTCCAGAGAAACCAACCAACACCTCCTACTGGCCAGCCAGAGAAGCTACACTCAGTGAGTAAAGCCTTTAGCAATCCCAAGCCCCTGTGAACCAGCCCTTCCCCAACTCAAGGTATTAGCAAAATGAAGAAGAGTCAGTGGAAAGATGGATGCATAGAAAAATTCTTGGAAGGGAAAGACACTAACTCAGAAAGTGCTAGAAACTCTGAGGAGAATAGGATCTGGTCTTTAGCACAGAAAGACTTCCTTGAAGAAATAAGGAAGGAGCTTAAAAATTTGGGAGAGACAATTAATACCTTGCAACAAGAAAACAAAACCTTAGAAAGTACAATTGGACGAATACAAAAGGAGAATAAATTTCTCAGATCGTCAATTGGACAATTACAAAATGAAAAACAATCTCTCAGATCCTCAATTGGACAAATACAAAATGAGAATAATTCTCTCAGATCCTCAATTGGGCAAATGCAAAAAGAAAATAATTCTCTCAAAACATCTATTGGTAAAATGGAAAAATGTTTCAAAAATAGAATTGACCAATTGGAAAAGGAGTTGCACAAGGTTAATGAAGAAAACTCCATCCCCCCCCCCAAAAAAATGGAGTCTACAGAAACTAATGACTCCACAAGACAGCAAGAGTCAGTAAAACAAATTCAAAAAATAGAAAAAATAGAAGAAAATATAAAATACCTCATCAACAAAACATCTGACCTCGAGAATAGATTGAGGAGGGGCAACCTGAAAATTATAGGACTTCCTGAAAAAATTGAAGAGAAAAAAAGCCTGGACTTAATATTACAGGATTTAGTGATGGAAAACTGCCCTGATATCATGGAATTGGAGGACAAAGTAGTTATTGAAAGAGTACATCGATCCCCACCAGAAAATGATCCTAAAATGAAAACACCAAGGAATGCTGTGGCCAAATTCCAGAACTATCAGATAAAAGAGAAAATCCTCCAAGCAGCCAGAAACAAATGATTTAAATATCAAGGAGCCCCATTAAGGGTCATGCAGGATCTGGCTGCATCAAAATTAAGGGATTGAAGGCCTGGAAGGGCATATTTTGAAGTGGAAGGGAGCTTGGAATGCAGCCAAGAATCTACTTTCCTGCAAAGCTGAGCATTCTCTTCCAGGGAAAAAGATGGACATTTAACGAAATGGAAGAATTCCAAAAATTTCTGATGAAAATAGCAGAGCTAAACCGAAAATTTGGACATTAAACAGGAGGTTCAAAAGACACATGAAAAGGTAAAAAAAAAGGGGGGATGGTAAAAGGAAAAAGATAGTTATCCAGTAAGATGAAACTGGCTATATTCCAGCATGGGGAAGAAGATTCTCATAAATCTTGAGAATTGTTACTCTAACAAAAAGAATATACCTAGCCAGAAATGAAGGACTTTCATGACCTATCCATGAGACTGCTATCTAATGGGATATAACTGGCTTTAGCCCCACTTGGGAGAAAGACTCTAATAAGTCTCAGGGATTTTGACTCTATTCAATAGAATATACTGAACTAGAAGGGACAGACACTCAGAATTTTCTATGACTTAGATAGAATGATCTAAAAAACACTACCTCTTTAAAAAGGGGGACAGTAAAGAGATGGGAGGAGGGAGGGGATTGAATGGGGTTACATCTAATTACACTAAGAGGTCCAAACAACCTATGGTAATAGAGGGGAAGAAGGGACCAGATGAGAAACACCTGAATCTTCTTCTCATCAGACTGGACTTAAAGTCAACATACACATACTCAGTTAACTTATAACACATCTAACCTTTAAAGTATTAAAAGGGGAAAAGAGGAGGGGGGGGAAGAGAAAGGGAAGGGGGGGAAAGGGGAAATAACAAAAGGGAGGAAAGGGAAAAGGGAAAAAGGGAAAGGGTAAAGAAAGGGGAAGGTGTGATATAGGAGGGCAAACCCACTGAAGGGGGTGGTATTCAGAAACAAAATACTGGGGAATATGGATAAATGAGGGGGGAGGGGAAAATACAAACAGAAGGAAGATAGCATGGAGGGCAATAAAGAATTAGAAATCACAACTTTGAATGCAACTGAAAATCAACTACCCAGCAAAATTGAACCTCCACTTCCAGGGGAAAAGATGTACTTTCAATGAACCAGGGGAAATTCAAATGCGGTCCTTGAAATGACCAGAGCTGAACAGAAAGTTTGACCTTCAAATACAGGACTCAGGTACAGCATAGAGACTGGAGAAGGATAAATTATAAGGGACTTAATGATGATGAACTGCATGTATTTCTGCAAAGAAACTTGATGCTGATGATAATCATATGTACCTTCTCATTTAATAGAGCAGGTAGAAGGACCTTTTATAGATGAAGCACAGGAAAAAGCTGAATTTGATGTTATAATATATTGTAAAAATGGAGTTAATGGATAAAAGGGAAATGTACTGGGAGTAGAAGAGGTGGAATAGGCTAAGATACTTCATATACAAGATTTTTTTTTTTAATGAACTCTGGAAATGATATGGAAGTGGGGAAGGTGAGGGAGAATGAGGGGAACCTTCACTCTCATCAGAAATGGCTCAGAGAGGAAATAGCATATACACTCAATAAGGTATAGATAACTAGAGTAAAAAGGAGAGAAGGGGGGAAGGGGGTAGGGGGGTGTGGGTGATAGAAGAGGGAGTAGATCATAGGAGAGAATAGTCAGATGTAACACATTACCCTTTTTTTTTACTTTTTTTGCAAGCTACTGGGATTGGGTGGCCTGTTGGGGATAGATGGTTGCTGGGTCTCTGGGGTGGTATATGAGCTTGGGGGCCTCTTAGCCCCAGGGCCAGTGCTCTGTCTTCTGAGCCACTCAGCTACCCTACAACACAATTTAGAAGAGGGGAAAGAGTGAAAGGAGAAAGAAAAATATAATATATGGTAGTGGGGAAGAATGGAAGGAATTGCAATCAGCAACAGCAGCAGTGGAAAAATATGGAAGTACCTTCTGTGCTGGACTTATGATAAAGAATGCAATCCACCAGAGACAGAGCTGATGGTATCAGAACACAGACTAAAACATATTATTTTTCTCTTTCTTTCACTTTATTTCTTATGAGTTTCTTTATTTTTGTGGAGGAGGGGGTATTATGTTTACTCTTAAACAAGAATATTTTACTAATGTATAAAGAATTGTAGTTGGAACAAAGACTATTAATTAAAAATTATTGCATAATTTTGCTATATCTTATATTTTATTTTTCTTCTTTAAGTATATGATTTCTCTCTCATATATAACTTAGATAAATGTATACCATGAAAGCAATGTAAAGACTAAGAATGTCTTCTGTGGGAGGGGGGAAGCAAGATAACGGGAACATTGTAAAATTCAAAATAAATTCTAAACAAAATGTAATTAGACAAATTCAAAATGAGAATAATTCTTTCAGATCCTCAATTGGGCAAATGAAAAAAGAAAAAAATTCTCACCAAATTACACTTGGGCAAATGGAAAAGTCCTTCAAAAATAGAATTGAACAATTGGAAAAGGAGTTGCAAAAGGTAAATGAAGAAAATTCTACTTGAAAAAATTGGAATCTGTGGAAACTAATGACTTCATGAGACAATAAGATTTTGCTAAATAAAACCAAAAGTTCAAAAAATAGAAGAAAATGTAAAATATCTCATCAACAAAACCACTGACTTTGAGAATCAATCAAGGAGAGAAAACCTAAGCATTATTAATTTTCCTGAAACATTGAAGAGAGAGAAAAATCCTGGATTTAATATTACAGGATTTAGTGATGGAAAACTGCCCTGATATCATGGAACCAGAAGGAAAAATAGCCATTGAAAGAACACATAGATCCCATCTGGAAAGGGATCCTAAAATGAAAGCACCAAGGAATGTTGTAGCCAAATTTTAGAGCTATCAGATAAAAGAGAGAATCATGCAAGAAACCAGAAGCAATTATTTTTGTTTTTTTAAAGATTTTATTTATTTTGATTTTTAAAATTTTTCACCTAATCTTGCTTCCCTCCCCCATGCCCCACAGAAGGCAGTTTGTTAGTCCTTACATAGTTTCCATGGTATGCATTGATCTAAGTTAAATGTGATGAGAGAGAAATCATATTCTTAAGGGAAAAAAAAAACATAAATTAGGAGGTATAGCAGAATTACATAAGGTAACTTTTTTTTTTTAAATTAAAGGAAATAGTCTTTGGTCTTTGTTCAAACTCCACAATTCTTTCTCAGGATACAGATGGCCTTCTCTGTTGCAGATATCTCCAAATTGTGCCTGATTGTTGCCCTGTTGGTATGAGCAAGTCTACTAAGTTTGATCATCATTCCTATGTTGCTGTAAAGGTGTACAATGTTGTTTTGGTTCTGCTCATCCCATTCAGCATCAGTTCATGCAAATCCTTCCAAACTTCCCTGAATTTCCATTCATTCTGGTTTCTAATTGAACAATCGGGTTCCATCACATACATATACCAACCTTTATTAAGCCATTCCCCAAGTGATGGACATTCACTCAATTTCCTATTCTTTGCTACCAAAAACAGAGCTTTTGTGAATATTTTTGTACAGGTGATGTTTTTGCTCTTTTTCATGATCTCTTCAAATTATAGTTGTGGTATTGCTGGATCAAAAGGCATATAAATTTTTATTGCCTTTTTGGCATAATTCCAAATTGTTCCAGAAAGGTTGGATGAGTTCACAGATCCATCAGCAATGTATTAGTGTCCCAGATTTCCCACACCCCTTTGAACATTGATCATTGTCTCCTCTGGTCATGTTGACCAGTCTGAGAGGTGTGAGATGGTTCTTCAGAATTGTGTTAATTTGCATTTCTCTAATAATTAGTGATATGGAGAAATTTTTCATATGATTAGGGTTCATTTTGATTTCCTGATCTGTAAATTGCCTTTGCATATCCTTTGATCATTTGTCAATTGAGGAATGGCTTGACTTTTTTTTTTAAAAATTGACTCAGTTCTCTGTATATTTTAGAAATGAATCATTTGTCATAAATACTACTTGTAAAATTGTTTCCCAATGTACTATATTTCTTTTGATCTCGGTTACAGTGGTTTTCTCTGTGAAAAAGCTTTTATAATTTAATGTAATAAAAATTTTCTTGTTTACTTTTAAAGGTGGGTGTTCTCCATCTCTTCCTTTGTCATAAACTCCTTCCCTTTCTATAGATGTGACAGGTAAACTACTCCTTGATCTTCTAGTTTGCTTATAATATTGATTTTTATGTCTAGATCCTGTATCCTGTATCCATTTTGGATTTATCTAGGTATAGGGTGTGATGTGTTGGTCTAATTCAAGTTTCTTCCATATTAAGTTCCAATTTTCCCAACAGATTTTATTGAAGAGAGAGTTTTTATCCCAATAGCAGGACTCTGGGTTTATTACACAACAGATTACTATAATGAATTCCTGCTATTGCACCTAGTCTATTCCACTGATCTACCATTCTCTTTCTTAGCCAATACCAGACAGTTTTGATGACTGAAGCTTCATAATATAATTTAAGATCATACAAGGCTAAACTACCTTCTTTTGCACTTTTTCATTAAACCCCTGGAGATTCCTGAATTTTATTTCTCCATATGAATTTATTTACAGTTCTGTCTAACTCGTTAAATTAATTTCTTGAACTTTGATTTGTGGGGTATTAATTTTGGGAGAATTGTCATTTTTATTATATTAGCTTGGGCCTATCCATGAAGAATTGATATTTGCCCGGTTATTCAAATCTGATTTTATTTGCATGAGAAGTGTTTTCTAATTATTTTCAAAAAGTTTCTGAGTTTTCCTTGGCAGGTATGCTCCCAGGTATTTTATGTTGTCTGAATTTAATTTGAATGGAATTTCTCTTTCTAACTCTTTCTGCTGAATCTTGATAGTCATACATAGAAATGTTGAAGTTTTATCAGGGTTTATTTTATGCCTGGCAACTTTGCTAAAGTTGCTATTTTTTTCTAGTAGCTTTTTAGATGATTTGGGGGGATTCTCTAGGTATGCCCACATGTCATCTGCAAAGAGTGAGAGTTTTGTCTCTTCCTCCCCTATTCTAATTCCTCCTGTCTCTTTTTCTTCTCTTATTGCTGAAGTTAACATTTCTAATACAATATTGAATAGTACTGGTGATAATAGGTATCCTTGTTTCACCCCTGATCTTATTGTGAATGCCTCTAGCCTATCCCCATTGCATATAATGCTTGTTTATGGAAACTGCTTATTATTATAAGGAACAATCCATTTAAACCTATGCTCTCTAGTATTTTTAGATGGGAGAAATAAAAAATTTAAATATCATGGAACCAATAGTACAGGATTATGTAGGACCTGGCTGCATCAACTTTAAAGCATCAATGGGTATGGAATAAGATATTCTAAAGAGCAAGGGAGCATGGAATGCAGGCAAAAATCCACTACCCAAAAATCTGAGCCTTCTCTTCCAGGGGAAAAGATGGTCATTTAATGAAATGGGAGATTTCTTTCCAACATTTCCTGATGACAAGACCAAAGCTAAATAAAAAATTTGCACATCAAACAGGAAACTCAAGAGACTCAAAAGCCTAAAAAGAATGGGGCTAAAAGAAAAAAAAAACTGCTCACCAATAAGATGTAACTGGCTATATCCCCACCCGGAAGAAAGATTATTGTAACTATTGAGAATTGGATCTCTATTACAGAGAATATACTTAGCCAGAAGTGATGGACACTCATGACTTATCCGTGAAAGTACTATGCAATAAGATGAAACAGGCTATATCCCTACCTGGGAGAAAGATTCTAATAACTCTTGAGAATTTGTATTCTATTAGAGCGATGTATTTAGCTAGAAATGCAAGACACTTATGACTTTTTCTGTGATACAGATAGATTGAAAAACAATACCTCCTTAATAGGGGGGGGCAGTAAGGACATGGGAGGATGGAGGACACTGAATGGGGTAAATCTCATTACATTAAGAGGTTAAAAAGGACCTATTGCAATAGAGGGGAAGAAGGGAGGTGGTGAGAACCACCTGAATCTTGCTCTCATCAGAGTTGATGTAAAGTTAACATACACACACTCAGTTAAGTAAAGAAGCTCATCTTAACTTTTATCATCCATTCCAGCTCTGATGTGGGTCTGAGAATTTAATTTGGAGTCAAGTTGAATGGAGATGCCAATACATATGTTCATGAATCAAACTCTATTGACTTTATTCTTGAACACTCGGCTTTTTATAACAAAACTTATCTCAGACATGACAGGTTAGACAAAACCCCACTATGTATTTTCCTTGGTTAAATTTGTGATATTTATTTTTTTGAAATCTGTTAACTTCCTTATCAGAAATCTTCCCAACTACCTCTGGCAGCACAGATATTTTGGGTCAGGGTTACTGGTGAGCCAACAAATCCCTTTAATGAGCAAGAATATGTGCATATATCTGGTGGCAAATATGTGCCACCAGAAATATGTGTAAATCACTCCTAGGGACTGGCCCTCAACAGTTCTGCCCCTTCTCTTGCATGCTGAAGCTTTAGATTGTGTGTTGGGACATTTAAATTTTGTCCCTGAGAAAAAGACATTTCAGACAAATGGGAATAATATACAATATCAATAATAATGCAAAGATACCAGTAAGCATGCTCACTAATAGGTTAATAAAATGAAAAGGATGAAACCAATTAACAAAATTAAACTAATTATCAATATTTGAATTCATTTTCATTCTAGGTGCCAATGCAATATCATTAACAATTTTATGCAATTGATTCATATCCATAGTTATACAATCATTATCCCATATGAAATTTAAATAATTTTTATATTATCTATGGAATAAGTGAAATGTTATATTTTAAAGGAGTAACAGAAATAGCAGGAAATCTATGATCACATTGCAATTGTAGTCTCATCTATATTGCATCCATTTGATTCCTTATGTTCATTTGTTTGTAATGCATTAGTAAAACAATAAAGATCATTAATTCTTTCCTGAGCATTTAATGCTCTAGTAACATTTTCTAACAATTCCTGAATATGTTTTGCTTCTATTTTTCTTTATTCATCACTCCTTTACCTACACATGCTTGAAAAATGAAATTGTAACAATTAACATTATACCTCTCTTTTTCTCTGGTAATATTGACATTTTTGGAAGATTCTATCATAAAAGCAATATGTGGTCCTGTGCATTCTGCCACAGACAATTTCTTTTCTGCACAAGGTATTTTGCCCACCATCTTATTCCATTGTATATACTTTATCTCATCTATTGCTGACATAGTCTTCCATATCTCAGAATTAGCTAACTCTATTTCTGGGTATATAGTTGGTTTAATATAACCTGGAATATTCCATGAAATAACTCTGCCAAGAAAATTCTAAACATAGCAAAACAGATCATAGATTCTTCTGTTTGGTAAATGACAGGCAACCCAGAGTGGAAAGTGTTCATGTTTAAAATCCCAAGCATGTAAATTTTAACAAGGAATTTCTACAGGAAATATTGTTTTACCTTTAATACTTTCTACAAATGGAATTCCTGACATTTCTGAGGTCCTAAATGTTCCCATGCTATAAATAATTGGCTGAGTTGAATGATTAGTTTTACTTAATTTAATACATGGTTCAACAGCACATTTTTAAGAAAAAAAATATATAGGCATCATACTATTTAAGCCAGAAAAATTATGCCTAGCTTCTCTTCTCAATATCTTTTCTTTGATATCTCTAGTAGGAATTTGTTATATTCCAAATAATTTGCAGCTTCCCCTATTAATACAACTTCAGCCATAATCTTTCCCCATTGTAGAGTAGTTACCTATGGAGGGTTTTGAACATAAGTCCAATATTCACTTCCTTTTATAGTCCCCAAATTGTTCATGATTAATGTAAGCATCACAAATTGTCCTACAAGTCCATGTCATGCTCTCCTTTTGCATGGTCTGTCCTTTCTTCTCTTATATTTTCTTTTTTGATTTCTTAAGTGTAAGTTATTGATTTTCTGTATTACTTGATTTATCTGGTCTGCATGGTCTGTTGTTCCTTTCTGGTATCCAGATACTTTCACCGCCTGCGGACAAAACACAAGCATACCCTCCACCCCAGGTTAATAATTCATCGAGTCGTTTTTATTGTCCATCCTTAGGCTCCTTCCACATGACCAAGCCATTCTCCTCATCTTGCATATACTTATTAAAAATCTTTCTACAGGTGTTAATCGTGTATCATTCAATGTTAAAAAAACTCATGGTATATAAGGCAAGATTTTTCCCCTATTTAGTTTTCCTTTTGTCCTTATATATTCTGTTTTCTTTTGTACTTCCAGAAATCTCTTAAGATCTTTATGTTTCCTTTCTACTAAAGTTTGGCCAGTGGGGTTATAGGGAATGCATGTAATATGTTTTATATTGTAGCATAGACAGAATTGTTTAAATGCTATATCCAGGACCATAATCTGTTTTTATGGATTTCGGTATCCCTGCAATAGTAAAACAATGGAAGAAATGATCAATCACACCTTGTATACCCTCTGAACTTTGTGCAGTTGTCATTGGTATTTGAACTAAACCTATCTGGAGTAACATGAATAGATTTCATTTTTCGAAAAGGTGCATAATGAGACACATCCACATTGATTATGAGTCTGGCTTCTAGGATTCTTAGAATAATTTGGAGGGGTAGGTAAATATAGAATGCATTTCTGACACTGTTTTACTATATTCCTAACTTGCTCTCTGGTGATTTTAAATTCTTTTCTTAGCAAAGAGGCATTCTGATGAATTTCTTTGTGAGACAGTCTAGCTTGCTCTTCTACTAGGCTTATAAGAAGTGGAAGGGTTAGTTGATCAGCCATATTATTAAACTTCATATAGGGTCCCAGGGAATCCAGTGTGGTAATTTATTTGTTCAATAAAAAAAATAATTGGATCTATTTCTTATAACTTCTTGTAATTCTTTAAAAAGTTGATATAATTCTTCATCAGTGTTATGTTTAATAAAAGATTTTTCTATGTGTATGACCAGATGATAATTATACTTGCTCTCTGTAAAAATGTTAAAGGGTTGTGGCTGTTCTTTTAATATAATTAACTGGGCATATAATTCATTCTTTTGTGTTTATATAAAAGGAGTTTGTAATTTATTTTCTATTATTGCATTTATGTTTGGACCTACAGGTCTAGAATAAGGTCCTCACATTGTTTAAAAGTTTCAGGAAACCTAGAGGGTCATAACTTTGGATATTTTCCCTCATTACCTCTACAAAGAAATAGGTAATTCTAGCCTCTGAGGATTTTACAGTAAAGCAGCTTATATTGTCAAAACTAGTTCACTTAACTTTTCAAATATCTTGCTCATCAGTAAGTTACCTAATTACGGGTTACATAATTTTCAATTTCCCACACATTTTTTCAAAGCCCGTCACATTTATTTAATATCATTGGAAATAATTGCAGTTAAGATGTACTTCCCAATAGCTTATGCACTCTTCTGAGTTTATCATTTTTGCTTCTTTGAAACTGAACATTAAATTTTTAACCTACATGAACCATAATGTTTCCATGCTGACATCTCATTCTCTTAAAATTAAACTTATAACTAAATATCTGTTACATACAAATTTTTTTCACATCTCTGTTTTACAAGCTTATTTTCCTCTTGTTCAAATACACACCTCTTTTCAAGAGGAAATAAGATTCTCTATGAGTTTAGTTTTAAATAATAATTTCAAAAATCCAATGTAAACCTTTCACCAATGCCAGTGTTACAGGATGCACATATAAATTCTTCTTCTTAAATAACAAATATCAAGTAAACTACTTTGATCTTACATATAAATGTTCCCTTTAAGAAACACTAAGTGGAAAAGCATAGCTTTTCACAAACTCTCTGGGCCAAAAGTCCTTGAGAGATATAACTAGTTGGCAAGGTATTCTCTAAATTTCTTGTAACAAATTTTTATAAAGGTGGTGGATGACACTTCAATTCCTTCATTGTTATTTTAACACAATTTTAAATTTTAAAAAAAATATTGTCTGAATCTGCATTTATACAAAGTTTACTATTTATACATAACACATTTCAATTTAATGTCTATTCCCTTTACTCCCTAAACCTTTGCAATACATAAAAAATTCTTGAGACCAGATGTTTCTAAAAATCCCTTTTTATATTTACAAGATTTCCTTTATAATTCTCTTGCTAATATTATAAATTCCAAAACTCCTATTTAAAATTACCTTTAATTATTTTCTTTTTCAATATATGAAAGTTTGAAAATTCTTTTTATCTGTATTAGTGTTATTCTAACTTCTCGATACTCCAATTTATAAGAGCTTTCTATCCTCACTGACAAAATGATGTTCTGGGAATTAAAGATTTCCCACTTTTTGAGATATCAAGGTAGTATGTAGTAATTATTTACCTTTACTGTAGATCATTCCTTGCTCACCCCCAACTTTTTAATATATGAACTATAGTATATAAGCATATTTTGGATTCATATAAAAATTATCTTCACCTTTTTAGCATTTTTAAAGCCTGATTAAGAGCACATAACTTGGAAGTTTGTGCTGATAATGGTTTTGGCAGACTCCCAGACTCTATCAAGGCCATATTGCCCCTATCTATATTAGCATTTCAGTACTTCTTTTTTGTTATTTTTTTTTGTTTTTAAGACTGTGAAGGAGCCAAAAACTATTATAATAAAAATAACTCCTTTTTTGTAACATGCTAATGAAAATCAGTCAAAAATAATTTTAGGGAAAATTTCAACTTCTTCTAGGTCCCTTATAAGTATAATGTGCCAAATTAGTAAATAAAACTGTTAGTGAATCATATCAGAAAAGAAACAGTATAAAATAAGAGAAAATAATATAACCCCTTCTTCTCCAAAAATAATGTGATTTTGAGGGAAATCTCCCTTTTTGGTGCCAAATCGTGAGTTTGTGGGAAAAAATGAAGATCTAATTTTGAAAAGAGAAAATGGAAAGTAGATTGGCCAATCAGAACACAGAGAAATGAAAACAGTCCTGTCCATGCAGAGACAGCTTAGAGCTTCCCTCTGCCTGTAATTTAAAGCAAGCACATATAAACATGTAAATGGAGTGAGAGCAATTAGAACCAGAGAGACCTCCAAACTCCAGGAAAGCCCCACCTTGCTCTCACACTAGAAGGTCCCCTAAACATTACACAAAAACAAAAGACAACATGGTGGTGGATAAACACACACACTCCAACCAGAAAACAAAAGCAAACACCACCAAATTTGACAAATCTCCAAGAAAATAGAAGAAAAATGAAGAGAACATTCCATTTTTCACATTCCATTTTCCATTCAAAGATTTAATATTTAACACTTCTTGATTTTGACTATAAATAACTACAACCATAACTTTTGAGAAGTCATGCAGTCACTCAAAATCTGTCAGCCTAATTGGAATATTCCCTGCCCCCCTTCAGCTTAGAGTAAACCAAATAGTTTCTTTTTAAGGGATCAGCCCTAAATCTTTTCTGGGAGGGGAGTGTTCTGTTTTGAAATCCCCAAATGTCCCTTTATTTTCTGTAATAATCAAATCATGTACTTTAAAATGGACCTGATCATCTTGTCTTTCCGGAATTTACTTCTTCAAAGCTTTCTCAGTCAAATAGCATTTCTTTTTTGATCATATAACACATACCTTTCTCATCTGCGAACACTCACTGTCACTTTCTCTGTTTCTATAACTTCAAATAAATTCCCTTTTTAAATATTTTTAACATTTTATTTTATCTATTCTTATCAAGACTTCATGAAGCAATTTATTCTCACTTAGTTCTTTTTCTTAATTCCTCTTTCAATTAGCTTCAAGATCTAGATAAACTAGCCATGAGCAAGCAAGCTGTTTGTTCTCTCACACCCCTTTGAACTGCTTGTTGCAGCCTAACAAGAAATTGTTGAAAATCTTCCTTAGTTCCATGTTTTATTTTTGTAAATAAATTGTTACCTCTTTCCTTTTCAGGCAATTTCAGCCATGTCTGTTTTGAGGCAATGTATATTTGTTGATATGCTTGTAATCTATATCCAGTTTGTTTATTTACAACTGCCCATGGACCAGTGCTACAGAACATTTCAAATGCAATCCTTAACCTTGCTGCTTCATTTCTCTTTGCTTGACTAGTACAATTTTCAAAAAATTCAGTTTTCCATATTAAGTAATTGCCTGGTGTAACAGCAATTTTTATCATTGTAGTCTAAACTTCTGGGGCTAAAATTTCTCTAGCTAATATTTCAATCATATTCAAAACATATGGGTTAATATTGCCATACATGCTTGTCACTGATTTTAATTCTTTAACTATTTTAAAATTTAGATTCTCATAATTTCTCAAAACATTCCCCTGGATTTGTTGGATCAGGTTTCTCAAATTCTCAATTTCTCAAATTCTCATGTCCCATGGAATCTCCTCTCCTTTATCTATTGCTTTTTGGGTAGCCTTTTGAAAAACATTCATAAGCCCCTTATCTTCATTAACATTTTCTTCTTTAGACCATAAAGGAGCAGGAGGTGGATTATTAACGTTAGGAGGTGGCATTGAGGGTAAAAGCCAACAATCTTCTTTCTCCTCTTTTTCACTCTTAGTAAATAGTTTGAAAATCTATATCAACATTTTTAATATACTCTGAGCCAAAGGAACATCTCTAGGTGGAGTCATACAGATTTTCAAAATATTCCACAATGAAAAGATTGCTATAGTAATTGCCTCCTGAACTTCCTGTTTAAAGAGTTCACTCATCTGCTTCCCCACAGTTTCCCATCTTTTAATACCTAGTATTCCTTCTTCTGGAAACCAAGGACAACATTTCTGTACACATTCAATAAATTCTTCCAATTTTTTTATTGTTATAAACAAACCTCTTCCTTTAACTACCTACTATAGCACTTTCAAATAATAACTTCTATCCATAGACTGTCCCTGTCACATATTTATGCTCTCTGTTTTAAACCAGGTGAAAAGTTATATAATAAATATATATATATATATATATATATATATATATATATATACCCAATATTTACTGTCTTGTAGTGTTCTCTGTGACCCGCAAGAAGTCCAGAGAGTGTCCTTCCTTCAAGTACCTCTTGTTTCAAGCACCATATATCGCCTGTGATACCTCTGATGTGGTTCTGGGCATTTAATGAGAGCCAGGTTGAACAGAGATGCCAACACATAAGGTTGGCAAACAAGCTCTATTGACTTTATTCTTGAACACTCATATTTTTATAGCAAAACTTATCTCAGACATGGCAGGTTAGACAAAACCCCTCTACATAGCTTCCTTGGTTAAATTTACAAATTTATTCCTTCGTAGTCTATTAACTTCCTTATCAGAAAGCTTCCCAAACACCTCTGGCACCACAGATGTCTTAGGTCATGAGCCAACAAATCCATTTAAGTAGCAGGGAATACACAAATTTTTTTTGGAAAAGGTCACCAAAAATATGTGTGAATCACTCCTAGGGATTGGCCCTCAACCAAATTTCAAGTATTAATAGGGAAAAATGGAGGGGGGAGGAAAAAAGGACCAAACATAAGGAAGGGAAGGAAGAAGGGGCAAAGGATAAAGGGAAAGAAAGGGGAGGGGGATTGGATATAGGAGGGCAAACACACCGAAGGTCATGGTATTCAGAAACAAAATACTGGGGAATATGTATAAAGTGTAAAAAAGGAAAATACAAACAGAGGGAACATAGAATGGAGGGAAAGAAAGAGTTAGGAATTATAACTTTGAATGTGGATGGGATGAATTGTCCCTTAAAATATAAGTAAAGAGCAGAGTGGATTAAAAAACAGAATCCTACAATATGCTGCTCACAAGAAAATCATTTGAAGCAGAGAGTTACACATAGAGTAAAGGTCAAAAGTTGGAGCAAAATATATTTTGCTTCAGCTGAAGTGAAAAAGCAGGGATAGTATGCCTTACCTCAGACAAAGCAGGTGCAAAAATATATAGTGTTAACAGAGATAAGGAAGGAAACTATATCTTCCTAAAAGGTACCATAGACAAGAAAGGAATTTCAATACTAAATATCTACGCACCCAACGGGACAGAATCTAAATTCTTAGAGGAGAAGTTGAAAGAATTACAGAGAGACACAGTCAGCAAGACTGTGGGAGAACTCAATGGCCCACTCTCAGATTTATATAAATTGAATCATAAAATAAATAAGAAAGAAGTTAAGGAGGTAAATAGATTGTTAGAAAAACCTCGATATGATAGACCTATGGAGGAAATTGAATTGGTATAGAAAGGAATACACTTTTTTTTTCTGCAGTACATGGCATTCACACAAAAATTGGCCATATACTAGAGCATAAAAACCTAATGATCAATTGCAGAAAGATAAAAATAGTGAATACATCTTTCTCAGATCATACTGCAATAAAAGTCATATGCAATATTGGGTCAAGGAGAGATAGATCCAAAACTAATTGGAAACAAAATAACTTCATTTTAAAATATGAGTGGATTAAGGAACAAATTATAGAAAGAATTAATTATTTCATCCTAGATAATGACAATAATGAAACCATATACCAAAACCTTTGGAATTCACTCAAGGAAGCTATCAATGGATATATTTAAATGCTTAAATAAATTAGATAAAATCAATGTAGTAAATAGGCAACTAAAAAGTTTAGAGAAGAACAAATTAAAAAACCACAATTAAATACCTTATTAGAAATTCTAAAAATTAAAGGAGAAAAATAATAAAATTGAAAGCAAGAAAACTATTGAACTAATAAATAAAACCAAGATTTGGTTTTATAAAAAAAGAATAAAACTTAAAACCTCTGGTTGATTTGATTTAAAAAAAGGAAAAAAGGAAACCAAATTGCTAGTATCAAAAATGAAAAAGGTGAACTCACCACCAATGAGAAAGAAATTAAAATTGAAGTAACAATTCAGAATTATTTTGCCCAATGTTATGCCAATAAATTTGACAATCTAAGTGAAATGAATGCATGAATATTTACAAAAATATAAGTTTCCCAGGTTAAATGAAGAAGAAATTAAATACCTAAATAAACCTATGTCAGAAAAAGAAACTCAACAAGCCATTATTAAGCTCCCTAAGAAAAAATCTCCAACAACTGGTTCCAATTCTATATAAACTCTTTGGCAAAAAATAGGTGGAGATGGAACTATGCCTAACTCTTGCTATGACAACAATATGGTGCTGATACCTAAACCAAGGGGAATTAAAATAGAGAAATAAAATTATAGACCTCTATCCCTGATGAATATAGACACAAAAATTGCAAATAAAATCTTAGCAAAAGGATTACAACAAGTTATCACTAGGATAATACATTAGGTTTAATCTGAGTAATACAGGGTTGGTTCAATATTAGGAAATCTGTTTGTGGACCTAATTATTTCAATAACAAACCTATCAGAAATTATATGATTACATCAGTAGATGCTGAAAAAGCTTTTCACAAAATGCAGCACCCATTCCTACTACAAACACTAGAGAATGTAGGAATAAATTGATTGTTCCTTAGAATGAAAAGCAGTACCCTTAACAAGCATTATATGCAACAGGGATAGACTAGAGGCATTCCCAATAAGATCAGGAGTGGAACAAGGATGACCATTATCAGCACTACTATTTAATACTGTATTAGAAATGCTAGCTTCAGCAATAAGAGAAGAAAATGAAATTCCAAAACTCTCACTTGATGCAGATGATAGGATGGTATACCTAGAGAATCCCCCCAAATCATCTAAAAAGCTACTAGAAAAAATTAGCAAGTTAGCAAAGTCGCCAGATACTAAATAAAGCCTCATAAATGCTCCACATTTCTATATATGAATAGCAAGATTCATCAGAAAGATCTAGAAAGAGAAATGCCATTCAAAGTAACCTCAGACAACATAAAATACCTGGGAGTCTGCCTGCCAAGGCAGACTAAGAAACTTTTTGAAAACAATTACAAAACACTTTTAACAAAAATAACATCAGATTTAATTAACTGGGCAAATGTCAACTGCTCATGGATAGGTTGAGCTTATTGAATAAAAATGACAATTCCTCCAAAATTTAACTCTTTGTTTAGTGCCATAACAATAAAAAGTCCAAAAAATTACTTTATTGACTTAGAAAAAATGATAAGTAAATTCATATGGAGAAATAAAATTCAGGAATCTCCAATGAGAAAAGTGTGAAAGAAGCTAGCTTAGTCTTTCCAGATCTACAATTATATTATAAAGCATCAGTCATTAAAACTGTCTGGTATTGACTAAGAAATAGAGTGGTGGATCAATTGAATAGACTAGGTGCAATAGCAGGAAACAATTATAGTAATCTGCTGTTTGATAGTCCCAAAGAATCCAGCTATTGGGATAAAAATTCTCTCTTTGATAAAACTGTTGGAAAAATTGAAAATTAGTATGGAAAAACCTTGAATTAGACCAACACCTCACATCCTATACCAATGTACTATCAAATGGATACAGGATCTAGACATAAAAAAACAATTTTATAAGCAAACCAGAAGATCAAGGAATAATTTACCTATCAGATCTTTGGAAGTGAAACAGTTTATGACCAAGGAAATTATGGAGAATATAATTTAAAAACAAACTAGATAATTTTGATAACATTAAACCAAAATGATTTTGCACAAGCATAACCACTGTAACTTCAAAAGAAATGTAGCAAATTGGGAAACAATTTTTACAACAAATATTTCTGACAAAGGACTCATTTCTAAAATACACAGAGAACTGAGACAAATCTTTGAAAAAAAACAAGTCATTCTCCAATTGACAAATGGTCAAAGGATATGCAAAGGCAATTTAAGATGAGGAAATCAAAGTGCTCCATAGTCATATGAAAATTTTCTCTAAATCACTAACTGTTAGAGAAATGCAAATTAAAGCATCTCTGAGGTTCCACCTTGCACCTATCAGATTGTCCAATATGACCAGAATGGACAATGATCAATGTTGGAAAGGATGTGGGAAATCTCGGACATTAATATATTATCGATGGAGCTGTGAACTCATCCAAATATTCTGAAAACCAGTGTGGAATTACACCCAAAGGGCAGCAAAATTTTCTTTCCCTTTGATCCAGCAATACCACTGGGTCTACATCCTGAAGAGATTATGAAAAAGTGTAAAAACATCAGCTGTACAAACATATTCATTGCAGCCCTGTTTGTGATGGCAAAGAATTGGAAATTAAGTGAATAGACTTCAGTTGGGAAATGATTTAACAAACTGTGGCATATGTATGTCATGGAACACTATTGTTCTATTAGAAACTTGGAGGGGGGATTCAGGGAAGTTTCAAAGGATTTGCATGAAGTTATGCTGAGCGAAATAAGCAGAACCAGAAAAATATTGTATCCGCAATGGAGAATACCATCTGTATCCAGAAAACAGTTGTGGACTTTGAACAAAGACTAAAGACTATTAACTCTAATTTAAAAAATGTTATATTATTACGTAATTTTGCTATCTCTTTTACTTTATTTTTCTTCCTTCAGGATATGATTTCTCTCTCATCACATTCAACTTTGATAAATGTGTACAATAGAAACAATGTAAATAGACTAACAGACTGCCTTCTGAGGAAGGCTGGGGGAAGCAAAGGTGGAGTATGGAAAATATTGTTAAATTCAAATAAAATCTTTCTTTCATTTAAAAACAAAGCATATTTATAAAAAAATCTCATTTTAGCACCAAATTAAACTTTCTGAAAATGAGAGCTTAATAAAACTGAAAGCAAAAACAAAAGCAATATATGTATGTATATATAAATATTATATACTGTTCTAATTTCTAAATCTAGGAATTAGTTTTATTAAAAAATTGATAGATTAACCATTCATTTGATTTATTCATCTGAAAATAGTCTGCTTGTATCTTATACCATTTATCCGCTGGAAAATGGTTTGCGTTCTTAGAACACTGACTCAGTTCTTTATATCTTCGCAAATCAAGATCTTTACCAAAATCATTTGCTGTAAACATTATTTCCCAACTTTCTGCTTCCTTTCTAGTTTTGTTAGCATTGGTTTTGTTTATGTAAAAGCTTTTTTCATTTTATATAATCAAATTTCACTATTTTAAATTTTGTTACACTCTCTGTTTTTTGGTCATGAATTCTTCCCTTCCACATAGCTCTGATCAGGAAACTATTCCTTGCTCTTCTGTGTGGTGTCACCCTTATGTCTAATTAATACATTTATTTTGACCTTATCTTGTTATAGGATGGGAGATATAGTTTTATACCTCATTTGTGTCCTAGAGTCTTCCAATTTTCTCAACATTTTTTGTCAAATTATATATTCATTGTCAACTATATTGTGTGTAGCAACTATATTTCACTGATCCACTCCTGGGTTTCTTAACCATTATCATATTATTTTGATAATTACTGCTTTATAATATTTGAGGTCTGGTATTGCTCAGCACCTTTGTTTTTATTTTTTATTCAAGAATTCCCTTGATATTCTTGACTTTTTTTTCTTCCAGATCAATCTGATTACTCTATTAATTTTTTAGTAGTTCCTTGATATGGAACTGAGTGAGTGAATAACTTAGGCAGAATTGCCATTTTTGTTAAATTGACTTGGTCTATTCATGTAAAACTGATATTTTTCCAATTGTTCAGATATGACTCAAAAGTGTTTTGTAATTGTGTTCATATAGCTTCTGTCCTGACAAATAGACTCCCAAATATTTTATATTATCTATAATTATTTTATTAATTTATTTATTTTTAGGTTTTTGCAAGGCAAATGGGGCTAAGTGGCTTGCCCAAGGCCACACAGCTTGGTAATTATTAAGTGTCTGAAGCCAGATTTGAACTCATTTACTCCTGACTCCAGGGCTAGTGCTCTATCCACTGTGCCACCTAGCTGCCCCATCTACAGTTATTTTAAATGGAATTCATTTTTTTAAAATCTCTTGCTCCTGGGCTTTGTTGTTCATATAGAGAATTATTTATGATTTATGTGTGTCTGATATCCTGCAATTTTATTAAAGTTTTTAATTATTTCAAGTAATTTTATTTGATCTTCTAAGTTTCTCTAAATATAGTATCATATCACCTATAAAAGAATGATAGTTTTGTTACCTTGATACCTGTTATAATTCTTTAAAATTTATTTTTCCTTGTATTACTATAACTAATATTTCTTTTATTATATTGCATAACAGCTATGATACCATTCTCATCCTTGCCTCACCCATGATTTTATTGGGCAGACTTGTAGTAACTTCCCATTACAGATAATGTTTGTTGATAGTGGCATGGATAGTACTTATCATTTAAAGGAACACTCCCTTTATTACTTTAGTCTTTAGTGTTTTTATTAAGAATGGGTACAATATTTTGTCAAATGTTTTTTCACTATCTATTCAGATATTCATATAATTTCTATTAGTTTTATTGATCAATTTTTGACCTATTTTATATTGTCAGTGTTGTTGATAGTTTTCCTAATATTGAATCAAACCTGCATTCCTGTTTTAAATTTTTTGTGGTCATAGTCTACAACCTTGAATAATATTAAAAAAAAAAGAAAAGAACCATTAAATTGTTTTTAATGTTATTTTTTCCAATTTAATGCAATGATAGTTTTCAACATTCATCTTTTTTTAAACTTTAGAGATCAGCATTTTTTTATCTACCTTCTTCCCTCTCCCCCCATCATGAGAATGAATAGACTGATATAGGTTTAAGCCACCTTCTTCTGCACTTTTTTATATTAAATCCCTAGATAGACTTAACTTTTTGTTTCTCCATATGAATTTAGTTATAATTTCTTCTAACTCATTAAAGTAATTTTTTGGAAGTTTGATTGGTAAGGCACTATATAAGTAGATTAATTTAGGTAGAATTGTCATTTTAATTATATTAGCTAGGCCGACTCATGAGCAATTGACATTTGCCCAGTTATTTGAATCTGATTTTATTTGTGTGTGGAGTGTTTCATATTTGTTTTCATAGAATTTCTGAGTCAGTCTAGGCAGGTAGACTCCTAAGAATGTTGCATTATCTGAAGTTACTTTAAATGGAATTTCTCTTTCTAGCTCTTGCTGCAGTATCTTGCTATTAATGTATCAAAATGATGAGGATTTATGAGGGTTTATTTTATATCCTGCGACTTTGCTAAAGTTCTTACTTGTTTCTAGTAGTTTTTTATACGATTTTTTAGGCTTCTCTAGGCATATCATCATGTCATCTGAAAAGAGTGAAAGTTTTGTTTCTTCCTTCCCAATTCTAATTCCTTCAATTTCTTTTTCTTCTCTCATTGCTGATGTTAACATTTCTAACAATATTGAATAGTAGTGGTGATAATGGGCATCCTTGTTTCAAACCTGATCTTATTAGGAATGCCTCTAGCTTATTGCAATTGCACATAATACTGGATGATGGTTTCAGATAGATACTGCTAATTATTCTAAGGAACGATCAATTTATGGAATTTTTTTGTATTAATTCCTTTGCAATCTTGACTTTTTTGCAACTCAAGATGAAATTTGTTACTAATTTTCCTAGCTCTCAAAATAAATACTTGATAGTATGAGTGATATGACACTGAATATGTAATTTAATTTAAGTAGAATTGTCATTTTTATTTGATTAGCTCTGCCCATTCATGAGCAATTGGTATTTTATGTCATTTAGTTCTGATTTTATTTGAGTGAAGTGTTTTGTAAATAAATTCATATGGTAATTGGGTTTGTGTTGGTAGATAGACTAAACAGGGTTTTATGTTTTCTGCAGTTAATCCAAATGGAATTTCTCTTCCAATAGTTTACTGTCAGGTTTCATTGGTAATATATGGAAATACTAAGGATTTATGTGGGTTCATTTTATATTCTTCTACATTGATAAAGTTGCTTATTGTTTGGAGTGGATATTTTGGGGTGAGTGGTTAATTTTCTAGGATTCTTTTTGTATGGCATCATAGCATATGCAAAGAATGAGTTATGTTTCCTCATTGACTATTTTATTTCCTTCAATTTCTTTTTCTTCTCTTGTTGTTGAAGGTAATATTTCTAATAAAATATTGAATAATAATTGTGATAATGTACATTCTTATTTCAACCCTGATCTTACTGGGAATGCTTTTAACTCCTCCGCATTATGTATACTGCTTGCTGTTGGTTTTAGATACTACTTGCCATTTTAAGCAAAATTCCATTTTTAATATCAATGAGATTTGTATTTTGCCAAATACTTTTAAACCATTCATTGAGCTGATTATATGATTTTAGTCATTTGGGTATTGATTCAATTAATAATGCTGATGGCTTTCCTATTGCTATACCATCCCTGCATTCCTAGTACAAATCCTACCTGACCAAAGCATAATATCCTTGTGATAAATTGCTATAATCACTTTGCTACTGTTTCATTTAATATTTTTGCATCAGTATTCATTAGGGATTAGTCTATAATTTTCTTTGTCTGTTTTGCCTCTTCCTGGTTTAGGTATATGTTGCCTGTTAGTATCACGAAAGGAATTTGGCAGAACTACTTCCTCACCTACTTTTTTTTCAAATGGTTCATAGAAAATTGCACTAATTGTCACAGTGGATAGAGCACTGACCTTGCAGTCCAGAGGACAGGAGTTTACATCCAGCTTCAGAAACTTGACACTTAGTATCTGTGTGACCTTTGGCAAGTCATTTAAACTTGATTGCCAGGTTGATCCAGGGCCATCTCCACTCATTCTGATTCATATCTGTTAAAATGGATAGAGATGATTCTGGAGGAGAAAGTGAGGCTGGTGACTTCGCAAAGGACTCCCTCACTCAAATCCAGTTCAAGTGCTTGTCATGGCCCTGATGTCATGGTTCGCTTCAAGAATGAAGGACAAGCATCATTTTATAATTGGAATTAATTTTTCTTTATATATATGGTAGAATTCACATGAAATTCCATCAGACTCCAGGAGTCATTATTGGGGAGTTTGGTGATGATTTGTCTTTTTTTCTTGTTTGATTAATTGATAAAAGAAAGAGCCTGGACAAAATCTTTCAACAAACTTGAAAGAATCCAAGGCATTATGGCCAAATTCCAGAATTATCTGATCAAGAATAAAATAGTATAGGAAACCAGGAAAAAAATTGAAATACCAAGGAGTATAAATCAGGGTTACAAAGGATTTAGCAGTTCAACATTAAAGGATTACAGAGTATAGAATATGATATTCTGTAGGGCAAAGGAGTTTGCATTACAACCAAGAAACAAGAATCTTGCAAAACTGAGAATATTATTTTTGGGAATAAGCAAGAGATTCAACACAACAGAGAACTTTAAATCTTTTCTGATGAAAAGAACAAGAATAGCATGGAATGGGAAAATTGATCTTCAAATACAAGATTTCAGAAATGCATTAAAAGATAAACAGAAAGTAAAAAGAAATACCATTCAGTAAGAACAATTGTTCATATAAATATATATGAACAGGAGGATGATACTATAATTCTTGAGAATTGTATGTCTATTAGCAGGCGTATACTTAGAGGTTATGGGCACTAGTTGATTTTGATGTGAAGATATCGAAAAAATTAATGCATGCATAAAAGGATTGTACTAGAAAGAGTGGAAATAGGGAGGTAGAAGAGGTGAAATACTTTACATGGAGAGGCACAAAGGACTAGTTAAAAGAGAGGTAAAGAAGAGAGGTAGTGAGATTTGAGTCAATGTAATTTTCATCAAATTTGGTCCAAAGATAGAATTACATGTACAAATGCCAGTTCTGTCTCTCAGGCCCTCATTTATAGAAGTTATGTAATTCCCAATTTCCCAGTCCATCTCTTCTATATTGCTCCTTAATACATTCTAATACCCTGGTCATAATTCCTTATACATCATGTAATTATTATAATGAATCTTAAGCTACTAAGGTGGAGGAGTTAATATGTATAAGTTTATTAAGTATGCTCAGAACAATGAACTCAAGTAGCCAGTAAATAACGCTTATTTCTTAATTAATCATTTTGACTTTTTAAAACTTTCTTCCAGGATGTGAATAAATGAGATCTATACATGCTTTATATTTTATTAATTAACCAAGTTCTTCTTCTTTTTAGGGAAACACAGAATATTTCATTTTTTTCAGTCTCTTTTTCTTTTTAATACAAATTGTGTTTCCATGTCCTGGTGATAGTGTAAAAGTGTTTTAATCATTTGGGGGGGTCTCTATTATTCAATGGGGGTATTATAGTTAGGGTTCTTTTGATTGTCTGGACCTCAGGTCACTATTCTAAATCATGCTATTGAGATTCACCCTATCATTTCTATTCCAAACATATAAGTCCAACCCATATCCCAATCTAATCAAAAGGAGGCATCCCTTTGAGTAAATAACCCATAAAAATATATGTGTAATGTACAAGATAAAGAATATCATAATTATATTCCACTTTTTCTTTCTTTTGGAGACTTCTGATATTTTTTCTTTATCTCCAGAGTCTATTCTAGATGACCTCTTTAGTTCAAGTTACTATACTGGTAAAATAACTTCTTAACACAACATTTTAATCAGATCAAAACTTGCATTTTCATCAGTAGGAAATAAAAACCTAGATTTTCTTAAATCATTACAATTTACATTTTCACTTGCCTATCATGTTGTTATACATAGAAATCTATTTTTGTTTTTGATACTATTATTCCTTTTAATCATTCATATTTTGTAGGATGTCACTCCACTGAATGAAATAAATTTCCATACTGATTCTACTACAAAAGTGAAATCACAGGGGCAGCTAGATGGAACAGTGGATAGAGCATTGGCCCTGGAGTCAGGAGTGGCTGAGTTCAAATCCGGTCTCAGACACTTAATAATAACCTAGCTGTGTGACCTTGGACAAAACTAAATAAAAGTGAATTCTCTATAGATTGCAAAATTAACTTGAGTTTGTAAAATACATATTTGATAATCAATTTGGAACACTATTCAATAAGTGAGTTACAAATAAACTTACAAATAAACAAATAAATTTACAAATTTACAAATAAAATTCACATTTTACTAATATTAAATTAATGAAAAATTCTTAACTGAAAATGATTTTTTTTCTTTAAAATATTTTAAATACCTAATAGGTCATTCTTCTCCTGATATATTTAGCTGATTCACATTTCTTTCCTTAAGATAGAACCTGGCTTATAATAGAGAATCATAATTTCATGTCTCAAAAATTTGTTATTGTTTCATTTAGTATTAAAAGTATCATAATTCTTATAGAAACATATAGCTGACAACAGATGGCAAGGTTATATTCCAGTCAATTTAGCTATTAGAGTTTAGAAAACTATAGGTCAAATTACTTGAAATTTCTATTCCTGATCTTGATACGATTCACTTGACCTGATTTTAACAATTTACTATAAAGGTCAGGAACATATAGAGAAGGGAAATTCCTTTATTTATTTAGATATCAGTTTCCAGGCAGAGGTCATGTGGTGACCAAATGACTTGAGAAAAACTTAAAATCTGCTACATTGAAACATTTTTCAAGTAACCCCCTTGGAAAACCATGTTAGAAAAGTATAATCATATAACTTGTTGAAAATCACTTTCCCAATGAGCATATCATCTGCTATGTCCATATTCAAAGCCCCATAGGGTAACTGGCATCAATAGAATATCATAGAACATCAACCTAACTACAATTCCTTTGCTTCTCATATCTGGTGTCATACACAGAATAATGCCAGTTCAACAGTTCCATTAGATATTAAATAGCAAATTCCAAAAAAAATCAGAAGTTAAGTGAGCTCAGCTCACAAAAATTTAATATCAATTATAATATCATTTTGGGAATAGCAAGAGATTATAACAGAAAAATCACAATTTACTTTCATCCATTTTGCATAGATGATTTTGCTTCAAAACTAACAACAAAAAATGTAGTGTGCATAAATACAATAATCCTTGATTGCATATAGAAACAATCTATAAAAATAAAAATCTCATTAATATGTCCAGTTAAATAGACACAGACAAATAACCATCACTTCCAGAATCCTTTAGAAACAATTAGAACACCTTTAGATGATTTTATAAGTTTACCTATATATTTTTTGTTTTTAGGTTTTTTTGCAAGGCAGTGGGGTTAAGTGACTTGCCCAAGGCCGCACAGCTAAGTATTAAGTGCCTGAGGCCGGATTTGAACTCAGGTATTCCTGTCTCCAGGGCCGGTGCTCTATCCACTGTTCCACCTAACTGCCCCTCTACATATATTCTTAAATTCCAATTAACAAATATAAAATTATATTATATTTCAAATAAGATGACATGTGAATTATTTATACTCATATCATTCTCAAAAGAAAATGAGATTAATTAGGGATTTAATCATATACATATAATAATCTCAAAATAACAATATGACTCTTACTTATGCCATCAACTGCAACAAATTTAAATCAAAACTGCAAAATTCTTTCTACTTGCACTTATTACAGTACCTATGAATGACTTTAATATTAACACATTGCCTATTTGATTTAGTATTGCTAAGAACAATACCATCACATTACTGCAAGGAAAATTTAATAGGCTCATATATGTAAATAATTCTACAAATATTACATTTCTGAGAGTATTTCTTAAAAACAGAACCTTTCAAACCTGTTAGCATAAAATTTAACTTTAATATCATAAATAAATTCTTAAAGTTCTTCACATAAATAAATTCCAGTTGCCATTAAGTTGCTTAAATATCTCTTTCCTTGAACTCAAAATGTGCTTACAAAAGGAATGGTCTGTTTTTTTAGACAAGGAAAGTACTTAATTAAATTATTCTTGTTACAAGTAACAAAGTTTACCAAGGCCTTAAGATTTACTGAAATACAGTTCTCTTTGTCTTTATTGCTAGAAGTCTGAATGTGCTTCCTCTTCTAAGCTGTTGACTCTTTCTGCATAATTTTCTTTTCCTAATTTTTCTTCCTGATTTTTAAAATCTTTTTTAAGCTCTTCAAAGAGGACTTTGGGTATTTGAAACCAATTCATATTCCCCTATGGTATTTCACATGTAGACCTTTCCCCAATTCCCTCTTCTGATGTCATATTTTGATCTTCCTTTTCACCATAGTAGCTTTCCATGTTTAGGGCTTTTTATTTATTTATTTTTATTTTTTGCTTTTTACTCATGTTTAGTCTAGTGACTTTTAAAGTTGACCTTTTCTCCTGGCCCCAAGCGTTCCATGCTTATTGGGCTGGGGTTTGATAACTGTTAATTGACTTCCCCCTACTGGTGCATTAGGTATTAGCAGTTGTCCACTGTAATTTGGGTGATCCAATATAGTTAGTTATGCCACCTCTACTGAGGTTCTAGGGCTTGCAATTAGTCTTCTGTGATAGATTTCCAGAGCTCTTAGGTAGCCTAGTTCAGGTGGGATCCTGGGGATGCCATTGATGATCTGCACTGCAACCAAAGGCATCCTGTTTTCTTTACTATCATCTGGCCATTATGGGTCAAGCTGCCAACATCTGAGTGTGACAGACCTTTCCTGAAATTCTTCCAAGATACCTTAAACTGGAAAATTGGTCTCTTTTTGTAATTATTTTTCTCCCCCATCAGTTTAGAAATCAATATTTTATCTGAGGGAAACTGGGAATATTTCAGGAAAGTTCCTGTCTTCTCTCTACTATCTTGGCTCCTCACCTTCCCAAACAATCATTGCATTGTTCAAAGCGAGAGAAATGCCATCAGAATAATTATACAAAAAACGCAAACAAAAACTCATTCTCTGAAGTGCTAAAATTTTGAAAAACTCAAATTAATGTGATCCAAAATAAAATGTATTTGGAGACATCCAAAATTCTTCTTTGTTGGCTTTTAGTGTTTGGAGTTATTTTTTATTTCATTTTTAAATTCAGGTTGAGAAATATTGTCATTTTTATTCCTACTTGATCTGTCAAAGACTGGAGCACTTAGAAGATCCTGTGGAATTGGAATAATAAAGCCATCACACATTAGTGATTCAAAGAAAAGAGAAGCCCAGTTCTGTTCCCAATAAAGTCAATATTAATCTTTTAATAAACTTTTAACAAATATTTCCTATGGATCACACCTTGATATGCAAATACAAAAGGATAAAATAAATAACTAATAAAAATTTTTCATTCTAATATGGATATTTTTAATAAGATTCTGACAAAAATGAAATGGAAAAGTTTGTTTTTTGGGATCATAATCCTTTTATTCTCTATTATGATGGTTGCCTGTACTCTTCAAAGGGGATCACATCTCTCTCATTTTTTCAAAATCTCTTCTCAAGAAAGAATGTGCTATTTTACATACATATTAAACATATTTACAAATTAATAATTTTGCATGAGGAATTAGGATTAAGGAAAAGAGATACATAAGAAATAATTTTTGGAAAGTGTTCATCAGATTTCTTAGGGGTGTTTTTATGTGTGTTCTGTTTTGTTTTGTTTTTATTCCTCTGATTGGGGATAATATAGACTATTACCACTCTAATACTGTTGCTTTCATCAAGGTTGTTAATCTGGTAATAAAATCTTAAACTAAAGTAGTTAAGTTAAATCTAACTGCCAGAAATATTTGATGAACTTCTAGGTAGGATTGAGTGGTTTTTCCAAAAAGATTTCTTTAAAAAATTATCTTCCTTCACATATGCTTTCCCATTATATTCAATGTAATGCATAAGATAATGCATATCTAACTATTTCTTTGCAAAAATCATTTGATAGCATACATTCATAATATATTCACTACAGTTGCATTTATTAGTTAAAGTTGGAAAAACTACTTAATTAAAAGAATATTTCACAATTAGGTTATAGGTTAATCTTTTTAAGACAAAACAACAAAAGATTACCTAACCTAGTAAATTGAATTTCTGACAAAGGTCAAACAGCTTACAATTTCTATATTTCATATATTTTTTTCTACTCCTTATTCATCTTCTTTGTTTTAACCAAGTGGCTTTGAAATAAGGTAAAAATTATGACACTTAGGTGAAGGAGTTCCATGTCAATAAGAATTTACTGTGTTCTATATGCCAGGCATATAGTAAGATTTTTATGCATTTCTTGCTTTGCATGGCATTTATGTTCTATCCATCCAAATCACTATCCTGAAAGAAAGAATCATGTGTAAATGAATTTCATATAATTGTAAATCTTACAACTTGGAAACCTTAGAAATGAACTGATTTAACTTCAAAAAAATGCAGTCTCCTTTGCTCCATAACTTGATTGAGTCATAATGTAAACTTGGCACTTTTCTTTTTTTATTAATATTTTATTTTATTTTTCCAATTCCATATTATGGAAGATTTTTAACATTCATTAATTTGCATATTTTTAAGTAATGCATTTTTTATGATTTTCCATAATTTATTTATTTATTTTCACATTGCTACAATAGCCTTGTAGTAAAAGTAAACATAGTCCCCTCTCTTCTCTCAAAGATAAAACTCAAGAAAATTCTTTAACACAAGTCCAATAGAGAAGTTGATTCAATAATTTTTTTCCATATTTCTAACTGTATTTTCTTTTATTCTATTTCTTCCCCCCCATTTATTTTATTATATTTCTTCTTTCATTTTGTCCCTCCTCAAAAGTGTGTTGTGGGGTAGCCAGGTGATGCAGTGGACAGAACACCAGCTCTGGAGTCAGGAGGAACTGAGCCCAAATCCAACAGCAGACCCCAGCAACTACCCATTTATGTGACCCTGGGCAAGTCACTCAACCCCATTGCCTTGGAAAAAAAGTCCATTATATCTGACTACCCTCTACTCCAATATTCCCTCTCTTCTATCAACTACACTCCCCGCCCCTCCCACATCCATATTCTCCCATCCATTTCCTCTCCTATAGTGTTTCCTCTCTGAGTCTTTTCTGATGATAATGAAGGCTCACACATTCCCTCTCACTTTACACCCTTCCACTCCTTTTTGAAAGGTTTGTCATGACTCTTTTATTATTGTGAAGTATCTTAGCCCATTCTATTTCTCCTTTCTCTTTTTTCCAGTAAATTCCTTTTTACATTCATTGACTCTATTTTATAATATATTATACTTTCATATTCAGCTCTCTCCTGTGCCATTGACTATATAGGCTTCTTCTATCTACTCGAATAAATGAGTCATAAGTATCATCTTTCCAAAAAGGAATACAAGCAGTTCAGTATCATTAAATCTCTCATAATTTGCCCTTCCCATTCACCCTTTCTATGCTTCACCTTAGTCCTCTTCTTGGAGATCAAACTTTCTGTTCAGTTCTGATTGTTTCAACAGGAAAGTTTGAAACTCCCCTACTTTATTGAATGTCTATCTTGTCCCCTGAAAATGCATGCTCAGTTTTTCTGGGTGTGATTTTTGGTTGAAATCCAAGCTCTTTTGCCTGCTGGAATAGCATATTCCAATCCCTAAGAACCCTTAATGTAGATGCTACTAAATCCTGTGTAATACTGATTGCAGTGCCATGATATTTCAATTGTTTCTATCTGGTTGCTTATAGTATTTTTTTCTTTTACTTGAGAGCTCTGGAATTTGGTTATAATATTCTTGGGAGTATTTTTTTGGAATCACTTTCAGGAGGTGACCAGTGGATTCCCCCAATTTCTATTTTACCCTCTGTTACTAGATATCAAGCCAATTTTCCTGGAGATTTTTTTTAAATGAAGACTAGGCTCTTTTCCTGACCATGACTTACAGATAGCCCAATAATTTTTAAATTACCTCTTCTGGATCTGTTTTACAGGTCATTTGTTTTTCCAGTGAGATATTTCACATTGTCCTCGAGTTTTTAATTCTTTTGATTTTGTTTTATTTATTCTTGATTTCTAACAATGGCATGAGCTTCTCTTAGTTCCACTACACATTTGAATGAGTTCTTTTCTTCAGAGAACTTAATTATCTCCTTTCCATCTAACCAATTTTGCATTTTAAAATCTTCTTCTCATTGACCTTTTGGACTGCTTTGACATTGGACCCTTTGACATTAACTGATTTTTAACACATTATTTTCATCAGCAATTTTTTTGTATTTCTATCACCAAGCTACTTACCTGGTTTTCATAATTTAACCTGGATCGCTCTCATTTCTCTGCCCTATTTCTTCCCTACCTCACTTACTTTATTTTCAAAATCATTTTTGACCTCCTCCATAGCCTGACACCAATTAATATTTATTTTTGGAAGCTCTGAATACAGAAGCTTTGATTTTTTCATCTTCTAAACTTTTGTTTTGATTTTCCATGGGACCAAAATAATTATATATTATCAGATTCTTTATCTGCTCTTTACTCATTTCCCCAAAGTATGACTTGGTACTTTCCAAGTTTTTCAGTGATTATGGAACTCCTCTCTGGGTCTTATGAATGGCTCTGACTTCGGTCCTGGACTGTGCTGGAGTCTGTGAATGATCATAGTCATTCTCCTTTGCCCTGGAGTTTTGTGACCTAGATTTGAGTATGGACAAAGTACAGACAAAGCAACAGAATCCTGTCCCAGGAATAGCTAGAGACCTTGACATTTTCTCCAGACCTCTTTATGGTCTGTGGGCTGAGCACACTGAAGTAGTTGCTGGTGACTGCCTGCTTCCAGTTGCCATGTTTGATTTTGCATTGAGGCCTGAGCTGCACTGAGTTCCTTGCCCATTCTGGCAGAGTTTTCCCTTTTACCTCCCAATTTGCCCTTGGTAATCATTGGCCTGAGAGGTCTGGAAACTACTCCCATTTTATGAACCCAGGTGCCCCGTGGACTGGAGCTCATTCATTTAGGTGCAGTGCAGTCTGGGTTGCACTGCAAACCCTTAAACTCTGGTGGAAGAGACCCTTCCCACACATATTCCAAGTTGTCCATAAAATTCTTTCACTCAGTCTTTCTGTGGGTTATGCCACTCTACAGTTTGGTTAGAATCAAATTTTAAGGCAATTGCAGTGTTCTGGAGCAGAGCCTCTGGGAATTCTTGCCTTCATGCTACCATCTTGACTCCACCTGGCAACACATTTTTATACCACCTTCCTTTTCCACCCCCCTCACCTCAGCAGCAGTCTGGCAAAAGATAGTCATTTAGTTTTATGGAGTGATGATAAACCTTAATGGATTTGCTTATATCATCAGGGCAATGATCAGGCATAATTTTGGTTTATCTGCAATGGAGAATGCCATCTGTATCCTGAGAAAGAATTGTGGAGTTTGAACAAAGACCAAAGTTCCTTTAATTTTAAAAAAAAAAATTTATCTTATCATGTAATTCTGTTATATCTCATACTATATGTTTCTTTCTTAAGGTCATGATTTCTCTCTTATCACATTAAAATTAGATCAATACATACTATGGAAATGATGTAAAGACAAACTGCCTTCTGTGGGGGTGTATGGGGAGGGAAGCAACTTTGGGGGGAATTGTAAAACTCAAAATAAATAAAACATTTCTAAAATTAAAAAATAAAAAATAAAAAAATTACAAAATGATAATTTTGCATATGAGTTATTAGAACTAAAGAAAAAAAAGAAAGTTACGGTGCAGGAAGGACAAACATAAGAAAATCATTAAAAAAGTGAACATAGTATCCATTCATATTCTGTGATTATTTATTGTTTGCTTTTTCTTCTTAATATGGATGGTATTGTCCATAATTGGTCTCCTATAGTTGCCCTAGATGTCTAGAATGCTGAGAGGAGCTATATCTATCAAAATTGATCAACTCACAGTTTTGCATTTATGTGTACAATGTTTTCTTGGTTTTGTTCTCTTTACTCAGAATCACTTGATGAAATCTTTTCCGTGCATTTTTTTTAGGTTTTTTCAAGGCAATGGGGTTAAGTGGCTTGCCTAAGGCCACACAGCTAGGTAATTATTAAGTGTCTGAGGCCAGATTTGAACTCAGCCACTCCTGACTCCAGGGCCAGTGCTCTATCCACTGTGCCACCTAGCCGCCCCTCCATTGCACCACCTAGCCACCCCTCCATGCATTTTAGAAGCCTGACCATTCATGGTTTCATATAGAACAATAGTACTCCATAGCAGTCAAATACCATAACATCTTCAAGCATTCCCCAACTGATGGGCATCCCCTCAATTTCCAATTATTTTAATTACATGTGAAGATTTCCATATTTTATAATTTGTTTTGGATACAGAACTAGTTGTTTTATTGCTCTTAGGGCATAGTTCCAGATTGTTCTCCAGAAGGGTTGGATTAGTTTACCAATCCACTAACAATGCAATTATATCCCAGTATTCCCACAGTCTCTCTGTCATTGATCATTTTCCTTTTTTTAATCTTAGTCAGTATTATAGGTATGATAGGTATGATTGTTTTAATTTGAATTTCTCTCATTAATAATGATTTGGAGTCATATGAAAATATATAATTTTAATTTCATCATTTAAAACTCCCTATTCATATTTTTGACCAATTTATCAATTAGGGAATGTATTGTAATCTTATTAATTTGATTCAATTCTCCATATTTCTGATATGAGACCTTTATTAGACTGAATAGCTGTGTAAATTTTTTCACAACTTTCTGTTGCCTTCTAATCTTGACTGTATTGATTGTATTAATTCAAAAAAAATAAATATAGGCAATATCATTCATTTTTCAATTTATCATGTACTTATTTCTTGTTTGTTCATAAATTCCTCCCCTTTCCACAGAGTTGACAGATAGAATATTTCCTGATCTCTGAATTGATCTAACGTATCATCATTTATGTCTGAAGTCTGTACCTATTTGACCTTATTTTTAACGTGGCTCTATACCATATTGGTTTAACATATTTTTTCCAGTTTTCCCAGCAGTTTTTTGTCAAATAATGACATCATATTCTGGAAGTTAATCTTATCAAACAATGGATTACTATAGTCATGAACCTATTCTAAACCACTGGTGCATTAAAACCTTTTTTTTTTAGGTTTTTGGCAAGGCAAATGGGGTTAAATGGCTTGCCCAAGGCCATACAGCTAGGTAATTATTAAGTGTCTGAGACCAGATTTGAACCCAGGTACTCCTGACTCCAAGGCCAGTGCTTTATCCACTACGCCACCTAGCCGCCCCCCTGGTGCATTATATCTTAACCAATTCCAGGATGTATTGATGAATGCCACATTATAATATAGTTTTACATCTAGTACAACTAGGGGGATTTTTGTTGTATATTTTTTCCCTCAATTCCCATGATATTCTTTACCTTTCAGTGCTCCCGATGAATTTGTTTTTATTTTTTCCTAGCTCTTTAAAAATAGTTTTTTTTTGGTAGTATGATTGGTATGGCACTGAATAGGTAATTTATTTTGAGTGGATTTGTCAATTTTAATATATTAGTTTGGCTTAACTATGAGAAATTGAAATTTTCCCAGTTGATTAAATCTGACTTTTTGTGTGAAAAGCATGATGTAATTTTATTAATAAGATTTCTGGATTTGTTTTAGGAGATTGATTCCCAAGTATTTTATGTCATCTAAATTTAAATGGAATTTCTCTTTCAATCTCTTGTCCTTGGATTTCATTGTTTATATATAGAAATGCTGATGATTTATGTGGGTTTATCTTATATCTTGCCATTTTTCTGAATTTGTTAATTGTTTCAAGGAGTTTTTAAGTTGATTTTCTTCCTTTTTATGTCTTTACCAATCATTTCTTTGGCAAGATTTGAATTTGACATTATTCTCTCTCCCTCTCTGCCCTCCCTATCCTGTGACATAAAGCAATCTAATATGGGCACTACCATGCGATAACATTGGTACACATGGATCATGTTCTGAAAGAGATCAAAACCAATCTGAAGAAAAGAAAACATTACAGAGAAAAAAAGTAACATAATAGATAAGACAATTTTAAAATATTGAAGATGGTAAGCTTTGGTCTTCATTTATACTCCAGAGTTCCTTCTCCAGATATGAATGGTGTTTTCTGTCATGTCTTTTAGAATTGTTTATGTTTATTGGAGTGCTGAAATGAACTAATGCATCACAGATGATCTTCACTTCATGTTGTTACTGTGAAAAATGTTCTTCTGGCTCTGCTCATTTCCCTCAGCATCAATTCATGCAAGTACTTCTTGGTGCTTTTTTTTTTTTATTTTTAGTTTTTTTTTGTTTTTACAAGACAATATCTAATGTTACATAATTAGGTCTGAGGTCTAAGTGTCTGAGGCTGGATTTGAACTTAGGTCCTCCTTACTTTGGGGTAGTGCTCTATCCTCTGCACCACCTAACTGTTGCCTTTCCAGGTTTATCTGAAGTACTATCTCTCATGATTTTTTATATAACAATAGTTTTCAATAAAATTCATATTCCATAATTTAAGGGTATCCTCTCAATTTCCAATTCTTTGCCACTAAAAAAGAGCTACTTTGAATTTTTTTGTATATGTAAGATTTTTTTCTTGATATTTTCATGATACAGGCCTACTAGTGGTATTGTTGAATCAAAGGATAAAGACAGATTTATTCCTCTTAAGGAATAATTCCAAATTGCTTTAGAGAAATGTTAGATCAGTTCACAATTCCACATACAATGCATTAGTGTCCCATTTTTTCCATTTCCCCTCCAATAATGATAAATTTCTTTTTTTATTCATATTGGTCAATCTGATAGATATGAGGTAATATCTTGGTGTTGTTTAATTTGCATTTCTCTAATCCATAAAGATATAACAACTTTTCATATGAGTATAGATAGTTTTGTCTTCTTAATCTAAGAATTGCCTTTGCTTATTCTTTGTCAATTTATTGATTGGGAATGACTTGCTTTTTTATAAATTTGACTCAGTTCACTAATTGCAAATTTTTTTCCCAAATTAATGCATTCTTTTTGGTCCTGGTTTCATTGGTTTTGCTTTTGTTAAAAACTTTTTACATTTAATTTAAACACACTATATGCCTCCATCTCTACAGTATTCCAAGCATATCCCTAAAACTCTTTCCTAACCAAAGTATACTCTCTCCTTCTGTCCTTAAAGCTTTCCAGACCTATATTTTCTAATCTCCCCAACCATAGCATATCTACCTCTGTTCCATTAATACTCTAACCATAGAACTGCAATGCTCCTTAATTACTATATTGGGCACACTCTGTCCTTTTGTCTTTATATTACTCCAATTACAGCATTATATGTTGTTAACTAAAATATGAAATAAAGTAAGCTCACTTCCTGTTCTATAGGTACACTCATCCTCTGTCCCTATTTTACTGGTACCCTCCTTAATTATGTAGTAAATAAAGGTCACTTCATAATTAGTTTTGTTAAAGGTCCTCTAAATTTATACTCCCTCCCTTTGCATCAATAGGAAATAGCACCGAAATAATCTACATTCTTCATGTCTCATTTATACCCCTATCTCTTTACTATAATCCCTTCAACTATATTCAACCCTTTAACTACACAAAGAGAAATACAAATCTCAAGAACTATAAGGAATATGCTCCCTTGTAGGGATATATAGAGTTTAATGCTCTTGACGAGTGTGTTTTTTTTTCCCCTTTTCTCCTTTTCCATTTACCATCTCTTGAGACTTTCACAAGAAGATCAAATTTTCTGTTCTGTTCTGATCATTGCATCAGAAAATTTTGGAAGTACTTTATTTCATTGAACATCCACTTTTCCCTTGACAGAATATGCTGAATTTTGCAGAGTAGTTTAATCTTGAATTCAATCCCAAATACTTTGTGTCCGAATATCATTTCTCAGGCCCTCTGATCCTTTAATAATTAAGCTAATAAATTCGTTGTAATCTTGATCCTACTTCCTTTAGTTTTAAGTTGCTTCATTTTTTGACTGTATATAGTTTCTTCTCCATTAGCTGAGATTTCTGGAATTTGGCATTTGATATTCCTTGATGTTTTTACTCTTGGGCATGTTCTTGAAGATATTCTGTGTTTGCTTTCAAGAACTATTTGCCTTCTTGATCTAATATATTAGGCTAGTTTTCCATGATAATTTCCTGCACGATATTTTCAAGATCTATTTTTTGATTTAGGCTTTCAGGTAGATGAATAATTCATAAATTATTTTGGATCTATTTCTGAGGTCTTTAGTTTTTAATAAAAATTTGCTTTACATTTCCTTTTTTTTGTTTTTGATTGATATTTTATTTTTCCAAATACTTGTAATAAAAGATTTTCAGCATTCATTCATAAGCATATGCATATCTTTAAGTTACATAATTTCCTTCCAACCTCCCATACCATTCCCCTCTCTTCAGTGGCAGTCAAGTGAATATTTTAAATACATATTTGTGTTAAACATGTTTACAGATTTATCATTTTGGGGATCATGAATTAGGAATAAGGGAAAGAAATATACAAAAGAATTTTTTTAAAGTGAATATAGCTTTCATCATATTCTGAAGGAGTTTTTGTTTGTTTCTCTTTGTTTTATTTTGTTTTTCTGCCTCTGGATGGGGATAGCATGGTCCATAGTCCATCCAATAGGGTTGTCCTAGCTCTCTAAAGAACACAGAAGAGAGGCACCCATCAAAGTTCATCAACTCAAAATGTTTTGTTAATGTGTATAATGTTCTCATGTTTCTGCTCCCTTTGCTCAGCATCAGATCCATAATTCCATCCACACTTCTCAAAAAATCTGATCATTCTGGCTTCTAATAGAACAATAGCATTCTGTAACATTCATAGACTACACATTTTTCAATCTTCCCACCAGTAATGTATTAAAATTCCAATCCTTCCAAAACCTCTTCAACATCGATAATTTTCCCTTTTTTGTCTTTTTAGCCAGTCTGATAGATGTGAGTTGATAACCTCATGGTTGTTTTAATTTTCATTTCTCTCATCAGTAATGATTTGGAACATTTTTCATATAATTATATATAGTTTTAATTTCTTTATTTGAAAACTGTCTATTCATATTCTTTGACCATTTATCAATTGAGGAATAATAAGTAACCTTAAAATTTGATGCAATTTTCTATATATTTTAGAAATGAGACCTTTACCAGAACACCTAGCTGTGAAAAATTGTTTCCCAGATCTCTGTTTTCCTTCTAATTTTGACAACATTGATTTTAATAGTGTAAAAAAATCATTTTGCAATTTTTAATATACTCAATTTCTATTTTGGTCATAAATTTCTCCCTTCAATTGATCTGATAGCTTATTTCTTCATCTATTAATTTATCTATGGTTTCTCATTTTCTACCTTAATCATGTAACCCTTTTGACCTTATTTTTTGGTATAGGTGGTGAGATTTGGGCCTATGCTTAATTTTTACCATACTATGTTCCAGTTTTCCCAAAGGCTTTTTTTGTCAAATAGAGAATTCTTTTCCCAGAGCCTAATGTCTTTGGGTTGATGAAACAATAAATTACTGTAGCCATTTATTGCTCTTTCTTTTGAACCTAAACCACTGATCTTTACCCTATTTTTTAACCAGTACTAGGCACTTTTGATGACAACTAATTTTTAGTATAGTTTTAGATCTAGTAGAGCTAGGCTGCCTTGCTTTATATTTTTTTTTTTATCAGTTCCTTTGATATTCTTGAACTTTTGTTGCTCCAGATGAATTTTGTTACTATTTTTTTCTAGCTCAGTAAAATTATTATCTGGTAAGACACTGAAAAAATAAATTAGTTTGAGTAGAGATGTCATTTTTATTATATTACCTTGACCTAATCATGAACAATTATGAAAAGTGCTTTGTAATTTTGTTCATACAGTTTCTGGATTTGCCTTGTGAAATAGATTCCCAAGTAGATTAATAATGGAATTTAGCTATGTGGGTTTATTTTATATTCTTCTACTTTGCTGAATTTATTAAGTAGTTTTTAGATGATTTTTTCAGGTTCTCTAAGTGTACCATCATAACATCTGCAAAGAATTAAAATTTAAATTCCTCATTGCCAATTCTAATTCCTACAATTTCTTTTTTTCTTTTCTTATAGCTAAACCTAATATTTCTAATGATATATTGAATGGCTATGTTGATAATGGGCATCCTTGCTCCACCCCTGATTTTATCGAATGTGCTCCTAGTTTATTCCCATTTCATATAATATTTGCTGAAATTTTAAATAGATGCCAATTATTATTTTAATGAAGATTATTTATCCCTATATTTACTAATGTGTTAAATTAGAATGGATGTTGCATTTTGTCAAAGATTTTTTCAGCATCTTTTGAGATAATCAAATGATTTCTGTTGGTTTTGCTATATTGATATGTTCAATTATGTTGAGTGTTTTTTTTTTTAAATGAACCATCCCTGCCTACCTGGAATAAATCTCACCTGACCATGGTGCATTCTTCAATAACTTGCTGTAATCTCTTTGTTAAAATTTCATTTAAGATTTTTTTTTGCTTCAGTGCTCATTGGGAAGATTGATTTGTAAATTTCTTTCTCTATTTTGGTTCTTCCTGGTTTAGTTATCAGTACCATATTGGTGTCATGAAAGAAATTTGGTAGAACTCTTTTATCCCTCCTATTTTTTAAAACAGTTTATGTAGAATAGGAATTAATTACTCCTTAAAAGTTTTGTAGAATTCATTTGTAAATCCATCTGGACCTGGAGATTTTTTCTTATGGAGTTTATTGATGGATTCTTCAATTTCTTTTTTCTGAAATGGGATTAAGTATTTTATTTACTCTTCTATTAATCTGGGTAGTTTGTATTTTTGTAAATTTTCATCCATTTCACTCATTATCAAATTTATTTACATTTAGTTTGGAAAGTAGCTCTCAATTATATCTTTAATTTATTTCTCATTGGTGGTTTGTTCACCCATTTCATATTTAATACTAGCAATTTGATCATTTTCTTTCCTTTTTTAAAATCAGATTAACCAAACATTATCTCTTTTAATGGGCTTTTCATAAACCAACTCTTTCTTCTATTTATGAGATCAATGGTTTTCTAATTTTCAATTTTATTAACCTTTCCCATTATTTTCAGAATTTATAATTTGGTATTTAATCAGTGATCTTTAATATGTTCCTTTTCTACATTTTTAGTTGCATAACAAATTAATTAATCTCCTTTCTCAATTTTATTCATATAAGTATTTAGAGATATAGCATTTCCCCTCAAAACTGCTTTGCATGAAACCCATAAATTTTAATATGATGTATAATTGTTATCATTTTCTTGTGCATAATTAATGATAATTTCTATGATTTGCTATTTGATCCAATCATTATTTAAAATTATTTGTTTTTCAATAAGTTTTGGTTTGTTTTCACATAATCCTTTATTACATACAATTTTTATTTCATCATGATCTGAAAAGTATACATTCATTACATCTGCCTCTCTACATTTGATCATGAAGTTTTTATGCAACTAGTACATGAGCAATTTTGATATAGGGGCAATGTACTGCAGAGGAAAAGCTGTTTTGTTTTCTATCTCCATTAAATTTCTCCAGAAATCTATCTTATCTAAGTTTTCTATGTTTTTATTCATCCTCTTAAATGTCTTCTTCTTGATTTACTGGTTATATATATATATATATATATATATATATATATATATATATATATTTCTAAGAAAGGAGTACTTCATTCAACTTTTTCAGCCATTTATTTTGTTTGATGTAATCTTAGTGTCTCATAAAGTCATTTGTTTCTGTGTGTTCAATTCTAATTTTTAGAGTTTTATTTTCTTCAATTGCTTGTTGTGTTTGTTTTATTTTTTTTTTAAGAAAAATTCTGGGGGGTGGCTAGGTGGCGCAGTGGATAAAGCACCAGCCCTGGAGTCAGGAGTACCTGGGTTCAAATCTGGCCTCAGACACTTAATAATTACTGTGTGGCCATGGGCAAGCCACTTAACCCCATTTTCCTTGAAAAAATCTTAAAACAAAAGAAAAGAAAAATTTTATTTATTTTGAGTTTTGCAATTTTTCCCCTATTCTTGATTCCCTTCCCCCACCCCCCATGGAAGGCAGTCTGTTAGTATTTACATTGTTTCTGTGGTATACATTGTTCAAAGTTGACTGTGATGAGAAATATATCATATTTTTAAGGAAGAAAAATAAAGTATAAGCAAACAAAATTGCATAAGATAACATTTTTTTCTAAATTGAAGGTAATGGTCTTTTATCTTTGTTCAAATTCCACAATTTTTTCTCTGAATACAGATGGTATTCTCCATCACAGACACCCCAAAATTGTGCCTGATTGTTTCACTGATGAAATGAGCAAGTCCATCAAGGTTGACCATCACCCCCATGTTTCTGTTAGGGTGTACAATGTTTTCCTGTTTCTGCTCACCTTGCTCAGCATAAATTCAGGCAAATCCTTCCAATCTTCCCTGAATTACCATCCCTCCTGGTTTCTAAAAGAAAAATAGTGATCCATCACATACAAATAAAACAATTTGTTAAGTCATTCCCCAATTGAAGGTCATTCACATAATTTCCAATTCTTTACCACCAAAAATAGGGCTGCCATGAATATTTTTGTTCAAGTGATGTTTGTGCCCCTTTTTATAATATCTTCAGGGTATAGACCCAGTAGTTGCATTGCTGGATCAAAAGGTATACACATTTTTGTTGACCGTCAGACATAATTCCAAATTGCTCTCCAGAAAAGTTGGATAAGTTCACAGCTACACCAACAATGTATTAGTGTTCCATATTTCGCACATCCCTTCCAACATTGATCATAGTCCTATCTGGATCTATTGGCCAGTCTGAAAGGTGTGAGGTGGTACCTCAGAGAAGCTTTAATTTGCATTTCTCTAATAAGTAGTTATTTGGAGCAATTTTTCATATGACTATGGATTGCTATGAATTCCTCAACTGTAAAAAATTGTCATTACATATCATTCAACCATTTGTTAATTGGGGAATGACTTGGTTTTTTCTTTTTTTTAGAAAATTTGACTGGAAATGAGCCCTTTGTCAGAATTATTAGGTATAGAAATTGTTTCCCAATTTATTATGTTTCTTTTGATCTTGGTTACAATGGTTTTGTCTGTGCAAAAGCTTTTTAATTTAATCAAATCAAAATTATCTAGTTTGTTTTCAATGATGTTCTTTATCTCTTTCTTGATCATAAATTGCTTTCCTTTCCATAGATCTGACAGTACAATACTCCTTGATTTTCTAGTTTGATTTTAATATTGTTATGTCTAAATCCTGTATTCATTTAGATCTTACCTGGGTATAGGTTGTGAAATGTCGTTCTAAAGTCTAAGTTTCTTCTATACCAACTTCCAAATTTCCCAACAGTTTTTGTGGAAAAGAGATTTTTTATACCAAGAGCTGAACTATGTGGGTTTATCAAACAGCAGATTACTATAATCATTCCTGCTTTTGCACCTAGTCTATTCAACTCGTCCACCACTCTGTTTCTTAGCCAATACCAGACAGTTTTGATAAGTGATGTTTTATAATTTAATTTTAGATCTGGTAAGGCTAAGCAACTTGCTTTTGTACTGTTTTTCATTTAATCCCTGGAATTCTTGAGTTTTTATTTCTCAATATGAATTTACTTGCAATTTTTTTCTAAATCATTGAAGTAATTTTTTTTTGGAATTTTGATTGTTAGGACACTAAACGAGTTGTTTAGTTTTGGTAGAATTGTCACTGTTATTATACAAGCTTGACCTATCCTTGAACAGTTGATGTTTGCCCAGTTATTTAAATATAATTTTTATGCTTGAAAAGTGTTTTATAAATGTTTTCAAAAAGTTCTGAATCTGCCTTGGCAGGTAGACTCCCAGATATTTTATATTGTCTGAGGATACTTTGTTTTATTTTGTTTTCTTTTTTTTTTTTGCAAGACAAAGGGATTAAGTGGCTTGCCAAAGGACATGCAGCTATGTAATTATTAAGTGTCTGAGGCCAGATTTGAACTGCCATTCTCCTGACTCCAGGGCTGGTGCTCTATGCACTATGCCACCTAGGTGCCACTCTGAGGTTACTTTGAATTGGATGCTTCCTTCTAGCTCTGTCTGTTGCATCTTGCTAGTCATATATCAAAATTTTGAGAATTTATGAAGGTTTATTTTATATCCTGTGACTTGCTAACATTGCTATTTATTTCTAGTAGTTCTTTAGATGATATTTTTGGATTCTGTAGGTATGCCATCATGTCATCTGCAAAGATTGAGGGTTTTGCCTCTTCCGTCCCAATTCTAATTCCTTCAAATTCTTTTTCTTCAATTATTGCTGAAGCTAGCATTTCTAATACAATATTGAATAGTATTGGTGATAATGGGTATCCTTGTTTCACCCCTGATCTTATTAGGAATGCCTCTAGCCTATCCTTGTTGCATATAAAGCTTGTTAATGGTTTCAGATAGAAACTGCTTATTATTCTAAGCAACAATCCATTCATTCCTACACTCTCTCTAGTGTTTTTAGTAGGATTGGATGCTGCATTTTGTCAAAAGCTTTTTGAGCATCTATTGATATAATCATATGATTTCTGATAGGTTTGTTATTGACATAAACATTTATACTAACAGTTTTCCTAACATTGAACAACCCTACATTCCTAGTATAAATAATAATTGATGATAATGTATTATCCCAGGGAGATATTCATTAGGAATTAGGTTTATAACTTTCTTTCTCTGTTTTAATTCTTCTTGGTTTGGGTATTAGCCTCATATTGCTGTCACAGAAAGAATTAGGCAGAATTCTGTCTTCACCTATTTTTCCAAAAAGTTTATATAGAATTGGAAGCAATTGTTCCTTAAAAGTTTGATAAAATTCATGTGTGAATCCTTCTGACCCTGGAGATTTTTTCTTACGGAGATCAATAGTGCCTTTTTGAGTTTCTTTTTTCTGAAATAGGGTTATTTAGGTGTTTAATTTCCTCTTTATTTAATCTGGGCAACATATATTTCTGTAAATATTCATGCATTTCACTTAGATTGTCAAATTTATCGGAACAGAGTTGGACAAAATAATTCTGAATTATAACTTTAATTTCTTCCTCATTGGTGGTGAGTTCACCTTTTTCATATATGATGTAGCAATTTGGTTTTCTTCATTCTTTTTTAATCAAATTGACCAGAGATTTATCTGTTTTATTGATTTTTTTCATAAAAACAACTCTTAGTTTTATTAGTTCCATAGTTTTCTTTGCTTTAGATTTTATTAATTTCTCCTTTAATTTTTAGAAATTCATATTTGCTATTTAATTGGGGGGGTATAAATTGTTCTTTCTCTATTTTAGTTGCATATTTTCATTGATTTCCTCTTTCTCTAATTTCTTTATGTAAGCATTTTAACGTATAATATTTCCCCTGACAGATGCCTTGATTGTATCCTATGGGTTTTGGTATGTTGTTACATTATTGTTATTATCTAGGCTGAAATAATTAATTCTTTCTACAATGTGTTACTTAATCCACTCATTCCTAAAAATAAGGTTATTTAGTTTCCAATTAATCCTTTATCTATACATCCCTGGTCCAATATTACATATGATTTTTATTGCATTATGATCTGAGAAAGATGTGTTTGCTATTTCTGCCTTTCTGCAATTGATCATTAGGTTTTGTGTCCTAGTACATGGTAAAGTTTTGTGTAACTGACATGGACTGCACAAAAAAGTATATTCTTTTCTATCCTCTTTCAGTTTACTCCATATGTATATCAAATCTAGGTTTTCTAACAACCTATTTACCTTCTTAACTTCCTTCTTGTATTTTATGGTCAGATTTTATCTAAATCTGAGAGCAAGATGTTGAGGTCACCCACCAGTAGAGTTTTGCTGTCTATGTCTTCCTGTAAATCCTTCAAGTTCTCTAAGAATGTGCCAGCTATACTATTGGGTGCATACATATTTAGTACTGAAATTTCTTTATTGTCTATGGTACCTTTCATGAGGATATAGTTTCCTTCGTTCTCTCTTTCAACACTATTTTTTGCAGCTGCTTTGTCTGAGATAAGGATTGCTATCCCTGCTTTTTTTTCACTTCAGCTGAAGCAAAGCATATTTTGCTCCAACCTTGCATCTTTATTCTATATGTATCTCTCTGCTTCAAATGAGTTTCTTGTCAGTAGCATATTGTAGGATTATGGTTTTTAATCCACTCTGCTATTCATTTATTTTTTTAAGGAAGAATTCATCCCATTCACATTCAAAGTTACAATTACAAACTCTTTATTGCCCTCCATGATACATTCCTTGTTTGTATTCTTCCTCTCTTTTCTCTTTATCCATATTACCCAGTGATATTTTTTCTGAATACCACCACCTTCAGTGTGTTGCCCTCCAATATCAAACCCCCTCCCCTTTCTTTTCCTTTTCCCTTTTCTCCTTCTACTTTCCCTTTCTTGTTAGTTCCCTTTTTTCTCCCACTCCCTGTTCCCCCCTACCCTTTTCCCCTTTTAATACTTGAAAGGTAAGATAAGTTTTTTAACTTGATTAAGTGTGTCTAAGTTAACTTTAAGCCAAGTCTGATGAGATAAAGATTCAGGTGGTTCTCACCTCCTCCCTTTTTCTCCTGTATTATAATAGATCTTTTGTACTTCTTAATATAATCAGATTTAACACATTCAATCTTCTCCATCCTCCCTTTACTTCCCCCCCCCTTTTAAGGAGGTATTGTTTTTAAATCATTCTATCTGAGCCAAAGAAAAGTTATGGGTGTCTATCACTTCTGGTTATATATTTTCTCTATAGAGTTACAATTGTAAAGAGTTATTAGAGTCTTTCTACCAGTTAGGGATTTAGCCAGTGTCATATAATTGTATAACAGTCTCATGGATAAGTCACAAGGGACCATCACTTCTGGCTAAGGATATTCTTTCTAATAGAGTTACAATTCTCAAGAGTTATGAGAATCTTTCTCACAAGTGGGTTCTCACAAGCCAGTTTCATCTTACTGGATAGCAGTGTTTTCCCCCTTTTATTTTTACCTTTACATATGTCTCTTGAGGTTCCTGTTTGATGGATAAATTTTCTATTTAGCTATGGCCCTTTCATCAGGAAATGTCTGAAGTCTCCCACTTCATTCATTTTCTATCTTTTCCCCTGGAAGTGAAGGATCAGCTTTACCAGATAGTGGATTCCTGGCTGGATTACAAGCTCCCTTGCTCTTTAAAATATCTCATTCCAGGTCCTTCGATCCTTAATGTTGATGCAGCGAGGTCCTGAGTAATCCCTACTGTGACTCCTTGTTATTAAAATTGTTTCTTTCTGGCTGCTTGCAGGACTGAACTTCTGTTAAGAGGTTTCTTTAATGCTATTTTGGGGGGAATCAGGAGCACTTTATGCCATGCCCATCATCTCTCCATCATCTTGGTTGGAGTCACACTAGATGTTGGAAGTAAACTAATTAACATCCTTCTTGACAATGGGGCTATCTATCAGGCTTTGCTTGATCATTCAGCGCATTGAAGGGGATGCCCACATCATGGAAATTGAAGGGAAACTGAGGAAATGTTTACAGACAAGACAAGATATCTTCCATTTCAGTTTGAAGATCTACTGTCTGAACACACCTTCCTAGTAATTCCCTCATACCCTTCTACCTTTTGGGGAAGGGATCTCTGTTGAGACATCCCATGTGGGAAATTTGTCACTGCATTCTTCTTCTGAATTGATAAGTAAATCTTTCCTATCTTAATGATAGCTTTCAATGGTTAGCATTCTTTTTGCTTTTAAGCTCATTTTGATTGCTGAATTCTGCTTCTTATTTTTAGGATATATGTTTCCAAGCATTTTGTGCTGGGGCCTGGATCTCCAGAGGTGTGTTTTCTTCTAAAGGCCATGCTTTGCTTTTCCAGTAGTTTGTTCCTTAATCATTCTTGTGTGTTGCCTTAATGTTCCCAGGGCTCTCACTTTGAGGTTGAGACACTATAAGTTCAACTGCTATCTAATTGCTGGAACCCTGGTTGTGCTTTGACCAGAAGTGTCACACTGGTTTTCTCCTCTCCCACCTACATATCATCTTTACGGTCCAAGAGACAGACCATCAATGAAGATCCTCTATGATGTGCAGAGTGGAGAACTTATTTTGCTCTCTTTTTTATGGAATCTGTAGCTTTAATGTCTTTGTTGAGGTTTCATTTAAAGTTGTTTAGGACGGGGCGGCTAGGTGGCATAGTGGATAAAGCACTGGCCTTGGAGTCAGGAGTACCTGGGTTCAAATCCAGTCTCAGACACTTAATAATTACCTAGCTGTGTGGCCTTGGGCAAGCCACTTAACCCTGTTTGCCTTACAAAAAAAAAAAAACTAAAAAAAAATAAAGTTGTTTAGGAAAAAACTCTGGGAGCATGCTAGTTTCTTCCCTCTGTCTTAGCAGTTAGTGTCTCTCACTACCTTCCCTAGGTGCTTAACCATGATCTTTTTGTGAGGGTAGCTATTTTATTAATAAATGTTTAAAGGCATGAACATGACCCTTTTTATCTACATTAGCTTATTATTTCACATGATGGACTATTTTTGCAACTGGGATGAATCTGTGTTCTGTGTAGCAAATTTGGATCTTGTTTCATAGAGCTTTACAACTTAGCTTTTATTTTTAAATAAAGAAAAACATTTCTGGATGACCTAAAGCAAGACTTTGATTTATTTTTTACACAATGAGTGAAAATTGTTTTCTTTTATGGATTTTTAAATTCATATACATATACATATACATATACATATACATATACATATATATATACACATACACATACACATACATGTACAGAAAGAAAATTATAGACATATTTCCCTGATGAATATAGATGCAAAAATATTAAATAAAATCTTATCAAAATGATTACAACAAGTTATCACCAAGATAGTACATTATGATCAAGTAGGATTTATTCCAGGAATGCAGGTTGGTTCAATATTGGGAAAAGTGTTAGTAAACTCAGTTATATCAACAACAAAGCTGTAAGAAATCATATGATCATATCAATAGGTGGTGAAAAAGCTTTCAACAAAATAGAGCATCCATTCCTATTAAAAACAATAGAGTGTAGGAATAAAGGGACTGTTCCTTAAAATAATTAGCAGTATCTATCTGAAACCATCAACAAGCATTATATTCAATGGGGAGAGGCTAGAGGCATTCCCAATAAGATCAGGGGTGAAACAAGGGTGCCCATTATCACCACTACTAATCAATATTGTATTAGAAATTTCAGCATCAGCAATTAGAGAAGGAAAAGAAATTGAAGGAATTAGAATCGGGAAGGAGGAGACAAAACCCTCACTATTTGCAGATGATATGATGGTCTACCTAGAGAATCCCAAGAAATCATCCAAAAACAATTAGCAATTTTAGCAAAGTTGCAGGTTATAAAATAAACCCTCATAAAGCCTCAAATTTTCTTTATGTCTAGCTATACAGCAGGAAGAGATAGAAAGAGAAATCCCATTCAAAGTAACCTTAGACAATATAAAATACTTGGGAGTCTATTTGCCAAGACAGACTCAGAATCTTTTTGAAACAATTATAAAACACTTCTCATACAAATGAAATCAAATTTAAATAACTGGGCAAATATCAACTGCTCATGGATAGGTAGAGCTAATATAATTAAAATGACAATTCTACCAAAATAAACTCTCTGTTTAGTGCCCTACCAGTCAAAATTCCAAAAAAATTACTTTAATGAGTTAGAAAAATTTGTAAGTAAATTCATATGGAGAAATAAAAAGTCGAGAATTGCCAGGAGCTTAATGAAAAAAAGTGCAAAAGAAGGTGGCTTAGCCTTACCAGATTTAAAATTATATTATAAAGCATCAGCCATCAAAACTGTTTGGTATTGGCTAATAGAGTGGTGGAGCAGTGGAATAGACTAGGTGTAAAAGCAGGAGATGATTACAGTAATCTGCTGTTTGATAAAGCCAAAGAGTCCAGCAATTGGGATAAAAACTCCCTCTTTGATTAAAACTCCTGGGATAATTGGAGGTTAATATGGAAGAAAGATAGATTAGACCAACACCTAATACCCTTTACCAAAATAAGATCCAAATGGTTACAGGATTTAGACATAAAAAACAATACTATAAGCAAATGAGAAGATCAAGTACTAGTTTACCTGTCGGATCTATGGAAAGGGAAGCAGTTTATGACTAAGGAACAGTTGGATAACATCACCAAAAACCAATTAGATGATTTCGATTACATTAAATTAAAAAGCTTTTGCACAGATAAAACCACTGTAACCAAGATCAAAGGAAATGTAGTAAATTGGGAAACAATCTTTACAACTAATGATTCTGACAAAGGACTCATTTCTACAATATATAGAGAACTGAGTCATATTTTTCAAACAAAAAGCCATCCACCAATTCACAAATGGTCAAAGGATATGCAAAGGCAATTTACAGATGAGGAGATCAGAGCAATTCATAGCCATATGAAAAAATGCTCTAAATCATTATTATTAGATAAATGCAAATTAAAGCTTCTTTGAGATACCACCTCACACCTTTCAGATTGGCCAATATGACCAGAAAGGATAATGATCATTGTTGGAAGTGTTGCAGGAAATTTGGGACACTATTACACTGTTGGTGGAGCTGTGAACTCATCCAACCCTTCTGGAGAGCTATTTGGAACTACACCCAAAGGGCAACAAAAATGTGCATACCGTTTGACCCAGTAATACCACTACTGGGTCTATATCCCGAAGTGATGATGAAAAAAATGTAAAAACATTACTTGTACAAAAATATTTATAGCAGCCCCGTTTGTGGTGGCAAAGAATTGGAAATCAATTAAATGTCCTTCAATTGGGGAATAGCTTAGCAAACTGTGGTGTATGTATGTCATGGAATACTATTGTTATATTAGAAACAAGGAGGGATGGGATTTCAGGGAAGCCTGGAGGCATTTGCATGAACTGATGCTGAGTGAGATGAGCAGAACCAGAAGAACACTATACACCCTAACAGCAACATGGGAGTGATGATTAACCTTGAACATTCCATCAGTGCAACAATTGAGAGCAATTTTGGGCTCTTTGCAAAGGAAAGTGCCATCTGTATCCAGATAAGGAGCTGTGGAGTTTGAACAAAGTTCCAGGACTATTCCCTTTAATTTAGAAAAAAACCAGATGTCTTGTTGTCTGATCTTGTTACTTCTTAGAATTCTTGTCTCTTCTCTAAGGATATGATTTCTCTCTCACATCAAACTCAATTTGAATCAAGGTACAACATGGAAACAAATTAAAGACTGATAGATTGCTTTCTGTGGGGGGCTGGGGGGAGAGAAGTAAGATTGGGGCGGGAAATTGTACAACTCAAATAATATCTTTAATAAAAATTAATTAAAAAAAAGAAATTCTCATTGTTAAAATCATTCAAGTAGCCAACAAAAAAGAAATAACAGAAATTATGGAGTGCATGCTGAATTTTTTAGAAACAGAATTAAACTCAAAATTTATTTTTAAAGTAACAAAATTATGAAAACACAGACCATTCCTCTTAAAATGGCATGTATGCAGATGTATCCTTCATAGGAAAGGAATTGATCTTCTCATTTTATGTAAAATTTAAATGTTTAATGTATGAAACTTTTAAGTAAAACTGTCAGAGAAGAGGCAATCCCTGGTTTCTTAATATTTAAGTTTAGTAAGTTTAAAAAAATATTTTAAGGATCCCAGCTTACTAAAAATGCAAAACTGATTATAGACTTTGGAAATCTATCAAGTAAATTGTGAGAGAAGTAAGAAATGTATTATATATATATACATATATATATATAATATTTAAGTAATCAGGAAAAGAAAGTTCATACATTCTGTATTGTTAGAGAGTATTTCTTTTTACTTACGAATTTTGAAGGTGTCAGTTATATTAATTTTTAAATGTAAACTACAAAAGCTTATTTTAATGTAGTTTCTTGATTGATAATAAAGAAATTCACATTGGTGTCCCAGTGTATATTTGTATGTTGAAGAGGGAAAGAAAGTGGTTATCAAATCAACAGGATATTCACCTATGCCTTAGACTGAGATCTATTTGTTTGTCATGTCACTTTATATACATTTAATTAAGAAACCCACAAGTTAAATATTGTTTTCTTAATTAAAAGAGAAACATGAATTTTAAAATGATGATTCATATTAATGTAGGTCATATTCTTCCTTCTTTGACTTATTTGGCAAAATTTATTCTACTTTGAGAGAATCTGAAAGAATTTTATAAACCTGCTTAAGATTTAATTTTTCTTCAGTTATTTTTCATTTCTAACTTACTCTTCCAATTTAGGGTTTCTTTTTTTCTTTTTTTCCCCCTTTTTTGTGTTTATAATTAAACATTATTGCATATTAGTGTTGTGAAAGAAAAATCAGAACAGGAGGGAAAAGAACAAGAAAGAAGAAAACAAACAAACTAGCCAACTAAATTTTTTTTTGGTTTTTGTCCTTCATTTTCTAAGACGTTCACAACATCAGGGAGGTGGTGCCATGACGAGCAAATGAATTGGATTTCAGTGAGGTGTGCTGTGCTAAACCATCAGCCTCCCGTTCTCCTCCAGAGCCATCTGGGTCCACTGGCCAGATAGGAATCAGGAAAACTGGAACTGGGCCAGAATGCTTTGATATGAATTCAGACTCCATAGTTCTTTTTGTAGATGTGGATGAGATTTTCCATGGCATTCAGGTCATCTCCAGTAGCCAATTCTTGCTATTTCTGTAGCCAATATTCTCCTGGTTTTGCTCAGTTCACTCAAGATTAGTCTATATGAATATCTACAGTTTTTTAACTATTTGTGTGTGTGTGTGTGTGTGTGTGTGTGTGTAAAATCTACCTACTCATTCTTTCTTATGGAACAAGAGTATTCCTTTATATCCACATAAAACAATTTGTTCAGTCATTCCACTCTTTGTTATCCTCTCAATTTCCAGTTTGTTGCTACCATAAAAAGAGCTCCTCAAATAATTTTGTACATGTGGATATTGTCCACTTTTTAAAAATCTCTTTGAGATACCGAATTAGTAGTGGTATTACTGCATCAAATGTATGTACACTTTTATGCCCGTTTGGACAGAGTTCTAAATTACTCTCCAGAATGATTGTATCAATTTACAATTCTAATAACAGCACATTAGTGTCCCAGTTTATCCACATCTGTGCCAACATTTGTCATTTTCCTTTTCTGTCATGTTAGCTAATCTGATAAGTATGAGGTACCTCAGATTGTTTTAATAACTACTTAGAGCATTCTTTCCATATGTTGTGCTTGTTTTTCTCTTTTTTGGTGATAACTAGGGGTTGATATTTGTCCTTCATTCTTTTTTTTTGCAAGGTAAAGGGATTCAGTGACAGGGCAACACAGCTAGGTAACTATTAAATGTCTGAGGCTGGATTTGAACTCAGGTCCTCCTGACTTCAGAGCTAGTGCTCTATCTACTATGCCATATAGCTGCCCCACCTTCATTTTTGAAGAAGACAATGATATCAGGAGATTTCATGCCAAGACAAGCACAAGGATTTGTGTGAGGGAGTGCTGTGCTAAATAATCAGTCTCATTTTTTCCTCCAGAGTCATCTGAGTCAAGTGGTCAGATATGAATCAGGATGACTGGAAATAGTTCTGAATGCCAGGCAATCTGAGTTAAGTGATTTGTCCAGGGTCACAAAGTTAGCAAGTGTGAAGTGATTGAGTGTGGATTTGAACTGGATTTGAACACACAGTACTCTATTCACTGTGAAATCTAGCTGCCAAATACTTATTCATATTTCTACAAACAGTTTGAATTTCTTGATCTGCAAGCTCCCTTTTCATATCCTTACACTATTCATAAATTGGGGGATTATTTGTGTTTTTATAAATTTGATTCACATTTCTATACATTTGAAAAATGAGCCATTTATTAGAGACCTGCTGTAAAAATTGTTTCCCAGCCTTCTGTATTTCTTTTTATCTTGGTTTCATTATTTTATTGTGTAATTATTTATTATTAATATTATTATTATTATTGTGAATTAAAGTGTTATATAATCAAAATTATCTATTTTTGTAATGGTCTCTAACTCTCATTTAATCATAAATTCTTTCTTCTCCATAGATCTGACAGGGAAGCTATTCCTTGTTCTCTTAATTGGTTTCTGGGATCTCCCTTTATGTCTAAATCAGGTACTCATTTTGATCTTATCTTGGTATAGGATGGAAGATGTTTGTCTATGCTATTTTTTGCCATATTATTTTCCAGGTTTCCCAGGAGTTTTTTCTCAAATTATGAGTTCCAATCATAGAATTGGGAGTTATGGTTCCCTACAACAATGAAATCCTATTGCAAATCTTTTGGTTTACCAAAAGTACTATTGTCATTTAATATTGTGGCTTTTATTACCTAACCTATTCCATTGATCCACCATTCTATTTCTTAGTCAATTGCAATGGATTTTGATGATTATCACCTTATAATATAGCTTTAGATGTGGCATAACTAGGTCTCATTCCTTTGAATTTTTTCATTAATATTTTTGATATTCTTGAATTTTTATGATTTTTTGAATTATGTTTTCTAACTCTAAATTATTTTGGTAGTTTGGTATGATAATGAATATGGAAACAATTTGGACATAATTATCATTTTTATTATATTAGTGTGACCTACGTAAAGGCAATCGATAATATTCTAATTGTTTAGATCTGACTTTAGTTTTGTGAAAAGTGTTTTTATTAAAGAATTTATTTATTTTGAGTTTTACGATTTGTCCCCAATCTTACTTCCCTCCTCCCACCCCCCCATAGAAGGCAAATTGTCGGTCTTTACATTGTTTCCATGGTATACATTTATCCAAATTGATTGTTATGAGAGAGAAATCATATGTTTAAGAAAGAAACATAAAGTATAAGAGATAGCAATATCAGACAATAAGATATCAGGTGTTTTTTGTGAATTTAAGCTAATAGTCTTTGGTCTTTGTTCAAACTCCACAATTGTTTCTCTGGCTACAGAAGGTATTATCTACTGCAGGCAGCTCCAAATTGTCCCTGATTGTTGCACTGATGGAATGAGTGACTCCATCAAAGCTGATCAGGGACCCCATGTTGCTATTAGGGTGTACAGTGTTTTTCTGGTTTTGTTCATCTCACTCAGCATCAATTCATGCAAATCCGTCCAAGTTTCCCTGAATTCCCATCCTTCCTGGTTTCTAATAAAACAATAGTGCTCCATGACATACATATACTACAGTTTGCTAAGCCCTTCCCTCATTGAAGCACATTAATTTCCAATTCTTTGCCACCAAAAACGGGGCTGTTATGAATATGTTTATACAAGTGATGTTTTTATGCTTTTTTTCCATCATCTCTTCAGGCTATAGACCCAGTAGTGGTATTGTTAGATCAAAGGATATGTACATTTTTGTTGCCCTTTGGGCATAGTTCTAAATTGCTCTCCAGAAAGGTTGGGTGAGTTCACAGCTCTACCAAAAATGTAATAGTGTCCCAGATTTCTCACAACCCTTACAACAATGATCATTATCCTTTCTGGTCCTATTGGCCAGTCTGAGAGTTGTGAGGTGGTACCTCAGAGAAGCTTTAATTTGCATTTTTTTCTAATAAGTAATGATTTAGAGCAATTTTGGGTATGACTATGGATTGCCTTGATCTCCTTATCTGTAAATTACCTTTGCATATCCTTTGACCATTTGTCATTTGGGGAATGGCTTTTTTTTAAAATATGACTTAGTTCTCTGTTGTCAAAAACATTAGTTGTAAAGATTGTTTCCCAGTTTACTACATTTCTTTTCATCTTGTTTAAAGTGGTTTTGTCTGTGCAAAAGCTTTTTAAACTAATGTAATCAAAATCACCTAGTTTGTTTTTAGTGGTGTTCTCCATCTCTGACTTAGTCATAAACTGCTCCCCTTTTCATTGATCTCACAGGTAATCTAGTCCTTTATCTTCTATTTTGCTTATAGTAAATTTTTTATGTCTAAATCCTGTATCCATTTGGATCTTATCTTCATATAGGTTATGAGGTGTTGGTCTAATCTAAGTTTCTTCCATACTAACTTCCAATTTTCCCAACAGTTTTTATCAAAGAGAGAATTTTCATCTCAATAGCTGAAGTCTTTGAGTTTATCAAACAGCAGATTACTATAATCATTTCCTGCTATTGCAAATAGTTTATTCCACTGGTCTACCCCTCTATTTCTTAGCAAATTCCAGACAGTTTTGATGACTGATGCTTTATAATTTAATTTTAGATCAGTAGGGCTAAGTCCCCTTCTTTTGCATATTTTTTCATTACATTCCTAGAATTTCTTGACTTTTTATTTCTCCATATGAATTTACTTACAACTTTTTCTAATTCATTAGGATATTTTTTTAGAATTTTGACTGGTATGTCAATAAACAGGTAGTTTAGTTTTGGTAGAATTATAATTTTTATTATATTAACTCTACCTATCCATGAGCAGTTGATGTTTGCCCAGTTATTTAAATCTGATTCTATTTGTGTGAGAAGTCTTTTTTAATTGTTTACAATAGGTTTCCTTTTGTCTATTGCCTTGGCAATAGACTCCCAGGCATTTTATATTGTCTGAGGTTACTTTGAATGGGATTTCTCTTTCTAGCTCTTCCTACTGTATCTTTCTAGACATATATAGAAAAGTTGAGGATTTATGAGGGTTTGTCTTTTATTCTGCTGCTTTGCTAAAATTGCTAATTGTTTACAGTAGGTTTTTGGATGATTTCTTGGGATTTTCTAGTCATACCATCATATCATCTGCAAAGAGTGAGTTTTGTTTCTTCCTTCGCAATTCTAATTCCTTCAATTTCTTTTTCTTCTCTTATTGCTGAAGCTAACATTTCTAACACAATACTGAATAGTAGTGGTGATACTGGGCATCCTTGTTTCACCCCCTCATCTTATTGGGAATGCCTCTAGCCTCTCCCCATTGAATATAATGTTTCTTGATGGTTTCAGATAGATACTGCATATTATTCTAAGGAACAGTCCATTTATTCCTACTAGTGTTTTTAGTAGTAATGGGTGCTGTATTTTTTCAAAAGCTTTTTCAGCATCTATTGATATGATAATTTTCCTAATATTGAACCAACCCTGAATTCCTGGGATGAATCCTCCTTGGTCCAAATGTATTATCCTAGTGATAACATGTCATAATCATTTTGCTAAGATTTTATTTAAGAATTTTGCATCTATATTCATCAGGGAGATAGGTCTATAATTTTCTTTCTCTGTTTTAACTCTTCATCGTTTAGGTATCAGCAACATAATGGTTGCATAGAAAGAGTTAGGCAAAGTTCTGTCTTCTATTTTTCTAAAGATTTTATATAGAACTGGACCAACAGTTCGTTTAATGTTGGGTAGAATTCGCATCAGGCCCTCTAGATTTTTTCTTATGAAGTTCGATGATAGCTTGTTGAATTATTTTTTTCTGAGATATGGATGTTTACTTATTTAATCTCCTCCTCATTTAACCTGGGCAACTTATATTTTTATAAATATTCATCCATTTCACTTAGATTGTGAAATTTATTGGCATAGAGTTCAGCAAAATAATTCTGAATTATTACTTTAATTTCCTCCTCATTGGTGATGAGTTCACCTTTTTCATTTATTATAACATCAATTTGGTTTTCTTCTTTCTTTTTTTAATCAAATTGACCAGAGGTTTATCAATTTTATTGTTTTTTTCCATAAAACCAATTTTTGGTTTTATTTATTCATTCAATAGTTCTTTTCTTCCAATTTTATTAAATTCTTCTTTAATTTTTAGAATTTCTAATTTGGTATTTAATTTGGAATTTTTAATTTGTTCTTTCTCTAATTTTTTTGGTTGTATATTTAGTTCATTGATTTCCTCTTTCTCTAATTTATACATATAAGTATTTAAATATTATAATATTTCCCCTGCCAGCCACTTTGAGTGAATCTCAAAAGTTTTGGTATGTTTTTTCATTATTGTCATTATCTAGGATAAAATATTTAATTCTTTCTATAACATTGCTTGATCCACTCATTCTTTAAAATGAGCATATTCACTTTCCAATGAGCTCTGGGTCCATATCTCCCTGGCCCAATATTGCATATGACTTTTACTACATTGTGGTCTGAGAAAGATGTATTCACTATTTCTGCCTTTCTAGAGTTGATCATTTGGTTTTTATGCCCTGCATGGTCAATTTTTGTATAAGTGCCATGTACTGCAGAGATAAAGATATATTCCTTTCTAGCCCCATTCAATTTCCTTTATATGTCTATCATATATATTTTTTTCTAACAATGCATTTACCTCCTTAGCTTCTTTCTTGTTTTTTTTTTTATGATTCATTGTATCTAGATCTGAGAGAGGGAGCTTGAGGTCTCCCACTAGTAGAGTTTTGCTGTGTATGTCTTGCTGTAGTTCTTTAGGCTTCTCCTCTAAGAATACTATACCACTGGGTACATATATATTCAGTATTGAAATCACTTTATTGTCTATGGTACCTTTTAGGAGGATATAGTTTCCTTCCTTATCTCTTTTAACACTGTCTATTTTTGCAACTGCTTTGTCTGAGATAAAGATTGCTACCCCTACTTTTTTCACTTCAGCTGAAGCAAAATATATTTTGCTCCAACCTTGTGCTTTTACCCTATATGTGAGTCTCTCTGCTTCAAATGAGTTTATTGTAAGCAGCATATTGTAGGATTCTGGTTTTTAGTCCACTCTGCTATTCACTTACATTTTAAGGTAGAGTTCAACCCATTCACATTCAAAGTTATAATTATTAACTCTTTATTGCTCTCCATACTATGTTCCCTCTGTTTGTATTTGCCCCTTCCCCCCCTTAATTGATATTCCCCAGCATTTTGTTTCTGAATACCACCCCTTCAGTGTGCTTGCCCTCCTATATACATCCCCCTTCCCTTTTTTCCCTTTCCTTTTCTCCCTTTTCTCTTCCTTTCCCCTTTTTTTCTCCCCCTCCCTTTCTCCATTACCCCCTCCCCTTTTCCCCTTTTAATACTTGAAAGGTTAAATGTTTTTTTAAGTGAACTGAGAATGTGGGTAAGTTAACTTTAAGTCAAGTCTGATAAGAAGAAGATTCAGGTATTTCTCATCTCCTCCTTTCTTCCCCTCAATTACCAAAGGTCTTTTGTCCCCCTTAATGTAATTAGATTTACCCCAATCAATCCCCTCCTTCTTCCCATCTCCTTCCTCTCTCTCTTTTTAAGGAGGAGGTGCTTCTAAATCATTCTAAGTGAGTCATAGAAAATTTTGAATATCCATCACTTCTAGCTAAGTACATTCTATGTAATAGAGCTACAGTTCTTGAGATTTATTAGAGTCTTTCTCCCAAGTAGGGTTATAGACAGATTCATCCCTTTGGATAGCAGTCTGATGGATAAGTCATGAGTGTCCTTCACTTCTGGCTAAGCATAGTCTCTCTGTTAGAGTTACTATTCTCAAGAGCTATGAGAATCTTTTTCCCATGCTGGGATATAGACAGTTTCAACTTATTGAATAAAGTTTGTTTTTCTTTACCCCACTTTTTTTAAAACCTTTTCATGTGTCTCTTGAACCTCCTGTTCAATGTCCAAATTTTCTATTTAGCTCTTATATTTTCATCAGGAATTTTAAGAATTTTTCCATTTCCTTAAATGTCCATCTTTTGCCCTGAAAAAGAAGGCTCAGCTTTGTGGGATAGTGGATTCTTTGCTGCATTCCAAGCTCCCTTGCTCTTCAGAATATCTTGCTCCAATCCCTTTAATTCCTTAATGTAGATGCAACCAGGACTTACACTAATCCTTACAGTGGCTCCTTGGAATTTAAATTGTTTTTTTCTAGCTGTTTGTAGGATTTGCTCTTTTATCTGATAGTTCTTGAATTTGGACACAACATTCCTTGGTGTTTACTTTTCAGGATCTCTTTCTAGAGGGGATCAATGTATTCTTTCATTAACTACTTTGCCCTCTGGTTCCATGATATCAGGGTAATTTTCCATCACTAGATTCTGTAATATTAAGTCCAGGCTTCTCATCTCTTCAATGTTTTCAGGAAATCAAATAATTCTCAGGTTGCCCCTCCTCAATCTATTCTTGAGGTCAGTGGTTTTGCTGATGAGGTACTTTACATTTTGTTCTATTTTTTTATTTTTTGATTTTGCTTAAAAGACTCTTGCTATCTCAGGAAGTCACGAGTTTCCACAGACTTCCTTCTTTTTTTTAAGGAGTTTTCTTTTACCTTTTGCAACTCCTTTTCCAAATGGTCAATTCTATATTTGAAAGAGCTTTCCATTTGACCAATTGAGGTTTTGAGAGAATTATGTTCTTTTTACATTTGCCCAATTGATGATCTGAGAGGATAATTCTCATTTTGTATTTGTCCTATTTTATTTTCTAATGATTTTTTCTTGTTGCAAGGTGTTGAGTCTCCCAAATTTTTAAATTTATTTTAAACTTCTTCCTTATTTCTTCAAGGAAGTCTTTCTGTGTTGGAGACCGGATCATATTATCCTCAGAGGTTCTAGGTCGCTCTGAGTTGGGTTCCTTCCGAGAATTGTTCTATGAATCCACCTTTCTGCTGACCTTTCTTCATTTTGGGGGAGGGGCTGGTTCACAGAGGTTTGGTGTTGGGATCCCTAGAGTCTTTACTTCTTGAGTGCAATATCTCCAGCTGGCCTGTAGGGGATTCTAGAGGATTTGCTCTCTGAGTGTAATTTTTCCAGATTGCCAGTAGGAGGTGCTGGTTGCTTTCTCTGGAGTGTCTGTGACCTTGATTGAGGTCTTCTCCCTTAGCCTGGAGGGAATGATTGAAGCTGTTAAGGAAAAGGAAAGTGAATAATGAAGCATAGTAGAAAATATCTAAAAAAATCTCTTTTACATCTCCTAAGACCTGATGTCTGCCTGCCCTGTTAGTATCTCTGCAAATCAATATCATTTGATCCTTACCTCTTTAATTTCTTTTGCCTTTAAGCAAATTTTGAGTTTAAGTGATCATGTTTGAGTTTATAAGGATTGCTAAACTGTAATATAATTAATCCATGGAAAAATGTAAAGTTTATTTAGAAGTCAGGAACACTGGAATAGTGAATAGAGGGCCAATCTGAGAGTTAGATTAGATGCTGGTTTAAGTCATCTCCAGCATTTTTTTGTTTGGGTGATATTGGGTGGTTATTAAATTCTCAATTAGTATTCCCCCCACCTTGTTACCTCCTAGCCAACTTTGTAAAATTATAAAATGCAAGACAATTATGAATTTGGACATGATAATTTCCTCCAATGCAATCCTTGTTCAAATGTCTTTTCTTGAATATAATACAATATTTCATTATATTTCTATCCTACTCCATGATTATTTTCTTTAAAAGAAATTAGTGAGACAGGACAATAAAAGGTCCTCCTATTTATATGTTAAACTCAGTTCCCTTGCCATTTTTAATATTATTCTGTCTCAGAAATATGCCTGATGCCATATCTTTGCCTTGTTCTTAGCAAGGTGGTGCTGCTCAGATTAATGTGTGGTCAGGTATATACATATCAAAAACTAGGCTTGAATCAGATGCTAAGAATTTGTACTTAAATTTGAAATTAGGATCATGTTTATAAAATCAATCTAGTCTAAAAAATGCTATTAAAATGTTTTATTTTTAAAAAAAGAAGAAACAAATTTGGTAACTTTTATCCAGTTTTACTTTAAAAAATGATTATACTAGACTCAGACATTTATAAGTTCTTGAGTCTGCATTCATGAAGACATGTTATTGAAGTCATATTTGACTTCTGACATGTACCAGATGTGTGACCTTGGAAAGTCTTTTAACTTCATATTGCCTTAGTTTACTCATCCATAAAATGGAAATTGCCTACCTTCCAGGATTTCTATGAGGATCAAATAGCATAATAAATGTAATACATATAAAGACATTAAATAGTATCTGGTACATAATACATGCTACATAAATTTTGACTCATTACTATTTTTCATATCTTTATTGAAGATAATATGTTAATTTGTAAAAGTCAGGCAAAAGTCCATCTACTATGCAGATCTGGCAATCATTTGATTAACTGAATGTTATACTTTGAATGAATTGCTGAAATATGATCCCAGAGATCCATTGAATCCTTTGGTCTATTGATAAGCTTTTTAAATGATATCATCTCACCTAATGATTATTTGTATTTGAGGGATTACATAAACCTCACCTGTTCTAAACAGCATCTAATTTAATTAAGGAAAGAGACTGAGAACATGGAACAAAAATAAAATATGGTCATAACAGTTGTCTATTTTAATTGTATTACGTTCCTATTCATTTAAACTGAAAAGTATATTTCCTTTCATTTCAGATACATTCTGATCTTCAACAAGTTCCTTAATTATATATAATCTGTTTTTATTTTACAATACACTTATAACAAATACATATAAACTAAATTCAAGAGGACATTTCCTATAGCTCCTATCCCATTTAGGTATTGCAATATTTCCAGCACTTAATTGCCATTATTTTCCATTCAAATACAGACATACCTCTAGAATGCCAATTAGATATTCTTAAAATGAAGAAACGCTTTAAGGACCTGTCATTAAATAAGAGGGAGCAGGAAAATTGGCTTTTTGTTCCCAAGAAACTGTTTTCAAGGATGTAAAATTGATTGAAAAATATGCCAATTGCTTTTGGTTTTATCTTTTGATAGTGTTGTTAAATTGTATTCTTTCTACCATACACAAGAATTTTACATATATAGTAATGACATCTAGATGCTATTACTTTTAATGAATTTCTAAAATGAAAATTGCTTTTAGCTTTTTCCTTATGCTTTGAATATAATTGTGGAGAAATAATAACAAAAACAACAACAAAATCTGAGCTCTGATTTTAAATTGGTCTCCCCTGGAAGTTGTATTAAACTCTCCAGTCAAGGGGCAGCTTTGGTGTACATATTACAATTATTTAAATTGTTAAAACAAACCACAACAGGACCAGTAAATACAACTAGTTGTTGTTTTTCAAACTGGTTATGTTAAAAAATTGTCTAACTATTTGACTGTATTTGTTTTTATTGTCTATGAGCTTTTGATTTTAAGAGAAAGGTATTGGGGGGAGGGGTTGTGAAAGAAGAGTGTGAAATTTCTGTAAGAACCTCTATCATAGAAATGTTTTCCACCAGAACAGATCTATAATTCATCTGAAATGTATAGTTTTTTAGAGTGGTCTTTGTTAGTGAGATATCAAGAGTTTCTCTTTAGTCTCATAATGTTTTGTATCAGAGACTAGATGTTAACTTGAATGCAGGACATATTAATTTAAATAATACTCTATTTTAGCTCTAATATATCAAGTTATCTCTTTTTATTGGCAAAAAATAAATAAAATATAAAAGTTATCATGGTAGTCATAGTGTATAGTCATGACTACAATATTTAATGTAATCTATAAAATCTAGTTTACATTATTATGGGTCTATGCTGTTCCCCAACCATTGTGGGGATAAGAAGAATAAAAAAAGGACAAAGTAAATCTATTAAGCCTTGCAGCAAATTACAAAAATATATGTTGAAGCAAAAGAAATTCCTCATATCAGCCATGTTTATAAAAAAGGCATATCTCATCCTGAATCTTGAGTTTATTTCATATTTCTCAGTTGTGGGTAGCTGGCTTTTTAAAAATTGAATCAATAATCAATAATTTAGTAAATATTTTATGTGACTTCTATGTAAGCTATAGATATTAGGAATTATGTTTATTAGAGTTCTTAAGACTTTAATACTTTTCAAAATATTTTTCCGATCATTGCTATTTTATAAATTGTTAGAATCTGGTTACTGTTTAAACTTTCATGGGCTTTCCTCAGAACTAACATGAATTAAGCCACTTAACAGATTTTTGGATCAACAGAACCCACAGAAGAACAGAGGGCAGCATATTGCAGAAAGGTTTGTCACCGGGTGGGGGAAGAGAATAAAGACCTAGTGCAGGGATAGCAGGGTGAAACTGGGGGACTAACCTGAGAACTGTGGCTGAAAACATTGTGGTGTGCACAGTGGACAAATAGGGGGCACCCATCTAGCCAGTTCAGCTAGTCTGGAAGACATGGGTCATGAGCCCCCATGTTCCCAACAGAATCCAGTTTGTTACTGTGGGAGGATCTGACTTCCCTCAGTCCAAACAGAAAAAGAAACGCAGGTGTTTTCACACTGTTCCAAGTTAAGAATGTGGGCAGCAGATCTTCCACAGTACTGATTATCCAGAGAGAACTTCTGTCTTTTCTAACCCTGATCGTCTAGCCCAGATTATGCGAGGATAGCTCTTATCCAGACCTGGACCTAAGCAGCAGATCACTGAAACTTCCAACACAGACAATCCAAGAAAATGTTCTAGTCCCTTACTGGATAGTCCACTGAGTAACCCTGAGGAGTTCCTAACTCCATTGAGCAAGGTAGCTAGGAATCTAAACACTGAAGGTCTGAGATTCAGCCCCTCTCCCAACACAAGAAACTGAGGAAAGTCAATATCCCCAAGTGAAAAAGGCCAGTAAAAAGCAGATCTATTCAATATTACCTTGGACACTACCTAAGAAATGGAGGAAAGAGGGAAATCTCTATGTGAAACTTCAGAGTAGACTATAAATTTGTCTCTAGCCCAAAAAATTGCTTAGAAGAAATCAGAAAGGAGCTTCAAAAACGAATATAAGAATTGAGAAAACAAAGGCAAGAGAAAATTAATACTATATAAGAGAAAATCTTACAACAAATAAAATTATAAAAGAAAACAAATCCTTAATACATACAATTGGACAAATGCCTAAAGAAAATTATTCCCTTAAAAATACAATTTGGCAAAAGGAAAAGCATAACAACTCCTTCAAAATCAAAACTGATCAATTGGAAAAGAAAAAGGAAGAAATTCTTTAAAGAAAAAGCATTGGAATTTGTGGGAACTAATGAATTCATGAGACACCAAAAATATGCTGACCAAAATTTAATAAAATCACAAAAAAAGAAGAAAATAGAAAATATCTCATTGGTAAAACATCTGCTTTGGAAAACAAATTAATGACAAACAATTTAAGAAACATAGGACTACTTAAATACCTTGAAGGAAAAAAAAAGTCCTGCAATAGCACCTAAAGTTAAAGAGAGCTGCCCTGATACTCTGGAACTAGAGGGAAAAATAATTGTTGAAAGAATACATGGATCCCCTCCAGAAAGGGATCCTCAGAAGAAAAGACCAAGGAATATTGTGACCAAACTCCAGAATTATCAGATTAAGGAGAAAATCTGGCAAATGACTAGAAAGAAGCAATTGAAATACCAAAGAGCCACAGTCAGGATTACACAGGACCTAGCTGTTTCAAAATTGAGTAATCAAGGTATATGGAACATGGTATTCCTTAGAATAAAATTCATTAAAAAGAAGGGACTGTAAAGAAATGGAGAAGAAGGGGAAGTTCGAATGAAGCAAATTACATTGCATTAATAGATGCAAAGGATATATTGCAATTTATCAGAAGAAGGGAAAGATGAGAACTGCCTGCATTTTAATATCAACAGACTTATCTCTAAAAAATGTTTAACACACTCAGCTGAGTTCAGAAATTTTTCTTACCTTTCAATTTTTAGAAAGGAAAAGTGGGTGGGGAGGAAAGGAGGGAGTGATAGGAAGGAGGGAAGAAAGAAGGGGGAAAAAGGAAAGGCGAAAGAAAAGAGAGTGTATGGATAGAAGGGGAAAACAATTTGATGGACGTGGTATTCAGAAGTCAAAAACTAGGTAGAAGGGAAAAGTTAAAAGAAGGGGAAAATTATAAATTGAGAGGAGACAGTATGAAGGGCAATAAAGAGTTAATAATTATAATTTTGAATGTGAATGGATTGAATTCTCCCATAAATAGACATGAATTGCAGAATGTATTAAAACCCATAATCCCACAAAAAAAACTGCTTACAAGAAGCACATTTGAAGCAGAGAGAGATATACAAAATAAAGATAAACAGGTGGAGCAGAATATATTATACTTCAGATGAAGTGAAAAAAGCAGTAGTAATCCTTATCTCAGACAAAGTAGTTGCAAAAATAGGGCTAATTAAAAGAGATAAGGAAAGAAATTATGTCTTCCTAAAAGGTACCACAGACAATGAAGTAATTTCAAAACTAAATCTAAATGCACCAAGCAGTATTGCATTTAAATTCTTAGAGGAGAAGCTAAATGGCTTAAAGGAAGACAGCGACAGAAAGCCATTCTTTTTTTTTTTTTAAGATTTTCTTTAGTTTGAAATTCACAATTTTTCCCCTAATCTTGCTTCCCTCTCCCTACCTCCCACAGAAAGCAGTTTGTTAGTCTTTACATCAACAAACTATTCTTATGGAGGATCTCAACCTCTCTTTCTCAGTATTGAACAAACCTAACCATAACATAGACTAGAAGTAAATTAAGGAGATGACTAGAATATTAGAAAACTTATATGCAATAGACCTCTAGAGAAAATTGAATGGGGATACAAGGGAACATATGTTTTTTTTGCATCCTGCAATAGCACCTAAACAAACATTCACTATTTATGAGGAAAGAAACATCTCATGATCAAATGCAGACATACAGAAATATTGAATGCATCCTTTTCAGACTATGATGCAATAAAATCACATTCAATACAGGTCCGTGAAGAGATAGACCCAAACTAAGGGGAAATTAAATAATTTTAAAGAATGAATGGATCAAATGATAAATCACTGAAATAATAAAAATTTACTATATATAAATATAAAATAATAAGCAGTATATATCTGAAGTCATCAACAAGCATTGTATGCAATGGGGATAAACCAGAAGCTTTCTCAGTATGATTGGGGTAAAACAAGGATGTCCATAATTATCAACTATTATTCAGTATTCCAGTAGAAAATGTATCTTTAGCAATAAGAAGAGAAAAAGAAATTGAAGGAATTGGAATTAGCAATGAAGAAACAAAATTCTTCCTCTTTCCTGATGATATGATGGTATACCTAGAGAACCCTAAGAAATAATCTAAAATCAATTGAAACAATTAACAACTTTAGCAAAATTTTAGAGTACAAAATAAACCCACATGAATCCTCAGCATTTCTCTGCATTATTAATAAGATATAGCAGTAAGAAATAGAAAGAGAAATTCCATTTGAAATAACTTCAGAAAATCTGAATATTAAAGGATTTAAAGAAAACTATTGAATTAATAAATAGAACTAAAAGTTTCCTCTATGGAAAGATCAATAAAACAGATAAACTCTTGGTTAATTTGATTAAAAAAAAAGAAGAAAACAAAATTACCATTATCAAAAATGAAAAATATTAATTCACGATTATTGAAAAGGAAATAAAAGTAACAAATCAAATTATTTGCCAATCAGTATGTGAAAAAATTCTCAATCTAAGTGAAGTGGCTGCATATTTAGAAAAACATAAACTGCCTAGATTAAAAGAAAAGGAAACTAAATACTTTAATAATCCCATCTCAGTCAACGAAATTGAGCAGTCAATGAATTCCCTAAGAAAAAAATCTCCAGGGGTGGCTAAGGACCTACAGTGGATAGAATATGGGCCTCGGAGTCAGGAGTACCTGAGTGCAAATCTGGCCTCAGACATTTAATAATCACCTAGCTTTGTGGCCTTGGCAAGTCACTTAAACCCATTTGCCTTGCAAAAAAAACACCACCCCCCAAAAAAAATAAGAAAAGAAAAATCTCCAGGCCCAGATAGATTCACAAATTCAAGGAGCAATTATGTGCAATTTTATATAAGCTTTTTGAAAAAAAAGGTGCTGATACCTAAACCAAGAAGACTCAAAACAGAGAGATAAAATTAAACAATTACCCTAATGAATATGTATGCAAATGTTAGAAATAAAATATTACCAAAGGTTTACAGAAATTTCTCACTAGGATAATATGCTATGATCAAGAAGCGTTTATACCAGGAATGCAACCTTTGCTCAATATTAGAAAAATTGTCCTCATAATTGACCATATCAATAATAAATATATCATAAATCATATGACTATTTCTATAGATATTGAAAAAGATACTAGAAACACTAGAAAGCATAGGAATAAATGAAATGCTCCTATACCAAGATATAGTCAAAATGGCTATATGAGTTAGGCATAAAATATGAAATTATAATCTATTTTCTGAGATTATGGAATAGTGTATCTCTTATCAGATAAAAGGAGCAGTTTAAGATCAAAGAAGAGATAAAGAACATTATGAAATAAAAAATTGGTAATTGAAATTATGATAAATTGAAAATTTTTCCAACAAATAAATCCAATAGAGCCAAAATCAAAAAGGTAGGAAATAAGTTGGGATAGAATTTTTAGAAATAGTTTTTCTAATGAAGGATCCATTTCTAAAATATAGAGAGAACTGCTTCAAATTTATAAGAATGCAAGTCATTCCACAATTTATAGATGATCAAAAATGTAAAAAGGCAATTTTCATATGAAGAATTAAAGCTATCTATATTAATAAGAAAAAAGTTATAAATATTATTGATTCCAGAAATGCATATTAAAACTTCTCTGGTACCACCTTGCACCTATCAGATTGACTAATACGACTATAAAGGAAAATGGTCAATGATGGAGGGGATGTGGGAAAACTAGAATACTGATGTGCACTTGAGAACTTATCTCATTAAATTTAATTTAATCTAAACTGATCTGTTTCATAAAATAATTTGTAATTATACCTGAAGGCAGTAAAATTATATACCGTTTGAACCAGCAATATCACTAGTGGGTCTGTATCTCAAATAAATAATGAAAAAGAATAAAAAGGGTTAAAATACCCTACATGTACATATAAAGTCATATCAGCTCTTTTAATAGTGAAAAAGAATTGGATATTGAAGTGATGCCCAGCAATTGGACAATGACTGAGCAAATTGTGGTATATGAATGAGAGTGAACACGGCTGTTCTTTATGAAATCATGAGGGACAGGACTTCATAACTGCATGGAAAATCTAGCAAGACATGATGCTGAATGAAGTGAACAGAATTAGAATAATATTATGCACACTAACAGCAATATGGGCTGATGATCAACAACAATGGATTCAATCAGATCTGGATTACAATAATCACAGACAATACTAAAAGACTTGTGATGTAAAATACCATATAATTACAAAATATCAATAATACAGATCTATCTTTAGCATGGTTCAAGATGTGGAGTCCATATTACATTGATTTCTTGTTTTGATTAATTTTTTTTATTAAGACATCTTAATAAATGGCACAACTCTCTCAAGTGGGGAGGGTTGAGGAATCCTAGAAATCTTAGGTCTAATATGCAATCTGAAAGACTTTTTTCCTGCCCCTTCTTGCCGATCATTGGCTGGGGTCACAAATCCAATTGTTAGCTTTATCCCCATACATTTTCCCCTCCATATTCCTTATACTAATGGGTAAGAACAGATGCCTCCTTGAGCATGTGCAAAGAAGAAGGATGCAGACTTTAGGTTAATTTAGAACTAGGTGAAGCAGACCTGGCCTAATCTCAGGTTTTGATAAGATTGAGGCTAAATCTTTTGTCTTAACACAGTAGCTGCCAATAAACAACAATATAGACAGGCCCCAGTCTTTGTAATGTAAACTAACAATTCTCCCTTCACATTCTTGTGGAACCCAAACACCTCCAAATTCCTCACAATTTCCTCTTTTCTTTCTTAAAAGGAATGTGGGTTCCACATGTTATTAGTGATTTCTTTCTTAAACCAAAATCTTTGTTATTGGCATGATTACTGATTTTTTATTCTATCAAGATTTTTACTTCCTCATTATCAGGGATATGGACCTGTACTATTTTCCAGGTTTGTGTGGGAGCACATGCCAACTTTCTGAAGTCTTTACTACTTTCATATTGTCATCTATCTTTAGGCAGAAACTTGATAAATTCAATTTAACACAAATTCTTCCTTTTTTGATCAAATGTCTAATGCAAATCTATGTTGAATAAGTCTCTGTCTTGTTTGCATGACTTAGCAAGTCCAGGGTCCTAGCTCTCTGATTGTCAATTGTTTCCACTACAGCTAAGAATCTAATCCGGATATAAACTGGGATTGCATAATTCCAACACCCATCCTATTCCCAGGTACCAAATCCATAATTCTGAATAACAACTCCCTGAAGCAATCCTTGGCAGATGCATATACTTATGGTAATCACAATTTCCTTTACCTTAATGGATCCTGACAATGGATCCAGGTACATCTTTATGTGTCACATGACTCTCAATACATATATCTTAGTAAATTATGCAACCAAGAATACATACTGTGCTTCTGGACCTAATCCACAGGCATTTGCTACATACCAGGAAAATAGTCTGGCCAGAATGGTATAAACAATAGTCTCCCTGAACTGACTCAATCTATGCCAATGGTGTGTCTCTCCTCTGGACGAGAATCCTATTCCACAATCCACCTCTGACTAGGAACTGAGAATCCAGACTGGACCCAAAGGGACAGCACCCAAGGATAATTCTCAAACTTCTGTGGACCACCAAAAGTCCACCAATTAGCCACATGAAAAGACTGGTCAGTGTCTTCTGTCAGTTGGATTTCCCTCCCACCATTACTAATGCCCTGTGTTTTTTTTTTTTTTAGATCAGATAGAAGATTCTACCTCAATAGGATATACAGACTCATGTAGGATATAATCATATCATCCCACAATCTCAATCTCCTTTTCTCTCAATGGAGAACATCTTCACCCTGCTTCTCTTCCTCCTTCTCATAAGGAGATGGACATAAGTAGGGATGTCACACTTACAAAATCAAGGAGAAGCTACAGGTATCCAAAGGGATAGATACACTGACTGAACAATGTACACACAGCCAAGAGATGGTGGAAATGAATTGGTCCAGTGTCTTTCCTCTCTTCTCTTTGCCCCTGAAGACATCCTATGTCCTTCTGCATCTTCTGAATCTATTCCACAAGGTCCTCTCTAACTCAGGAGATTTGTTGAGGCCCTATCTTCTGGTAAAGAAATTGCTTAACATTTTACTCAGATAAAAGCACATATTTTCATCACAAGACAGTGAGATTATGGAGTTTTTTACAATCTATATATTGTCTTACTCATGTCAAAATCACATACATACTTCAACTTTCTTTTTTTTTTTTTTTTTAGATTTTTCAAGGCAATGGGGTTAAGCGGCTTGCCCAAGGCCATACGGCTAGATAATTATTAAGTGTCTGAGGTCGGATTTGAACCCAGGTACCCCTGACTCCAAGACTGGTGCTCTATTCACTGCGCCACTTAGCCATCCCCACACAATAAACTTTCATATATGTGTCAATACATGAATAAACTCCACTGAGAATTACCACATTGCCTTAAGATTTTATCATATCATATTTCTTAACCTTTAGCTCTCATTGAAATAATGACTCAAATGTCCTTAACCAAAATGATTTTTTTTCCAAAGTAATCCCAAATATACCTTATATTTTTATTTTTCCTGTTGTATTTATCTGACTCATATTCCTTTCCTTAAACTATACCTTGAAAGTTTAATTATCTTAAAATTTTCTTCTTCTTCTTCTTACCTAAATATCCCTTTTTGCATAAAAATTTAGATAACTTAATTCCTATGTTAACATGTAGCTGATAGCAGATATCAGAGTCACACAGCTAAACTATCTGGTTATTAAATCCAATTTACCTAAAACTACTTACTTTAAAGATCTAGGATATCAAAGGAAAATTCTTTCATAATGTATATATACAATATATATATATATATATATATATATATATATATACATATATATATATATGTATATATATATATTTAAATATCAAGTTTCCAGGCATAGGTCATGTGGGTAGTCAAATGTCTTAGGCCAGATTTATTTTACCAGGTGACAGATTATCCAAATGTCATTTGTGGGAAGTCCAGTCAAAGGGTCCAACCTCAGACCTCACTGAAAAGCCTCTGTTCAACTGTATGTCCCCATCACCTGAAATCTTCAGTCCATTGACTTCCTTGGCTCCAAGAACAACACATTGATGTAGTAACACTTCCTTTTTGCTGTCCATCCTGGTATCTGACATAAAAAGAGAAAACTGATCAAAAGTCCCATGATCTAAAATAGTTGTTTTACCCAATTAGAGTATCGAGTGGGTCCAATTCTTTAAATTCCAATTCTAGTCTTACTGGTTTCCCAATTAATGAATCCCCTATCTATAGCTCTGATTGTCCTTCCTAGGTCCTTGCTCAAACCAGAAATTCTAGCTATGGTTGGCTGTACATGCTTCATCTCTTACCTCATACTGGGGGCTTCTGATCTCCAGACCCAAATGCCTTGGTCTGAAATCATATCTACTGTGTCTATATAAAGATGGTACATCAGATTCCCCTTGACTAGAGAACTCTCCTTTTACCCTGTTGTCTTTTATTACAAATATACACTTCTTTTGGTCAGAAGATTGCCTATCATTTCCTAAATTCTCACATAAGTCATAAGCTAAATATTTTCACAGAAAAATCTCAAATTATCTTTCTTGTGTTTCTCTTTCTCATATTACAGAGGTGCTTTTACTTCAAAGCAAACAACCATAGTTTTGATATATATATATATATATATATATATCTCAAAAATAGTCCCAAATTACATATATAATTGAAAATATTCTATACATAAATTTCTTAAGCTAATAGCCATTCTTAACAGTCAAATTACTCTCAGAGATTTTTTCTTTTTTCTTTGTTTTGAAGTTTTTGCAAGGCACTTGGGGTTAAGTGGCTTGCCCAAGGCCACACAGCTAGGTGTTTAAGTATCTGAGGCCAAATTTGAACCCAGGTACTCCTGATTCCAGGGCTAGTGCTCTATCCACCATATCACCTAGCTGACCCCAGAGATTGTTCAAACCATTAGAACAAGATGACTTTAAATTTCCCAGCATGTATTATTATTTCCAATATACATAAACCAACAAATCTACCCTAGAATGGGTTATAATTTTGTGATATTTTCCTTATTACTCCTTCAAAACCATCACATGTTAATTACAGGTTTTAACATTATAGTATCCAAATAGCTTATATGTTCACAAGAGATAATACAATCTCTCTGCAATTACAAAAGAATCTCACATAACTGATAAACATATTTTCCTCATCAATGTTATCTTACAGTGGGACCACACAATTGCTATTTATTCAATCATCAGTCAGAGACCCTCACATCAGTTTTACCCAGAGACTCCAAGAATCTAATATCATATATATGATACATTTAAAACACAAATGTAATTCTCATTTATGCCATGTTTAATCTGATATCAAAGGACTAAGTCATTACATGAAACAGTTCATTTAGTTTGCTAGCAATTATACAATTAAACTTCTCAACAGTTCAGTTTGATAAAAGCTTTAGAGTACAGGAATTCTGGGGTGGAGCCAAGATGGCAGAGCTAAACTAACATGCTCCTGGAGATTTCTGCTTCCAAAAATAAATGAAGCCTCTACTCTGACATTCACACTCCAGATCCCACCAATAAAAAGAGAAGATTCAAAGAAGTTTTCAACTGTAGACATCAAGGAGGATCTTTAGTGAAGGTCTGTCTCCTTGGGGGAAAACAGGGAAGTAAAATCCAGGAAATGAGAGGGAAGGGAAAGCCAGCAGGAGACTTTTAGCTGCAGTGCAATCCAGGTTGTGACAGCTTAATAATAAGAGAGCTCCTGGCAGCTAGATAGCAAGCCAGCAGGGAGGATCCCAACTCTAAGCAAAGTCTCAACCCTGAGAAAACTGGGGTAAAAGACAAACCTGGGTTGGGAACAAACCACTGTTAAGTCAGAACCTGGACATTAAGGAGGACAAATACCTCTGCAAAGGCAAGGCCTGGACTGTATAGGCAACATCTTGTTCAACAACCTTCAAGGGATCAGACCCCATTCCTAGCAAAATCAAAACTTGGATCTGTACTCCCTACATACTAGATCAGGACTAAAACTAAAAAGATGAATAAAAAAGCTAAAAGAGCACTAACTGTAGAAAACTACTTTACATTCAAAGATGTCAGCAATGCCATGTCTGAAGAAGAAAGCAGTGAAAAATCACTCACAGGGGAGTTATCAATACAGTCTATAAATTGTACTCAAATATAAAATCTCATTGAAGAGTTGAAGAAATAATTTTAAAAACCAAAGAAAATAGAAAGAAGAAAAATGGAAAAAAGAAATGAAAATCTTGCAAGAAAATTATGAAATGTTGATCAAATAAATCAACTCAAATAAAAGTAAAAATAACCATCTCTAAATGAAAACACTGAGGCTAATTGAAGAAAATAAAACCCTAAAAATTAGAACTGAACAAATAAAAACCAATGAATCTACAAGACTACAAGATGCCATCAAACAAAATAAAATGTCTGAAAAACCTGAAGAAAATATAAAGTACATTTAGAGAAATGAGTGACCTGGAAAGTAAATCCAGAAGAGACAATCTCTGAATCATTGGACTACCAGAAACCCTGGGCCAAAAAAGAACCTGTAATATATAATTCAGGAAATTATAAAATTGCCCAAATGTACTAGAACAAGATAACAAAAAAAAAACATTGAAAGAATTCACAGAACCCCTCAAGAAAGAAACCTGAAGAAAAAAACTCCAAGCATTGTAATAGCCAAATTTCAGAACTCTCAAATAAAGGAGAGAAGACTCACACAGGACCTATCAGCCTTAACATTCAGGGATGGGAATAACTGGAAAAGCACATTTCAGAGAGCAAAGGACCTGAGATTACAATTCAGAATTACTACTCCACAAAATCCAACATATAATGTTAGGGAGAAAGATGGATGTTCATCAAAATAGAGGACTTGCAGAATTTCCTGACACAAAGACAAGAACTGAAGAGAGAATTCAATCACCAAATACACAGCTCAGGAGTTCCATCAAAATGAAAAAAAATAGTAAGTTGAAAAGGGGAAGGAAAAAACATGAGAAAACAAAACAAATGTTAAATGGTATACAACTCTACAAAAGATATAACACTTCTAATTCTTTAGGAATTTACTTTTCTAAGTTTAATTAGAGGATAGAATGTAATTGAAAGGAATGAACCAAAATAATATGGGAATAATTGGATCTTATCTCTCTATTGTAGAGGTCCATGATCACATCACTATGTTTGAGACAATGCCCTGAAGAAAAACAGGGGTGTTAATTGTAAACTCAACTGTCTCATTATTCTTTGACTCACTTTAATCACATGGTGCTTAGAATCTTGTTTAATAAAGACATCATAAACTGGGAAAACTTGAGTTAGTGTCTATGGAACTTACAATCATCTGAAAAGTTTTCAAGTGAGACCTCCAGAACCTCCCAGTACTTAGAGACCTTTAAGATTCTTACAGTTAATGAAAACAGTTTTTGATTTAACCCATGCATTTAATAAGGTGTTAATAATTCTGGGGGTGGGGGCTGGGAGGTAAAGTGTAAAAGAAAATTGGCCTGGCAGAGAGGGGCACAAATAGTTCAAGAAAAGATGTGACTTTGGATGATACTTTGGCTCCTAAGGAGGATTGTGAGTACTTGAAAGATCCTTGAAAGGGGGGGTAAGATTAAAAAAAATGATTTTAATTATAATTTGTTGCAATTTGAGTCAATGCTGCTTATCAAGCAATCAGGTAAACAATCTGTGATGTTATCCTGATAACAATAGGAGCTTATCAAGCAATCAAATAACCAAACTGTGATTGATGAAACCTGATATTAGAGTGCTAAATGAAACCAAGAGAAGAGGCACAAAGATTTATAATTTTACAGGAAAAGAAGGAAAAATGTGAGTACTATGTAAATTCTATTGAATAGATTTAACTCAGTGAGGGAATAATATACATTCCCACTTGGCTTTAAAAATGTAACTTAATCTACAGGAAAGGTGGGGACTAGGAAGGGGAAAGATAAGGAAAGTAGTGACTTGTAAAATAGAAAGAAAGGTATAAGTGAAAATAAACTGAAAGCTAAATTTTTAAAGAAAAATCTAAGGGGAAAGATAGTAAAATTTTGATGAGGAGGAATAAGTGAAAAGGAAAGAGTTAAATATAGATGGAGAAAGATAGCATGGAGAGAAATATTGAATTGGTAATCTTTAACTTTAAATGTGAAGGGGAATGAACTGTCTCATAAATGGAAGCAGATAGCAGAATGGATTAAAAACCAGAATCTACAATATGTTGTTCATTAGAAAGATATTTGAAGCCAAGAGGTACATACAAGGTAAAGGTAAAAGGTTGGAACAAAATATATTATGCCTCAGCTGAAGTAAAAAATATGGGGTAGCGATTCTAATCTCAGACAAAGTAAAAGCAAAAATCAATCTCATTAAAAGAGATAAGGAAACTACATCTTCTTAAATTCACCATTGGCAATGAAGCTATGTCTTTAAAAAACATGTATGTACCTAGTAGTATAGCATCCACATTCCTAGAAGAAAAGCTGATTAATTTGTAAGGAAACATAGGCAGCAAAAACTTTAATAATGGGAGACCTCAATCTCTCTTTCTCAGAACTAGATAAATCTAAAAACAAAATAAATAAGGAAGTTAAGAAGGTGAATGAAATCTTAGAAAACTTAGATATGATAGATCTATGGAGAAAACATAATGGGGAAAGAAAAGAATATAAAATTTTCTTAGGAGTATGTAGCACCTTCACAAGAATTAACCATGTACAAAGGCCCCAAAACATTAAAACTGAATGCATAAAGGTAGAAATAATAAATACACACTTCTTAGAACATGGTGCAATAATAATTACAAATAATAAAGGATCAGGGAAAGATAAATAAAAATCTAATTTTAAATGAAATACCTTTATCATAAATAATGGGTAGATCATGCATCAGATAATAGAACTATCCAATAATTATGTCAAAGAAAATAATAATGAGACATCATGCCAAAATATATGGGATGTAGTCAAGGGGTTTTGAGGGGACATTTTATATCTCTAAATGCCTATTTGAATAAAATAGAGAAAGAAGAGATCAATTAATTGAGTAAGCAACTATAAAAAGTAGGAAAAAACAATTAAAACATCCCCAATTAAATACCATATTAGAAATTCTGAAAATCAAGGGAGAGATTAACAAATTTGACAACAGCAAAAACATTAATCTCCTAAATAAAATTAAGAGTTGGGTTTTATGAAAAAGTGAATAAAATTGATTAAATTTTGGTTAATCTGATTTTTAAAAAGAAATAAGATAACCAAATTTTCAGTTTCAAAAATGAAAAGGGTGAACTAATGAACAATGAGGCAGAAATTAAAGAGACAATTTGGAGCTACTTTGCTGATTTATATGCCAGTAAATTGGATAACTTAAGGGAAATGGATGAATATTTACAAAAATACAAACTGCCCAGTTTAATAGAAGAGTGAAGAGTTTATCAAATAACCCCATTTCAGAAAAAAAAAGAAATTGAAGAAACCATCAATAAACTCCCTAAGAAAAAGTCTCCAGGTACAGATAGATTTACAAGTGAATTCTACCGAACATTTAAGGAACAATTAATTCTTGTTTTATATAAACTACTTAAAAAAATAGGAGAGGAAGGAGTTTTGCCAAGCTCCTTTTATGACACCACCATGGTGCTGATAACTAAACCAGGAAGAACCAAAACAAGGAAAGTTATAGACCAATGAGACTTCAGCAAGTTATTGCCAGGATAATATACCATAATCAGGTTTGATTTATACCAGGCATGTAAGGATGGTTCAACATTAGGAACACATCCAACTTAATTAAACATATCAATAGCAAAACTGACAAAAATCATATGATTATCTCAATAGATGTTGAAAAGCCTTTGATAAAATACAACATCCATTCCTTTTTTAAAACACTGGAAAGTTTACGAAAAAAATGGAATTTTCCTTTAAATAATAAGTTTTATTCATCTAAGATCATCAACAAATATTATATTTAATGGTGATACATTTAGAGCATTTCCAATAAATTCAGGCATAAAAACAAGGATGTCCTGGATTCAGGAGAATGTGAGTTCAAACCCATACTCAAACACTTAACAATTACCTGTGTGACCTTCGGCAAGTCACTTACCCCATTGCCTTAAATAAATAAAACAAATTTAAAAAATAGGTAGAGGATTTAGACTTAAAGATTGATTCCATATATAAATTAATAGAACAAAAGATACTCTTTATCTGAACTCAGGAAAAGAGATAAATTTAGGACCAAACAAGAATTAGAGCACATTATAAATGGCAAAATGAATGATTTTGATTAAATTAAATTAAAAGTATTTTGCACTAATAACATATATGCTACTAAAATTAGAAGGAGAGCAGAAAGCTGGGAAACAATATTCAAAACCAGGGGTTTCTGATAAATGTCTAATTTCTAAAATATATAGAGAATTTCATCAAATGTATAAAATCACAAGTCATTCCCTAATTGATAAATGATCAAAGGATACAAACAGACAATTTTCAAATGAAGAAAATAAAGCAATATATATATATATATATATATATATATATATATATATATATGAAAAATTGCTCAAAATCAAAATTGTTTAGAGAAAGAAAAAAATAACAATGTGGTATAACCTCACACTTATCAGATTGCCTAAGATGACAAAAAGTGAAAATGATCAATTTTGGGGAGTGTGTGGGAGGATTGGGGCATTGATATATTGCTGTGAATGGATCCAACCTTTCTGGAAAGCAAAATGAAACTATGCCTGAAAAGCAATAAAACTGTTCATATTCTTTGACCCAGTAATTAGAACTTCAGGTCTATATCCAGAAGAAATTGTAAAGAAATGGGAAAAGTTTTACATCATCCAAAAATATTCATAGCAGTTCTTTCTGCAATGGCAAAGAATTAGAAATTGAGGAGATGCCCATCAATTGGGGAATGGCTAAGTAAATTATGGTACATGAATACTATGGAATATTATTGTTCTATAAGAAACTATAAATGGTCAGACTCTTGAGAAACATGGAATGACTTACAAAATCTGATGTTGAGTGAAGGGAGTAGAACCAAGAGAACAATGTACACATCAACAACATTATGAAATGAACAACCTTTATGAATGCAGCTTCTCCTGACAGTTCAAAGAGCTAGTAAAATTGTATTTGACTGGTTATGGACTATATCATCATTAATCAGAGGAAGAAAAACAAAGCAAAACACAGATTAAAAAAAACCAACCCTTCCAAATCTGATGAACACTTTATAAAAATAATCTCTTATGTATCTCTTTCCCTCAATGCTAATTCCTCATGCCAAAAATTACTCATTTGAAAATATGTTTAACTATATATGTATGTAAAATATTAACCTGACTGTTCCCTGATGAGGGGAGGGGGATTGAAAGGGAGGGTAAAGGGAAATTTTGTAGCTTGGAAATATGCATGTACAAATGGATGAAAATAAATAAATAAATTTTAAAATAAAAAAAAGCTTTATAGTACCTTGTAGAGAGAATCCAGGACTCACATTTCAAAAACTCCATCCAAAATAAAAATACAAATTGTCATCATTATTAGACTTAACAGTAAAATGAGTTAGAACTTTTCCCCAGAAGAAATCAATAAATATCCCTGAAAAAATGATTATGCGTTTTTTCTTCTTAGTCAAACAATGCCACTTTCCTTTAACTCAAAGGATTTACAATAGTTTAAAATCCCATACCACTTTAACAATCTAGAATATTTAATTACTCTTATCTTGTACAAATTTTGTCAGAATTTAACAACACTAATTCTCCTCTTTCAAAAATCCTCAGAGTGATTCCTAAAACTCCAGTTCAGAAATGGGTCAACCTTAAAAACAACTTTTAAGTACTTTTAGACCATATGGCCAAAGTAGAGACATTCATTAAACAATTTCTTTTCAATAAATGTGTTTTCTAAACCCTGAATTTTATATTTTCTTCCTTTCATCTCACCCGTGGTGGGGTCTATCCCTTTAAAGCTTAAACACTTAAAGTCTCCTGCCCTCCCCTCCTCTTCCACTGGCCAACTATATTCAGTGTTTAGAGTTAAATTAGAATTCATGTCTTCAAATTCTCTTTTCCTTTCTAAATGCTCCTCCACACAACTTCCTCTTTAAGAACCTCCTCCTCTCCTCCCATCAAGGGGGCACTCCTCAGCTGAACTCAGTTTATAGTTCAAGTGTAACATGATGGGATAAAGATTATCACCAACCCACCATTCCTTTCCCCCAACCAAAGGAGAAAACATGGTGTCTTTCCCTGACAGTCATAAGAATAAAAAATAATTGATAATAATAATAATAATGAATAAAAATAAATAATAATAATAATAATAAATCTTCCCTCCTCTAACATCTCAATCTTTCTCTTAAAAGTTCTTTCTCTCTTAAACTCTCCCTGGACCACAGTTTTTTCTCTTTGAGAATTTCCTCCCCACTTTCTCTCTCTAACTCAATACACCAGAGTCTTGAGGGTCCAGTGAGGGAGGGGCTGATCTCCTTAAGTGGGACATTGAATATCTATTTCCTCCTCTCCCATCTTCTGAAGCTCCTCAGCTCAACTCCTAGCTCCCCTTAAACCTTAGACTGACTTACTAGACCCAGGAAATACATAATGCAGACCACTTATACAAGACAGGATATACACAAAATACACACACACCTGACAGGAGCTTTCAAACTCACCCATACCTCAGACTGACTCCAATAGGCTTCCTTCCTTCCAGTTTTCTTGGCTTCTAGTTATGATTCATGAGCTTTCCTTGCCACCAGCAATCTTTCTCATTGGTGGGCTTTAAGATTTTGGGGAAATTTCTGGAGAGGGACCCCAAATCCCCCTCCCTCCCTTTGAGGTACCCTATTATCATCTAGACTGTCCTTCAGGATAGATCACCCAACTGGAGGTCTTCTCAACCAGTCAGGGCTGTTCTGACCATTACCCCACCACCCTGGAAATAGCTTCTTACCCCCACCCCAGACATTTTAATCACTTTTGGCTCCAAACCCCTGCCAATCTTCCCAGAAATATCTGAGATATTTCCCTGGCAGAGAATATCAACAAAATGAGTTTGAAATCAAGCCATTTGCACAGATTATTTTTTGGGTTTCTTCTTGGAATATACCAGGAAGAAAAGAGATTTATATTATATTATTGTGGGCAATCTCCTAAATTGTTATAAATGGCTCATGAATACTCAGTCTAGAGTGATTACAATGATTTTTTTTAAATTAGGACATCTCAATAAATAGTACGCCTCTCTCAAGTGGGAAATTACATTGCTTTCTTTCAGGGTGGGTATGGGAAAGGAGGGAGAGAGGTTGAAAAACAAAAGAAAAAATTGTTGAAAACTAGCATTACATGTGGTTGGAAAAAGAAAAATTAAACATTAAAAATGTCTTTGTAGGAAAAAAAAAGATCTTAGACATTTTTCTAGAAATTATCAAGAATAACTCTCCTGATATTCTATAAACAGAAGGTAAAATAGAAATTGAAAGAATCCCCAGATCACCACCTGAAAGATCACAAAATGAAAACTGCCAGAAATATTACAGCCAAACTTCAGAGCTCTCAAGTCAAGAAGAAAATATTGCAGGTGGCCAGAAAGAAGCAATTCAGTTATTATGGAGTCCCAATCAGGATGACACAAGATTTAGCATTTTCTACATTAAGGGATCATAGGTCTAGAAATAGAATATTCTAGAAGGCAAAAGAGCTTAGATTACAACCAAAAATCTACTACCCAACAAAACTGATCATTCTCTTTCAGGGGAAAATATGAGTGTAGAATGAAATAGGGTACTCTCAAATTTTCCTGATCAAACAATCAGAGATAAAAAGAAAGTTTGATTTTCAAATACAAGAAGTGAAGCATAAAATTTTAAGCAGGAAAGGCAAAACATAAGGGGACTTAATGATCTTGAATTGCTTATATTCCTGCATATTGTGATAATATTGGCAACTCAAGAACTTTCTCATTCATTATGGCAGTTGGATCATATATTGACAAGGTCAGAGTTGAATTTGAATGGATAATATATTAAAATGATAGAGTTTGGGGCAACTAGGTGGCACAGTGGATAGAGCACCAGCCCTGGAGTCAAGAGTATCTGAGTTCAAATCCAACCTCAGACACTCAATGATTACCTAGCTGTGTGGCCTTGGGAAAGCCACTTAACCCCATATGCCTTTCAAAAAGAATAAAATGATAAAGTTAGCCTTCTTTCTTTTCCATAGGTCTGGATGGCAGCAACATTATGTGCTATGGACTGCTAGGAAGTTCTGAAGTCACAGGAGATAGTAGCATGACAAAGAATATAAGAAAGTTCATTTGGGTACTGCCTCGAAGGCCAGCCCATTTGGAGGAGAATCTCATACTAAAAGTATTGACTTGGAAAAAGTTGTTGTTGAAATCAAATAGCTCAATTCTTCCATTAAGAAATGTATTAGATTCCAGCTGATCTAGAATGGAAAAAAATCATTGCCTTTCTTACAAATGATGGCTGCTGTAATTTTATTGAGGAAAATGATAATTTTTTGGTTGCTGGATTTGATCAAAAAGGTCATGCTGCTGGTGATATTTTTGTAGTCTGCCTCAAGGTTGTAAAAGTTGTGAATGTGTCTCCTCTGACTTTGTACAAAGGCAAGGAAAACCAAGATCATAAAAAATTGTATGATGTCTTTGTCATAATAAAAACTTTTCATGTTAAAAAGGATGGCAGTATTGGGAGAAGGAAGAATGTATTAGGAGAAAAAGAAGGGGGGAAGTTGAATGAGGTTAGTTATTTCACAAAAAAGGAGGAAAAAAATTTTTACAGTGGAGTGGAAGAGAGGGGACATGAGGGCGAATGAGGGGGCCTTACTCCAATAGAAATTGACTCAGAGAGAGAAAATATAAACATTCAGTTGGTATAGAAATTAATCTAAAATAGGAGTAGTAGGAGGAAGGAGAAAAGTAGAAGGAAAAATGGGAGAAAGGGGGAGATAGGTTGGTGATGGAAGGGAAAACTGTGGAAGGTAGCAGTCAAGTGCAAAACACTTTTGACTGGGGACAGGGAGAAAGCAAAGAGAGAATGAAATAAATGGGAGTGGGGTGAATAGGATGGAGGGAAGCATAATTGGCAATAATAATTGTGGGGCAGCATATTGAAACAAATTTCTCTGTAAAGGACCCAAATTCTCAAACATAGAGATCTTAATCAAATTTATAAAAAATAAGAACCACGACCCAATTGATAAATGATAAAAAATATGAGTGGTGTTCATATGAGGTAATCAATGTTATCAATTTAAATATTTTAAAAATAATTTACTTAATCATTATTGAGAGGAGAAATATGGATTGGAACAATTCTGAGTTACTACCTTATGCCTATTAGTTGATGAATAGAACAGGAAAACCCCCCCAAGAAATATTGGAGGGAGTATAGGGAAAATGAGATATTAGTGTCCTATTGGAGGAGTTGTGAAAGAATTCAACAATTTTGTACAGTAATTTGGAACTAAGGCCAAAAGACTATAAAACCATTTTGACCTAGTAGTGCCACCACCAGGTCTATATTCCAGAAGACATGAAACACAGTCTAAAGGATATTTACACAACACTTTTCTGGTGGCAATAAACTGGAAATTGAGGGGATGCTTATCAGTTGGGGACTGGTTGAACAAGCTGTAGTTATGTATGTGTTTGTGTGTGATTGTATATGATTAATATGAATTTTCATTATGTTACAAAACTTGCATGAGCAGAGGCAATGAGAAAGTATTATAAACAAAGTAACAGAAAAGTAGTATGGTCATCTGTGAAGGATTTCCCTTTGCTGTGACCCAAGAGAACTCTAAAGGGCTTATGATAAAGAATTCCATTTATCCCAGAGACAGAGCTGAGGGCATCTGAATACAAATTAAAGAATACTTTTTTAAATTTTATTTTTTTCTGGATATTTCTCCTTTTTAGGGAATCAGAGGTGTTTACTTTAAAAGATGACTATTGTAATATTTTTCATGACTACAAATCTTTGATAATTATTAAATAAATTGCTTTCTCAGGGGATTGAGAATGAGAAGGGAGGTGATGCAGAAGTCAAGGTTTTACAAATGAAGGCTGAACCTTACTTTTGCATGTAATTTTGAGTAAAATAAAATAAAATACAAAAAGCATTTAGAATTATTCAAATAGAAAAAGAATTATAAGATCTCCTGGAAAAAATAATTCCAGGAAATGAAGAAATGGAAGTTAATGACTTAATGAGAAATCAAAAAGTGACAACAGAGAGCCAAAAAAAAAAGGGGAAATGTGAAATGTGTCACTGGAAAAACAACTGACCTAAATAATTTCCTCATTCAAAAAATTATGCAGGAAAACTATCATGAGTATTATTTTCTTTTATTTTGTAAATTGAAAATTATTAAAATTTGTCAAAATTCATCACTTTGCATATTTATAAATTGCATACTTTTCAGTCACTGTCATTTCCCACTCCCCTCCCCTCAGCAGTGAACAGTAGTAAAAGAGATTAACATGTTTATATATTAGTCATTTTGTGTATAAGGAATTAGTACTAAGGGAAAAGAAAGAAAAGAATGCAAAGAAGAAAAAGAAGCAAAGTGTTTTTATAAAGAAGTGAGCATAATATCTATTCAGATTGTGCTGGGTTTTTTTTATTTTCCTTTTTTCTATTGACCTATAATTTCTTTTTGTGTAAATCAATCTAGCTCTGGTAACTAATTCTGGGGGAGTATTTTGATGCTTTCTTCAATTTTTTTCTGAAATGGGGTTATTTAATTCTTTTATTTACTCATATTAACCTGGGTAGTTCATATTTTTGTAAATATTCACCCATTTCAATCAGGTTGTCAAATTTATTGATATATAGCTGTGTAAAATACCTCTGAATTATCTCATTAATTTCCTCTCATCTTTTTTCATTTTTGATACTGCCAATTTTTTTTAATCAGAGAAACCAAAGGTTCTTCATTTTTTTCTTTTTTCACAAAACTTAGTTTTATTTATTAGATCAATTGTTTTCTTGCTAAAATATTGCTAATCTCTCATTTGATTTTCATATTTTTTAATTTGATATGTATTTGGGAATCATTAATTTATTCTTCTAGCCTTTTTAGTTGCATGCCCAATTCATTGATCTCCTTTTTATTTAGTTTATATAAGGATTTAGAGAGAGATAAAAATTACCCTAAAAACTGGTTTGTCTCCATCCCATAAATTTTGGCATTATGTCAAAATGTTGTCATTTTTTTGGATGAAATTGTTGACTGTTTATATGATTTGTTGCTTGATTCATTTGTATTTTAAAATTAGTTTGCTTAGTGTTCTTTATCTTTCCATCACCTTTTATTATATACAATTATATTGCATTATGATCTGAAAAGCATGCATTTATTCTTTTTTGCATTTCTTCATTGAATTGTAAGGTTTTTATGCCTTAGTACATGGTTAATTTTGGTACAGGTTCCATGTACCACCGAGAAAGAATATATTTTTTTTGACCACTTTCAGTTTTCTCCATCTTAATCATTTCTACGTTTTCTAAGATTGTATACACCTTCTTAACATCCTTTTTGTTCATTTTGTGGTTAGATCTATCTAATTTTGAGAGAGGGAGGATGATAAGCCATCCCACTATTATAGTTTTGCAATCTGTCTCCTATATCTTGGATGCTAGACCACTTGATGTATATGTGTTTAATAATGATGTAACTTCATTGCCTGTTGTGTCTTTTAAGAAGATGTAGTTTAAAGCAAGAAAATTATTGAATTAATAAATGATACCAAGAGATGGCTTTATGAAAAAGAAATGAATTAGATAGACATTTTGTTAAATCAATTGAAAAAAGAAAGAAGAAAACCAAATTGCTAATAATTTAAAACACTAATGAGGAGGAAATTAAAGAAATAATTAGGAGCTCTTTTTTCCATCTGTATGCCAATAAATTTGAAAAATCTAAGTAAAAGGATGAATACTGACAAAAATTTAAGTTGCCTAGCTTAACTTAAGAGGAAATTAAATTCCTCAATAACCTTATCTAAGAAAAAGAAATGCAACAAGCCATCAGTGAACTACCTAAGAAAAATTCTCCCAGGCCAGATGGATTTACAAGTGAATTCTATCAAACATTTAAGGAACAATTGGTTCCAATTCTATTTAAATTCTTCCTTCAATGGAACCAATATGGTGTTGATACCTAGTCAAAACAGAGAAAGAAATTTATAGACCAATTTCCCTAATGAATACAGATGCAATAATGTTAAATATAGTCTTAGAAAAGTGATTACATCAAGTTATCACTAGGATGATATATTATAAATAAGCAGGATTTATTCCAGGAATGCAGTTGGTTCAATTTCAGGAAAATTGTCAGTATAATTGACTATATCAATATCAACTGTACTAGAAATTATATGATTATTTCTGTAGATGCAGAAAAAGTGTTTAAAAAAATACAGCATCCATTTCTACTAAAAAAACTAGAGAATTAGAATTAGAATTATAAACAGTATCTATCTGAAATCATCAATGAGCATTATATGAAATGGGGATAAGTTCAACCCAGTAAGATCTGGGTTGAAACAAGGATGCAAGTTATCACCACTACTATTCAATATTGTATTAGAAATATTAGCTTCAGCAATAAAAGAAGAAAAAGAAACTGAAGGAATTAGAATTAGGAAACAAGAAACAAAATTCTCACTCTTTGCAGATGACATGATTGTATAAGCATCATAAGAACCCTAAAACTACTGGAAACAATTAACAACTTTAGGAAAGTCACAATATATTAAATAAACCCACATAAATCCTCAGCATCTCTCTCTCTCTCTCTCTCTCTCTCTCTCTCTCTCTCTCTCTCTATATATATATATATATATATATATATGTAATATGTTCATTACTAGCAAGATACAGCAGCAAGAACTAGAAAGAGAAATCCCATTAAAATAACTTCAGACAACATAAAATATTTGAAAGTCTACCTCCCAAGGAAGACTTAGAAACTCGATGAGAACACCTTTAAAACATTTTTCATACAAATAACATCAGATATAAATAACTGGGCAAATATCAACTGCTCATGGATAGTCCAAGCTAATATAATAAAAATAACAATTCTACCTAATGTAAACAACATATTAATGCCATGCCCATCAAACTTCCATAAAATTACTTTATTATGCTAGAAGAAATTGTAACTAAAATCATATGGAGAAAAAAAAAGGCAAGAATATCAAGGGATGTAATGACAAAATATACAAAAGAAGATGGTTAACCCTACCAGATCTAAAATTATATTATAAGGCATCAGTCATCAAAACTGTCTGGTACTGGCTAAGAAATACAGAGGTGGATCAGTGGAATAGATTAGGTACAAAAGAGAAAGCTGGAAATGATTAGAGTAATCTGCTGTTTGATAAACCCAATAAACCCACCTTGTGGGATAAGAACTCACTCTTTGATAAAAACAGTTGGCAAAACTGGAAGATAGTATTACAGAAACTTGGATCTCACACTCTATAACAAGATAAGATACAAATGAGCACAGGATTTATACATAAAAGACAATATTATAAGTAACCTATGAGAACAAGAAATAGTTTTCCTGTCAGATCTATGTAAAGGGGTATAGTTTATGACCAAGGAAGATATAGAGAACAAGCTGGATGATTTTGATTATATTAAATTAAAAAGCTTTTGCACAAAGCCAATGAAACAAAGATTAAAAAAAATGTATTAATTTGGGAAACAATTTTTATAACTAGTGTTTCTGACAAAGGACTCATTTCTCAAATATACAGATAACTGAATCCAATTCATAAAACAAACCATCCCTCAATTGACAAATGTTCAAAGGATAAGCAAAGGCAATTTACAGAGGAGGAAATCAAAGTTATCTTTAATCATATGAAAAACTGCTCTAAATCTTTACTGATTAGAGAAAAGTAAATTAAAGCCTTTCTGAGGTACCACATCTCACCTCCCAGATTGACCAATATGACCAGAAAGGACAATGATTACTGTTGGAAGAGATATGAGAAATCTCGGACACTAATGCATTGTTGGTGGAGCTGTGAACTCATCCAACCTTTCTGTAGAGCAATTTGGAATTACACCCAAAGGACAATGAAAATGTGCTTTGATCCAGCAATATCACTACTGGGTCTATACACTGAAGAGATCATGAAAAGGTTAAAAATATCACTTGCACAATAATATTCATAGCAGCACTGTTTGTCATGGCAAAGAATTGGAAATCAATAGAATGTCCATCAACTGTGGAATGGCTAAACAAATTGCAGTATATGCATATAATGGAATACTATTATTTAGTTAGTAATTAGGAGAGATGAGATTTTAGAGAAGCCTGGAAAGACTGGCATGAATTGATACTGAGCAAGATGTGTAGAACCAGAACATTTTATACCCATACATGAGGGTAATAATCAATCTTAATGGACTTGCTTATTCTGTCAGTGAAATAATCAGGGAAAATTTTAGATATGTGTGATGGAGAACACCATCCATCTGAGTCTTGTACATACATATTTGGTAAACATATTTACAGATTAGTATTAGTTATTTTTGGTATGAGAAATGAGGATTAAGGGGAAAAGCTACATAAGAGATAATTTTTATAAAGTGTACATTAGATTCTGGAGGGTGTGTGTGTGTGTGTTTTCTTTTGTTTTGTATTTCTTCCTCTGGATGGGAATAACATACTCCATACTCGGTCTAATGCAATTACCTTAGTTCTCTAAACTCATGCCTATCTTTCACTTAGCAGTGCCAATACTATGCCTATATTTCAGAGGAGATTAAAAAAAGGAGGGAAAAGGACGTATATATATACATATATATGTATATAAATATATGTATTCCATATAGAATATGTATATATGGATACTTATAGCAGCTCTTTTCTGATGACAAGGACTTGGAGATTGAAGGGATGCCCATCAATTGGGGAATGGATGCAAAATTGTGTTATGTCCTTAAAATAAAATGCTGTGCTGCTATAAGAAATGGTTAACTACATTCTTTCAATAGAAATCTTGAATGGGCAGATGCAATAGGAAACGTAATGCATACAAAGTAACAGCAATGTTGTAGGTTGATCAGGAGGGGTGGCTATCCCTCCTGTGAACCAAGGGAACTCTGAAGGACTTATGACAAAGAACACTATCCAGTCCAAAGACAGAGTTGTTGGTAACTGATTATAGATTGAAGCATACTGTATTAAAATTTTACTTTTTTGAGGTTTCTCTTTATTTTAGGAGGGAGAATATGGTTGCTATATTTTTAACCTACATTCAGATAACTTCCTTCCTCAATGGGGGTGGGAGGGCTTAGGTGGGAGGGAGGGAAAGAATTTATAACTAAAGGTTGTCAAAGTGAATCTTGAAACTTCTTTTTGCACATAACCAGGGAAAAAAGTAATATAAAAATAATTATAAAAATGGATAGGTGTCATTAGATCAAAAAGTTCAAAATACATTGCTCTAGACAGATAATTAAGACAGGAAATAATTCAAAGACTATGGTTATTATGGTCTCTAGCATTATAGAGAAGCAACTATAAACAAAAAAAGCCAACTCTTGAGAAACAATTTATCTTTGCCTTTCCTCTTTCCTCCTTAGCAGAGTGAAACAAGCACATGGGTGGGTTTCCTCTCTACCTCCCCTCTGCTATTGGTCATGAAGCTTCCTAGCAGAACAATGTGCCCAGACATTGCTTCCAGCAAGGAGCAGACAGTCATTATAGGCAGTTTTGCGAAGTGTGAACTCAACTCTAGCAAGAGAGAAGAGAATGCTTTATGAAATAGAAATAATCCTCAAAGTCTGTTGTACTACAGAGAGGAGCGGATCCATGAAATTCAGGTGAACAACCAGACTCATAGAGATGTTATACCATGTAAAGGGACTTGCATATGTGGCAATGAAGAAAACGTTAATATGACTGCTGAGAGGGAAGAATTGATGGCTTAGATGAACTTTTAAAGACCTGAGACCTTCAGATTAACTTGGCTGTAGCCATCTAGGTGAAAAGATCTTATTTCCTTTTGGGGTGAAGATATCTGGTTCTTTATTCCAAAAATACAATGACTGCTCTTAATATTAACCCAAATTATAAGCTAGGGGGTCTTTGGCAGACAATGCTTTTTTTATTTATTCTCCAGGGATATATGAACATTCTGATAAAGAAGTGTCTCTAAGACCTTGTAAATCTGTAAAATTAAATGTAAAATGACTACTTAATTAGCACTATTATTAAACTAAAATTTGATCTCAACTGATCATAATGCTAATTGTAAGAATATATTGACTAAATTTTATTTATTTAAGGCAATGGTGTTTAAGAAACTTGACCAAGGTCAAACAAGTAGGAAATTAAGGCCATATTTGAACTCAGGTCCTCCCAAATCCAGGGCCAGTTTTCTATCTACTGCACTACCTAGCTTCCTCTAATTAGTCTGTTAACAATCCCTATGATCTTTATATCTATGATTTCTTCTGTTTCAATAAACTATATGTATCCTACCCTCTTCAAAAAAAGAAATTGTAAACTGATCAATAAAATATCTGATAGTTCTTCTATTTCCACCTATTAAGCATATATATATGTGTATATATATACACATATATATGTATATATATATGTGTATATATATATATATATATATATATATATATATATATATATATATATATTTGATTTTCCGCGATTGGAGAATGTGCATATTGGGATTTTCAAAAGAAGAAATAAAAGCTATTTAGAGACACATGAAATAATCTAAGTTACTACTGATCAGAAAAATGATAAGACCCCCCCATTCCTATCATGAATAACATCATGAAATCAAAATGACAAGTAACACAAAAAATTAATAAGTATGATAGGCATTATGAAAAAAGTGGCACTCATGTACCATTGATTAATTTGTGACCTCATCCAAATGCTCTAGGAAACAATTTGGATTTATGTGTGAAATATTATAAAACAAAACATATCTTTTAACACACTAAAAAATATCTGTTAAATCTGCTTTCCAAAGAGATCAAAGAAAAGAGGAAATGATGAACTTCTAAAAAAATATTCATAGTAGTACTTTATGTTTAGCAAATAATTGGAAACTTAGATAATGATGAATTAGGGAATGATTAAAAAGTTATATTATATAATCTCATAATGCTATTGTTCTATTAGAAATGATGAGCAGGATGATACCTGAAAATCTGAGACTTATATAAATCAAGTAAATAATCTCAGAGACTTCCCAAAGACCCACAATGAAAAATAAAACCTACCTCCAAAGAAAGATGTGATGAACTTAGAATGTGGAATGAAGAATAATTTTTTTCCTTTCCCCTATTTTTATTATTTTGAGGGTTTTTTTGCAACGTTGCTAATATGGAAATATGTTTTGCATGATCTTACAAGTGTAACTGAAAAAAAATCATTCCTTCTCTATCCAGGTGGAATACTAGTCTTGAAATCAGGTTGACCCACAATCATGTTTTCAAATATTGCCTGAGTTACTTATTAGCTATATGATCTTGGATAAGTCATTTAACTTTGTAAACATCTTTAAAATGAGTTTTCAGCTATTTCTCTTTGGCCTTTTTTCTAAATCAATTGTCTTAATAGTAGACAATTCATGCTTTCACATTTAAAACTTTGGTCTTATATTTCTTTTTGTTTTTCAGAATCACTTAATTTTCTTTCTGTCATTCATTTTTCATATAGTTATGACTAGATTTTCATCTCATTTTCCCCTATATATATATATATATATATATATAATTAAAATTCTATGTTTTAATTTATCTCTTCCATTCATTTTTATAGTATGTATGCTAAAGATATTCTTTTTTTCTGAATTCATAGTTTTAGATATTATAGAATTATTCCCTTTCCTACTTTTCATTCTTAGACTTCCATTTACTCATGAAAGCTCTTTATTATAGGTAGAAACTATTTCTAAGTTTTAGAAATTTGTACCAGGACAATCCTGTTCTGTCCCACAAACCTGGTGAGTTTGTCACTATCTTCTCCTTTTCCTTTTGAAGTCTATGTTCTAAAGCTTACTCCCCATTACAGCTCCAAACAAGTGCCTAAATTCAGTTTTCTTCCTTTGACACAATTCCTGGCTTCAGTCTTTTAATTTTGGTAAGCCAATATGGGTCCTGGCATGACTGTTTAAAAGTGTCTTTTTATTATTGTGATCATTGACCATTGACTCTCACTGCTCCTGTCTGACCTTAACAAGATTTAGAAGCTGAATTCATTTTAAATCTTCTGGAGGGTCCTACCTACAATCTTCCTATAAGGGACCTATGTACTTTCTCTCTCCAGAAAAATTAAACAATAGAAACTGATATCTCTTCAGGAGCAACTTGTTGGTCTTTTAGAGGACCTTCAATCATGCACAAATTAACTAGTACTCTATGTGTGAGAACCTGCTTAGCCTAACTTCTTCTGTTGCCATGTGACTATGACCGCTGTATTAACTGCAGGTCCTGTTTACCAGTAATCAGGCAAATGTCTTATCACCATATTCTTTCTTATCAGCAGATATCAGCCAGTTCCACTGAAGAAAATGTAGCTCCCTTAAAATTATGTGGATCCAGATAACCTCAAGGGAACTCCCTTAAGGTGGTATTTCTTTTCTGCCTGATATAACTGAGCTGGACTAGAAAAGTTCCACAACTTGAGTCAAAGTTTACATTTCACAGTTTCCTCATTTGAATGGTGTGGAGATTAACTACCTGACCAATCCAGGTTTGTAAGGAAGGATCAATGATCCTTAGGGAGAGCATTCTTTCTCATATTAAAATTTCTCTCTTTTTTACACTAAAAATCATGATACTTTTTATAAAATTTGTGGACATTATTGACAATGGACCTCAGAAAAAAGTTCCACAAAATCAAGAAAATAACTATCTTGGCTTTGTATTTCTCTCAAAACACTATGTAGGACATAGATGGCATTAAATAGAATCCTTAGTATCACAGATTAGAAATTAGAGGTAAATTAAGAAATCTGCTAGTCCAATTCCCACATCATTTCAAATGATTTGTCCAAGATAACAGAATTAGAAATGGCAGATATAGGATTTGTCCACAGGCTCTCTGACTTAAATGTAATATTCTTTCTACTATTCTACATCTGAATTTAGTATAATATGGTGAGCCTACATGTATGTATTCATCAAATAAAAAAAATTCCTCGAAACTTTGAGTATTAGATTTAGTAGATGCATGTTGGAATTCTAAGAATGCCTCTTTGCTAGAAACTTCGTCATAAGTAAACTGTAAAAAGGAAAACCTCTTGCATTGAGTTCTCCCAGCAGTGACTACTGAGGTTTCTTTAGCAAAGTCTGCATGCAGTTCTACTGATAGTAAAGACTTAAGTTTAGTAACACATGTTTCTCTATTTTTGATTAGACTTTACAAATGTAGTCTTTGCAAATCATCTATATTCTAGAAAGTTCCTCATGTTTTAATTTGTCAGTAAAACTAAAAGGTAGTAGGATGACTTTTTTGAGATATTTCAAATAACAAAGATATTCTTTGAAACTAGTCAGATTCAACCATGATGATATTTATGAAAGGGCTTAGCATAGTGTTTGGCACAGAGCAGGCACTATGTAAATGATAATTGCTGTCATTTCTTTTTTCTTTTAATTTACTTATTAGTTTGTTTTTATAGGATTTTTATATCTTTAGTTTAGTATTTAGCTGCAGATAACTTAGAAAGTCTCCCCCCCCACAAGCTTTCTGAGACAATTCATTTGAATTACATTAAGCATACATTTATTAAGGATCTACTATATGCAAAACACTATGCTTAACACTAATATCTGATTGCTGCTGTCACTCAGAATATTATTCTTAGAAAACTTAAGGGTTAAGGAAAAGAAGATACTCAGGACTTGGGAAAAATAACCCAGAAATATTTTAAAGTCAACTAAGAAGAGGATTAGATAACTTGGAATTCTCACAAAAATAAACTACTTATCTGTCTTTGCTAGTCACATTAGGTGAAATGAATTTAAAAAAAATGTTGGAACCCAACTATCCCTATTCTCTCCCATTTCTCTGATAGCAGTTTGAAAGCAATATTCTTAAGTAATCCTTGTGGGAACTCAGTCCATCCAAATGATGCCACTTTTACTGAAATGTATCACTCTCATTCTGTTCTAATCAATTCTCCCTTATGGAGGCACCCTAAACTTCTGAAAATGACAGACTAACTCAAATCTCAGCATCCTATTTCAATGCAATTTAAGAGCAGACCTGGAAATACTGATAGTTTCTTCTAAAGATTGTGGAGGGAATCTTCTGTATACTCAAAAATACATAAAGTTGGAAAATAGGTAGAATAAGTCTTTATGTTAAATGGTTCTTTAGTGTTGTTCCTGTGTTAAGAGCAGTTACTTGCAAGTTCTGAATCTTCTATTTGAGCTACCTATTCTATAGAAAGATATTTTTTTTGCATATACCCTCTGCTTCCAATCATTGAACTGAATGTCATCTTGATCATCCTTTCATGCTTTCAGTGGAACAATGGAGGGTTGACTGCCTTGATTTCATAGCTATAAAAAAAATCCAACTAAAAGCAAAAGCAAAACCAAAACAAAACAAAAAACACCACTTTCTTCCCTTTTTCAAAAAGAATACACAACTACTTTCAAATTTTTATTTAAATATTCCTTGTGAGCAATTATTGAGATAAAATCATTTTCCTAATTTAAACATGACATTGAAGATCAATATTGATTACTTAGAAAAATGTCAGACATCTACCTTAACAGGTAGATGGTTGCTTATATAGGGATAGTTGGAATTTTGAATTTATTCATTCTCTTATTCTAGAACCACAGAACCATTATCTGAGGACCTTAGTAGCACTAACGATTTTACCACCAGAACTGAGAGGTCCTTCTGATCCTAACCATTAGAATCTGCAATGGTATGATGTATGGAACATCAAGCCCAAAGCTGATATGAAACCTGAATTTTTAGAGGAGAGGGATCTGTGGGTTCATTAATATAGGAAACTACTAGATGATGAAATTCCTTTTCCCAGGAACAGATTGGTACTCTTCTAGAAATTATATTCTTAGAGAATTTTCTAGAGCAGTGATAGGTGATATGCAGAGAATCACACAAGCAACATGTCAGAGCCTTTGACTTCAATGTCACCTCTAATTATTTTCTATCTACTGTCTATCTATCTATTGTCAATTCCTTTTATATACTTGTAAAAGGAATATCAAATACCTTATCATACATCCTTAATGCATTGACCACCATTTTCCTTATCTTGTAGATTAAAATCGTTGATGTCCCTACTCTATGTTTTTGGCACATGACCACTGGCTGTTGCTTATAATTTACTTAAAGAGAATCGGACCTGGAGAAGGGTGCATGCACATTTAAAAATATTTAATGGCCTATAATTGGAAGAGTGATGGGATAATGAGGTAGCACAGTGGCTAGAATTCTAGGTTTGAAGTGAGAAATTTTAGAGTTCAAATCAAACTAAGATATTTACTAGCTGTGTGACTGGACAGACCACTTCACATCTATTTGAATTAGGTACTTCATCTATAAAATAAGGTAATTTATTACACCGTTTGTTGAGAGGATCAAATAAGATAATGCTTTATTTTTTCTTCTTTCTTCTTTCATCTCATTTTCCTTCTCCTTTTCCTCCTTCTATTTCCCTTTACACTTCTCCTTCTCTTCTTCTTTGTCCTTCCCCTTCCCCTTTCCCCCCTCTTTGTATTCCTCTTGTTTTTCTTCTCAGAATACAAAGCTAAATTTGGCCATCATTTGGATTTTAGTCTTTTACTGGAAGTCCCATAGTACAAAAAATATCTGGTGCCACATAAATCTTTATTTCTTCAAACCAAAATTTCCAGTTCATTCAGCCAATTGTTATATGGTAGGACTTCAAGGATCATCAACTTCTTGTCCAATATTCTGAGGTCCAGTTGAGTTGACAATATATTTCTTAAATGATTTTCCTAAAACTGAATATAATGATATATCCATATATATGTAAATTCATATGAATATTAGAATGAAGTACAGCAGGGACATAATCTCCTTTTTCTAGAACACAGATCTTTTTGAATGCCATCTAAATTGACTCTAGTTTTTTTGTGGGGTTTGTCTTATAGTGTGGACTCATATTACATTTAAAATTTTTTCATTAGAATTAATCACTACTCATACAATTTAAATTTTGTCACCTAAATTTTTACTCTATTCAATAATACTTTATTTTCTTCCAATTATATATTAAAATAGCTCTAAGTAATTTTTATAAATTTAGTGTTGCAAATTTCCCTCCTTGAGAAGTAAAGCAAGCTGATATAGGGTCTATATGTGCAATCATGATAACATAGTTGCATTTTAGTAATGTTGTGGAAGAACAGACAATAACAACTACAAAAACCCCAAGAAAAATAAAGGAAATGAACATTAAGATACTTTGATCTGTATTCAGATGCTATCAGTTCTTTATCTGAAGGTAGTACTTTTCACCATGAGTTCATTGGAATTAAATTATTGCTGAGAATAATGACAATTGGTCATCATGGAATATTGATATTGCTGTTTCTGATTTTCTAGTAGTTCTTTTCACTTTGTGCATACTTCCTGTCAGTTCTTCTTTATTTTTAGGTTTTTGCAAGGCAAATGGGGTTAAGTGGCTTGCCCAAGACCCCATAGCTAGGTAATTATTATTAAGTGTCTGAGGCCAGATTTGAACCCAGGTACTCCTGACCCCAAGGCCAGTGCTCTATCCACTTACCACCTAGCTTCCCCATTCCTGTCAGTTCTTAAAGCAAAATACTACTTCATTTCAAGCACCACTTGTTCATTAATTTTCAAATTCTTGGGCACCTCCTCAATTTCTATTTCTTTTCCAACACAAAAGGAGTTATTATTATATCTGTACACAGTTTCTCCCTCCATTTACAACCCTCTGGGTCTCTTTGGAGTATATATATATATATATATATATATATATATATATTTATATTTATAAAGTTTTATCAACACAGTTTCAAATTGCCTGCAAATATGGATGGATCTCTTCACAATTCCACCAGCAACATATTAGTGTACTAGTTTTCCCACATCTTCTCCAGCGTTTATCATTTTTCATTTTTGTCATATTGACCAATCTGGTAAGGGTGAGGTAGTATCAAAATTTCAACAAAATTTACTTGAACGAGTTAGAAAAATTTGAAAATAAATTTATATGGAGAAATAAAAAGTCAAGAGTTTCTAGGGATTCAATGAAAAAAAGTGCAAAAGAAGGTAGCTAAGTCGTAACAGATCTAAAATGATATTATAAAGCATCAGTTATCAAAACTATCTGGTATTGGCTAAGAAATAGAGTGGAGAACCAGTGATATAGACTAGGTTCAATAACAGGAGATGATTATAATAACTGTTTGATAAACCCAAAGAGTTCAACTATTGGGACAAAAACTCTCTCTTCAATAAAAACTGCTGGGAAAATTGGAAGTTAGTATGGAAGACAATTAGATTAGTCCAACACATCACACGCTATACCAAGATAAGATCCAAATGGATACAGAATTTAGACATTAAAAAATATGATAAGCAACCTCAAAAATCAAGGAGTAGTTTACCTGTCAGATCCATGGAAAGGGAAGTTGTTTATGACAATGGAAGGGATGGAGAACATCACTAAAAACCAACTAGATGATTGTGATTACATTAAGTTAAAAAACTTTTGCACAAACAAAACCACTTTAACCAAAATCAAAAGAAATGTAGTAAACTAGGAAGCGATTTTTATAACTAGTATTTCAGAGAAAGCACTTGTTTCTAAAATATATAGAGAACTGAATCAAATTTATATAAAAACAAACTATTCCCTAATTGACAAATAGTCAAAGGATATGCAAAGGCAATTTAATGATGAGGAAATCAAAGTGATCCATAGTCATATGCAAAATTGTTCTAAATCATTACTTATACAAATTAAAGCATCTCTGAGGTACCACCTCACACCTCTCAGACTGTCCAACATGACCAGAAATGACAATGATCAATGTTGGAAGGGATGTGGGAAATCTGGGACACTAATACATTGTTGTTGGAGCTGTTAACTCATCCAACTTTTCTGGAGAGCAATTTGGAATTTCGCACAAAATGAAAGAAAAATGAGAGTATACTTTTATCCAGCAATACCACTAGTGGGGCTATGCACTGAAGCGATTATGAGAAAGGGTAAAAATATCATCTGTACAAAAATATTCATAGTAGCTCTCTTTGTGGTGGCAAAGAATTGAAAATCATCTGTATCCAGAGAAAGAATTGTGGAGTTTGAATAAAGACCAAGGACTATTACCTTGAATTTAGAAAAAAAACTGATATCTTAATTATGTAATCTTGCTACCTCTTTTACTTTATTTTTCTTATTTAAGGATATAATTTCTCTTTAATCACATTCAATTTGAATCAGTGTAACAATATAAAGACTGGCAAGTTGACTTCTGTGGGAGGTGGGGGGAGGGAAGCAAGATTAAGGGGAAAAACTGTAAAACTCAAAATAAATAAAATTCTAAAATAAAAAAGCAGAAAAAAATGAAATTATATTATTATTTTTCAATAGGTGCTGAAAAATTTCTGACAAAATATAGCACCCATTCCTACTAAAAACTCTAGAGAGAATAGGAATAAATGGATTGTTCCTTAGAATAATAAATAGTATCTATTTGTAACCATCAACAAGCATTATATGGGATAGACTAGTCATTCCCAGTAAGATGGGAGTGAAACAAGAATGTCCATAATCACCACTACAATACAATATTGTATTATAAATATTAGCTTCAGCAATGATAAGAAAAATAAATTGAAGGAATTAGAATAGGGAAGAAAGAGACAAAACTGTCATTCTTTGCAGAAGGAATTGTGTTATACTTAGAGAATGCTCCAAAATCATCTAAAAAGATACTAGATAAAAAAGCAACTTTAGCAAAGTAGTAAGATATAAAATAAACCCTCATAAATCCTCAACATCACTATATATGAGTAGCAAGATTCAGCATAAAGAGTTAGAAGAGAAATCCCCTTCTAAGGAACCTCAGACAACATAAAATACCTGGGAGTCTACCTGCCAAGGCAGACTCAGAAACTTTCTGAAAACACTTACAAAACACTTCTCACACAAATAAAATCAGATTTAAATAACTGGGCAAATGCCAGCTGTTCATGGAAATGCAGAGCTACTATAAAAAAAAATGACAATTCTACCAAAATTAAACTCCTTGTTTAGTACCCTACCAATCAGAAAGCCAAAAAATTATTGCATGAGTTTGTAAATATTGTAAGTAAATTCATATTGAGAAATAAAGTAGAGAATTTCCAGGGATAAAATGAAAAAAAAGTGCAAAAGGAAGTGGTTTAGCCTTACCAGATCTAACCCTATATTATAAAGCATCAGTCATCAAAACTGTCTGGAGTTAGCTAAGAAATATAGTGGTGAAATATAGAAAATATAGAAATATAGACTAGCAGGCAATAGAAGGAAATGATTATAGTAATCTGTTGTTTGACAAATCCAGAGAGTTCAGATATTGGGATAAAACCTCTCTCTTAAATAAAAACTGTTGGGATAATTGGAAGTTAGTATAGAATAAACTCGAATTAGAGCAACACCTCACACCCTAGAACATGATGAGATCAAAATGGATATAGGATGTGTCTAGATATAAAAAAAAAAAATTATGAGCAAACTAGGAGATCAGGGAAAAGTTTACCTGTCAGGTTCATGGAAAGGGAAGGAGTTTATGACCAAGGAAGAGATGGAGAACATCATTAAAAATGAATTAGACAATTTTGATTAAATTAAATTAAAACGTTTTTGCATAGACAAAAACACTGTAACCAATATCAAAAGGAATGTAAGAAGTTATGAAAAAATTTTTGCAACTAGTATTTCTGACAAAGCACTCATTTCTAAAATATACAGAGAAATGAGTCAAATATTTTTTTTTAGGTTTTTTTGCAAGACAATAGGGTTAAGTGGCTTACTAAAAGGCCACACAGCTAGGTAATTATTGCCTGAGGCCAGATTTGAACTCAGGTACTCCTGACTCCAAGGCCAGTGCTCTATCCACTGCACCACCTAGCTGCCCCAAAGGAGTCAAATTCTTTAAAAAAAGCCATTTCCCAATTGCAAAATGGTCAAAGGATATGCAAAGTCAATTTACAGAAAACGATATCAAAATGATCCATAGTGATATGAAAAATTGACCTAAATCACTAATTAGAGAAATGCAAATTAAAACATCTCTGAAGTACCACCTCATACCTCTCAGACTGGCTAATATGACCTGAAAGGACTATGATCAATGTTGGAACGGATATGGGAAATCTGGGACACTAATACATTGTTGGTAGAGCTGTGAAGTCATCCAACCATTCTGCAGAACAATTTGGAGCTACATTCAAAGGGTAAGAACAATGTGCATACCCTTTGATGCAGCAATGCTACTTCTGGGTTTATTCTCTGAAGAGATTATGAAAAAAAGGGTAAAAACATCACTTGTTGGGCCAGCCATTTAACACCATTGCCTTACAAAATCATAAAAATAATCACTCAACAAAAATATTCATAGTAGCCCTGCTGGTGATGGCAAAGAATTGGAAATTAAATGAATGTCCTTCATGTCCTTCAATTGAGGAATGGCTTAACAAAATGTGATATATATATATATTTATATTTATATTTATATATATATATGTATATATATATGAGATGGAACATTATTGCTCTATCAGAAACCAGGGGGGATGGGAATTGGGAATTCAGGGAAGCCTGGAAGGATTTGCATGAACTGATGCTGAGCAAGATGAGCAGAACCAGAAAAACATTGTACACACTAACAGTAACATGGGGGTGATGGTCAAACTTAATGACCTTGCTCTTTCCATCAGTGCAACAATCAGGCACAATTTTGGGGTATCTGTAATGGAGAAGACAATCTGTATCCAGAAAGAAGAATCTGGAGTTTGAACAAAGACCAAAGATTATTTCCTTTAATTAAAAATAAAGCGTTATCTCATTAAGTCATTTTGCTATCTCTTATACTTTTTAAAAAGTTTTCTTCCTTAAGGATATATTTTCTCTCAACACATTCAACTATTCAACTTATATCAATATATATACCATGGAAAAAATGTAAAAACTAACAGACTGCCTTCACTGCCTTCTGTGGGGTGTGGAGGGAGGGAAGTAAGATTAGGAGAAAATTATAAAATTCAAAATAAATTATATATATATATATTAATATATATATATATATATACCTGTTGCCCCATTTAAATGAAGAGCAAATTAAATATATAATATTGCTACATCTCAGAAAGAAATGATTCAACAAGTCATCAGTGATTTCCCTAAAGAATAAATTTCAAGGGCACAGATGGATTCACAAGTGAATTCAATCAAACATCTAAGGAACAATTCCTTCTAATTATATATACTATTTGGAAAAAGAGATTAAGATGGAACTCTGCCTGATTTCATCGATGAAGTCAATATGGTGTTGATACCTGAACCAGGAAGAGTCATAACAGAGAAAGAGAAATGTAGAACAATTTCCCCTAATATATATAGATGCAAAAATCATAAATAATATGTAAGTAAAGCAAGTTATCACTACGATAATACTCTATGACTAAGTAGGATTTATTCCATTAAGGCAGGGTTGCTTCAATATTAGAAAAAAACTATCAGGATAATTGACTATATAAATAACAACCCTAATATAAATCATGTTTATCTCAATAGATGCTGAATAATCCTTTGACAAATACAGCACCCATTCCTCATAAAAAATAGTGATCATAGAAATAGATGGATTGTTCCTTATAATGACAAACAGTATCCATCTGAAACCATTAACAAGTATTGAATGTATGTGGATGAGCTAGAGACATTCCCAAGGAGATCAGGGTGAAACAACTATTTCTGTTATCATCATTATGATTCAATATTGTATTATAAATGTTAGCTTCAGAAATAAGAGAACAAAAAGAAATCAGAGGAATTAGAATTGGGAAGGAAGAAACAAAACTCTCACACTTTTCAGGTGACATGATGGTATACCTAGAGAACCCTAAATAATTGTCTAAAATTCTTTTTATCAAAGTTGCAGGATGTAAAATAAATCCACATAAATCTTCAGCATTTCTTTATGTTACTAAGAAGTTCCAGCAGCAAGATTTACAAAGGGATAGGTGGCAGTGGATAAAACACCAGCCCTGGAGTCAGGAGTCCTTGGGTTCAAATCTGCTCTCAGACACTTAATAATTACCTAACTGTGTGGCCTTGGGCAAGTCACTTGACCCTATTTGCCTTGCAAAAAAAAAAACCCTAAAAAAAAAAGCCTTTAGAGAACATATGAAATACTTGGGAGTCTACTTGCCAAGGTAGACTCAGGAACTCTGTGAAACCAACTATGAAACACTTTTTAGTCAAATGAAGTCAGATACAAATAACTGGACAAATATCAACTGCTTATGGATGGACTGAGCTAAAATAATAAAAATTTCAATTCTACCTAAATTAAATTACTTATGTAGTACCATACCACTCAAGCTTCCAAAAAAATTGCTTTAGTAGGCTAGGTAAAATAGTAACTACATTCAGATAGAGGAACAAATAGTCAAGACTATCAAGGGATTTAATGGAAAAAAAAAAGGAAAAGAAAGTGACTTAGTCTTACTAGATCTAAAATGATATTATGAAGTATCAGTCAATAAAACTGCCTGGTACTGGCTAAGAAATATAATGGTAGATCAATGGAATAAACTTGGTGCAAAAGAGACAGGAAGAAATGATTATAGTAATCTGTAGTTTGATAAACCCAAAGAGGCCAACTTCTGGGATAAGAACTCACTCTTTGATTAAAAAAATCTGCTGGGAAAACTGGAAGACGGTATGGCAGAAATTTGGATGAGAGTAACATCTCACACCCTTTACCAAGATAAGATAAAAATAGGTGCAGAATTTAGACATAAAAGGCAATATTATAAGCAAACTAGGAGAACAAGTAATTGTTTACTTATCAGATATATGAAGGGGGAGCAGTTTGTGATCAAGAAAGAGATAGAGAAGGGGGCAGCTAGGTGGCTCAGTGGATAGAACACTGGTCTTGGAGTCAGGAGTACCTGAGTTCAAATCTGACCTCATACGCTTAATAATTACCTAGCTGTGTGGCCTTGGGCAAGCCACTTAACCCCATTGCCTTGCAAAAACAAAAACAAAAAAAGATAGAGAACATAATAAAAAAAAAAAACTTGATGACTTTGAATGCATTAAATTAAATTTTTTTGTACAAACTAAACTGCTCTAATCAAGATCAAAAGGAATTCAGTAAATTGAGAAACAATTTTTACAATGAGTCTTTCTGACAAAGAACTCAATCCTAAAATATATAGAGAACTCAATTAAATTTATATAAAAAACATGTCATTCCCCAATTGACAAATCAGAAAGTGATTTGCAGAGGAATTTTGCAGATGAGGAAATCAAAGCTTTATATAATCATATAAAAATTGCTCCAAATAATTACTGATTAGAAAAATACAAATTAAAATATTTCTCATGTGCCATCCTCACCCCTCTCAGATTGAACAATGTGAACAAAAAGGACAATGATCAGTATTGATAGGGATGTGAGAAATCTGGGACTCTAATGCATTGTTGGTGGAACTTTCTGGAAAGCAATATGGAATTATGGAATTATGCACAAAGGACAATAAAAATGTATGTATGCTTTGACCCAGAAATACCACTACTAGGTCTATATCCTGAAGAGATCATGTGAAAGGGTAAAAACATCACTTATAAAAATTATTCATGACAGCTCTGTTTGTAATGACAAAGAATTAGAAATTGAGGAAATGTTCATCAATTATGGAATGGCTGAACAAATTGTGGCATATGTTTGTGATAGAACACTATTGTTCTCTTAGAAATCAGGAGGGATGGGATTTCAGAGCACCTTAACGAAACCTTGCATGAATTGATACCCAATAAGATGAGCAGAACCAGAAGAACATGTACACCCTAACAGCAACATGGGAGCGATGATCAACTTTAATGGACTTGCTCACTCCTTTAGTGCAATAATCAGGGACAATTTTAGGGTTTCTGTGATGGATAATATCATCTGTATCCAGATAAAGCATTGTGGATGTTAAATGGAGAGAAAGGCTTATTATCTTCAATTTTTTTTTAAAAAATTGTCACTTTTTGTGTTAAGTAATTTCGCTATCTCTAATATTTTCTTTCTTCCTTAAGGATTTGATTTTTTCTCTCAACACATTCAGTTTTGATATATATGGATATCATGGAAACAAATGTAAGGATTTCCTTCTGTTGCGGGAAGGGGGAAGGAAAGTATATAATTGGAAAACAAACAAAATATTTTATAACACAAACTAAAGTAAATGCATACAAGATTAAATACTTGTGTAATATTATTGTAGCATAAGACACTATGAATTTTCCAATTCTAGAGAAGCATGTGATAGATTACAGGGAGTGATTCTGAGTGAAGGGAACAGAACCAAGGGAATATTATACATATTAACAACAACATTATGAGTTGATCAACTGATGGATGCTGCTCCTCTCAGCAGTTCAGAGAGCTAGTATAACCCTAGGCAATTAGTTAGGAAGAATAACAAAACAAAACAAAACATAAGCTAAAAAGCTCTACAGAATCTAAATGTACATTCACTTTTGAAATATTTCTTTTTCTTTTTTTTTTAGTTTTTTTTTTTGCAAGGCAAATGGGGTTAAGTAGCTTGCCCAAGGCCACACAGAGAGGTAATTATTAAGTGTCTGAGACTGGATTTGAACCCAGGTACTCCTGACTTCAAGGCCAATGCTTTATCCACTACACCACCTAGCCGCCCCCGAAATATTTCTCCTTTGCATTTCTTTCCTATCTCATGGTTTACTTTCTTTTTCCTTAATTCTAATTCCTCATACTAAAAATGACTAATCTTTAAATATGTCAAACCTAGATGTGAATATACAATATTCACCTGACTTTTAGCCACTGAGGGGAGGCAAAAGGGAAGGGAGGGTATAAGAAATTATGTTACTTAAAAATATGCATATGCATGTGGATGGATGTTGAAAATATTTAAGAACATATATTGGAAGAATAAAATAAAATATGTTCAGACAACTTAAAATTCTTTAGGTTCTACCTAACCAGGTAGATTCAGATACTCTTTGAAAACAACTGTAAAATACTCTTCACAGAAATAAAATAAAATTCCAATAACTGGGTAAATATCAATTGCTCATGGGTAAGTCAAGCTACTATGCTAATATTTGTAACTCTACCTAAAATAAATTACTTATTTAGTATCATAACAATGAAACTTCCAAAAAATTACTTTAATGAATCAGAAAAAATAGTAACTAAATTCATGTGGAGCAAAAAAAATTAATGAAGAGCAAAGAAATTAGTGAAAAAAATCTAAAGATAGGTTTCTTTTGAAAGAATCCAGTGATCACCCTCATAAAGAGATCCCCTAATTAAAAATTCAAGGAATACTGGAGTCAAACTTAAAAATTCTCAGCTAAAGGAGAATATAGGTGTAGGTGTCACAGTCAATAGAGCACTGGCGTCAATAGAGCACAGTCCCTGGAGTCAGGAAGACCTGAGTTCAAATTCGACCTCTGAAATTTAATAATTACCTAGCTGTATATTCTTGGACATGTCACTTAACACACCCACCCCCATTCCCCCATTTTGCAAAAACTAAAAAATTTAAAAAATAAGGGAGAAAATAATTCAAATGTCTAAAAGTAAGCATTGTAAATAAGAAGTCACAGTCAGGAATATGCAAGAATCATCAACTTCAAATAAGTTTTGCCAATCAATTTTTTGCAAGCCTTTGAGTTTTACATTTTTTCTCCCTCTCTTCCTTTGTGACTCTCCTGACCCCAGTAGAGAGCAATCTGATATAGGCTTTACATTTGTAAACATGGTAAACATAGATCAAAACTGAACATGTTTCAAGAAAAGAATCAGATCCAAACTGAAAAAAGAAAACAGAGATAACAAAATTGCATAATACCTAATACATAGAGAGCTTTTAAAAACTGAAGATAAAAGACTTTGACCTGCATTTGAACTCCACAGGTCCTTCTCTGAATACAGATGTTATTTTTCATCACAAATCTCTTTAAATTGTCTTTTATTATTTTACTGATATATCATAGTTGATCATGATTCCCATGTTGTTGCTAAGTATGTATAATGTTCTTCTGGTTCTCTCATTTCACTCAGCATCCAGGCTATCTTGAAATCCAGTCCCTCATAATTTCTTACAGAACAATTGTGTTCTATCAAGTACATATACCACAATTTGTTTAGGCATTCTCCCATTGATAGATATCCCCTTCATTTTCAGTTCTTTGCCACTACAAAAAGAGCTACAATGAATATTTTTGTACATGTGGGATTTTTCATGATCCCTTCAGAATATGCACCCAGTAATGTTATTCAGATAATAGATATGCACATTTTTACTCTTTTTTAGGCATAATTCCAAATGGCTCTCCAGAAAAGTTGGATCAGTTCACAATTCTACCAACAATATATTAGTGTCCGAGATTGCCCACATCCCATCCAACATTGATCATTATTCTTTCAAACCATAAAGGTTTGAGAGGTGTGTGAAGTGGTATCTCAGAGATACTTTAATTTGCATTTTTCTAATCAATAATTATTTACAGCATTTTTTTTTTTAGTTTTTACAAGGTAATGGGGTTAAGTGGCTTGCCCAAGGCCACACAGCTAGGTAATTATTAAGTGTCTGAGGCTGGATTTGAACTCAGGTACTCCTGACTCCAGGGTCAGTGCTCTATCTACTGTGCCACCTAGCTGCCCCCTTACATTAATTTTTAATAGATATAGATATATACCACAAATGTAAATATATAGATAGATATAGGCTATAGATAACTTTCATTTCTTCATTTGATAATTGTTTTTCCATAGCTTTTGATCATTTATCAATTGGGAAATGGCTTGCTTTTTTATAACTATGACTCAGTTCTCTATGTATTTTAGAAATGAGTCTTTTGTCAGAAAGAGTTGTAAAAATTATTTCACAATTTACAATATACTTTTAATCTTAGTACCAATGATTTTGCTTTTGCAAAAAATTTTAATGTAATGTAATAGAAATTATCCAGATAGTTTTTAAGAATGGTCTCCATTTCTTCTTTGGTCATAAACTGCTCTCCTTTCCATAGATCTGACAGATAAACTATTCCTTATTCTCCTAATTGGCTTATAATATTATCTTTTATTTCTAAATCTTGTACCCATTTTGTTATCTTGTTATAGGGTGTGAGATGCTGATCTTTTCCTATAGACTGCCATTCTGTCTTCCAGGTTCCTAGCAGTTTTTATCAAAGAGTGAGCTCTTATCCCAGAAGCTGGAAACTTTGGGTTTGTGAAATGTATAAAGACTATCATTATTTGCTGCTGTCCCTTAGAACTGATCAATTCCACTGATCAAACACTCTATTTCTTAGCCAGAAACAGTTGTGATGATGGATGCTTTACAACAGGTATGCCCAAAACTTGAACCATGGGTGGCATGCCACCTGAAAGGCAATATTATATGGCCATATATGGGTTTACAACATACTTTAGCAAATCAAGCTGACCTACCAAAGAGCTCTCACTAAAATGGCAAATCAAAACACATTTATTGTTACAATAGAAAAGTAACTTTGGAAAATAATTTAAGTACTGGTATGACTGTTTTAATGCTTGTTCTAGGATATTAGAACATTTTTCCATGACAATTTCTTGAATTATTTTGTCCAAGTCTTTTTCTGATCAGGACTTTCAAATAGACCAGTAATTCATAAATTAACTATCCTGGATATTTTTTCCTGGTAGGTCAGTTTTTTTTTTCCCTTATGAGGTACTTTCAATTTTCTTCTATTTATTCAGACTTTTTGTTTTTGGAATATTGAATCTCTTAGAAACATTTGTTTCCATTTATACAATTATAATTTTAAGGTTTTCTTTTCTTCATTTAGCTTTTGTGCCTCTTTTTCTGGTTGGTTAATTTTACTTTCAGATAATTCATTTTCTTTTTCCAGTTGGTATATTATTAAAGTAATGGTTTTCCTTTTCCAGTTAGTTAATTTTAATTTTAAGGCATTGCTTTCTTTAGTGAATTTTTCCTAATTCTCTTGAATGACTCTTTTCTTCGATTAAATTTTCTTCTTCTGTTCTTTGACCTTGAAAATACTTTTTAATTTATTCCAACAAATATTTTTGTTTCTAAGAGTAATTCACAAAACCCTTTGAGGGTTTTATATGTAGTTATTTTATCACTTCTTTCCACTTCTGATATGATATTTTTATTGTCCCAATCAGAATGGTAGTCCTCTATGGTTAGTGCTCTTTTTTTGTTTGTTTTTGTCCTCATTTTGAAAACTGAGTTCTACAACTGGCCAATGAAGCTAATAATCTCAACCTTTTTGAGCAGAGGGTCAGAGTTCTGGTCCATGAATTTCTACTCTGTGTTTTCCAGAATTCATGATTTGCTTCCTGTGCTATGGTAACCCAAAGCTTCTCCAGCATTTCAGGGACTGAACCTTGCTCTTGGAGATGTACTATGGATCCTCATTGCTCCTCTGCTGAACTGTTGGCCTGCTGAACAAGGACTTGAGCTGAACTGCAGTGAAAAGCCTCACCCTGACTTCTCAACTCTTCCACCTCTGTTGGGCAACACAACCTTTTACCCATGTGAGATAGACCTTTTCCTGAAGTTCCTCCATAATATCTTGCTGAAAATTTGGTTCACTCTTTTTTGTTGGGGTAATTGTAGTGGATAGGGGGAAGGAGGGGTGGGTTCTGTCACATTATCCACCATTCTGGCTCTGCATTTGCTCTCCACCAATAATTTAAAAATTAACTCTTAAGACTCTATTTTCTCAGTTGTTTTAAAAATAATATTATTTATTTTACAGTATTTCAAAAATAACTTTTTTATGTTTTATTTTTTATTTTCTTTGACGTATTTGTGATGTCTTATTGAGTCAGCCTCCCATCTCTCAAGTTCTAATGTTTGAGGAATGATTTTCTTCCATTGACATTTGTACCTCCTTTCCTATTTAATTAATTGTGTTTTTATTGGACTTGATTTCTTCAATGGATTTTTTTCCCACTTGGCCAATCTTATTTCAAAGAAATTGTTCTCTCCAAGTCAATTTTTGTACTTCTTTTTCCAAGCTACTGACTCATTTTTTCATATTTTTTTCAAAACTTTTGTTTATTTTCCCAATTTTTGTTCAGCCTCTCCTACTTGATTTTTAAAATTTCTTTTTGAGCTCTTCAAAGAAGACTCTCTGGTCTTGAACTCAGTTCATAATGCTCTTTGAGGCTTCACACATAGACATTTTCACAATGTTGTCTTCCTCTGAATTTATGTTTTAATCTTTCTTGTAGGCATTGAAAAATTTATGGTCAGAACACTTTACTAGTTCTTTCTCCTTTATTTTGTCTGTTTCATAATTTTTAAACTTTTGTTCTGCTCTTGGGCACATGGGGCAAGCTCTCATGCTTCTTGTGCTAGGGTGCAGGGGGCTTGTCAAGTGAATTTTTATACAGGCATCTTTGAGCAATATTTATTGCCCACTGCACATGAATAATTCACTTTGGTTGAGTGTCTCTTGCTGGAGTTCACAATTTGCCTTCTGAAATGAGGGTAGAGGTCTCACAGAGGGCCTGATGTGTCACTAATCTGCTGAAACAGGACCTAGGGGCCTCTGTTGCTAATCTGTGCTATGTCTAAAATTTTCCAGTCAACCATTTGAATTAGACTGAGCTCTCATCTTACCCAAGTGAGACAGACTGGTACTGAAGTCCTTCTGAGTTATCTTAAACTTGAAAATTATTTTAATCCAACATAATGTAGTTTCAGTCACTTCACAATCCATTTAGCAGCTTGATTTAATATTTTTTCTGAGGGAAATTGAGTAGGATTCAGTCAATTACTGGCTTCTCTCAGTCTATTTATTGCCATTCCTGGAAGCAAAGTTAAATTCCATTATCTAGGATCAACTTATTAATTAAAATTTTCATGAAAATTTAAAACATAAAATTATGCCTATTGGATGTTGATTTTTTCTTGTTTTTCCAAGTCAGTGGTGTTAAAGTATGCACAGTCAAGATGGTGGAGAGAAGATGCTCTCTCTCCCCCCCCCCCCTCAGAAATAACATGAGAGAAACCTCTTAACAGAAATTCAATCAATAAAACCAAGAAAGAGAAGCTAGGAGCAGAACACCTACCTATAAGGTCTGTCTCAGGGGACAGTGGGTGAACTGGGATATCAGTGTGGGGACAGCAGCTGGGGGAAGCCAGAGGGCCAGCCACAGCCATAGAGACTTCAAGCCCAGCCCAGTCAGTGTTCAAGGTCAGCTCAGACTCTACTTCTGAGGACATCACTCCAGAGAAAGCCAACAGCACCCCCCTACTGGCTGGCACTTGGAATTCCTAAGCCAAGTGAACAAAGCCTCTAGGATCCTCAAAAGCAAACCTCTGAGAAGCAGCTAAGTCCAAAGAAAAGGGGGCCCAAGAAGAAATACTTACAAGAGACAAACTCTAACCCAGAGAGATCTAGCACTGCTGAGGAGAATATGAATTGATCTCCAACCAAGAAAGACTTCCTTGAAGAAATCAGGAAGAAGTTTAAAAATCAATTGAAGGTGTGGCTATATGGCACAATTGTTAGATCAATGGCCCTGGATTCAGGAGTTCCTGGGTTCAAATCTGGACTCAATACTTAATAATTACCTAGCTCTGTGGCCTTGGGCAAACCACTTAACCCCATCTTCCTTGCAAAAAAAAAAAAAAACCCTAAAAAATCAGTTGGAAAAATTGGGAAAAGAAACTCAAGAGAAAATTAACATCATACAAGAAGAAAACAAAACCTTGGAAAATACAATTGGACAAATACAAAATGAGAATAACTGTCTCAGATCTTCATTTGGACAAATGCAAAAAGAAAATGATTGTCTCAAATCCTCAGTTGGGCAAATGCAAAAAGGAAATGATTCTCTCAAAACTACATTTGGAGAAATAGAGAAGTACTTCAAAAGTAGAATGGATCAACTGGAAAAGGAGTTGCAGAAGATAAATAAAGAAAAATCTCTTTAAAAAAGAATGTAATCAGCAAGAACTAATGACTTCACGAAAAAACAAGATTGTGTTAAACAAAACCAAAAAATTGAAAAAATAGAAAAAATAGAAAATACTTCATCAGCAAAAACACTGACCTCAAGAACCGATTGAGAAGGGAGAAATTGAGAACTATTGGCTTTTCTGAAAACATTGAAGAGAAAAAAGCCTGGACTTAATATTAAAGAATTTAGTGATGGAAAATTGCCCTAATATCATGGAGCCAGAGTACAAAATGGTTTTTGAAAGAATACATTGTGCGGGGGGCAGCTAAGTGGTACAGTGGATAGAGCACTGGCTCTGGAGTCAGGGGTACCTGATTTCAAATCTGGCTTCAGATACTTAATAATTACCTAGCTGTGTGGCCTTCGGCAAGCCACTTAACCCAATTGCCTGGCACAAAACCTAAAAATAAAAAGAATACATCAATCTCCTCTGGAAAGAGATCCTAAAATGAAAACACCAAGGAATGTTGTGGCCAAATTCCATGACTATCAGATAAAAGCCAGAAAGAAAAAAAATTAAATATCAAGGAGCCACAGTAAGGATTTATTCAGAATCTCCCTGCATCAACATTAAGGGACCAAAGGGCCTGAAATGAGATATTCAGAAGAGCAAGGGAGCTTGTAATACAGCCAAGAATCCACTACCTGGCAAAGCTAAGCCTTCTCTTCCCAGGAAAAAGATGGGCATTTAATGAAGTGGGAGACTTCTTAGATTTCAAGTTGTAAAGACCAGAGTTTAAGAGAAAATTTTGACATCAAACAGGAGGCTTAAGAGACACATGAAAAGGTTAAAAAATGCTATACAATAAGATGAAACTGGCTATATACCAACATGGGAGAAAGAGTCTCATAACTCTTGAGAATTAAAATTCTATTAGAGAGAATATATGTAACCAGAAGTGATGGACACTCATAACTTTTCTGTGACTCAGATAGAATGATTTAAATACAATACCTCCTTAAAATGAGGTCAGTAAGGAGAAGGGAAGTTGGAGGGAGACTGAATAGTGGTAAATCTCATTACATGAAAGGTAAAAAATCCTATTGTAATTGAGGGGAAGAAGAGAGAAGGTGAGAACCACCTGAATCTTCATCTCATCAGACCTGGCTTAAAGTTAACTTAGATACATTAATCCAGTTAAGAAACTTATCTTACCTTTCAAGAATTAAAAGGGGAAAAGGGGGGAGTGGCAGATGGGGAGTGGGAGAAAAGGGGAAAAGGGAAAGGGGAAAAAAGGGGAGGGAGTTTGATACAAGAAGGCAAAAACACAGAAGGTGGTAATATTCACAAACAAAACACTAGGCAATAAGGATAACAGGGAAAAAAGGGGGGAATATAAATAGAAGAAAGATAGCATGGAGGGCAATAAAGAGTTAGTAATTATAGCTTTGAATGTGAATGATGAACTCTCCCCTAACATGTAAGTGACTAGCAGTGTGGATTAAAAACCAGAATCCTACAATGTGCTGCTTACAAGAAACTCATTTAAAGCAGAGAGAGAGAGACACAGATAGAGAGTAGAGGTAAAAGGTTAGAGAAAAATATATTTTGCTTCAACTGAATCAAAAAGAGCAAGGTTAGCAAACCTTATTTCAGACAAAGCAGCTGCAAAATAGATAGCAATAAAAGAGATAAGGAAGGAAACTGTATCCTCCTAAAAGGTAGCATAGACAATGAAGTAATTTCAGTACTAAATATTAATGCACCCAATGGGACAGCATCCAAATTCTTAGAGAAGTAGAAAGAGCTAAAGGAAAACATAAACAGCAGAATTCTACTAATGGGAGACCTCAACCTACCGCTCTTAGATTTAGATAAACCAAATCATAAAAAACACTAGAAAGAAGTTAAAGAGGTAAATATGTTGTTAAAAAAACCTGGATATGATAGACATATGGAGGAAACTGAATGGGCATAGAAAGGAAAATACTGTTTTTTTTTTTGCAGTACATGGCAAAATATCAACCATGTACTAGGACATAACCTAATAGTCAATTGCAGTAAGGCAGAAATAGTGAATGCGTCTTTCTCAGATCATAATGCAATAAAAAATCAAATGCAATACTGGGACAGGGAGATGTAGAACTAATTGAAAACTAAATAATCTCATTTTTTAAAAAATGAGTGGATCAAGCAACAAATTATAAAAGAATTAATTATTTCATTCTATATAATGACATAATGAAACAATATACCAAAACCTATGGATACACTCAAGGTGGCTGCAGGGGATATATTATACCTTTAAATGTTTATGTGAATAAATTAGAGAAAGAAGAAATCAATGAACTAAATAGGCAAGTAAAAAATATAGAGAAAGAACAAATTAAAAAACACTAATTAAATACCAAATTATAAATTCTGAAAATTCAAGGAGAAATTAATAAAACAGAAAACAAGAAAATTTTGAACTAATAAATAAAACCAAGAACTGGTTTCATGAAAAAACCAATAAAACTGATAAACATCTGGTCAATTTGATTAAAAAAAAAGAAAGAAGAAAATCAAATTTCTAGCATCATATATGAAAAAAGGTGAACTCACCACCTAGTAAGGAGGAAATTAAAGTAATAATTCAGAATTATTTTGCCCAACTCAATACCAATAAATCTGATAATCTAAGTAAAATGTATGAATATTTACAAAAATATAAGTTGCCCAGATTAAATGAAGATGAAATTAAAGACCTAAATAACCCTATCTCAGAAATTCAACAAACCATTATTGATCTCCCTAAGAAAAAAATCTCCAGGGCCAGATGGATTCACAAGTGAATTCTATCAAACATTTAAGGAACAATTCATTTCAATTCTATATAAACTCTTTGGAAAAATAGGTGAAGCCACTTCCAGCCAAGATGGAGGAGAGAAGAAAGGCACAGTTCTAAAGTCTCCTGATCTTCCCCATCTATGATAGGAAACAAACCTCTTACCAGAAATCTGAGCCACAAAACCCAGAAAGAAAAGCCAGGAGAAAGAACATCTACCTCAGGGATTGTTTTCCACCATCCTGGGTGAGTCCAAGCACAGAGGGCTGGTCAGCCGTGGATCAGCCTGATTAGCAATGGGGTTGTAGCTCTGTCAGCTTGAGGGCTTGAGAGCTGCTGGACCTGCTTGATCAGTAGGGCTGGAGGCTGGTCGACCACAGGGGTTTGGAACTACTAGGGAGCAGAGGCATTGGTGTTAGAGCTTGCTGATAGGGCTTGGGGGGAGAGTTTTGGTGCAGGAGACCTACAGACATCATCCCTGGCCTCCTCTTGTCTGAGGAACTCTTAGTCTACTCCTCCATGGTGGTTGAGGCCTCTTTCCAGAACATACAAAATTACAAACTAATTCTGCCCCAGGCACAAGTGTGTGGACAGAAGAATCAACTCAGCTGACAATAGGCAAAGGGGTGACCTCACCCCAGGGTAAAACTCACCATTGATTGAAGGAAAAAGTATTTAACAGTTTCAGTCACTTCCACCAGGCTAAGGGAGTAGGCCTCAATCAAGGTCACAGATACTCCAGAGAAAATAAACAGCATCCTAAAGTAATCAGCATTCCTGCTGAAAAAACCAGAGCTAAATAGAAAATTTTGGCATCAAACAGGAGGTTCAATAGACATGTGAAAAGGTTAAAAAAAGGGGGGGGTGGAGTTAAAGAAAAAAAAAACTTCTATCCAATAAGTTGAAACTGGCTATATCCCAGCATGAGAAAAAGATTCTCATAACTCTTGAGAACTGTAACTCTAACAGAGAATATACCTAGCCAGAAGTAATGAACACTCATTACTTATTCATGAGACTGTTATTCAGTGGGATGAAACTAGCTATAACCCTACTTGGGAGAAAGACTCTAATAATACCAAAGAATTGTAACTCTATTAGATAGAATGTATTTAGCTAGAAGTGATGGATACTCAGACTTTTCTGTGACTCAGATAGAATGACTTAAAAAAACCTCCTCCTTATAAAGGGGGAGAGGAAGTAAACAGGAGGAGGGTGGGGATTGAATTGGGTAAATTTCATTACATTAAGAGGTACAAAAAACCTATGGTAATAGAGGGGAATATGGGAAGAAAGGAGAAACACGTGAATCTTCTTCTCATCAGACTTGGCTTAAAGTTAACTTACACAGAAACTCAGTTAACTTAAAAAAAATCTAACCTTTCAAGTATTAAAAAGGAAAAAAAAATCAGGAGTAACTGATTTCAAATCCAGCCTCAGATACTTAATAATTACCTAGCTGTGTGACCTTAGGCAAGCCACTGAACCCCATTTGCCTTATTAAAAAACCTACAAAAACGGGGGGGGGGGAATTAAAAGAAAAATAGGTTAAAACAGTACTCTGCCTCACTCTTTCTATGACATCAATATGGTGTTGAAACCTAAACCAGGAATTGCTAAAACAAAGAAATTTATAGACTTATCTCCCTGATTCATATAGATGCTAAAATCTTAAATAAAATCTTAGCAAAATGATTACAACAAGTTATCACTAGGTTAATACATTTTGACCAAGTAGAATTTATTCCATGAATGCAGGGTTGGTTCAATTTTAAGATAACTGTTAATATAATTAATTATAACAATAAAAAAACTTATCAGAAATCTTGCGATTATATCAATTGATGTTGAAAAAGCTTTTGACAAAATAGAGCACTCATTCCTACTAAAAACACTAGAAAGTATAGAAATAAATGCTCAGAATAATAAGCAGCATCTATCTGAAACCATCAACAGGCATTATATGCAATGGCGTTAGGCTTGAGGCAAGGATTCCCAATATCACCATTAATATTCAATATCATATTAGAAATGTTAACTTCAGCAATAAGAGAAGAAAAAGTAATTGAAAGAATGAGAATAAGGAAGGAGGAGACAAAACTCTCACTCTTTGCAGATAACATGATGGTATACCTAGAGAATTCCCAAAAAAACAACTAGAAATAATTTGCAACATTAGCAAAGTAGCAAGATATAAAATAAACCCTCGTAAATCCTCAACATTTCCATATATGACTAGTAAGTTACAGCAGAAATAGTTAGAAAGAGAAATTCCATTCAATGTAACTTCAAACAAAATAAAATACCTGGGAGTCTACCTGCCAAGGCAGACTCAAAAACTTTTTGAAAAAAATAATGCCAAACTCTTTTTTATGCAAATAAAATCAGAAGTAAATACCTGGGTAAATATCAACTGCTCATGGATAGGTCGAGTTAATATAATAAAAATGTGAATTCTACCAAAATTCAACTACTTGTTCAGTGCCCTACCAATCAAAATTGCCAAAAATTACTTTAATGAGTTAGAAAAAGTTATAAGTAAATTTATATGGAGAAATAAAAAGTCAAGAATTTCAAGGGATTCAATGAAGAAAAGTGCAAAAGAAGGTGGCTTATCCTTACCAGATCTAAAATTATATTATACGACACCAGTCCTCAAAACTGACTGGTATTGACTAAAGAATAAAGTCATGGATCAGTGGAATAGACTACTTGCAATAGCAGGACATGATTATAGTAATCTGCTGTTTGATAGTCCAGCTATTAGGCTAAGAACTCTCTCTTTGATAAAAGCTGCTGTTAAAATTGGAAGTTAGTATGGAAGAAACTTAGATCAGACCAACACCTCACACACTATACCAAGATAAGATCCAAATGGATATAGGATTTAAACATAAAAAAACAATATTATAAACAAACTAGAAGATCACGGAGTAATTTATCTGTCAAATCTATGGAAAGGGAAACAGTTTAAGACCAAGAAAAAGATAGGGAACATCATTCAAATCATAGCAGATAATTTTGACTACATTAATTAAAAACCTTTTGCACAGACAAAACGACTGCAAGCAAGATCAAAAGAAATGTAGCAAATTGGGAAACAATTTTTGCAACTAGTAATTCTGACAAAAGACTCATTTCTAAAATATACATAGAACTGAGTCAAATTTTCCAAAAAACAATCAATTCCCCAATTGACAAATGGTCAATGGATGTGCAAAGGCAATTTGCAGCTGAGGAAATCAAAGCAATGTATAGGCAAATTGAAAAATTGCTCCAAATCATTACTTATTAGAGTAATGCAAATTAAAGCATCGCTGAGATACCACCTCTCATCTCTTGAGCTGGCTAAGAAAGGACAAAGATCAATTTTGAAAGGGATGTAGGTAATCTGGGACACTAATACATTGTTGGTGGAAGTGTGAACTCATCCAACATTTCTTGAGAGCTATCTGGGCAACGAAAATGTGCTTAGTCTTTGACCCAACAATACCAATACTGGGTCTATACCCTGAAGAGATTATGAAAAATGGTAAAAATATACTTTGTACAAAATTATTTATAGCTGCCCTATTTGTGGTGGCAAAAATGGAAATCAATATCCTTCAGTTTGGGAATGGCTTCATAAACTGTGGTATAAGAATGTCATAGAATATTATTGTTCTATTGGAAAACCAGAGGGATGGGATCAGGGAAGCTTGGAAAGATTTGCATGAACTGATGTTGATCGAGATGAGCAGAACCAGGAAAACACTGTACACCCTAACAAGAACATGGGGGCGATGATCAAGCTTGATAGACTTGTTCTTCCCTTCAGTGCAACAACTTGGGACAATTTTGGGCTATCTGAAAGGGAGAATACCATCTGTATCTACAGAAAGAATTATGGATTTTAAACAAAGACAGACTGCTACCATCAAATTAGGGCAAAAAAGTTATATCATTATGTAATTTTACTTTCTCCTATTTTATTTTTTTCCCTTAAGGATATGCTTTCTCTGTCATCACATTTAAGTGAGATCAATGTATAACATGGAACCAATGTAAAGACAAAAAAAATTCCTTCTGCGGGAGGTGAGAGGAGGGAAGCAAGAATGGTGAAAAATCGTAAAAGTCAAAATAAATAAAATCTTTCTTAAAAAAATAAAAAAATAAAATGGCTAAAAAAAAGACAGTGTGGTTAAATGACTTGCCCTAGATTACAGTGCTAATAACTGTCAAGTTTCTGAGGTCTGATTTGAAGTTAGGCCTTCCTGACTCCAGGATCAGTTCTCTATCCACTATACCAGGTAACTATCCCTATGTTAAGAATTTTTGGATCCATGATATGTGTTAACTCTTGCTGTAGGCTTTATATCTTCTTTAAATCTATAGATCTTCATGAAATGCACTGATGAAAGTTTTGAAAAGACAAATTTCAGACATGCAAATTAAAAAATTACTCACTCTGAATGATATTAACTCATCTGTAATATGTCTTTGAATACAATCATTCCATCAGTTTTGATAAGTATCCTACATTTTGCAAAATGCTTTGAAGACCTTTTAATATTGTAATTGAATTTTCTTAATCTACCAATACATAATTTGGAAAAAGAAAACAAGATTAATCCATCATACGTCTTAGAAATTAAACAATTTTGCTTATTTATAGTTATTATTTCCTTATCTGTTGTTTGTCGTTCATTCTCAAAGAAATTCAAGAAATTAGGGGAGGTGAAGACATGACAAGCAAGTGAATTGGATTTTAGTGACTGTACTAAGTCATCATTCTCACTTTCTCTTTCAGAATAATCTGGTCCAGTGACTAAATATAAATCAGGATGACTGAAAACAGCCTTATATGCAAAACAATTAGTGTTAAGTAACTTGCCTGAGGTCATAAAGCTATAAATGTCAGGTGTCTGGGGACACATGAAACTCCTGTCCTCCTGACTCCAAGACCAATGCTCTATCCACTGGATCAGTACCTGCCTCAACTAAATTGTTATTTCATAACTATTTCTTTTATAATATTTTATATAATTTCTAGGAATAAAATAATGTTCCTGATTCAAAATTTTAAGACTTCTGCAAATTAAAACATTTTTGTTTGGCATGTAGATCATGTTCCTATGTTCATTTGTCTTCACAGTCAATTTGATTAAATTTCATAATATGCAAGGCAGGTGGTGTTTATTCCCTTTTAGAATTGTTTTCATAGTATTTGTATTTTAAAGTACTGCTATTGCTTGAGTAGTTCACTTCTTGAGTAGTCTATTCACAAATTGTGAAGGCTGTGAAAATGAAAGTGTTCCATTCACAACTGTTAAAGAACCAGTAAAGATATATCTACATGCCTTTAGTCATTTAGCAGCAATGTAAATTTTCAATATATTTGATGGAAATATTGAATAGTTAATAATGGATCAATTTTTCACTTGGTAATGTTTCATAAAACACTTTTGTCTCCTCTTTTCCTGACTTCTTTCAAATTCCAACTGAATCTCACCTTCAACAAGAAACTCTTTTCTGATCATCTGCCTTAGTGAGTGTTTTTCCACCTCTTTCAATTCTTTTATTTATCTTGTATATATATATGTTAACTTCTTAAAGTTCACTTCACTAATATTTAATGGTTTAGACTTGGTTGGAAATAATTTGGAAGCACTTTTAGTGGGTTGTATTCTCAATATGTCAGCTAAAGGAAATAATTATCTTAAAGAAATGATGATTTATGAGGACTTTCCAAGTGTCTTCAGATATTTAAAAATCTGCCATGTGTAAGAGAAATTAGATTCTTTCCTTTTTTGTCTGTAGGTGACATAATTATGAGCAATGAGGAGAAATTACTGAGAAGTAATTTTGAATGAATATAAGTGAAATAAAAAAATTGTACTTACAAACTTATCTAAAATCATAATGGGTTGCCTAAGAAAGAATGTTTTCTCCTTCACAGCAGTGATATCTTCTAGCAAAGATTGAGCATTTTAGAGATGATATACTTATTTGGGGATAGATAGACCTATTGGTTTTTGAATCCATTCCAACTCTAAGATTTTGTTCTACTCTAAGTGTTAATATACATTTTTTTTCTGGAGGGCAGTTAGGTGGCACAGTGAATAGAGCACTGTTCCTGAAGTTGGGAGGACCTGAGTTCAAATCCAGCCTCAGACACTGAATAATTGCCTAAATGTGTGTCCTTAGGCAAGTCACCCTGTTGCCTTGTAAAAAAAACCTTAAAAATATTTTTTCTGCTTCTCTTTTTGACATATGATTGAACAGCTGTGTAATAACTTTTTCTGTTCTCATTACATTTCAATTTCAAAACTCCTTTTAAGTTCAAATGACTCAAATGTACCTTCATCAACATTTGCTACATCTATGTGAAGAGTTCTCTGTCTCACCAAGCAATTCATTAATTTTTAAATATGTATTAAGTGACTGACCAATAGTCACTGTGCTAGGTCAACAGATATAAAAAATAAAAATAAATCATGGTTCTGCCAATTAGCAGCTAAATTCAATGGAAGGTGAGAGAAAGGACATCTTCTGTAAGTAAATCTTAATATTATTTGAAAAATAGAAATAATTTCTTTGAGAAAAGATTAAGAGATGTATATGCTTAAAAAATTCACATACACAATTTAGGTAGGACTGAGATATTCCTTGAAATATTGGTGGAAGCTATCTATGTTGCTGAGATAAAGAAGGAAATGATTTCAGGTATGGAAATGAAGGAAGGCTGTAGAGGACGAGCATGTTCAAAGGCATAGAGACAGCAGATAGGTTGTGAATGATGAACTAAAAACAAGTTAGTTTGACTAATTTTTAGAGTGCAGGAAAGAACAATGTAACATAAACCTAGAAAAGTAGGCTGAAATAGTAAAAAAGGCATTAAAAGGTGGTGAGTCAATATTGTATCCTAGAAGAAGAAAACAGATCCACAGTACCTTTAATTCAGGGATAAGAATATGGTTCCTTAGAGAATTACAAAGAATATCTCAGTTTTGATAAGAAGAAAAATAAGGGCTAATTAGATTTAATTGACAGAGCCTTGTAAGGTAATGAGTTCTTCTTTAAGAACTAAAGCTATTTCAGCTTCTCTTAGGAGTCAGTAGGAGATTGATAATTGTGAATGCACCTAGGCTTTTTATGTTGAAAGAAGACATGAAGTTCACCATTAAAAGGAAAAAAAAAATTAGGAGTCATCAATATCCCAGCAGCCAGCAAAGTAAATAACACTGCAGAACAGAGAACTTCTGAGAATTAATAAAAAGGGATATTAGTACTGAAAATCTTCATTTAACAAAGCAGAAGACAAGGATACTTTTTTATTTTATTTATTAGAGAAGATGCTGTGCTTCTGCCATATGCGCAGTACAGATTGACTTCCATGCTAGGAGAGACTGTGAAAGGGTTGCCAAGGATTACCACTCTAGCTCATCAGGTAGAATGATATGTTTCTTGGAGGGGAGAAAAGAGAAAAAAAACAAAGGTGAAAAGGGATTTATCCTTCTTCATTGGTACTGATATCCAGTCAGCTTCCAAGTGCCATTAAATCTTTTCTCTATAATGTTTCTTAAATCCAGTATCTTCTCTTTAATCAAAAGGGCATTAGCCTAGTTCATCACTTCTCTTTTGAACTATCATACTAGTTTTCTAATTGGCTTCTTTGCTTCAACTCTCTAAATACCCTCATCTAATAAATTATCCAAATAGCTGTCAAAACAATCTTCCTAAGGCATACATCTGATCAGAGTTGATTTCTGTTTAACTACAAGCTATATATATATATATATATATATATATATATATATATATATATATATATATACACATACAAGTACCCACATATACACACACTCACATATATATATATATATATATATATATATATATATATATATATACATAATACTTTTTAAAATGTATTTACATTAGATTTCTATTACTTAATTCTTGAGACAATAAAAAACAATATATCAAACTATTTGTAGTGTCTTCTGGTTTCTAAGATGCAAATGTTCATGATAATAACTTGAAGGATTAATTTTGGTTCATGTTAGAGCCAACACACCCCTGACACTAGGTTGAAGTACAATTGTTTACCTCAGATAATGCCCTCCATGATATAGTTCTAATTTTACTTTCAGATCTAATTTGGTACTAGCCCCCTCTTCAATTGAAATAGAGTTATATGAACTAGTTCCACTTCCAACTCCATTATCTGTGTCTCCATTATGCAAATCATCTCCCTACAATACACACCTTCTTAATGCACATCACTTTCAATCACCATTGATCAGACTTGTAATTATTTTTCTTTATGTTTATTCTATATTTTCCTGTGTATGTATTGTCTCCTAATTAGAATATAAACTCCTTTAGATTAAGGTTGTTGCATTCATTGTATTTATATCCATATTGCCTAGTAGGGTTCAGTACAATGCTTAGTAACTGATTAGTCAGTTAATTAAGAGCATTTCCTTCATGACCTGATCCCTTTAATGGTTACCAATTTTTACTAGTTTGAACTATATTCAATTTAATTTGAAGTGTAACATCCACAGTATTTGGAAGGCTCCAAAAGAAAGTATGGGAGAGAAGAGGTAATGGACTGTCTATGAAACTGAAGATCTACAGAGACCTTGTGCTGACCTCATTGATTTATGCCTATGAAACCTGGATAGTCTAGCACCATAAATTGTCTTATGAAGATTCTGGAGATCAATTGGCAGAAGTAGATAACAAATACTGAGGTCCTTACTAAAGCTAAATTCCCAGCACTCTAATATTAAGACAGAGAGTACAACCACAGTAGGTAGTTAAAATGCCAGACCATGTGCTTGACAAAAAACAAAACTCCAAAAGTATTTTATGCCATGCAGGACAAACACTCACAAGGGGGTCAGAAGAAGTGATACCAAGATACCCTGAAAGTCTCTTTGAAGAATTTTAAAATTGATTGCACAGCATGTAAGACACTGGATCACCCAGTAAGGCATGACCTCATTAGTGAGGATGCTGTGCTTTAGGAGGAAGCTTGAATTGAAATAGCTCAAAGGAGAAGTGACTTCCATAAGTGTTTACATGGACTATTATTACCCAAGTTGTGGTGAAATATTTCGAGCTTGTATTGGTCTGATCAGACACAGTCAGAAACATTGTAATTTTTCTCAAACATAGTGACGCCATTGTGGTCTTCTTCAATAATTAAGGACAAGAACCAACCAACCTAGAACCATATGTTCATAGATCTTAAGCTCCTTTTGGTCAGAGAGTATATAAATTTTGTCATTGCAGTCTTAGCAAGCTATATACAGTAGGTTTTTTATAAATGTTGGTTTAATTAAATTGAATAGAAAATCAGATTAAAAGGTAGGACAGAGCCATAATATCAGTGATATATTTTTCCATGATTAGATCATGCCTTGATTTAAGATTATTTTTAAGTTGAGGCCACAGCAAGTCAGTCACAATTATTTTGGCTTTTTTCAAAGGGAGGAAGAACTTTCATATAATCTAGCAAAATGTATTTATTAAAGTGAATTGTATGTAATATTCAAGTTTACACTTTCTAAAACCCTGTAAAGCAGAACTATTTCAAGTTTTCCTTGCTGTCATGAAGTTTTCACATTTCCTTATTTTCTAATGTCTTAAATTTTAACATCCATGTTATCTCTGTGCCCTCTAATAGGTACCATTTTCCACAAGATAGGGGATTGGCAGTAAGAGGAGATGGCAATCCCAAAAATTTTGTTTTACCATAGCATTCTTCATCTCTTCATTCTTTTTTCTTCTCCATCTGTGGTGTGTATAATAGCGCGAACCTTAACCCTGGATTAACACAAAGACAACATTGCTACCTAGACTCTCTATAATGCTAATACAAAGGAAGAAAAATCTAAATATTTTCAAATATTTTTTCTTCTCCAAACTTCAAATATCTCCTTTTTTAAAAATTTCAATCTTTTTTGGCCCTTCACAAATATATATATATATATATATATATATATATATATATATATGCCAATTCAGCATAGTGCACTCTCCCCATATTTAACTCTTATAAATGCTCAGATGTATTTCTACAGAGGCAGGACAAGCCACAGAAAATTCTCCATGCATAGTTCAAAGTGGAAAATATCTTATTTTAACATTTATCCCTAAATTCTTTCCTCTGTATTGTCATTTTACTTCTGCATTTTCTACATGTGTAACTAATCATATTTTTAATTATATGGCTTATATTTATGTACTTATTATATATAACCATGAATGTCCTACCTTCTGTCTATATGGATTGCATTTTTGTCAGTATCATTTGAAATACATTTCACAAACACAAACTCAAAATTTTGGTTGCCAATCAAACTGATGAAGCTAAAGCAGTTTTTAAGGTTCATGATTTCTTTTCCCTAAGTAAAATATTGCCATCAGCAAGAAATTTAGTTATTTTCACTTTTTAGATCATTGGCGATCATACTAATCTTTCAGACACAGAACCCAAAATTTTGAGTATGACTGGCAAGAGTTTGAACTTATACCTCATTTTATCATTTTAAAAAGGAAATACAAAATAAATATGTCTCATCATGAAAAAAATGACTAGTTGTATATAAAAGTACTGTGAAAGCAAATTTATAGAGAAGTGAATTTTTAATTTTGGGATTTGACATTTAATCTTTAATTTAAAATTTATTTGATTTTTTCAATTGCATGCAATCATAACTTTAAAGCATTCAACCATTTGCAAATTTCTAAGTTCACATTTCTCCACCACCTTCCTCTTGATGGCAGTGAACAGTCTGGTAAAAGTTGTACATGTATTTTCTCATTGAACAAATGTACATATTAATCATTTTGATAAAGAGGAAGTAGAAGTACAAGGAAAGAAAGAAAAAAGAAGAAAAAAACAGGAGAGAAATTTTCAAAAAGTGAATAGAATATGCACTCAAATTTTTCCTCTGGATGTGTATGGCATCGTCCATAACAGGTCTCTCAGGATTGTTCTTGATCTCTGAAATATAGAGAAGAGTTGCATCCATCATAATTGATCAACTCACAATATTGTTCTTAAAGTTTACATAGGTTATTTTGATTCTGCTCCTTTAAATGTAATGATTTCCATGCTTCTCTAAAGTCCAATCACTGATGATTTCTTATAAAACAATATTACTTCACAACATTCAGATACCATAATTTGTTCAGCAATTCCCCAATTTAACATCCCCTCATTTCCCAAATATTTGATACTACAAAAAAAAGCAGCCATGAATATTTTGAATGTGTGAAATTTTCCCCTTTGGGGGATTTTTTGAATCTAGGCCTAATATTTCTATTGTTGGGACAAAAAGCACAATCAATTTCATTACTCTTTGGGTATAGCTACATATTGCTCTTAAGAATGACTGGATTAAATCACAACTCTACCAATGATGCATCAGTGTCCAAATTTTCCCACTTCTCCAACATTAATCATTTTACTTTTTTTGATATCTTAGCCAATCTGATTGCTATGAGATGGTCCTTCATAGTCCCTTTAATTTGCATTTCTCTAATTAATAATTATTTGCAACTGTTTCCACAAGACTATATATAGCTTTAATTTCTTCATCTGAAAACTTCCCGTTCATACCCTTTGACCCTTTATCAAGAGGAGAATGACTTGTGATCTTATAATTTTGATTTAGTTTTCTGAATATTCTAGAAATAAATCTTTATCAGAAACTCTAACTATGAAAATTGTTTCTCAGGTTTCTATTTTTCTTCTAATCTTGACTCTATTGGTTGCACAAGTGCAAAAACTTTTAATTTAATAGAACCAGTCATCCATTTTGCAATTTATAATGTACTCTAGTTCTCATTTGATTATAAATTTCCCACTTTTTCATAGTTGCAACATATAGACTATTTCATAATATGTTAATTGATTGGTGGTGCTGCCCTTGATGTCTAAATCCTGTACCCATTTTGATGTTATTTTGATATATGTTTATGAGATGTAGATCTATGCCTAGTTTTTCCAATACTATTTTTCAGATTTCCCAGAAGATTTTGTCGAATAGTGAGTTCTTATCCCAGAAGCCAATGTATTTGGGTTTGTCAAAAAATAGATTACTAGAGTGACAGTTCATTTGTTATCTCATTTAATCCATTGGCCTATTACTCTATTTCTTAACCAAGACCAGGCAGCTTTATGATGCCTGCTGCTTTTTAATTTAATTTTGGATCTGGTATAACTAGGTAACCTTTCTTTGCATTTATTTTCATCAATTCACTTGATATTCTTTTCTTTTTTTCATTCTAGATAAATTTTGTTACTATTGTTTAAATTCTGGAAACTAGTTATTGTTAGTTTGATTGGTATTACACCAAATAAGTAGTTTGTGTAGCATTTTCATTTTCATTTTATTAGCTTAACATAATCATGAGCAACTGCTAGGTTTTCAGTTATTTAGATGACTTTATTTGTGTGAAAAATGTTTTGACATTGTGTTTTTATAGTTTCAGGATTTGTCTTGAAAGGTAGATTCCCAAGTATTTTATGTTGCCTACAAGTCCTTTTAATGTAAATTCTCTTTCAATCTCTTGCCCTTGGGAATTATTGTTCCAATGTGATAATGCTGATGATTTATGTGGATTTATTTTATATTGGGCTATATTGTGGTTGATAATTGCTTCAAGTAGTATTTTTAGTTGACAGCCTAGGTATAAGAATGTTTCATATCACTGGCAAAAAATGAAAGTTTTGCTTACTCAGGGCCCATTTTAAATTCATTCAATTTAGTTTTCTTCACTTATTACTAAAGGTAACTTTTCTAATACTATATTAAATATTTGTGTATAATGAGCACCCTTATTTCACCCCTAATCCTACCAAAAATGCTCCTAACATATTTGTGAATATAACCAGTTGTTGTTGGTTTTACAGTGTCTGTAACTTTAAGCAAAACTCCATTTATTCCTATATTATCTAGTATAATAGAAATAAATTTTCTCTTCTGGAAAAATCTTTTTCAGCATTTATTGAGATAATCATATGACTGATGTTAGTTTTGTTATTGCTATGATCAATTATGTTGCTTGGTTTCCTAATATTGAGCTTTCCTTGCCTAAATTTTATCATTCCACTTGATCATCATGTATTATCCTAGTAATAATTTTCAATGTCTTTGTTAAAGCTTTAAGTTGTTTGCATCAATAGTCATGAGAGTGATTGGTCTATAATTTTCTTGTTCTGCTTTGACCTTTCCTGATTTAGATATGTGCGCCATGTAAATGTCATTAAATAAATTTGGCAGAACTACTATTTTTAAATATAGAATTGGAATTAATTATTCCTTACATATTTGGTAGAATGCACTTGTAAATCCATCTATATCTGGAGAATTTTTCTTAGAGAGTTTATTGATGATTTCTTCAAATTCTTTCTCTGAAATGGGGTTATTTGCATATTTTGTTTTTTCGCTCTCTGTTGATCTGGATAGCTTATATATTTTTTTACAAATATTCATTCATTTCCCTAATCAGATTTATTTGCATACAGCAGGGTGAATTGTTCTGAATAATCATTTTAATTTTCTCCTCATGGGTGTGTGTTCCCCCTTTTCATTAGTGATATCATTAATTATAATTCCTTCTTTCTTTTTAATTAATGAAGGGTTATCTGTTTTATTGGTTTTAATAAAAACAACTCAATTTTATTTAATAGATCAATGGTTTTATTACTTTCAATTTTTAAGAAAATTTTCCTTTGAGTTTTTGAATTTCTAATTTTTTATTAATTTGACATTTTAAATTTGTTCTTTTTCTAGATTTTTTAGTTGTAAGCCTAATATTTTGATCTCCTTCTTTTATGTTTTATTCATATAAGCATTTAGAGGTATAAAATTTCCACTAAATCCTGGTTTGGCTGCAACCCATTAATTTTAATGTGATGCATCATTTTTGTCATATTCTTGGATGAAATTGTTATATATTTCTAAGATTTGTTATTTGAAATATTCATCCTTTAGAATTAGTGTTTTTTAATCCATTTTGCAATCTACTTCCATTTTATGGGAGAGTTCATCTTAATCACATTTACAATTAAGGTTATTTAGTCTGTATTTCCCTTCAAGCTATCTTTCCTCATTTATACTTTTCTCTTTCCTTTCCCCTTATTTCCTCTCACCAATGTTTTTCTCCCTTTCTCCTTTACCTTTTCTTTGTAAATTTAATTTCAACTTTGCTTTTAGTTTTACTTTTGCCTTCCCTTTATAAGTCTCTTCTTTTCCTTTCTTTACCTTTTATCCTCTTCTTCCCTGTCGGGTAGGATTGATTTTAAAACCCAACTCAGAATGAACGTAATTCCCTCCTTGGTTCAAATCTGTTAAGAATAAGCTTCGCACCCAACTTTCTTTCTCTCTGCTATAGAAGATCTTTGTGCTTTATCATGTGGTATTATTTATTCTTTAATGCCTAGCCTTCTCCTAGTAAAATCCTTCCTTTAAGTCTTTATTATTTTAACCCTTTTCTGTACATATAACCCCTCTGTCAATTCATACTGCTTTTATCTCTCCTAATAGAAGGGCCTTTCCCAATTGTTGATCAATTGATAAAACAACATTGCCTAATAGTCACTCTCTACACTTCCCTCTTTTGTGCCATTGGAAATATAATTCTCTAGAGTCATAAATAACAGCAAATTATAATTAATTTATACCAGATACACATTTCAAGTAATCTATTTGGCCATATAATCCTCATGAGTATCACGTAAAGGCAAATTATTTCATCAACCCTAAGTACAATTCCTTTAATAGTAGTTAAAATATCAATTAAAGAAAAATTGTTTTAGGATCTTTTTATGTCTAGTAATCCTAAATATGCTCTCTCCCTCTGTCCTTACAGGACTCCAACTAAAATATTACTACACTTGTTAACTAAAGTTTGGAATAATGCAAAATCATTTTGTGATCTATTTACGTCCAACCTTTCTAAGTACACTCTCTACCTCTATCTCCACTGTACTAAAATCCTCATTAATTGAAGCTTCTGGTAAAATAAGAGAACTTTATGATTTCATTATATACAGATTCTTTCAGTACTCTCCTTGTCCCTGTCCCAATAGAAAATACAACCCTCATAATCAACATAGCTTCATGACTCTTTTATACCCCAATTCTGTAAGTATAATTTTTTTTGGCTCCTTGAATTATTTTTCTCCTTTAGCTGATAATACTGTAATTTGACTAAAATATTGCTTTGAGTTTTGATCATGTGGTCTCTAGAGGTACTTCTGTGTATTCTTTCACGGATTATTTTTGTATTCTTGTTCTAGAATATTAGGACAGTTTTTGATGAGAATTTCCTGACAGTTATTTACCAGGGTCATTTTTTAAAAGACCAATGAATTCAGGAAGAGAAATAATTCATAAATTATCTATCCTGGTTGTATTCTTCAAAGTCATTTGTTTTTTTTTATAGGAGTTAGTTTACATTTTCTTCTATTTTTCAGGCTTTTGGTTTAGTTTGATGGAATATTGATGTCTGATAGAATCATTTTTCCAATTCTGATTTTTAGTTTTTTATTTTCTTCAGTTAACTTTTGTATTTCCTTTTTTCCCCATTGGTTAATTTTAGTTTTAAATGAATGGCATTCCTTTTTCCTGTTGTCATTTTACATTTATAGGAGTTGATTTATTCAGTCAACTAAACTTTTTCCATTTTTCCTTTCCATTGCGTTTAAAAATCCATTTTGAGTTCTTCCATGATGCTTTGTATCTGAGACCAATTCATAAACTATTTTGGGGCTTCACATGTAGACCATTTCTCATAATATTTTTTCCTTCTGTGACAGTTGACTTGCCCTATCTACCAGGGGATCCATTCATCTTAGAAGAGAAAAAGAAAGATGCATACACTTGGGTGGAGTTACTAGAAGGATAGCTAGCAGAGCCATTTAATGAAAGTATCAAATAGTTCTTACTGAAGAAAACCACAAAATTAGCATACAGGATAAAAATAATGATGTAACTCTTACTTGGGCAGGATGTAACCTAATAGGATCTAAGGTAGGTCAAGAAGTTCTGGAACAGGGCTGTCAACAAGTAAAATCATGAATGAAGCAGTTGTGTTATCAAATCAAAGTTCCCTCAAAAGCCTTCAATTCGAGGATCACCAAAGCTTAGATCTTTTATTTATAACTGACCTCTAACCCTTAAATGGCAATCAACACTTCCCTCTTTTCTGTTTACACAAGTTCACAATTGTCCAAACTGATATTCAACCTGGGTAATACAATCCTGAATTCTATTGACAGCATATATAGTACCTTTAGTTACATAAAATAATACTTTGATTAAACTTGGAAATCAGAAAAGTAGAAATATCAAGAGATCAATATACGACACAATTGTATAAATACTCTGGGTTCAATGCCTGAAAAGTTTGGATTGATGAAACCATTTAATTAATTATCCTATCAGCTGTATTTTCAGGAATCATCTCGCTGGAAGGCTTCTTGGATGTCTTCAGCCAACTTATACAAGTTATCAATACCAAAAGATAGTTTTTTTTTAAATGAGAAACAAAGAATAAATGATTAATAACAATTACAACAAAGCTGAAAACAGAAATATTACCATGTAACCATGTATCAATTACAGGTGGAGAAGACAACAAATCATACAATTTCTTACTCAAATATATCTATATCTATACCTATCTATCTATCTATCTATCTATCTATCTATATACTTCCCTAACACAAATTGTTATTTACAAACATTTGTAATGCATTAAACAAATGCTAAAGATTTTCATAAAGTCTTCTTCTGAGTCTTTAAATGCTCTAGTAACATTTTCTGATAATTCCTGAGGATATTTTACTTCTATCTTTTCATTATTCATCACTTCTTTACAAACACATATTCAAATAATGCAATTGTAACAGTTAATATTATTTCCCTTCCTTACTTCAGTATTGATCATGAATTCCTCCATATGTGGGGTATAATACTATTTAAGCCAGAAAAAGTATACCTACCTTCTCAGCATCTCTTCTTGGATATTTCCAATAGTAACTGTGCTATACCCCAAACAATTTTAAGCTTTCCCTATCAAAACAATTTCAGTCATTCTTTTCTATCCATAGTATAGTTTTGAATATAAGTCCAATATTCAGTTTCTTTTTCAGCCCTCAAATTGTTCATGGTTAAAACAACCATCAAAAGTTGTTCTAATAGTCCATTTTGTACTTTCCTTTTGGCATGGTCTATCTTTCCTTTTTCTCTTATACTTTCTTTATTGATTTCTTAAGTGTAAGTTATTCATTTTCTGTATTACTTGATCATCTGGTCTGCATGGTATGATGTTTCTTTCTGACATACAGACAGTTTCTCCATCTGTGTACAAAACAAAAGCATACCTTCAAAAACAAGTTAGTAATTGATCAAGGCCTTTCCAAAGTCCATCTTTTGTATCCTTCCACATTACTCAATGAGTACTATTAAGTGTATTTATTATGTTATCTATGGTAATTTTGTAACCAAAGTGTTTTTCAGCCAGGCTTTTATTCTTATCATCCAAAATCAAATAATTAATAAATATAAAGCTTTATTTATACATCATCTGGTATCTGCTCTCCAAAATTTGCCCTTTTCTGTTTATGTGGGAACATTTTTCACAACCTATTCTTCCTCTCAACTATAGGCTTGACCCATGGGATTATAAGGAATGTCTATAATATGTTTTATATTGTAATATAGACAGAATTGTTTAAATGTCATAGAAGTATATCCAGGGTTATTATCTTATTTTGTAAATTTTGGTATCCCTGCAAAACAATAGAATAAATGACCCATCACACCTAGAGTTGCTTCTGACCTGTGTCCTGTTGTCATTGCATATGAACTAAATGTATCTACAGTAACATGAATAGATTTCATTTTTCCAAAAGGTGCATAATGAGTCATATCCATCTGCCATAACTCATTAGGAGTCTGGCCTATAGAATTCTTAAAATAATTTGGAGGGGTAGGTAAATATCCCTTTGTGGACAGGATTTTACTATATTCCTAGCTTGCTTTCTGGTCATTTTAAATTCTTTCCTCAGTAAAGAGGCACTATGATTACTTGCATATATATAGATCCAGGCAATCAAGGGTGGAAATTTATATGTTCAAGAAAAAGTAATAGTATCTATTTCTTTTTTTAATAGTATGTATTTCTAATAACTTCTAGGAATTCTTTATTAAAGAGTTAATATAATACTACATCAATGCTATGATTAATAAAGGCTGTTACTATGCATCTGATGACATGATAATCATAATTACTAGCTGTAAAATTATTAAGGAGTTGTAGCCATTCCCTAAATACCAATAATAAGGCATAATTTCTTTTTTCTTATTGCATATTCTTGAATGTACAGGTTTAGAATAAGGTCCATCATAAAATTTTCAGGGAAACCAGAGGGTCAAAATTTTTGATATGTTCCCTCATTATCTCTACAAAGCAAAAAATTATTAATTCTAGTCTTAGGTATTATAGTAAAATTCTTATGTAGACAAAACTAAATCACATAACTTTGTCATAATCTTGCTCAAAAATAAGTTATCTAACTATGGTTTGCAGAATTTTTAATTTCGTAATCATTATTGAAAGTCCCTCACATGTACTCAATATTATTGGAAACAATTGCAGGTAATATATACTTCCCAATCTCTTATACACTCTTCTTTTGAGTTTACCATATAACTTCTTTAAAATTGAACATTTAGCTCTTAACCTCCATGAAACATAAAATCACCAGGCTGGCATCTCATTCTCCTAAAGCAAAAGGAAAACAAGTTTTCTTAAAATTAACCTTAGACCAGAATATCTTTTGCACACAATATTTCTTTCTCATCTGTTTTTAGAAGCTTATTTTCTTTTTATTCCAAATACACTCCTATTTTTTTTTTTAGATTTTTCAAGGCAGTGGGGTTAAGTGGCTTGCCCCAGGCCACACAGCTAGGTAATTATTAAGTATCTGAGGTCGGATTTGAACCCAGGTACTCCTGACTCCAAGGCCGGTGCTCTATCCACTGCACCACCTAGCCGCCCCTTACACTCATATTTTCAAAAAGAAAATAAGATTCTCTATGAATTTGTTTATATATATATATATATATATATATAAATATTTCTAAAAACCAAATCTAATTTTTTTTACCAAAGCCAGTGTTACAAGATACATATATAATTTGTAAGATATATAATTCCATAAATCTGAGATAGAAAATCAAAGCTTTTCACAAACTCTCTGGCCCAAAAATGACGCTGAGAGATATAACCTTTTGGCAAGGTATTCCCTAATGTTATAAGAAATCTTATTGCAACACGATTTAAAATTAAAAAAAAATTGTTTGAATCTGTTTTTATACAAAGTTTTCTAATTATGCATAATCACATTTTCAGTGTAAAATATATTCCCTTTACTCCCTAAAACTTTGCAATAAAAAAAATTCTTCAGACCAGATGTTTTTAAATTTTTATTGCAATATTTTCTTTATAGTTCTCTTGTTTTTAGGTTTTTTCCAAGGCCAACGAGGATAAGTGGTTTGCCCAAGGTCACAGAGCTAGGTAATTATTAAGTGTCTAAGACCGGATTTGAACCCAGGTACTCCTGACTCCAAGGCTGGTGCTTTATCCACTATGCCAGCTAGCCGCCCCCTAGTTCTCTTATAATCTTATAAATTCCAAAACATATTCAAAATTACCTTGAATTATTTTCTTTTTCAAAGTATAAAAATTTGCAAATTCTTCTTATCTGTATCAGTGTTATTCTAATTTCTCAATCCTCTAACTTAATAAGACCTTTCTATACTCACTGACACAATGATGTTCCGCGAATTGGAGATTCTCCACATTATGAGATATCGAGGTAGTATGGATTAATTATTCGACTATCTGTATCATTCCTCGGTTAACCCAAAATTTTTGAATAATATCAACTATAGCCCCTCTTTTTTAGCATTTATGATGTCTGATTAAGAGCACATAACTCAGAAGTCTGCGTTAACAAGTGTTTTGGCAGACTCCCGGCCTCTATCGAGGCCATTCTGACGTTATCTTATTTTAGCATTCCCATTAGTTATTTTCCTCCTATGACTCTGGAGAAGCCAAAAAAAAAACATTATAACTGAAAGACAATCAATATTATTTATTATGAACCCCTTAATTCAGTTGCATGTATATTCAGGTAACTTTGTGCACAGGATTAACACACATTACAGGTATATCCAATTTGAAGAAAAAGCATTTACTTAACAATTACTTTCTTATCACACTTTTCACTTTATGGGAATTATTGCTTTCTCAATCAATTCACTGCCAGATATTGAAAAAGTGGCAGTTTAATGCAATTTTCAGGTTATCCCAACCTCATTTAAACACATATCTCTCTATAGACTTATAACTCTTGATATTATCTTGTCTTACAACATAGATTTATAAAATCAATTTCCAAAGTTCAAAAATTCATCTTTTATTTATACAAATAAAAACTTCTCGTATTTACTTCCTGCATGCTTAAACCAACTTCCATACTTCACAAATGGTTAAAAAAATCCCGAAAGTCTCTATATGTCTTTTCATTTTTCCTTGCAACCCCTTTTTTCCCCTCTATCCAAATCTTTTCAGAACCCATGACTCAGACTGAATTACTTACATATTTCTTTAATATACTGTTCCATTATTCTTTTCCATAAACTCTTTTATTAACCAGTCAAGAAAAAATAATTTTAGGGACAATTTCAATTTCTACTAGGGCCCTTATAAGTATAATTTGCCAAATCGGTAAGTAAAACTCTATTAGACACCCAGACCAGAAAACAAACAATTTAAAATAAGAGAAAATAATAGAACCCCTTCTTTCCCAAAAAAACACATTTCTCAGGAAAATCTCCTGTGGCACTGATCAGTGCGCTTTTGAAAAAAGAAAAAGATCCAATTTTGAAAAGAGAGAAAGTAAAGAGGATAGGCCAATCACAACCTAAATACATGAATGCAGGTCTGACCAGCCAGAGATAACTAAGAGCTTCCCTCTGTCTATATTTTAAAACAAACATATAAAACACAACAAACAAAATCAGAGCACAATTAACCAGAATCCCCCAAACTCTGGGGAAACCTCACCTAGCTCTCACACTGAAGAAAATACAGAGAACATTCCATTTATCACAATACATTTTTCCATACAAAAGAATGAATATTTAACACTTCTTGATTTTAATTAATATAACATTTGAGAAGAAAGTCACTCAAAAATCTCTCAGCCTAATTGGCTGGCCCTCTTCTTCAAAAAGAGTAAACTAAATAACTTGTTTTAAGGGGACAAATCTTAAGTCTTTTCCAGAGGGTGGTGGAATCTTCTGTCCTCAAATCCTCACTTGCCTCATAATTTTCTGTAATAACTTGATAAACACCTGAAACTATAATGTCACAATATAATTCAAGATGAACTATTTAGTTTCCCCTTATTTCTTTTATTTATTTATTTTTCCATTATTCAATACCCAAATTCTGTATTTTAGAATTAACCTGAATCTCTTGTCTTTTTTTGAAATATACTTCCCCAAAATTTTCAAATTAAAAATGACATTTATTTTTTATGATTTCTTTATATAACATATTTGGTAAATAGAAACCATATTTCTTGTTTCTTTTTGCTTCAAATAAATTTCCTTTTTAACACTTATTTATCTAAGTCTTCATGAAATACAAATTCTCTCTCTCTCTCTCTCTCTCTCTCTCTCTCTCTCTCTCTCTCTCTCTCTGGCTAGTCCTTATTCTAAAAAATATTCTTTCTGCTAAACTTCAAGGTCGAAAGATAAGAGCCAGAATTGTTAAATGGACGAGAGAGAGAGAGAGAGAGAGAGAGAGAGAGAGAGAGAGAGAGAGAGAGAGAGGGAGAGAGAGAGAGAGAGAGAGAGAGAGAGAGAGAGAGAGAGAGAGAGAGAGAAGACAGAGAAGGAAAAACATTCTGGCAGAATATGCAGGGAAAAGAAAAATTCAACAGCATTTTATCATATTAATATTCATTTATCTGTTCACAAATTATTCTCCCATCACTGTAGATTCAAAGTACCTTCTAAGTTCAATTCTCCTTTCCTTGGAAGCCATGGAAAACATCATAAAAAGTCTACAAAGACGTATCTATTTGTTTTTTGATAATTTCTAAGCTGTTCTCTTCAACCAGTTTCTTCAAAATATTTACATCCTGCCCTGGCTTCTTTAGATCTATAAAAAGTTCTTTCCTTTTTTACACCACCTGAACCTCCTTGGAAAAAGAAAATAAAAAGCTGACACCACTTATCAGCTCATCTCAAGTCTTTCATACCTTAATCATCCCAGGATTATCATGGCCTTTGAAGGGGGTTTTCTCCTGAAAGACTATCTCAGCTTCCAGTTGGCTTTGAGTCCCCTGTGCCTGCCCCACATAAGGGCTAAATGTTGAGTTCCTTGTCTACCACAGGATCCATTCAGTTTAGGAGAGGAAAAGAAACATGCATACACTCAGGTGGGGTCACTAGTAGGATGACTAGCAGAGCCATTTAATGAAAGTATCAAACAGTTCATTTTGAAGAGAACCACAAAATTAGCATACAGGGTTGTTCCCAAACTAGTACCATTTGTTGCCCCAGCACTCAGATTTTATCGGGGGTTAGAACATTCCCTGCTGACCTGCTATCTAGCTGACTTGCTGAGTCTAGACCTGAGCTACACTGTAGCTTAGAGCTTCCTGTTACTTTTCTTCCTCATATGTCTATTTTGGGCAATGTATCTTTTACTGCTGAAAAGTCCAATTTGTATTAAAGATCCTCCATGATATCTTGAGTTGAGAAATTGTTTCACTCTTTTTGGTGGTAACTATAACTTTAAGGTCTTATAGAGGTTTCTATTAAATTTGTGTGGGGGAAAAAAAAAGCTCTTGGAGTATGCCATCTTCACATTGACATCTTTGGAAAGAAAGTATAGATATTTATTTTTAATTATATCATTAAGATAAGAAAAATATTTATTTTTAAATATTTATATTTAAAATATTTAAAATATAATGATGCATAAATGAGGTCATGCATTACCATTTTGATTGCATTTTCATATTAACCTATTAGAAAGAAAATATGGTATTACCTTCAAAATGATGTATCTACCTCTCATTAACAAGAATTAAAGAATAGCACACCTGCTTGGTTCTATACACTCTGGGATATAAAAAGGAAATCAAATAGATAGTTCCTTCACCCAGTAGTTCACAATAAACTTAGAGAGACAGTCTGTAAAAGTATTTTAAAATGTATTAACACACAATAATTGAGAGCAACAGGTGGGATGGTAAGAGAAAGAATAGTGGAAGCAACAAGATTTCAACTAAGTCTGGAAAGATAAATTCAAATTTGATTAGAATGAAGGAGGAATCTGAAGTATGAAGTTTACATGTAGAGCTATGCAAACAAAAAGTAAGAAAGTTTTGGAGAATGATATAAATAAAATAATTTCAAAGGAATTTGGGGAAAATAAAAGGAGCAATATGACATTTACTTTTTTACAAACATAGAGGGTGATGGAAGCCTAATGATAAAATCTTTAGGAAAAAGTTGGAATGAGCAAGCAAAGACAAATTAGAAACAATTTATTCAACATGCGGAGTAGTGAAGTCTCCTCAATGATAGAGAAAGATTAAAAAAGTCTTTTGAGCATTGACTTGTCTTAGCTATGACTGTGAACACATTGTAAGGAGGCAACAGTAAATGAGTGGAGAGAGAAAAAGTGAGATAATTAATTTCACATATTAAAATCCTTCTTTAATTCAAAATAAAGTTACGTTCTATAACCTCCATATAGATAAACTAAGATAATCCTAGATCAACAATTCATTTGATATTTCAATGTGAAGTTTCCACATTGCTGGACAGTTATATCCATATTTTCATATAAACATGACATAATATCCTTATACATATGTGTGATGTGTGATGTGTGGGTGTGAAAATAAGATTCAAACTAAAGAGTCCGTATTTTTTTCTTAAATACAAAAGGGAACCAATAGAATTGGGCCCAGGAATAACAGTCTAATCTGTGCCTTAGGAAAATTCTTTTCTAAGCTGTGTAGTATGGCTAAATCTAGAACTGGGGAGACAAAAAGACTTTTGTAATAATCTAACAGAATGATGTGGTAGTGAGAGTGTGAATGAAAAGAAAATAGGAGATAGCACAAGGAAGTTTATAAAGATAAAGAGTTAGAATTAAAGGACGTGCTTATGGTAGATTAAGAAGTAAAAAATGAGGATGAGTCTGAGCTTGTGATATTGATTTAGCAAAAGAATGGGATCAAAAACTGAATTAGAAAAGTCTGAAGTAGCAAATTGGTGGTGCAGTAGATAAACTACTGGGTTTTGGAGTCAGGAGGACCAGTGTTCAAATGTAGCATCAGTCACTTATTAAGTCATTAACCCCATTGTCTTCCAAACAACAAGAGAATTTATGGAAAGCACTGGGGTATAGGGGAAAAAAGGTGAATTCCATTTGAAAGTGCATTCAAGGTTGGCTAGATAGCATTGTGGATAGAGCACTGGCCTTGGAGTCAGGAGTACCTGAGTTCAAATCTGACCTCAGACACTTAATAATTACCTAGCTGTGTGGCCTTGGGCAAGCAAATGCCTTGCAAAAAAAAAGTACATTCATTAAAAAAAAGCAGAGAGAAGAGAGGTCATAAGAGTTGAGAAGAGAGGGGAGGAAGAAATGGGATTGGAGGACCAGGGAATAAGGGAGAAAGGAAAAGAATACACACACACACACGCACCACACACAAACACACAGACATACATATATATATATATATATATATACATATATATATATATATATGTATATTTACATTTATATATATATATATATATATATATATAGAGAGAGAGAGAGAGAGAGAGAGAGAGAAAGATTAAAAAAAGTCTTTTGAGCATTGACTTGTCTTAGCTATGACTCTAAACACATTGTAAGGAGGCAGCAGTAAATGAGTGGAGGGAGGAAAAGTGAGATAATTTATTTCACATATTAAAATCCTTCTTTAATTCAAAGTAAAGTTACGTTCTATAACCTCCATACAGAAAAACTAAGATAATCCTAGATCAACAATTCATTTGATATTTCAATGTGAAGTTTCCACACTGCTGGACAGTTATATCCATATTTTTATATAAACATGACATATATCCTTATACATATGTGTAATGTGTGATGTGTGGGTGTGAAAATAAGATTCAAACTAAAGAGTCTGTATTTTTTTCCTAAATACAAAAGGGAACCAATAGAATTATAAAAACAATGATGCCAGCTCTTCAGAAAGTTCTGAAAGGAACAAACAACAAATGCATTTTCCTTTTCTTATTTGTTTGTCTTTTGTTAATTTTGCTATTACACTTTGTTCTATAATGTCAAATGCTTAATATTTTATAGTTCATCTCTTTTGGATTGTTATTAAGCTTATTTTTCTATCTCTATGTATTCTATATTATAATTGCAAAATATGCTATTTAAAATTGAATTTCTACTAGGTTATAACAGCCATCAGAAAAATTGAACAGACAAAAGCTAATATTTCATTTTAATAATCCTTATCACTAGGACCTTAGAATGCCTAAACAATTCTGAAAATTAAAAAATATCATGACTTAATTTTTACATAATAAAATTAATAATGGATATTTCATACAAATACTTAAGATACACGATAGGTGAATTTATCTCTAAATAAGTGGTTATTATAACATCTTTAACGAAGTGAAAAGACTTTAATGACTCTTTAGTAAACTAGAAAAAACTGAAACCATTTAAATTGGAAATTCTAATGAAAATTTTCTATTAATTCAACCACAACCAGTAACTTAATATTGTATCAAAACAAACTTCTTTACCGAAAGCTACATAGCATATATGTATATATACCACAAAAAGACTGAGTGAAACAATTTTCCAAGACAAGATTATGTGGAAGATTGGCAGGAAAGGTCTGTTATACTAGGGTTAGAATAGGCCCACAGCATAGCTCCTTGCAGGAGCAAATAAGCTCCAGCCATCCAGGAAAAGTCCATGTTATGTTGGGTTCCAAGACCAACCATAGCAGCAGTTTGCAGACCTCTCAGCCCACAGATTGCCAAGGACAACTTGGAAGGCCAATGGGAAAACTCTGCCACACCACAGTGAGAGTGGAGACCAGACAGCACAGGTCTCAGTGCAGACCTGACTCCAGTGACCCAGAAGCAGGCCTGGGGAGTCTCCTGACAGGGAACTCACTCAACCCATGGATGATAAGGGGTTCGAGAGATTGCAGATTTCTCTTTGTATCTCCTGTGGCAGGATTCAGTTGCTTTGCTTTTACTAAAATCCAAATTTTAGTCTAGGGTGCAAAAACAAGAAGCATGAAAAGGCAGGAAATGCAAATAAAATATCTGTAACAATGAATGCAAAAACAAACACAATGAAGTGGGAGATGCAAGTAAAATAATCTTTAATGACTTTATAAGATGCTCTCAGTTTTAGAACCCAAATTTTTCAAAAAAGGGAGTATGTTATACATGGAGAATTATTTTAACTTAAAAGTTATCACACTACCTGAATATGATGACCCCCCCCCAAAAAAAAAAGCCCAGACATCATTTATTTGGAAATTATCCAGGAAAATTGCCTGATATCCCAGAAGCATATAGTAAAATAGAAATTGAAAGAATCTACTGGTTATTTCTTGAAAAAGAACTCAAAATATCAGGAATGTTATAGCCAAATTTCAGTACTCCCAAGTCAAGGAAAAACTATTACAAGCAGCCAGAAAGAAAGAATTCAAATATCATGGAGCTACAGTCAGGATAACACAAGATTTAGCAGCTTACTAAGGGCTTTGTAGGCCTTTGAATATGATCCTGTGGAAAGCAAAAAGGCTTGGTTTATAATGAAGATCAATGATTGAGCAAAACTAAATCTTTCAAGGGAAAAGTTGAATATTTAGTAAAACAGGGTACTTTCAAACTTTCTTGATGAGGTGACCCGAGTTGAACGGAATGTTTGATCTTCAAGTACAGGACTGAGGTGAAGCATAGAGAGGGAGAATGGAAAGGTTCAGTTATGAGGGATTTAATGATATCGAACTGCTTGTATTCCTGCATGGGAAAAATGATACTGACAACTCACATGAACCTTTTCATTTATTAGGACAATTAAAAAGAACATATATAGACAAGACCCAGAAGGGAGCTGAATTTGAAAGGCATAATATATGAAAACAAATGGATTTCATGGGGGGTAGAATGGTATAATCAATTTCTCATAAAAGAGGGGGGGAAACCTTTTGCAATGGAGTAGAAGAAGGGAAAGGCAAGGGGAAGTGAGTGAGACTTTACTCTCATCAGAAGTGACTTAGAGAGGAAAAAACACGGGTATAGAATCTATCATAGCCTAGAGAAAAAGAGGAGAAGAAAGGAATGGGATATGTGGACAGGGAGAGGGAATGTACATTGTAGGAACTATAAGAGAGGAAACATTAGGGGATAGGATAATCAGATACAACACATTTTGTGGAGGGACAGAATTAAAGGACAGAGAGAAAGAATGGTGGTGGGTAGAATGGGGGAAACACAGCTAATAATAGCAACTGTGGAAAAAATATTGAAGCAATTACATTGATGGACTTATCATAAAGAATGCTATACACTCCAAAGAAAGAGGTGATATTGTCAGAATACAGAATGAAGAACACTTTTTTGTCCTCAGTTTATTTTTCTTGAGGTTTCACTTTCTTTGTGGGAGGTAGTTATGTTTACTTTTACAACATGAACAAAATAAATCTAATAAAAAAATAAACAAGATGAAAGATAAGAAGGTGAATAAAATCTTAGAAAAATTGGATATGACCAACTGGTGAAAACTGAATAGGGATAGAAATGAATTTATATTTTTCTCTGTAGTACTTGACACTGGTAACAAAACTAATCATTTACTAGGGCATAAAAATCTTACATTCAAATTCAGAAAGGCAGAAAATATAAATTCGTATTTTTCAGATAATGATGAAATAAAAATTATGTGTAACAAAGGATTATGGAAAGATAATCCAAAAATAAATTGGGAATGAAATATTTTTTTTTAGGTTTTTGCAAAGCAATGGGTTAAGTGACTTGCCCAAGGCCACACAGCTAATTAATTATTAAATGTCTGAGGTCGACTTTGAACTCAGGTCCTCCTGACTCCAGGGCTGGTGCTCTATTCCCTGCACCACCTAGACACCCAAAATAATTTTAAAGAATGAGTGATTCTAACAACAAATCAGAGAAATAATCAACCTTTTCATCCAAGAAAATAGTAACAATGAGAAATTAGTTTTTAGGGGAGATTTTAATATCTCTAAACTCTTATATGAATAAAATAAAGAGGAGAGAAATAACTTGAGTATGCACCTGAAAAAGTTAGAAAAACAAAAAATTAAATGTCATTAAATAATTACCAAATTAGAAATTCTGAAAATCAAAGTAGAAATTAATAAAATTGAAAACAAGGAAAACTTTGATCTAATAAATACACCTAAGTGTTGGCTTTATGAAAAAAATATAGATAAAATTTTGGTTAAGCTGATTTAAAAAAATCAAATAATTCCAAATTAACAGTATCAAAAAGTGAAAAGAATGATCTCACCACAAAGGAGGAGAAATTTAGATAATTCTCAACTATTTTGCCCAACTGTATGCCAATAAATTTGAGAATCTGTTGAAAATGGATAAATATTTGCAAAAACTACCCAGGAATGGAAAAAGGAAGTCCATTATCATGTATTCAATATAATTTTAGAAAAATTAGCTTTATCAATAAGAAAAGATAAATATACCAAAAGATTGCAATTGGCAATGAGGAAGCAAAACTTTCACCATTTTCAGTTTATAAGATGGGATAATTCTACACAATCTTCTAAAAAAACTGTCTGAAACAATTACCAACTACCACAATGTAGTATGAAATAAAATAAAGCAGTATAAATTATCAGCAGTTCTATATATAAACAGCAAATCCCACAGGCAAGAGATAGAAAGCAAAATAACATTTAAAGAAACTTCAGATAATATAAAATTCCTCTCAAAACAAGTCAAGAAACCATAGGAATACAATTACAAAATGGTTTTCACATTAATACAATTAGATCTAAATATTGAGAAAATGTCATTTGCTCATACATAGGTTGAGATAATATGAAAGTTCTGCTCAAATGAAATTACTTATTCTGTGCCATACCAATCAAACTACCTAATAACTGTTTTGCTGATGTAGGAAAAAATAGAAACAAAATTCATCTGGAGCTGCTAAAGAATAAGAATATCAAGGGTATATTTACTTTAGCTTTGTCTGAGATCAGCTGTAATACCCTTGAATTTTTTTTAATTCTGCTGAACTACGAAATATATTTTCTTAGTCTTTTACCTTTACCTTTACACTGTATGTATCTCTCTGCTTCAAATGGGTTTCATGTAAATAACATATTGTAGGATTATGTTTTTTAATTCATTCTGATATCTATATCTGTTTAAGGAAGAGTTAATCCCATTCAACTTTTACAATTCAGATTATTAATTCTGTATTTCCCTTCATGCTATCTTTCCCCATTTATGCTTCACTTTTTTCCTTTTTCCTTATTTCTTTTTTCTCTTCCTGCTTTAACTATTTTCCATTTTAACTTTAGCTTCTTGCCATTTATTTCCCTTGAACCCCTCCCCTGTCTCTTCTTCTTGTAGAGTAGATTAGATTTTTTTAACCCAATTAGGAATATATGTTATTTTCCCTCCAGGATAAAGGTAATAAGGGAAATTTATTCAGTATTCACACCTTCCTCCCTTTCCCTTTACTATTAATAGCTCTTTGTTCCTTTTTGTCTGATGTTATTTATCCAAATGTGCAGTCTTCTCCTAGTATAGTCCTTTTTATTTTTTATTTTTATTTTAACCCTGTCTTGTTCCTACAACAACTTGTTCCTTTATCAAAATATACTACTTTTATCTGTCCTGCTAGATATATTCTCAAAGATTGACTGATTGATTTTTAGGCAGCACTGCCTCATGGTCATTTCTGGACTTCTCATCTTCTATCTCATACTTCTCAGAAGTCATAAATCACAGTAACTTATAGTCAATGAATACCATAGTTCCTTTACAAGTAACCCCATTCACAAAATGCTCAAAAGCCAAAGCATCATGCAAAGCCAAAGCATTACATGATCCATTTATACCCCCCAACCCCAAGCATACTCCCTCCAACTGTAGTCAAAGCAACAAGGAAGCAAAAGCTCTTCATTATGTTTTCATGTCCCGTCCCTCTAAGTATATTCTCTCCCTCTTTCTCTCTCTAGTACTCCAACCATAACTCCACAACCCTCCTCAATTAAAGTATCATTTGCATTTTCTCATTTTGAAACTTTAGCACCCCAACCATGGTACTAAAACACTCATCATTTAAAGTAGGTATTAGTGGAAGATTTCCTAATTTCTTTATTTCCATCTCAAGCACACTCTCACCCTCTGTACCTATTGCAATACAACCCTCCTTAACCAAGTTATTTAGCAAAGTAAGGTCACATCTATTTTAATTATATATAGAACCTCAAAATACTTTAAGTTCTTGGACACCCTGAAGATCTCTCTTAAAATCTTGAGAATTGATGGAAATTCAAAGGAAACATTGGACCAGGACTGCCCAGAATAGTGTATTCTCATCACAGATAGTGTTGAGCTCTATAAACAAGGAATGATTAAAGTAGTTCCAAGGAAATATGAGATACATAAATTTAGAGTAAACATCTCATGTTCTAGAATTATTTGTGCCAGCCTTGTGGTAGAACAATCTGAGATAGTATTGGTCTGATCATTCAGGCAGGTACACTGTACTTTGCCTCAAATATAGTGATGTTATTTTGATCTTCAGTAGAAAAGGACCATTGCCATATCTTCTAAATATAATTCCTTCAACTATATTCAATCTTTTAACTATCTTAAGGGAAATATAATTCTCAAGAGTTACAAATGAAATCTTTCCTTATGGAAATGTATATAGATTGATGTTCTTGACTAGCATTTTATTGTTTTCTTCATTCCATTTATCCTTTTATGCATGTCTTGAGTCTTGTAATTGAAGATTGAATTTTCTGTCCATATCTGTTTTTAAAAGAAAATTTTGGAAGTCCTCTATTTCATTAAAAATTCATCTTTTCTCCTGACAGACTATGCTCTTAATTTGTAGTAATTAGTTAATTAGTCAGTCAGTCAATCCAAATCCTTTACCCTTTGAAATATCATATACCAGGTCATTTAATTAATTTTTGTTGCTATTGTTGTTGAAGCCAAGTTCTATGTAATTCTGATTGTGCTTCCTTTGTATTTTAATTTTTTTTGGCTGATTCAGTATTTTCGCCTCTAGCTGAGAATTCTGGAACTTGACTGTGATAGTCCTTGATTTTTTTTTTCTAGAAATTTGTTCTAGAGGTTTTCTGTGCATTATTTCAAGGACTATTTTATCTTCTTGATCTTGTATATATGGATGGATTTCCATGACAATTTCCTCAAACAAATTTTGCAAGCTTGTTTATTTTTAATCTAGGAATTTTGCTTGATCAATATTTGAAAACTATCTAGTCTGAAATTATTTTTGAAGTTATTCCTTTTTCCTAACAAATGTGCTTTACATTTTCTTCAATTTTTCTATCCTTTAGATTTTGTTTGATGAAGTCTTGACATCTCAGTGTCATTAGCTTCAGTTTTTAAATTCTAATTTTTAAGCTTCTATTTTCTTCAGTTAACTTTTGTGATTCTTTTATCTGGTTGGTTAATTTTAATTTTACAGGTTTTTTTTTCCTTTTCTATTGGTTAATTTTTCTTTTTGGTGAGTTGGATTCCCTTTCCAAGTGGTCAATTTGACGCTTTTGATGAGTTGCATTTATTTTCCTAGTAGTCATTTGCCTTTTTAATTAGTTATGTGCTTTTTCCACTTGGTTATTTTTACTTGTAATGGAGATGATTTCTTTGGTCAATTTTCCATAATTTTCCTACATGCTTAGCATTTCTTTTTTCTATTTTTCTTCTCTTTTTTAGTTGTTGAAATCTTTTTTAAACTCTTCCATGAGATTTTTGAATATGGGTCCAATTCAAAAATTTTTTTGAGACTTGCTATGTAAATAATATTACACATTTTTTTTTCTGAAATAACAGTAATTTTCCATAGCTAACACACTTTTTCACTTTCTTTTGCTCCTTTTGATAATTGAACTATGCTCCTGGGGTATAGAGATTATAGTCCCAATTTTTTGTACTGGGCTTATCATCTGATAAATGCACTATTACCTGTCAAGTAATATTCCCTATGCAACTCAGATGTTGCCTGTGCAGATATTTGCTTCTTCCATTTTGTCCAGGTTCTGCTACTCATTGTTTGTTTCCAATTCACTACTGTCTGCCTCAATGTTCCCAGAGTTCACACTTGATGTGGTGTTGGGACCTTCTTTGTTGATCTTCTATCTAGCTTGAGCTGGGACCTAGACGGCACTCTAACTGTTGGGTCTTGGGCTATTCTGTGGCTAAATCCTCTGACTGGCTTTTCTCACATAGCTGGAATCTCTTTTTCCTTTTCCTCTCAGATGACAGATCTTCACTGAACATCCTACACAATGTATATAGTTGGAAGCATGTTTTGCTCTTTTTGCCCCATGAGATCTGAAACTTAAAAGTATGGGTAGAGGTTTCATTTAACATTGTGTAAGGAAAACCACCAAGAGTATGCTAACTTCACACCAACATCTTGGATCTTTTTTTGGAAATCTCAAAAATGATTTCTGAAACTAAACAAAAGAGAAAGAAAAACAATTGAGAAAAGAAATGATAATCATATGAGAGAATTAAAAAAAAATGACTGAAGAAAATAATATCTTTAAAAGTAAAATTGACCAAGTGGAAAAAAGGAAAACAATCCTTTAAAAGTAAAATTTATCAGGAAAAAAATCAACTCATAAATAAGCAAAATTAACCAACTTTTTAAGGAAACAAAAGGGTAATTGAAAAAAAGTGAAATATTAAAAATTAGAATTGCACAAATGGAAACTAATGATATTATGGGACTAAAATTCAATACAACAAAGTAAAAGGACCAAGAATACAGAGAACATTAAAGGGCCAACCTGGAAAATAGATTGAAGAGAGATACAATAGAAAAAAAAATCCAAAGAGATCCAATAGAAAAAAGGACCAAAAGAAAAAAGGACCAAAAGAAAAAGGACAAACCTGGAAAATAATTCAGATTTATCAGTGACTGATCCACCTGAAGGTTACAATGAGAAAAAAAAAATCTTGAAAAAATCTTTCAGTAAATTATCATGTAAAACTATCTTAATATCTTAGAATAATTCAAGGAAATGTTCCTTGAAAGAAGCCATTACTCATACCCTGAAAGTGTTCCCAAAATAAAAACACCAATTTCTGTCAAATTTCAGAAGTCTCATATGAAAGGGAAAATACTGCAAATTAAATACCAGGGAGTCCCCGTCAAGATCATTCAGGGGCTAATAAAAGGTGGAAGAAAAGTAAAAGCAACTGTAAAAGTAAAAAAAAAAATTGTAAAAGGAGAAAGGGGACAAAAGGGATGGTTGATAGAAAGGTTTTCAGATTGAGGGAGGCAGCAGTCCGTAGCTAAACCTTGTTAAGGAAGGGTAAGAGGAAGGAAAAGAGAAAAGTCCAAATGGGAGAGAGAATATGGGTGGAAAACAGACTTAGTAATTATAACTGTAAACATGAATGAGATTAATTCTCCTATAAAATGGAATTGGGTAGCAGAGTGGATTAAAAACAGAATCCTCCAATATTTTGTTTACAAGAAACAAATTTGAAATGGAGAGACAGACACAGGATGTAGGTCAAAAGCTGAACAGAATTTATTACACTTCAGCTGATGAAAAGAAAGCAGCAGTAGGAATCCTGATCTCACACAGCAAAAGTAAAAATATATCTTATTAAAAGGGACAAATAAGGAAGCTACATCTTCTTAAAAGATACCAAAGATAATGAAGAAATACCAATATTAAACATATATGCACCAAGTAGTGTAACATCCAAATTCTAAGAGGAAAAGATAAATGAATTATAAGAAGACATAGAGAGTAAAACTGATGATTTACATCAACCTCCATCTCTCAGAATTAGATAAATCTAATAAAAAAATCACAACAAATTAAGAATGTTGCATAGAGTTTTAGAAAAGTCAGATATAATAGAGATGGAGAGAGAAAGAGAGAGAGAGAGAGAGAGAGAGAGAGAGAGAGAGAGAGAGAGAGAGACAAAGAGAGAAAGAGAGAGAGAGAATGGGGGATAGATAGAGAGGTATATATTGTCTTCTCTATGACACAAGAGCATCTATTAAGACCTCAAAAGCATAAAATTAAAATTTATTGTTTTCAGATCATGATACAGTAACAACTAAATAGAATAATGGGCAATGGGAAGATAAGTTAAAATAAATTGGAAAATAATTTTAAAAAATGAATGGATTCACCAACAAATATTAGAAATAGTAAACAATTTCTTCCAAATGCTGACAATGATGAGGCATCTTGCCAAAACATATGGGATACAAAGAAACTATTATTAGGAGAAATGTTTCTCTACTTACATGCATAAATAAATCATGGGAAGAAGAGATTAATGAATTCAGGTTGAAACTAAAAAATGTTAGACAAAAGAAAATTTAAAAATCTCGAAGTAAATACCAGATAAGAATTCCTGCAAAATCAAAGGAGAAACTGAAAAAAATTGAAAATAAGAAAACAATTGAAATACTAAATAAAAATAGCATATGGTTTTATGAAAAAAAAACTTAAATTGCAAATATGTGGTTAATCTGACTTAAAAAAAGAAAGAAGGAAGCCAAATTACCTATATAAAAAGGAAAAGGATGAATTTACCACCAGTGAAGAAGAAATTAAGATAATAATTTGAAGCTTTTTGTCCAAATTTATGCCAACTAATCCAGTAATATAAGTGAAATGTATGAATTTTTACAAAAATATAAACTGCCCAGAGTAGCAGAAGAGGAAATAAAATACTTAAATAATTCCATTTAAGAAAAAGAATTTGCACAAGTCATCAATAAACTCCTTATGAAAAATTCTCCAGGACCAAATGAATTTACAAGGGAATTCTACCAAACATTTAAGAACTAATTAATTCCAATTTTATATAAACTATTTGAAATTATAGGTGAAGAAAGAGTTTGGCCAAATTCTTTTTATTATGTCAATATGGTGCTACTGCTCAAACCATGAAGAGCCAAATAGTTTAAGAAAACTATGACCAATCTCCCTAATGAATATTTATACAGAAATTTCAAATGAATTTTTTGTAGATATCACATGAAGTTAATAATTGAATAATACACTATGATCAGGTATGATCTATACTAGGTATGCAGGGAAAACAATCAGCATTTTTTACTATATCAATAACAACATTAACAGAAATGATATGATTATCTCAACAGACATCAAAAATCTTTGACAAAATGAGGCAATCATTCCTATTAAAAACACCACTGAATAAAATGGAGTTTTCCTTGAAATCCTAAGCAGTATCTATCTAAAGAAGCATTATTAATGTTGGGCTTAAACTAGAAACAGTACTATAAAAATCAGAGGTGAAACAAGGATGCCCATTACCACCAATATTATTCAATATTGCATTAGAAATATTAGCCTTGGCTATAAGAGAAGAAAAAATAATTTAAAGGAATTAAAGTAGGCAATGAGGAAACAAAACTCTCATTCTTTACAGATGATATGATAATATTTTTAGAGAACCCTAGAAAATCAACTAAAATTATTTGAAACAATAAATTTAGCAATGTTATAGGATATAAAATAAACTCACAGAAATCATCAACATTTCTATATATTGGGGGTGGCTAGGTGGTGCTGTGGATAGAACACTGGCCCTGGAGTCAGGAGTACCTGAGTTCAAATCTGGCCTCAGGCACTTAATAATTACCTAGCTGTTTGTCCTTGGACAAGCCACTTAACTCTGTGGCCTTACAAAAACAAAAAATAAAACAAAACATTTCTATGTATTGTCAGTAAACCCCAATTTCATGAGATAAAAAATAAATTCCATTTAAAATAACTGTAGATTGCATAAAATACTTGAGAATGTATCCACCAAGACAAAACCAGAAATTCAATGAGTACAATTTCAAAACACTTTCCACACAAATAACGTCAGATCTAAACACTTTGAAAAAATTTTAATTGATAATGGGTAGGCAGGGTTCATATAAGAAAAATGACAATTTTTCTTAATTTATTTATTCAATGCCATAGCAATCAAACTAAGAAAAATTATTTATAGAGCTTGACAAAAATAGTAACAATGTTCAGCTGGAGGAACAAAAGTTCAATAATATCAAGGGACTTAATAAAAAATAAAGGAAGGTGGCCTAACTCTATAAGATCTGAAACTAAATTATAAAGAGGCAGTCATCAAAGGTGCACTGTTCTGGCTAAGATACAGAGAAGTGGATCACTCGAATACATTAGGTACAAAATATAGAAATAATGATGCAGTAATTTATTATTTACATATCAAAGTTCAACGAATCTTAATTCTAAAATAATAACTCACTATTTTCCAAAAGCTGTTGTCAAAGCCAGAAAATCTCTGGCTAAAACTAAGAAGAGACCAACATCTTACACTGTATAACAACATAAGATCAAAATTGTTAGAGTATTTAGATACAAAATATTTAAAGAATTAAGTGAACAAGGAATAGTATTTTCTATTGTATATTAGATCAGGGAGGAGTTTAGGACCAAACAAGAGATGCATAAAATAATAAACTGCAAACTGAATAATTTTGACTAAGTTAAATTATGAAGATTTTTCACAAACAAAACCAATGCAAGCAAGACTACAGACTATGTAGAAAACTGGGAAAAAGTTTTCCCCAGCCACTGTTTCAAATAAAGGGCTTATTTCTAAAGAAAACTGAATAAATTTATAAGAATACAAGACTTTCCTCAACTGATAAATTATCAAAGGATTTAAGCAGGAAGTTTTCATATTAATAAATTAAAGCTATCCATAGTCATATGAAAAATGCTCCAAGTCATTATAGATTATAGAAATGCAAATTAAAATAGCTCTTTTGTCCCACCTCCCATTTATCGGATTGACTAAAATGACAAAAACAGGAAAATGATCAATGTTGGTGATGATATGGGAAAACTGGGTCTCTAATTCATTATTGGTGGAGTTGGAAGCTGAGTCAAGCATTCTAGAGAGCAATTTGGAGATTAAAGGGCAATAAAATTCTGTATACCATTTGATACAACAATACCAGTACAATTTCTTTAACCCAAAGCATTAATAAAAGGGGGAAAGACTGAAATTTACAAAAATGTTTGTAGTGGCAAAGATATGGAAATTGAAGTGATGTCCATCCTTTGGTATTTGCCTGAAGAAGTCATGATATGAATATGATGGAGTAGTATTGTTATGTAAGAAATCATGACTGGTGTGATTTTACGAGTCTTGAATGTCTTGCACAAACTTATCTGAATATAATGTGAAAAATAGAAGAACATTGCACAAATTAATAGCAACAGTGTGATATTATCAAATATGAAGTATGTAGCACCTCTGGTATTTTTGTGTTGAAGAACCATCCTGAGAGAGCTTCTGTGGAAAATGATATCTACATCTAGAGAAAAATCTATGTAGTCGAAATGAAGAGCAAAACATACAATGCTCCCTTTTAAAAATTTCTTTTATATTTTTTCCTTCTTTCTCATTTTCCACTGCCTTAGTTATAATTCCTCTTTTACAACATAACTAATATATTAATATTATGTTAAATATGTTAACAATATGTTAAACACAATTGTACATATACAGATTGCTTGGTGCAGTGGAGGGGATGGAGGGAAGGGAGGGTGATAGAAAAATGTGGAACGCAAAAGCTTGCAAAAGATGGAATGCTGAAAACCATCTTGGCATATAATAAAAAATAAAATAAAATCAATAAAAATTTAATTTAAAAATTGATAGACAAATTTATCCTCCTTAATGTAATTTCTAGAACACTTTGAAGTACACCAAATACTTTAAACAATAAACCATTGAAGTGTAGTCCTCTTTTCAGATTAAGATTTTTAGGATCTAAGAATTTAAACATTTTTTTGAAAAGTCACAAAGTTAAATGTGAGCATGAGCTAGGTCATCTGAATCCAGTGTTACCAAGTCAATGATATGATGTCCACTTTCTTCCTGTTTTACTTCTCCAGGATTTAGTTTTGTTTATCTGTAATATGAAGGCATTGAACTAGATTGTCTCAAATGTTCTGTTAAACTTTATTCTTTGATTACTTCTAAGAAGTGATTATCAATGTTCTTTTTACTACACAGGCAAATAAAACATTGTAATAAAAAACTCCAATCGATATGTGGAGTTTCTACAGTTACTACCTTCTGTACTAATCTGATTATTCCTAAAAGAAGAGGAGTGAAAATGGACAATTAGACTATTCTCCATTATTTCTGGATTCCTAGCTCTGTATGAAATATTTTTTTGCATTTTTTTGCACATTGAAATACAATATTAAATCTTTTATTACTAAATGAAGAGGAATGCTCATATCTTTCTATGAATTTCAGGAAACGTAGAAAACTGCAACCAATACTAAAACTTGTGTGTCTTAAAGCAAGAAAGCATTTTATCTCATTCTCCGGTGTCCCTGTGAATTTATGGAGGGCATCTACCCATGGTTTAATGAAGACCAAAATGGAAGCTTCACCTAACTTAGCCTTTTACTTTACTTTGTCTCATAGTTCTAATTCTTTCATTTCCCCTCCACCTTTAAATGCCATTTCTTTCCATTACATCACATTTTCCTGGATTTTTGGTGCATTATCACAGCAGGTTTCAATAGCACAATTTTGAGAGAGAAAATAGGTTTTCATAGGAAGGACCACTAGCAATGAAAAATGTCTTTTCAATATTATAAGAATTAAATATTTAATACTCTAATTCGTATGGGTCATATTATTTATGATTTTAGATCCTTTTGGCATTAATAGTATTTAGATTCAATGGAATATAGATGAATTAAAGGTGAATTTTATTATTCTATTTCAAATCCTACTTATTTACAATGAAAGTGTATTTTCATATTCTGATTGTTGACATATATATATATATGAATTTATATATGTTTGCATATATAAGTATATAAAATATGAGGTTCAAATGTTATTTTAGTGTCTGAAAAATATCTGCTATTTATAAACATGTAGTCCTATCATGGTATAGGTCATATTAAATACATTTCCTTGGAAGTAAAGTGCTCATCTGTTTCAGACAAATGACTTCTTTGAGGCTTGCTGAAGTGGGGATTGAATTAACCACTCAAAGAAAATGAGAAAATGACCTTTATTTTCCTGGCTGGAAGAGAAGAAACTTCTGAACTAGACTCTTTTCTTTCCTTGTGATAGAAGACATTATAAACTCCCCAACCTTCACCTTAAAAAAAGTTTTCATATATTGCCATTGCACTAATCCATGAACATAAGGATTAATCATTTCTTCCAGTGGCACAATATGTTCCTGTCAAGATGAATTCCTTCTAAAAGAAAATACAGTAGCCTGAACATTCAAGATAACAGAAGTCAACCTAATATAAGTTTATTGAACTTCTCAATACCTGCAAGCAAAAGTGTCTTAGTAAGAATTAAAGGATTATGTATTCTAGGCACACAAGCAGGAATGATATTAAGAGGAGAAATGACAGATGGTCTATTATGCTTAATAATTAGCATTTCTTAATTTCCTAAATTATTTGAGTGCTTTGAATGGGTATACTACTGTTGAGTACAGCAAGTACAATGAATAAATATAATATGCTGATCTGAATGACAGGAGAGTTAAATAACCTGAACTTGAAATGCATATGATTTTTTAATCTTTTGTAACTTGAGGAAAAAATGTAAGATGAACTTTTATTCAAAAATATTCTCTTCTGTTCTATTAAACACACATTTATAATGGTTCCAAAGTGTGCAAAGCTACTAATCAATGAGAATATATATATATATATATATATATATATATACACATATATATGTATATATATACAGAGAGATGCATATTTATGTATGTGTGTAAAATATGTAAATATACATATAAAACATCAATTAGCTTCTAGAAAGTCTGAGATTTTAAACCTTATTAGCTTTATGAGCCTTATTTTGCAATCTGATAATATTTGCATAACCTTTTCTTATTTTACCACATTTATTTTCTCAATATTATTAATTACACATTTTTATCCTTCCTTTGCTTACCTCTTTACTGCCCTTGACAATGAGTAATCTGATAACATTTTTACATGAACAATTACACACATAGAATTACAAAGGGTATCAATTGCTTCGAAATACAATCTCTCTCTCTCTCTCTCTCTCTCTCTCTCTCTCTCTCTCTCTTTCTTCTTCGTCTCTCTCTGTGTCTGTCTCATAGGAAATTCAGACCACAGGTTAGGAATCTAGACATTAAAGGGATACATAATCAGGACAAAAGTAGATAAAAGTGGAAGAAATTGTAAAAAACATTTACCCTAATCTGAGTTTGTTATAAAATAAGTCACTCAGGTAGTAATAAATAACAATAATAATTTTTTTCTGAAAAACAATTGTTTATTTAGTATATATATTTATATATATGCATATATACGTGTATATATATATATATATATATATATATATATATATATATATATATATATATATATGCCTGATATTTCAGTAGATCTCCAGGACACAGAGAGAGTGAAAAGAAAATTGGTCCCCATTCTTCATGTGTTTGTGAGCAATTTGAGCTGAACACAGTCTTCTATATTACAAAACAACTACTCTTTCCACATGCTGGTTCCTGTAGCTATCTATAAGTAAACAAACAAAAAAATGAAGGAATATAAGGTAAAGGCATAATAGAACTAGCTTGAACAATCTAGAGAGAGAGAGAATGACCCCTGCAGTGAAGAGATTATTAAAACACCAGAGAAGCATTTTGTACCATATAAATCAATCTATTTATTAAATTTCAGCTTAATTTATTATTTTGTTGATTGTCAAAAGGTAAATGATGGAGAGAATATTTAAAATGTATCTTAAATTTAAGTGTATCATGAATTTTCAGAGAGCCAGTTGTTAAACATTTATCAACACTCCACTTTATATGAATCAATTTTAGGAAAGACAGAACACTAACAACTGGAAAATGGTAAATGATCAAGAAACTATTCATTTGGGGCAGCTAAGTGAGGCAGTGTATAGAACACTAGCCCTGGAGTCAGGAGAATCTGCATTCAAATCTGGCCTCAGGTAAAAAAAAAAGAGAAAGAAACTATTCATAAAAGAGATTACAGGTATGACCAGGAAAAAGCTAGACTGAAAAGAAAACTATTCAGTATTTGCCCTAGATAAATTATATTGAATTGTTTTAAGTAATATAGAATATTGCTAACTCCAAGGAAGTAAAACTGAAGCCCTTAGGTTTATTGCAGTGGGGTTTGAATTGTAATATTTATTTATTTATTTAAAATGAAGATATTTACTAAAACTGAAGTAGATGAATGATTGAAAATCATTTGATTTCCATCATCTTATTCTGTAAAGTTTCACAAATTTGTTTACTACCATTCTAATAAATAATTGTAATCCCTCATCTGTTAATCACAATGTAATCAACCATATATATATATATATATATATACATATATGTATATGTGCTTTGAAATCGTATATATTGTAAAAGTGCAATTTTCCACATTTCTTCCAATTCAAACAAATTATCTTCATTTTTAGTTTTATTCTTTAAATAAGAGTGCTAGAAAAGTGCAATCTAGTATAGACAAATACAATGGAAGCAATATTTGGAGAATTCTGATGCGGGAATTTGTGGTTTATAGTTATTTCTAATAAGAAAAGACTTTAATGATAGACCCACAAAGTTCAAATGATTTTTTAGAAATTATTAATTTCCTAGAGAAGTATGGTCAAATGCACGTTAAATGATGTAATCAAAATTTTAGCTAACCCCAGAACAAAAATATGTCCCCAATATATAATTAAGACTATCAATATATAAATTATTGAGAAGTAAATATATTCTGAATTATAATTTTTGTATATTCTAACTATATTACCTTTCAGTTTCTCGATTTTACTTGACCCCATGCTGACCAATATCAAAAAGGTCACACTTTATATTTTCTTGGATTTACATCAGTCATATTTACAGAGAACTGCTACTTCCTTATCCATGTTAAAATTGCATGGGTTCCATTAAAATCAATACAAAGAAGCAAAGGAAACTTTGTTGGACCTTTTAAGTTCAGAAATCTAAACTAAACTAAATTAAGTCATTGACATAAATGGTTTATAAATAATCTGTGAAATATTTAATTTTTGGTGTCCCTGTATATATATATATATATATATATTTATAAATGTCAAACTGTAACAATAATCATGCTTTACATTTAAGAAGTTCTTGATAAATTCTTAAGTAATTAGAGTGATTTGTATTTAATTTCTTATATATTTGTTGTCAGCTTAAAAGATAATGCTCTACATACCATTCTTACAAAGTAAAAGTGAATAACTGTATCACTCAGAAAAATAAAAGGCACTGAAACCTGCAATGTAGCAAACCCATTTAGTGACACTGATAAGTTATCCTTTAGGACAGAGAAAATATGAGGATAAATATTATACTATCCATTCATCAGTCCAGATGCTTACTTTTTCTTTTTTTGAGGAAAAAAAATATTTTTTTATTTTAAGGGAGTTAGTTGAGTATATGTGACTTGCTATTTATCTGTTTACATACTTCTTAGTTATATAAAAACCTAATGAGTATAATCTACCCAACTATTCAGAGCATTCTTAAAGAGGGAGAAAGAAGTAGACTTTGACAAGTTAATTTTACAGCACATTATATTTTTACAAATCACAAATTTGACTAAAACATTCAAATACAAAATCTCACAATCATTGTTTTAGACTAGAAAAAACTTCAGAAAAATGGTACTATATTATATAAACATAATATTTCTTATATAGCTGATCTCACTATATATTGTCATATATATCATCTATATTTATCTATATATTAATATATAAATATAGATATATAACTCCAAATCTGTATATCTATATCTATATCTATCTATATATCTATATCTATATCTACATCTATATCTATATCTATATATCCTTTATGAGAAAAACACTGTGCACTAGACTGTATAATCATGTATATTTTAAACCATGATTTAGAATTCTTTGTTTTTCACAAAATAATCTAATATAGTTAATTATACAGTGTAAAAATAGTTTGTTGAACATGCAAATATATAAATATTATTTTTAGAAAGATTTTATTTATTTTGCGTTTTACAATTTTTCACCCATTCTTGCTTTGCTCTCCCCACTGGGCACAGAAGGCATTCTGTTAGACTTTACATTGTTTCCATGGTATACATTGATCTCAGTTGATTGTGATGACAGAGAAAACATATGCTTAAGGAAGAAAAATAAAGTATGAGATAAGAAAATTACATAATAAAATAATGTTTTTTTTTTTCTATTTTGAAGGTAAAAGTCTTTGGTCTTTGTTCAAAGTCCATAAATCCTTCTCTGGATACTGATGGTATTCTCCATTTCAGATAGACCAAATTTATTAATGGCTATTGCACTGATGGAATGGGCATGCTCATCAAGTTTGATCATCACCTTCATGCTGCTGTTAAGGAGTACAATGATTGTCTGGTTCTGCTAATCTCATTCAACATCAGTTCATGCAAATCCTTCCAAGCTTTCCTGAATTTCCAACCCTCCTGGTTTCTAATAGAACAATAGTGTTCCATGACATACATATACGACACTTTGTTAAGCCATTTCCCAATTGAAGGATATTCACTTAATTTCCAATTCTTTGCCGCCATAAAGAGGGCTGCTATGAATATTTATGTACAAGTGATGTTTTTACCTTTTTGATCATGTCTTCAGGGTGGTATTGTTACATCAAAGGGTATATACATTTTTGTTGCCCTTTGGGCATAATTCCAAATTGCTTTCCAGAAAATTTGGATGAGTTCACAGCTCCATGAAAAATGTATTAGTATCTGAGATTTCCCAAATCCTTCCAACATAGATTATTGTCCTTTCTGGTCATATTTGACAATCTGAGAGGTGTGAGGTAGTGTCTCAGAGGTGCTTTAATTTGCATTTCTTTAATAAGTAATCATTTAGAGCAATTGTTCATATGACTATGGATTGTTTTGATTTCCTCATCTGTAAATTGCCTTAGCATGTCTTTGGACTATTTGTCAATTGGGGAATGGCTTGCTTTTCAAAAAATTTCAAAAATGAAAATTTGACTCAGTTCTCTGTATATTTTAGACATGATTCTTTTGTCAGAAATACTAATTGCAAAAATTGTTTCCCAATTTACTACATTTCTTTTGACCTTGGTTACAATGGTTTTGTCTGTGCAAAAGCTTTTTAATTTAATGTAATCAAAATTATCTAGTTTGTTTTGAATGATGCATTCTATCTCTTCCTTGTTCATAAACTGTTTCCTTTCCATAGATCTGAATACTAAATTTCTCCTTGATTTTCTAGTTTGCTTATAATATTATATTGATTTTTCTGTCTAAATCTTGAATCCATTTAGATCTTATCTTTGTATAGGGTATGAGCTGTTGGTCTAACCTAAGTTTCTTCCATACTAACTTTGAATTTTAACAGCAGTTTTCATGAGAGAGAGTTTTTATCACAATAGCTGGACTCTTTGGGTTTATCAAACAGCAGATAACTAGAATCATTTCCTACCATTGCTCCTAGTTTATTCCACTGATCCATGATGCTATTTCTTAGCCAATATCAGAGAGTTCTGATGACTGATGCTTTATTATATAATTTTAGATCTGGAAAGGCTAAAACATATTAAATGCACTTTTTTTTCATTGAATCCTTGGAAATTCTTCACTTTTATTTCTCTGTATAAATTTGCTTACAATTTTTTCTAACTCATTAAAGTAATTTTTTGGAATTTGGATTGGTAGGGTACTAAACAGATAGTTTAGTTTTGGTAGAATTGTGGTTTTTATTATATTAGCTCAGCCCATTCATGAACAGTTAATGTTTGCCCAGGTAGTTAAATCTGATTTTATTTGTGTGGTGAGTGTTTTGTACTTGTTTTCAAAAAGGTACTGAGTCGTCCTTGGCAGGTAGACTCCCAGGTATTTTATTTTTTTTTCTGAGGTTACTTTGAATGGGATTTCTCTTTCTAGATCTTTCTACTGTTTCTTGCTAGTCATATATAGAAATGTTGAGGATTTATGAGGATTTGTTTTATACCCTGCTATTCTGCTAAAGTTGCTAATTATTTCTAGTAGTTTTTTATATGAATTTTTGGAATTCTCTAGGTATACCATCATGTCATCTGCAAAGAATGAGAATTTTGTCTCCTCCTTTTCCATTAAAATTACTTCAATTTCTTTTTACTTCTCTTATTGCTGAAGTTAACAATTCTAACAATATTTAAGAGTAGGGGAGATAATGGGGATCTTTGTTTCAACCCTGATTTTTTTTTACGTTCCAGATTCCTGTTGAACCCTGGTCATCTAGCCTGCCCAGGTCAAACATTTTTATTTACATTGAGTTTTCCAATTTTTCCCCTAATCTTACTCCCTCCCCCCACCCCCAAAAAGGCAATTTGCCAGTCTTTACATTGTTTCCATGGTATATATTGATCCAAATTGAATGTGATGAAAGAGAAATCATATCCTTAATGAAGAAACATAATGTGTAAGAGATAGCAATATGAGACAATAAGATATTTTTTTTCTAAATTAAAATTAATAGTCCTTGGTTTTTATTCAAACTCCACAGTTTTTTTTTTCTGGATACAGATGGTATTCTCCATTTCAGGGAGCCCCAAATTGTCCCTGATTGTTGCACTGATGGAATGAGAGAGTCCATCAAGTTTGATCATCACCCCCATGTTGCTGCTACGGTATACAGTGTTTTTCTGGTTCTGTTCAAATCTCACTCATCATAAGTTCATGCAAATCCCTCCAAGCTTCCTGGATTCCCATCCCTATTGACTTCTAATAAAACAATAGTGTTCCATGACATTCATATACCACAGTTTGCTAAGCCATTCCCTAATTGAAGGTTACTTGTTTTGCAATTCTTTGCCACCACAAACAGGGCTACTATGAATATTTTTGAAAAATTTAGCCCTGATCTTATTGGGAATGCCTCTAGTCTATGCTTGTTGCATATAATGCTTGCTGATGTTTTCAGATAGATGCTGCTTATTATTCTGAGGAACAATCCATGTATTCCTACATTCTCTAGTATTTTTAGCATGAATGGATTCTGTATTTTGTCAAAAGATTTTTCAGCATCTGTTAATATGATCATATGATAGTTTTTTTATTGATATAATTAATTATACTAGCAGTTTTCCTTATATTGAACAAACCCTGCATTCCTGGGATAAATCCTACTTGATCATAATATACGATCCTAGTCATGATTTATTGTAATCATTTTGCTAAGATAGGATTTAAAATTTTTGCATCTATATTCATCAGGGAGAGAAGTCTATAATTTTCTTTCTCTGTTTTAACTCTTCCTGGTTTAGGTTTCAGCACCATATACATATAATAGAAAGAGTTAGGCAGAATTCTATCTTCACCTATTTTCCCAAAAAGTTTATATAGAATTGGAACAAATTGTTCCTTAAATGTTTGATAGAATTCACTTGTGCATCCATCTGGCCATGGAGATTTTTTTCTTAGGGAGTTCAATAATGGCTTGTTGAATTTCTTTTTCTGAGATAGGGTTATTTAGGTTTTTAATTTCCTCTTCATTTTATCTGGCTGACTTATATTTTTGTAAATATTCTTCCATTTCACTAAGACTGTCCAATTTATTTGTATCAAGGAGGGAAAAATAATTGTGACTTATTACTTTAATTTTCTCCTCATTGATGGCTAGTTCACCTTATTCATTTATTATACTAGCAATTTGGTTTCCTTCTTTCTTTATTTTGTAAGTCAAATTGACCAGAGGTTTATCAATTTTATTGGTTTTTTCATAAAACAATCTCTTGCTTTTATTTTTTAATTCAATAGTTTTCTTGTTTTTGATTTTATTAATTTCTCCTTTAATTTTTAGAATTTGTAATTTGGTATTTAATTGGTGGCTTAAGTTTGTTTTTTCTCTAATTTTTTTTTTATGTTGTACACTTAGTTCATTAATTCCCTCTTTCTTTAATTTATTCATGTAAGTATTTAAAGATATAATATTTCCCCTGACATTCACCTTGAGTGTATCCCATAGGTTTTGGTATGCTGTTTCATTATTGTCATTATCTAGGATGAATGATTAATTCTTTCTCTAATTTGTTAATTGATTCACTTATTCTTTAAAATTACGTTATTTATTTTCCAATTCGTTCTGGGTGTATATCTCCCTGGCCCAATATTGTATATTATTTTTATTGCTGTATGATCTAAGAAAGATACATTCACTAGTACTGCCTTTCTGCAATTGATCATTAGGCTTTTATGCCATAGTCCATGGTCAAGTTTTGTGTAAGTGCCATGTACTGAAGGAAAAAAGTGTATTACTTTATATGCCCATGCATTTTTCTCTGTCATATCTAGGTTTTCTAACAATCTATTTACTTCATTAACTTGCTTCTTGTTTATTTTTTTATTAGATTTATCTAAATCTGAGAGTGGGAGGCTGAGGTCTCCAACTAGTAGAGTTTTGCTGTCTATGTCTTCCTGTAGCTCTTTCAACTTCTCCTCTAAGAATTTGGATGCTATGCAAATGGGTGCTTACATAATTAGCATTGAAATTACTTAATTATCTATGCTACCTTTTAGAAGGATACAGTTGCTTTCTTTATTTCTTTCTGGAGGGGATCTATGTAATCTTTCAATAACTATTTTGCCCCCTGGTTCCATGATATCAGGGCATTTTTCCATCTCTACATCCTGTAATATTAAGTCCAGGCTTTTTTTTTTTTTCCTCTTCAATGTTTTCAGGAAGGTCTATCAATCTCATGTTGCCTCTTCTTTAGCTATTCTTGGGGTTCATGGTTTTGCTGATGGGGTATTATACATTTTCTTCTATTTTTTTCAATTTTTTGTTTTTGTTTAATAGAATCTTGTTGTCTTATGAAGTCATTAGTTTCCACCGATTTCATTCTTTATTTTAGAGAAGAATTTTCCTCATTTACTTTTTGCAACTCCTTTTCTAGTTGGCCAGTTTTATTTCTGAAGGAGTTTTTCATTTGCCCAAGGTAGTTTTGAGAGAATCATTTTCATTTTGCTTTTAGCCAATTGAGGATTTGAGAGAATTATTTTCTTTTTGCATTTGCCCAATTAAGGATCTGAGAGAATTATTCTCATTTTGTATTTGTCCAATTGTATTATCCAAGATTTGTTTTCTTATTGCCATATTTTAATTTTCTCTTGCAAAGTGTGAATTTTCTTGAGTTTCTTTTCCAAGTGCTTCCAATTGATTTTTAAACTCCTTCCCAATTTCTTGATGGAAATCTTCCTGCACTGGAGATCAATTCATATTCTCCACAGAAGTGCCAGATGTCTCTGGGTTAGAATTTATTTCTTCTGAGTATTTCTCTATGGGCCCCCTTTTTGCAGGCGGGATGCTGGCTTTCAGAGGTATGCTTTTGAATATCCTAGAGGATTTGCTCACTTGGCTTAGTAATTACAAGGGCTGGCCAGTGGGTATTATTTTTTGATTTCCTTGGAGTGTTTGAGGCCCTGAGCAGCAGGGTCTGGGTTGACCTTGAACAATGGCCTGAGCCCTGGGGGAGGGAGTTAATCTCCTTTTCAGTTGAGAGAACTCTGTTGTCCACACCTGAACCTTAGGTGGTGGAGGGTTATTTATTGTTTGTTCTGGGAAAATGGCTCTGTTGAAACTTTGGAACTCAGATCACCAGCCCAGCTGGTTGTTCTCCAGTCCTGGTCATGAAACTCTATTTGAAACTCACCCTCCCATAGCTCCATTCCTCCTAGCCAAGTATTCCTCTGCTATGGTTAGTTCTCCTATCTGCCACTCCCCAAAGTCACTGTGGCTGAGGCTGGTCTCTGGTTTCCCCCAGCTGCTGTCCCTATGTTGACCCTCTTCTTTGCATTCCTGTTTCACCAGTGATCCCTGAGACACACCCTGTTGGTAGGTGTTCTTCTAGCTTCTATTTCTGGGTATTGTCCATTGAATTTCTGTTAAGAGGTTTTTTTTTTTCCCCCCATGTTCTTTTTGAAGGCAAACAGGAGCATTTAACACAGTGCCTGTCTCTGCACTACCCTCTGGGCTGGAAGTCTGAAAACAGATTTTGAACTTGAGTAACAGTGTATAGTTTTCCTCATTTACTTTCATTTTATTTGCTTCAAGATGAAGTTCTAAAGATTCAAACATTTTCAAGATAATGATTCTGTGACCAAGTATATTAGTTAAGACTCCCAGCTTTGTGTCATCAGAAAGCATGATAAGGATGGCATCCATATTCTTCTCTAATCCATTAAATAAATAAAATATTTCCCAGTACAGAGTCAAGGGGGCAATTTCATTGGACATTTCACTAGAGAAATTTCAATTTGATAATGAAGGCTTTTTGAATCTGGTCACACAAGTCATCCTAAATTCACTGTTTATATTATAATTTAGCCTATATCTCTCCATATTTTCCATTAGAATTGAAATAAGAATAGTAGATATAGGATGAAATGAAATTTCTAGTGAAGTAGCATGCATGATTCATATCTCACTGGGGATCTTTCAACAAAGCCTAAGTGAATATGTCTGAAATTTTGTAATAGATTGAATCTTTAAAATCCCTGCTAACTCTGTCATTCTCTAATTATATGGGTATTGTATCATCAGCATCCAGAATTGCAAGTGGTGCCCCATTACTGCAGTGCTCTGTGAACTCATGAATGTAAATATTCTTTTTAATGAAGAAAACTTCAGTATGTTCATGTCTGTCCATGTGTGATTCTCCTACATGTGTTTTCCTAAATTGAACACATGGGAAGCAGACAAGATGACCTGCCATCTTATTTTTTCTTTTGACATTTTATGAATAATAAGTTGAACCCAGAGTCTGTCTGACAATTATCTTCCCCCTCACCTTGTGATGAGACAAAATATCGTTTTTGTTAATATTCAACATCTCTCTGGCAAATTTTTTTTTTATCAATTTTGGTATTATTTTTCATTTGTCTTGTGATGTCTAATACAGGGAATACAAGAAAATTAGATGGAACTACATGCAATTTGGTTCACAGTTTTTTTTTTTTTCTGAACACATTGAAAAATAGAATTTTCTTAAATTTTCTTTAGATTTTTCTAGGATTGTATTCCCTTCTTTACAAATCCCAGATTGCTATATGGCTATTGCTTTTTTTCCCTCCCTCTAGTAATGTCTTATAGATGATTAGAATGGATTAGGTGATTTTTAAGTACCATTAAAATTCTTTAAATTATTATAAAATGAAAGAAAAGCATAATTTAAATTGAATTACCCCACAAATTATAAGTTTATGCATTTGCTGTAATGTAAAGCATATCATTAGCAAACATATGGTTTTGTTATATGAGCCATATGTCTTCATTTGCTAGGGACCATATGGAAAGTGTCTAAAATAAGTTCATCATAAAAAATATGACAGATTTTTTATAAGGTAATCTTTCCTGTAAATAAATAGCCCCAGGAGAGAGGAAAATATTACAAAATACAATATTATCATACCAAATGAAATGATAGGAATTCCATTTGGGAAGTGAAGGAAAAGTTTATGTATTTCAGATGAGTTAATTATTGTAGTTAAACAGGCTTTTTTTAATCTAGCATATCCTTCAGGCTTTTTATAAAGGACTCTGTAGATAATTATGTTATAATGAAAATATAATGCTAATCACCTATTCAATAGTCACATTCAAGGATCTCTCCTAACATTAACCAATTAATCTTCAGATTTTTCCCATGACCTTGATAGAAGAAGAACATTATCTTCATTTTAACAATAAAATTGGAAACACAGATAAAAAACCTTGAAACAATTGGAGATCATCAAACTGAACAGGTCTTACATGTTGCTATGCTGTGATAGAACTACCGTTGTACAGTATATTATATAGTAGGAAAATACAGTGGTGTACATAAAATTATTCAATAAAATAGAGGATTGATCTTACCTTTTGTGTAAGAGTTTTTAGCTCCTGATCAAGAGGCTGATATTGTGTACTGTGACTATATCACATACTCAAATCAGAATAGATACTTTCTCCATTACATCCCTATTATGTTACTTTGCTTCTATTCATTTTTCTATCTGCAGAATTCCTATTGATTCTTTAATACCTAAGTAAGATGAAGATTCTTTGAAGGTTGTTAAACTTGTCTTACTAAACAACAAATTTTATCCACTCCAAGCTCATATAACACCATTTTCTCATCACTGATATTTATTGATTATTCTATATTATTAGTTATGTATTTAATTTTGTTTTATTATAGTGCATTGGTATAAAAGAAGTTGTTTCTTTCTATTCTAATGAGGACTAATCAGAGTCCTTTGCATATAATAAGAACTTAATTGAAGTAGGTCAAATACACAGATATCAGTCAGATATTCAACTAGATCTGTGAAAGTTTTCCCATTACCTCTCCTTTACCCCTGCCCCCAAATGGATCCATACCAGCCATAGAAGCAAAAAAGTGATTAGACCTGATTATAGGAGAAATATATAATGCAGTACATTTATGAGCAACACTGCTTCCCTTTAGGGACCAAACAGGTATTTATTTAAATTGAGCTTCTACCTTAGACAATCAGAGATTCCAATTCACTTCTACTCCAACAAAAAGATTAATGATTTAACTTTTGACAGTGCTAAATTGTGTTAATGCTTACTTTTTGGTTCCCAAGTCTAATTACTGACTTCTTTAGCAGCTTTTTGAAGCGTTTTTAATGGAGATACCAATCTTCAGTTAAATTAATAAGACTCATAGGTTGTATTAAGAATTCCCAGTCCAATCAAAAGTAATTTCTGATGACTGAGGTCTAGACTTTCTGCATTAGAAAGTCCACTGAATCAGGTGGGATTTATGCCAAGAATAAAGGATTGGTTCAATGTTAGGAAAATTATCAGTATAATTAACTATGTCAAAAACAAATTTCTTAAGATTAATCATCATGTTTTTCTTAAGAAAATTATATTATCTTAGCATGGAAAAAGTCTGAAATATTTACCAACTATTCTTATCAAAGCTATGGAACCAACAGAAATAATGAAAATTCTTTGTTTTTACAATTAGTATCTATCTAAAACTAACATCAAGCATTATCTCTAAAGGGGATAACTTTGAAGCCTTCTCTATATCAGGAGTGAAGCACTGATGTCAGTTATCACCACTATTATTCAATATTGTATAAGAAATTTAGTAATGGGGCAAGAAATCTAATTGAATGAAGAAAAATGAGCAATGAAGAAACAAAGATCTCTTTGCAGATGATATGATTGTATACTTAGAGAACCTTAGAGAATCAACTAAAAAACAAGTTGAAATAATCAATAACTTCAACAGAGTTCCAAGATATAAAATAAACCAACATAAATCATCAGCTATTCTATGTACTACTATCAAAATCTAGCAGCAGGAGATAGAAAGTAAAATTTTATTTAAATTAATTAGAGTTAATTTAAAATTTTTGGCATTCTGCTTGCCAAGCAAACCCAAGGATTTTTGAAAAAAATTAAATATATTTTTCACAGATATAAAGGCAGATTTAAACAAATAGAAAAACTTCAAAAAATCAACTCATTTTCATCTTCTCTGTATCATATTTAGTATTTTTTAAAACGTTTTATTTAAGGCAAAGGAGTTAAGTGCCTTTCCCAAGGCCATACAGCTAGGCAATTATTAAATGTCTGAGGCCAGATTTGAACTCAGGTAATCCTGACCCCAGGGCTGGTGTTCTTTCCACTGCCTAGCTGCCCTATTAATGTTAAAGGTCATAGTGATATAATAGACCCAGCTATCTTGTTGGAGTGGGTAGCTTTCTCTTTCATTTTAACTCATATACTAATAAATCATCATCTCCTCATTAAATGCCTTAGAATAAAAATTACTAATCCCCCTATTTCTAAGCACCCAATTAATGTTATCACAGAATAAAGTTTTATTAAAATAGCAAAGTAGAACATGGGATAAAGGAGGGACAGAATTTGGAACAAAAGTTTTAAATAAATATCAGAAAATTTCAAATGTAATCAGTAAATATTTAATGAAATAGATTAAGCTATGTTAATAAAATAAAATGACAAAGCAAACAAAATATTAAGTCATGCATTGCAAAGATGATAATATTTTCCCAAGATATTTAGATATTTAAATGAAGGCAGTTCTTTGGATAAAATCCTCCACAGGTGTCTTCTCAACTCTTTTTTGAGAGTAATTTCAGGGTATTTTATTTATCTGAAGTCCATTGAGTTTTTTTTAGTTGTTCTTTTTCAAGGCAATGGCGTTAAGTGGCTTGCTCAAGGCCACACAGCTATGTAATTATTAATTGTTTGAGGCTGTATTTGAACTCAAATACTCCTGACTCCAAGGCCATTGCTCTATCCACTGTGCCACCTAGCTGCCCCATGAAATCCATTGAGTTTTGAAGATTTACTGCATATACTTCTCTACCTCTTTATGAGCATCCTTTCCATCATACTCTATGCTGAGTCTTATTCTCCTGATTGATGATAACTTTCCCTGAACTAGTGATTCTTGACTGAACCAGACCATGCTTAATTTGATGCTTATTCCAATTTACTCTCTGTACTTCTCTTCCCTTTATGCTTCCTTCAATCCTAACACATTCTAGCTAGAGGAAAAGCATATTGAGGGTAGCAACCATTTTATTTTTTGAATTTGTATCTCCAGGTGTAAAAATCATTCCTAAAACACAGTTTAATAAATGTACATTCTATTTTCTATTATCTATCTATCCATTCATCCATCCATCTATCTATCTATCTATCTATCTATCTATCTATCTATCTATCTATCTATCTATCTATCTATCTTTGTATCTTTCTATCTATTATTTTCTCTCCATCCACCATCCATCTCTTATTTACCTAGCTATCAATCTAACCTAATCAGATTGTATTGATGTTTTTTCTTTCAGGGAAGTGCTGGAGACAATTCTGAGAAGCTTTCTTGTGACCATTGCAATTATTCTGCTTGAATATTTATACCTCAAAGAATCGCAAATTGTTGCATATATATGAGTTTGATTTATTCTTTTACTCATCTAATGTTAAGAATTTCAATAATTTAGATTAAATTTAAGTATGTATATATGCATATATATGTTTACACACACACACACATACACACACACTTATATTCCCAAAGAATTTAGTTGTTAAAAATTTAACAGTTTTCTTCCCACCCCATTATTCTGTAAATATTCCTTGATCTCCACAAGAATGCAGTAGAAGTCTCAGGGAATGAAAACATTCATCAGATAAGAGAATGGTAGGCTAATTAGAATAGTTAAAATAACTGGCATTTATATAATATTTTAAAACTTGTGAAATATTTTCCATCCATTTGAGACTTTTGAGCCTTATAACACAACTTGTGGATTTCCACACAATATTAAGTGACAGAAACTGTGCTTAAGAAGGCAATGGAGGGATGATGAGTATTACAGATGTGGGGAGTCTTGTGAACTGATAAAAATGAGTCCAAAAATGTTCTTGTCTAAAGGGAATCAATTCCCCTGAATATAGGCAAGTAGCCAATATTCATTCAATTCAAATTGACGTGCCCTTTGATGAGTTTCTTCCACAAAATATTGGACAGAGTCCATCAGTCAGTCAACAAATATTTATTAAGTACTTTTATATGTCAAGAACTGTTGCAAATTCTCAAAATACAAATTCAAATAAAAACAAATACTATCCATTTACTGCTCTTGCATTTTAGAGGTAGGGGAGGGAGAGAAAAGAAGATACTACCCTAAAGGAAGATGAAAAAGACTCATGGAAAAAAGGTAACCAACTTAATGTACTTATTTTAAAAAATGAAGATAGCAAACTTTGTTCTGCATTTATTCTCCAAAGTTCCATCTCTGGATATGGATGATTATTTTACTGCAGAAATGACTAAGTTCATCATAGTTGATCATCAGCCCATGTTGCTATTAATATGTATAACACTCTTTTGCTTTTGTACACTTCATTCAGTATCAGTTCCTGAAAAAGTTTCCAATCTGTTCTGAATTCCTATGCCTCTTGGTTTCTTTTAGAACACATTCATAAATCACAATTTTTTTCATCCATTCCCCAACAAATGGGCAACTCTTCAATTTTGAATGTATACTACCACGTAAAGAGTTGCTAAAATTTTTGAGTACATATGGGTTATTAAAATCTTTTTCATGATTTCTTTGTGATACTGTCCTAATAGTGGTATTAATGGAACAAACTGTATGCATAATTTTATTCTTCTTTGGGCATAATTCCAAATTACTCTCAAGAAAGACTGAATCAGTTCACAGTTCCAAAAAGGAAACATTAATATATTAGTTTTCCCACATCCCCTACAAAATTGATCCTTTTCCTTTTTGATTATATGGGCAATTTGATAGGTTGTGAGGGGGTATGTAAGAGTTATTTTAATTTTCATTTCTCTAATCAATAGCAATATTGATCATTTTTATTTCATGTGAATATAGATAGCTTTAATATTTTTCTGAAAATTATCTATCCATATCTATTGACATTTTATCAATTGGGGAATGATTTGTATTCCTATAAATTTGTATGTATTCTCTCTATATTTTAGAAATAAGTCCTTTGTCAGCAACAATATTGAAAATTGATTCCTAGCTTAGTGCATTCCTTATGTTCTAGGTTGCATTAGTTTTATTTGTGTAGTAACTATTTAATTCAAACAAAATTGTCCATTTTTTCTTTTATATGGTTCTCTAACTCTTTTGGGGGGCATAAACTGCTCCCCTCTTCCATAGATCTGACAGATAGTCTGTCCCTAACCATTTTGTCTTAATTGGCCTATGATATTATTTTTATGTCTAAATTTTTTTCCCATTTCAACCTGATCCTGCTGTGGTGTGTGTGAAATGTTTGTCTATGTCTAGTTTCTTCCATACTAGCTACCATTTTCCCCAGCAATTATAACAAAGAGTGATTTCATATCCTAGAAGCTGGAATCTGTAGATTTATCAAATACCAGATTATTTTTTATTTATAATGTTTCTTTTGCACTTAATCTATTCCACTGATCCACTACATAATTTCTTAGATAGTAACAGCTAGTTTTGATGACTGATGCCTTATAATATAATTTTAGATATAGTCCTCCCAAACCACCTTCCTATGCAAATTTTTTCATTAATTCACTTGATATTCTTGACCTTTTATTCCTCCATATGAATTCAGTTAATATATTTTCCTCTCTCAAGTAATTTTTTGGAAGTTTGGTTCATATGACACTGAATAAATTAATTTAGGTAGAATTGTCATTTCTATTTTATTGGCTCAGTGTACTTGTGAGGAATTGACATTAATCTGGTTGTTTAGATCTGATTTTATTTACATGAAAAAGGTTTTATACTTTTTTTCATACAGTTTCTGACTTTGCCTTGGCAGACAAATTCCCAAATATTTATGTTGTCTGTAATTACTTTAAATGTGATTTCTCTTTCTATTTCTTGCAGCAGTGTCTTTTTAGTAGTATAGAAATGTTAAAAAAAAATTATGGTGGTTTTTACAAGCCAACAGAATTCACACAGCTAAGTAAGTATAAAGTTTCTGAGGTCAGATTTTAACTCATGTCCTCCATACATCAGGTCCTATGTTCTACCCACTATGCCACCTAGCTTGCCCCAGGTTTATTTTATATCGCGCAATTTTGCTAAAGTTCCTAATTGTTTCATGTACTTTTAAAAATGATTTTTTTTAGGATTCTCTAGGTATATACTATCATATCATCTGCAAAGAGTGAGAGTTTTCTTTCTTTATTATCTATTTTAATTCCCTTAATTTATTTTTCTTCTCTTTGTGCTAACAATTATATCTTGAATATAATATTGAATAATAGCGGTGATAATGGGCATCCTTGTTACACCCTGATCTTGAAGAAATGCTTCTAGCTGATCCTCATTACATATAATGTTTATCCATAGTTTCAGACATATACCGCTTATTGTTTTGAGGGACACTATTTCTATTCTTTATAATATTTTTAATAAGAATGACTGCTATATTTTGTCAAAAGCCTTTTCAGCATCTATTGAAATAATCAGATGATTTTTGTTAAGTTTGCTATTTAATGATCAGTTATGCTGATTGTTCTAATTCAGAACCAATTCTGCCTTCCTGGTATAAATCCTACTTGACCACAATGCATTATCCGAGTGATAAACTTGTTATAATCACCTTGTCAATATTTTATTTTAAATATTTCTAAACATATTAATTAGGAAAATTGGACTATAATTTTCTTTTTTTTTTGACTTCATGGTTTAGTTAACAGTGCCATATTAGTGTAATAGAAGCAATTTGGCAGAACTCTTTCAACTATTTTTTCCAAATAGTATATATATATATATATATATATATATATGTACATATATATGTATATATATGTATGTATGTATGTATGTATTTGTAACTAATTTTTCCTTGAATGTTTGCAAGAATTCACTTGGGAATCAATGTGGCCCTGGAGATTTTTTTTCTTATGTTGTCCATTGTTGGTTATTCAATTTTTTTCTCAGATGAAGTTGTTTAAATATTTAATTTCCTCATCTTTTAAACTGAAGTTTATACTTTTGCAAGTATTTATACATTTCTCTTTGATTGTCCAATTAAATGGCATAAAGATGGACAAAGTATTTTGCATTTCTTCTACCATTTTTTAATGCAATTACCCAAATTTTTTTGCTATTTTAATTTTTTTTCATAAAACCAGCTCTTAGCTTTATTTCCATAGATTGCTACTTTCAATTTTATTAATTTCTTTTTTAATTTTCAGAATTTCTAATTTGGTATTTAATTAGGGATTTTAAAATTGTTCTTTCTCTAAATTTTTGGTTAGATGCCCATTTCATTGATCTCCTTTTCCTCTAATTTAGTCATGTAAATACTTAAAGAAATGAAATATCCCCTTAAAACTGCTTTGTCTATATTCCATAGGTTTTGATATGCTATTTGATATGCTATTTGGGGGTTTATTTTTGTTTTTGCAAGGCAATGGGGTTAAGAATTTTGTCCAAGGTCACACAAGTAAATAATTGTTAAATATCTGAGGCCTGATTTGAACTCAGCTCCTCCTGACTCCTGGGTTTTTGTCTATCCTCGGTGCCACCTAGTTGGCCCAGACCCACTCATTCATTAAAATTAGCTTATTTAATTTCCAATTAATTTATTTCTATCTTAACATGCCTTTTATTACAAATGATTTTCATTGCATCTTGATCTTAAAAGGTTGCAATCAATATTTTTGCCTATCTGTATTAGATTATGAGGTTTTTTATGCCCTAATACATGGCCTTTTTTTGTGGGTGCTATGTATAGAAGGAAAAAAAAAGTATGTATTTTTTCCAGAGATCTATCACATCTAAATTTTCCAACATTCTAATCACCTCCTAAACTTCCTTTTGTTTATTTTATGGTTAGATTTCTCTAAATCTGAGAGAGTGATCCTGAGATTCCCCACCAGTTTAGTTTTCCTGTCTATGTCTTGCTGTAGTTCACTCAACTTCTCCTCTACGAACTTGTGATGCTAAAACATATGCATACTTGCTTGATGTCGAAACTCCTTCATTTTGGGAAGATGTAGATTCCTTCCTTATCTCTTTTAATGAACTATAAAGTATTGATACACCTGCATTTTCACTTTGGTGAATCATAATACATTTTTACCTGTCTTTTTTACCTTTACTCTGTGTGTCTCTCTTGGCTTCAAATGTATTTCTTATAAACAGCGTATTGTAGGGTTCTATTTTTTAATCCACTTTGCTATCCACTTCATTTTATCCCATTCATATTCACAGCTATAATTACTAACTCTTTACTATCTTTCATGCTGTCTTCCCTCCATTTGTACATTTCCCCCTTTTTTTCAACCCTCAATACACCTTCCCACCATCTATCCCCCTTCTATCAGTAATTGTCCCTGTTTTATCCCTTTCTATTTTTCTTTCCTTTTCCCCTCCCTTCTATATGTCTCACCTCCCCTTCTTCCACCCCATTCCTTTCCCTCATCATAACTGAATAGCAAGATAAATTTCTAAACCCAGCTGAGTGTACATGCTATTCCCTCTAAAAGCCAAATCTGATGAAGATTTAATCAATTCTCACCCATCCCCTTCTTTCCCCTCTCCTCTAATAGTCCTTTGCACCTCTTCAAGTGATCTGATTAACCCTACTCTACCTCCACATTTCTTCTCACCTCATTACAATCTCACATTTTTAATGTATTTTTAAATCATCCCATCAAAATCAATTCTTGATAATACTTTCAGTCTTAGTTTAATTCCTCTAATAGAGTTAAAATTTTCAAGATTAATGAGAATCTTCCTCCAATGTATGGTTGTAACCACTTTAATCTTATTGAATATCAGTCTTTTTTCTTTTCTTCTGGTTATCTTTTCATTAACTGTATGAAGATAATTTTTATTCACTTTTGGACTCTTTATCAGGAAAATTTGGAAGTCACCTATTTCATTACATATATATTTTTACCTTGAAAGAATTGACTAAATATTGGTGGGTATTTGATTCTTGTTGTAATCCACACTTATATGCCCTTTCAAACTTTTAATGTTGATCCTGCCACGTTTGTTTATTAGTTTGGCTGCCTGCAAGATTTTCTATTTGATTTGCTAATTCTAGAATTCAATACACTATTCCTTGATCTTTTTCCTTTTGGGAACCTCTTTCAGGACATGAATGGTGTATTAATTCAATGACTATTTTGGCCTCTGGATCCAGGATATATGGTCAGTTCTAGAAAATTTACTATAAGATACTGTTCAGGCTTTTTTATTATTACTTTCAAGTAGTCCTAAAATTCTTAATTTATTTCTTCTTGATTCTTATTTTGCAGGTAAGTAGGTTTAACAATGAGGTGTTTTACAATTTTGTCTATCTGTTTTCTTTAAAACTATTTTTAAATATTTCTTGGTGTCTCATGCAGTCATTATCACCAGCCCCAACCTATTCTTCAATGTATTTTCTTCTTCAGTTAACTTTTTCATCTTCTTTTCCATTTAATTAATTTTATTTTTAATTTGTCAAATTGTATTTTTATAAGATTTGTTCTCTTCTGACAATTTTTATCGTAAGATGCTGATTTTCTTGTATTTACTTTACTAATTTATTGATATTTAAAATCATTTTTGAGCTCTTCCAAGTAGTCTTTCTGATCTGGTGACCAATTCATATTCTCCTCCACTGTTTTACATGTAGTAGCCTTTCTGGCATCTTTTTCTGAGCTAATATTTTGCCCATCCTTATGTCCAAGATAACTTTTAATAAACTCTGTTTTTCTCTGACTTTTCATACTCATTTTGAGATTTACAAATGGACACTATCCCAAGGTTCTTTATTTGGGAGAGGGCCAGTTCATAGACCTTTATTGTTAAGTACTGTAGAGGCTTCCTCCTGGCCTAGAGTCATGGGTGTTAGTATCTCCAGGGTATTGCTCACTAAACCAATTGACAAGGAGTGCTAGCAGCTTGTGCTCTGAATTGTCTGCATTAGAAATATCAGTGGTCCACCCCCATCCATTGGAAAAGCCTTGAGGCTTGCTTTCGGGGCTGTCTGGACTTAAACACCTCTAGTTTGTTAACTGGGTTAGGCAGTGTGGACTAGGAATGCCAGGAGTCCCACTTGGGCTATCCAGTCTAGCAATGCCAACAGAATAAGGGTTTGGGTCATCCTCTTTAGAGGTCCTCCAGTTTACCTGTTTTGCAGTTGAGCTGCTGAGGCTGATCTTCAAGAACATATGCAGAAGATCTCTCACACAATGAAGAACCCCAGGCTAGTGTTGGTCTTCCTCTATAGCCTTTGTCCTGTTTTTCTTTTCCCTGCTCTGGGTACACTCACTTTCCCCCTCCCCCCACCACATACCATCTGTGACTGACCTTGCTGGAAGATGTTCCACTCTATTCTTCTATGGATTCTGTTACTACAGAATCTACAGAGAGGCTTGATTAGTATCCCTTCTGAGGAAATCCAGGAAAGTTTAGGAAACTTCCTGGCTTCTCTTTGCCCTCCTTGCAGAAGTCTCCCATGAAATTGTTTTTTTTTTTAAGATTACTCAAGTTGGAGATTTCACTGTATCTTGAGGTTCACTTTTTGAAGCTCATCTTACATTACTATTCTTTAAATAAAGTCAAAATTTCTCATTCTATATCTCGTACACTTAATCATTCCTAAACAGCTAGGTGCCACAAAGAATAGCCTTGTGATTGTAATCTGGAAGTCCTGAATCCAAAACATCCCTCAAAAACTCACCAGGTGTATTATCTGGGCAAGTCACCTAATCCTTAGCATATTTCACTTCTATAATATGTAATAATAATAATATCTACCTCAGAAAGCTTTTATGAAGACCAAATAAGATTATCTGTAAAAAGTTATTTGCAAGTCTTAAATCTTTACATAAATGATAACTATTATTAAATCTAGTGTTGTCCTCTGGTATCGACCAAAAAAGCTCAACAACAACATGAAAACCCTTCAATTTATTGAGAAAGCAATCACTGTGGTGCTCCCATTCTGAGCACCCTTAAGATTTTAGGCTCTCTATTCCTGGTTCCTCACTATGGTTCTTTTATGAGAAATAATTTTATTTCTTTATGACTTACATCTGAATTGGTTTCAAATGCACTAGTTAATGAAATAAATGATAACTGGCTAGCTATATAGATAATAAATTGAATTGTTATTAAGTTCTTCTTAACTGCTGGGTATTGCAATAAGTACTGGGGAACTATTGTAAAGAAGCAAGGAAGACTCACCACCCCCCAAGCAGTTTTCTAATAGAGGAAAGAAACATTTAAATTATTAATAATTGAGGTATGAACTTAAATCAAGGCAAACTATGAAAAATAAAAATAGAATAAATAACTCAATAAACCCCTGCATGTGTTACAAGTATAGTGTCTGAATTTGAGGATGGAGATGATGGCAGGGGTGAAGGTTGGAAAACACAGATGACTGGTAAAAGAAAATACTTTTTGAATGATTCAATAACTACCACAAAGAAATTTTTTTTTAAATTTCTTCTCAGTTCATTGTTAAAAAAGAGTCAAATACATATACACATATATAATATATATTCAACTAAGCATATACTTCAGTGTCCACATATAGGCTTAACTGAATCAAACTTCTATTGTCTCAGTACTTGTTTTGAGAAATGGTTTATAAAATTGCTAACATCTATGGTCTGTAAAAAAATTGCCAATCCATTCTTTTTTTTTTCTCTGTAGAAATAATCATACCAATTTGATGAAAATTATATAATTTTATTTTCCCCCAAGCAATGCTACCTTAAATAATTCATGCACAGAGCTGCAAGTGAACAGGATTTAGGTTAACTGTGGCAATGTTGTACAATAACTTACTTTGTGGATAGGAATCTGATTTTGAATTTTGGCAAATACTGATCTTTACTTTCTCACCCAATTCACAGTTTTCTTTACATGTTCACTTGCCTCCCAGGACCCCTAGGAGGATGCTTTAAATAACCTTGTAGATACTCAACTTGTTGTCACATTGATTGTAGAAAGCTTTAGAAGAATGAAAAACTGTAAATTTCAATTGTTACATTTTAAAATAGGCTTTCATATGGAGTTCTTTTCTCTAGGCATCATCATGAGAATTAGTAATATCTTTTTTTTTTCTTTTCCATCTTTCCTTCCTTTATTAACTCCTTTCTTCCCTTACTCCTTCCTTCTCTCCTTTCTTCATTCACTCCTTCCTTTACTCCTTTCTTCCCTCCCTCCTTCCTTCCTTCTCTCCTTCCTTCCTTCCTTCCTTCCTTCCTTCCTTCCTTCCTTCCTTCCTTCCTTCCTTCCTTCTTCCTCTCTCTCTATCTCTGTTTCTTTCTCTCTACGTTTCTTTTCTTCTTTCTTTCTCACCTCCCTCCATTCTTCACTTGTAGTTTCCTTCCTTACTTCTTTTATCAGTTTCTCTCACTTTCTTTCTCTCTTTCTCTGAATCTCACTCAAATTACATATACAATGGTGACTCAACTTCACCTGCTTTTCTTCTGTTTCAAACCAAGCCAGTTTATATGTTTCTAGCAAACTTGGGACCTTACACCTACTCTCACAATCTCATCCCAACCCTGCAACCCACACACTGTGCTTCAGAGCTGCAGGGCTCACCATATTGATTGTGATTTGTTTTGTTCTGATATATAAATGACTTTAACCTCCTAATTTCCAAACCTAAGAGATCCCTAATGTCAGGCATTATAATTATCTACCTCCATTTGGCAAGGAATATTTTTATTAAAAGTCAGTGTGGGGACAACTAGGTGAGTCAGTGGATAGAACTCTAAACCTGGAGATAGGAAGACCTGAATTCAAATCTTGTCTCAGGTACTTAATAAATTCTTATCTCTGTGACATTGGTCATATCATCTCATCCCACTGCCTTGCAAAAAAAAAAAATAAGTCAATGTGGTATAAGGTATTTACGAATTAGCTTCTTACAATTAGAGTGATGGATATCTTCATTTTTAGACAGAATAAGGGAGTTCCTACAAACAAAAAATAAGAGGTCCTTGAAATATTTACATGCCATAGGGGAAAGGAACAATAGTTTAAATTCCTAGTTCCAAAACTCCCTAAATGTGGTCTATATTATGAATAAGGAATAATGTCCTAATAAGTCTAAAAACTCCAGTTTTTCCAATTATAAAATGGGCATAATAATACCTGTTCTGCTACCTCACTATATTGTTTTATGTGCACATGATATTGTTTTCCCTTAAATAGCAAAATTCTACATAAGAGTTAGGAAAGATATGTGATTTTCTTATTTATTGCACTAATTAAAAGAAGCAGACCTCCAAAAGTTATATTATCCAAAAGACAAAATTTTTAAATTTGTCAGAAGGCTTAGGAAGGAATAATTCTATTAACTACAAGGAAATCTTCACTTAAATTTTAGTGGGTCATAATCACTTAATACCCCTGAACCCTCATCTGATTGCCCTTTCTATTTTAATGACCATGAGGAACTGGCCAGTGTTCTTGACTGATCACTCTATAGGTGAATTACTTCTCCATCCTCTAATAATTAACATTATAGTACAAAGTCAACTTTCGTTCTGAATGCCTACACTATTTTATTTTAATTGTAATCAATATACCAATCAACTTGGACTATAGTGAATGTCTTCCTTTAGTTTCTCTCTTCAATTCTTATATCAATTTAATTTTCAAACCCAGCAGAAGCTGGTTTATCATTTTTTTCTAGCAAAAAGAAAACATATTCTTGGTAATATTCATATAATAGGATTATTATTTCTGTTGTTGTCACTTCTGAATTTTTGTGACTCCTTTGGTGACTCCTGGGAAAGTGTCTGGAATAGTTTGCTATTTCCTTTTCCAGCCCATTTTATAGATGCAGAAACTGAAGTAAGCATTGTTAAGTGACTTATCCAGAGTCACAAATATAATACTAAGTGTCTGAGGTTAAATTTTAGCAAGGGGCATTCAGACTCCATGTTAGCACTCTAACCACTGAGTCACTGGCTGCCCAATGATACTATTCTTACCTAAAGGAATAGCCTAAGGTAAGGTTTCAGTAGGAAAAAGTATCTGTGGGGAGAACTTCTGAAAGTGAAAAAGTTTTTCAGTCTTCAAAACATCTTAGGTACAAATAAAATCAAGTCTAGTACTATAAGTTAAGTTCATATTATGTATAAAACAGTGTGCTTAGTCTAAAACTACAAAGGGGAAAAAGACAGTATTTATGCATAAGAAGTTCACAATTTAAAAGGGGTTAGAGGAACAACAATACAAACCATGATATATCAAAAACAAAAATGTATATACAATTATTTGATTATAGTTTTAAAGGTGAAAGTATTAAATTGAGAACTGGGAATTATTTTTTGAAGACACAATTTTAACTGAGCCATAAAAATGCCCTTCCCCCCCAAAAAACACCCTAAAAGGTAAAGAGGAGGAAGGAGAGATTTCAGGCAGGGATATAGTTAGTAAAAATTCTGGGTCAGGAAAAAAAATCATCTTGTCCAAGAAATCCCAGTGAGGTCAGTATCATTGGATTGGAGAGATGGTGATGGTGATGGTAAGGGAGACATAAAAACACTTGACAAGTGGAAAGGTTATTGAATAACTAAGGTTGTTGAAGTCTTTTAAAACCTAACAGAGGATTTTATATATTTGATACAAAAGATATGAGGGAGTTTATTATTGAATGGGAGTGGATGTGAAAAGGCATAGTCAGATTAGTACTTTTGAAAACTCCTTTTGAGGGTCAGCTATGTGGTGCAGTGGATAGACTGGCCCTGGAGTCAGGAGGACCTGATTTCAAATATGACCTCAAACACTTAATAATTGCCTTCCTGTGTGACCTTGAGCAAGTCACATAGCCCTATTGCCTTAAATAAATGAAATAATAGAAAAAAAACAGAAAATTCCTTTTGAGTGGAAGATGATGTGGTAGAATGATTTAAAATTTGACTAATGTACCAGGTGTTTCTATGTCAGAAGAGAGAATGTAGAATACAAAAAGAAAAGCCAATGTTCTTAAGTGAAAAGGAACACCATCATTTTGAATAATAATTATATGAAATATTTAAGTTCTTGGATCACAGATTAAGAAACTCTAATATAATAGATTTGGCCCTTAGAGAATTGTATGATACTCTGGAGGGATGAAGGATTGAATGAATTTCTTAAGCCATATTCAAAGAAGTTCTATTTCACAAAAATTGTTTATATTCCTTTCTACCTGTATAACATTTATCATAATGGAGACAAACGTTCTAATCTAATCTAATTTAAATTCATTATTAATTCATGTGGAAAAAATGTAGTATGTTGCAAAGAATTCTGGATTTAAGGAAGATGTAGATTCATAACTTACCAGGAACACTCACTTCTTTTCACTTAACCTCTCTGTATTTTAATTTCATCAACTGTAAGATTGAAGAGTTAGAAGTGATGGCTCCCAAGTTCCTTTGAGCTTTAAATCTATTAATGTATGATCCTATAAGTACTTGTTGTTCCTGCGTGTTGGGACAAGTTATTGAATTTACTTGTTTTGTATTTACCTTCCCAAGAATTTTAAGAAAATTTTTGGGAAATTGTAAAGGATGAAAAGAATGTTTTTTATCCTTACTCTCTTTCATCATTTTTATTATTACATTATTTGAACATATTTTTATAAAGTTCTTAGGGAAACAGTCTGAAAAAAACTACTACATAAGCTATTATTGTTTTCTATTTAGTATTTTTAGACCATTGCATAGGTAATTAATTATAATTCCAAAATTAATTTATATATGCATATGAAATAATTTATCCTATTAGTTAAAATAGAATTTGAAATTTTTCACTATAAATTCATTCCATGGAAGAATCTTGAAGCCTTGAGACACCATCTAATTAATGCTAAAAATCCATTAGCCCATGAATGCATATTATTTTAAAAATATCTTCATTTGTTTTTGGATTTTGTTTTTAAATTTTCCTTTTTTCCATAAAGTAACAGACTGTTGATATTTTAATCTGACCAAAAAAAGAATGTTAGCACATATCTTAATGAAAAATTACAGTTCCAACTAACTTTGATAAACAATTTTTACTGTCCTGGCCTTTGGTTATATATTTCTTTCAATTTCTGACTTGAATTTTCTCCATTGTTTCTTACTAAAAAGAGATCATGTTAGAAACATTTCTTCATCAGTTGAATCCTAAATCCTAATTCCAAAAGCAATTATTTAGTGCATGTTTATAGAAAATGACTTGACATTTAGACATTTCCCATTCTCCTTGATAGTATGAGATGAAGCATTTATGCCTGTGTACTGTTGTGGGTAATATAAGAATGAAGCTTTCCTCATTCAGTGTTCATATGTTCAATCTTAAAGTCTATTTACATTTTGGTCTTATGTCAATCACAGTCTAATAACTATGCTTGTAATTGTCTATCCAGATCAATATTGATGAAATAGAGGGGGAAAAGTAGAAGTGAGCTGATGCTTAGTAATAATTGGCTATTTGTGACATATACAAATTAATTTTTTTCTATCAGTATAGATGATTCCACCTTTTCATAAATATTAATTAAATGTCATTCATGTACCCAGGAACTGAGGGAACTTTTCCTCTATCTAATATTTTAAAATATATTCAAAACACCATGGATTAGTGGGAATACCATCATTCTATTTGTATCACAATTGAATAATAGTATAATAGGTTGGAAATTTAGGCAAAGCAAAGGTAAATAAAATTAGAATAATGGGACAAATGCTGGCAATTAAAAAATTTTATGACAAATATTAAAGTACAATATTCAAGTCAAATTTTAAAGCATAAATGACTTTTAACTATAAGACAGTGATCAATATTAATTAACCATATCTCAAATTATGTATTAGTATTTTAATAAGTTATATTTTGTATCATAATAGCCCATATTTTATTTTAATCTTCCATTATATTTGTCTTCTTCATGGAGAATGCCCTCTTTATGGTGCAAATAGGAAAATAAGTTTCCCAATTAATGAAGCTCTCCAAATACTCCCATTTGCAGATGATATTGTATTAGAACTTTGAATTTTGTTATATGCAGAGTGAATAGAGATAATATTGTTTTATAAACAGGACTTATTTGAGAAATAAGAAAAAACTGAGAAATTCATTTAATTCTTCAGAGCCTTAGGCCACTTTCTAGGACTGCATCTATTCAGTTAGAGGTTCTTAGGTTGATATCTATGATCTTTGAAAATTGTCTGTATTTCAGTGATAATGCTTTGCATTGCCACTATAGCTTAACAAAAAATTAATCTTATAATTTAGTAAAAGGAAGAGATAAATGAAGAATTTCCTCACTAATGTTTTTTGGCTCCTTTAAAAAAGTCTATTTTAATGGCATCTTCTGAAATCGAATTTCTATATTTTACATAACACAATGATCTCCCATTATTTTTTGAATTACTCCTTGAACATTTCAGTCCTCAATGATGAATATGACATCTTTTAATATTTTTTGTATTTTGTTTTCCCAGTTGCATGTAAAAATGTTTAATATTTTCTTTAAAAATTTTGAGTTCCAAGTTCTCTCCCATCCTCCCATCCCACTCCCCTCAACAGAAAAGCAAGCAATTTGATATAGCTTAAAAATGTCATGCAAAACATTGTCATAATAGTTGGAAAAGAAAGCAGTTTCCCCTTCCACATCAAAACCAGGAAATCTCAAACAAATAAAATTTAAAATATATATTTCAGTGTGTATTCAGACACCATAAGCTCTTTTCCTTGGTGATGAATAGCCTCATTATAAGTCCTTCAATGTTTTCATGAGTTATTCTATTGATGAGAAAAATGATATCCTTGTATATGTGGGTCCTTTTACTTTTTGTTTTTTTATCTGTTGAATTCAGTCCTAGTAGGGGCATTGCTTGGTCAAAAGGTTTTAAAGACCTTTGGGTATAGTTCGAAATTGCTCAAAAGAATGACTGAATCAGTTCATAAATCCACCAATTGTGCATTATTGTCTCATTTTCCCTACATCCCCTCCAACATTTATCATTTTCTTTTTTCATCCAATTAGCCAATCTAATATATATATATATGAATATATAAATATATATATACACATAAAGTAGCACATCAGAATTGTTTTAATCTGCATTGTCCAATCAATAATGACTTAGGATGTTTTCTAATTTTAATATTTAAAATTATTGATCAATTTATCTGAAAACTATGCATTGCTTTTGATCATTTATCATTGTGGGGAGCTCTCTATATATTTGAGAAATGAGGACTTTATCAGAAAATAAAACTTGCTTCAAGATATTTTTCAAGGTTACTATTAAATACATTTCCCTCCTTTCACTCTCATTTATTCTATTTCCTTTCTCTTTTCACTCTATCCCTCCTTAAGAGAGATTACCCCTCTTTACCAAAGTATTATCTCCCTTCCCTCTTACTTTCCTGTAGGTTAAGGTATATTTATACCCCCAATTGAATGTGGTTTATTAATCCTTTTTAAGCCAATTCTGATGAGAGCTTGGCATTTTTTTGCATCATTTCTAGAATGCATTATTGGTCCTCTTAGGATGACATTTGGCTTGTTTGACAGCAGTGGATGGAGTATCAACTTGTATATATGTGCTGTTGCCTTGCATTCAAATGAATAGTATCCATAGTATCCATAATTTTTTATATTATTTGTACTGTTTTTAATGCTTTTGAAAATTACTCCATAACTTCGAAGGAATTCTTGCCTACAACAATAAAAGCATTGATCACCTAAATTTAATCCACCCATTCCCATCCATTTAAGCTCACTGAAACCCAAAATATAGATGTTGGATCTTTCCATCTCCTAGGTGACCACATAAAACTTACCTTGGTTTATACACTTTTAGTCCAGATTCTTATGCAATATTGATATTTGTAACATCACATAGCCCTCTTGTGACCTGCTGTTTAACTTCCTTTTGGTTTTGATACAATTTTTTTCATTAGTACTGGTGCTAATCCTTTTATCCTTTTCTCTTCCCAAATAGCATGTTAGATATTTTCCATTTGAGGGGGTGATCTCCTGCTATCATATCTTTTGTAATTTTAATACTGTTCATGGAATTTTCTTGATAAATTCTTTCTTGAGATATTCTTTCTCCAGTGAATGATCTTTTGTCAGAAATCTCTACTTTGGTCTTTCTTGGTTATCCTTCAATTTCATATCCCATGGTCTTATTGAGCTATACGAACTTTTCTTTCATAACAAGTCCAGAAGGGGACATTTATATTTATAGAAAGTATATATTGCAGACATGGAGGTGGACTATATGGTTGCATAGATGCAGAATAAAGCATAACACAATTAGTGAGTAGTAGGATTCAACCTGGTTAGAATGTAGTACATGTGAAAAGGAATAATGGAAATTCAAATTGGAAGGATAATTTTATGATATTTATATTTTATCCTCTAGGCATTAGGAAATCATTGATGAATTTTGAGCAAGAGAGACATTTCCATTTTCTTTGGAAAAAACTTAAATGAACAAAAATTTGTATAGTCTCTGTCTCTCTGTCTCTGTCTCTCTGTCTTTCTGTTTCTTTCTCTCTGTCTCTGTCTCTGTCTCTCTGTCTCTCTTTTCTCTCTCTTTCATGGTAAAGAACTGAAAATCAAAGAGATGCTCAAAACTGAGGACGAGCTGAACAAGTTGTAGTATTAAATTTTAATAGGATACAAGTGTGCTACTTTTTTTGATATTACATTTTCCAATAACAAGGAAAAATTAACTTTCTTTTTTTAATTTTTGTTTTTCAAATTTTCTTCCTCCCATCTTCAACCTCATTGAGAAAGCAAGTAAATTATATGTGTTAAATACATACAGACATACAAAGCATATCTCTATATTAATCATAATAGACAAAAAGAAAAGAAAAGAAAAGAAAAATAAAGTTTAAAATATGCTTTAATCTACATTCTGATTCTATCAGTTCTCTCTCTGGGAAATGAATAACATTTTCAATAGTAACTTGTTCAGTCACTTTAATGAGAAGAGCAAAATTTATCATAGTTGATTATCACACCATGCTGATATTAATATATCGAATGTTCTCCTGGTCCCTTTACTCAGTATCAGTTCATGTAAGTCTTTTTAGTTTTTTCTGAAATCTGCCTGCACCTTATTTCTTACCATTTTAATCATAAAGTATAAGCTATTCAGGAATTCCTCAATTGATGGGTACCCTCTTCTTTGCCACCAGAAAAAAGAGCTGCTATAAATATTTTGTATATGTATGTACTTTTCCATTTGTTATTATTTCTTTGGGATACAAACCTTAATAGTATTGCTGAATGAAAGGGCATGAACAATTTTATAGCCATTTGGGCATAAATGAAAATTGCTTTCCCAAGCTCCATCAACAGCACATTAGTTTTCAAGTTTTCCCATATTCCCTACAGCATTTATTATTTTCCTTTTATGTCATATTATTCTGTCTGATAGGTGTAAGGTCATACTTCAGAGCTATTTCAATTTGCATTTCTCTAATCGGATTTGGAGCATGTTCATGTGAATATAGAAAGCTTTAATTTCCTCATCTGAAAACTGTTAATATCCTTTGACCATTTGACAATTTGGATAGCACTTGTATTCTTATAAATTTGACTCAGTTCTCTATATATGTTGGAAATAAAGTACTTAACAGAAACCCTGGCTGTAAAAATTGTTTTCTAACTTTCTGCTTTCCTTTTGGGTTCCAAAGTTTTGGTCTGTGCAAAAACTTTTCATATTATTGTAATCAAAATTAACCACTATAATTCATAATACTCTCTATCTCCTATTTGGTCATAAATTCTTCTTCCCATTGATATGACAAGTAAATGATTCTTTGATTTTCTAATTGGCTTCTGGTATCATCCTTTATGTTCATGATTTCATGTACCCATTTCAAATTTATCTTGTTATATGGTGTGAGATATTGGTCTAATCCTCATTTCTGTGATGCTATTTTCCAGCTTTGCAAGCAAGTTTTGCCAAATAATGAATTCTTACCATTGAAGTTGCAGTTTATGGGTTTATGAAGCAGTAGATTATTGCAGATATTTTCTGTTGTTTATGATGAACCTAACTATTCCACTGATCTACTATTGGTATTTTTAGTCAGTACAAAATGATTTGATGATTATTATTTTATAAATTAATTTGGGATTTGGTATGGCTAATCAACATTCCTGTTCATTTTTTTGAAATTAATTCCATCATGGCATCTCTCTGAATCTTCTCATGTTGGGCCAGGAGCACCACTCTTCTGCCCTAACTCTTGTTTATTTTGACAAATACAAGTTCAGCATTAGGCACTATAGTGTCTTTTTTTGTGGAGGTAATTTGAAAAGCTAGAAATTTTCTGACCTACTCCATCTTCATTTTTCATGAAATGCTTTATTACTTTTCTAACTCTATAAAAGAACTTTGGAATTCAACCAATAAATTGATTTAGGTAGAATTGTCATTTTTCTTGATGGGGTCAGACTACTATTGAGAAATTAATACCATTTCACTTGATTTTTTTATATTAAAAAGTATTTTGTTATTATGTTTCAGAGTTTGTCTTGGCAGATAGAATCCTGAGCATTTTATGCTATCTAGAGATTTTTTAAATGAATTTTTGATCCTGATTCTTAATTAATTAATTTTTTTCATTTTCTGCACTTATATGTAAAAGAGAATTTTAACATTAATTTATAACACTTGGAGCTCCAATTTCTCTCTCTGTCTCACTCCCTACAACCCTGCATTGAGAAGGCAAGCTATTCTATATAGGCTATACTTGTACTCCTATGTAAAACATGTTCATAATTATCATGCTGTGAAATAAAACATAGTTCACACCAACCCTCCAAACAACCTCAAGAAAAATAAAATTTTTAAAAAGGTTACTTCAATCTATATAGGATTTTGCTAGGCAATGGGGTTAAGTGACTTGCCCAAGGCCACACAGGTAGGTAATTATTAAGTGTCTGAGACTGGATTTGAATCCAGGTACTCCTGACTCCAGGGCTGGTGCTTTATCCACTGCACCACCTAGCCATCCCCCTATATGAACTTCTTTCTGTGAAATTTAGTAACATTTTTCATCATAAGCTATTCTGAGTAATCTGAGAATAGTCGAGTCATTCAAAGATGATCATCTTAAAATATTGCTCTTTCTTTTTACATATTGCATTTTGATTTTGCATTAGCTCATAAAAGTCTTTTTAGCTTTTTTCTGATAGCATCCTGCTTATCATTTCATATAGCAAAATAATATTCTATTATAATTATATTGCAATGTGTTCAGTCATTCCCCAAATGTTAAGAATCATATTACTTTCCAATTTCTTGCCACCAGATATGAACTGCTGTAGATATCCCTGAGCATATAAAACTTGTTCTTTTTTTTGTTTGTTTTCATCTCTTTTGGCATAAGACCTAGTAGTGCAATTGCTAGGAATGCATGCAATTTGGTCATAGTTCCAAACTGCTCCATGGAATGATTGGATCAGTTCACAACAACACCAATGGTGCATTAATTCCTCAATTTCCCACATCCCCTTCAACATTTATTATGTTACTTTTCTCTCTTATTAACCAAAGTGATAGATATGAGATAGTATTTCAGAATTATCTTAATTTGCATTTCTTCATTCATTAGTGAGGTAGAGCATTTTTTCATATGACTATAGATAGATTTGATTACTTTAAAATTTGTTCACATCTTTTTTTTTAGGTTTTTGCAAGGTAATGGGGTTAAGTGGCTCACTCAAGGCCACACAGGTAATTAGAAAGTGTCTGAGGCCAGATTTGAACTCAGGTACTTGGGACTCTAGGGACGGTGCTCTATCCACTGCACCACCTAGCCACCCCTGTTCACATCTTTTCATCATTTATCATTTTAGGACTATCATTTTATAAATTTTACTCAGTCCTATTTATGCCTGAAAAAATATTACCTTTATCAGAAAAATACTTTTTTCAATTATTTTTCATAATTTTTAATCTTCTATTTCCCTCCATCCTAGCCTCCCCCAGTTGTTCTATTCTCTCTCTCTCTCCTTTCATCTGGTCTCAGCTCCAAAATAATTTGCTTTTGACTATCCACTCCCCCCCAATTTGCCCACTCTTCTGTCACTTCCTATTCTTTCTCTTATATCATTTCCTTTTTATTTCCCTTTAGAATAAATTAGATTTCTTTACCCACTTGAGTATGTATATTTTTTCTTCCTTTGAGTCAATTCTGATGAGATTAAGATTTCCTCATCCCCGCCTCATCTCCTCCAATGTAAAGATATATTATTTCTTCTTTTTTGTTTGATTAATTAATTCTATTTCTTTCTTTACCTTCCTTCCAGTGCATTCTTCTCATCCCATAATTTTAATTTTAGATTTCATCCCATCCCTTCATAGTCAAATTATACCAGTGCCCTCAGTCTCTCTCTCTCTCTCTCCATATATATATATATATATATATATATATATATGTATGTATATATATATATATATATATATATATATATATATACTGCTCCTAATTAGTCTAATAATGAGAATATTCTTACAAATTTCCAATATCATCTCCCCATGTAAGAACAAAAAGTTTAACATTATTAATCCCCTTATGATTTCTCTTTCTTTTTTTCCATTGTATGCTTCTTTTGAATCTTTTATTTGAAGATTCAATTTTCTATTCAGCTCTTAATTTTTTTATTAATAATGGTTGAAAGTCCTTTATTATTTCATTGAATATCCACATTTTTTTTCCTCCTGAAGGATTATACTCAATTATCCTAGGTAGATGATTCTTCATTTTAATCCAAGCTCCACTGCCTTAAGGAATACCTTATTACATGTCCTTTTGACTTCTTACAATATTTTCTCCTTGACCTCTGTACTCTGTGATTTGACTTTAATATTCCTGGGAATTTCCATTTGGTATCTCTTTCACCAATTGTTTAGTGAATTATTTCATTATTCCCCCCACTCTGGTGTTAAAAAAACAGTGCAGTTTTCCTTGATAATTCTTGAAAGATGCTGTCCAGGATCTGTATTTTTTAATTGTAGCTTTCTGATTGTCCAATAATTTTGAAATAATCTGACCTGGATCTTTTTTTCCAGATCAGTTTTTCCCCCCAATTGGTTATTTCACATCATGTTCTGCTATGTTCTTTTTAAAAATTGCTTCTTGATTTCTCATAATTCAGTTACTTAATTCTAATTTTTAAGAATTTGTTTTATTCATTGAACATTTATACTTCCATTTCCATTTGGGAAATTTTACTTTTTAAGGAGCTTTTTGTCTTCACTGCACTGAGTTTCTGTGCCTCTTCTTCTATTTGGCCATTTCTGCATTTCATGACATTCTTCTCCTTATTGGATGCCTTTTCTGATTTTTTTATTTGCTGTACTCTGTTTTATAAAGTATTATTTTCTTCAGGATTATTGTGTCTCCTTTATCAAACTGTTGACTTCTTTTTCATATTTTGTTCCATCATTCTCATTTTTCTTCTATCTCTCTTACTTGCTTTTTACAATCTATTTAGAGTTTTCCATGACCTTACCTCAATTCTTTTTTTTTTTTTCATAGATACTTTGGGTATAGTATTTTGATTTTGTTTTCTTCTGAAGTGTCTTTGATATTATAGTAGCCTTCTAGTATCAATTATTTTTTTTATTTTTGTAATTTGTACATTTTTTCCAGTCTGTAACTTGACTTTTAGTTCTTTATTAAAGTAGGTCTCTGCTTCCAGGGTGGAGTATGCAGTGTCCCAGACTTCAAGGGCTTTGTGTAGCTATTTTCTGAGATATTTCTAGGGACCTGTAAGTTTTCATTTCTCCCAAGGCAAGATGATCTAAGGAGCACTATTTGCTTCAATGATTTCATGTACTCTTTTCTACCTTCTGATTAACTAGTTAGAAATAGAAGATTTGATTTTGGTGTGAATAATGAAAGGATAGTCCTTTGAAATAAAAAAAAATAGCATTCCTTCTTACTGTCCCTTTTCACAGCTGATGTGTAAATATGGTTAAAGGATATAATTTTCATTATTTTCAGACTTTTGTGAAGCCAAGAACAACAGAAGAAAACCAGTCTCTTCTTTGAATAGATAGTCGGCAAGCCTAGGTAGTGAGTTTGAGCAGCCATGGATGAGTGAGCAAACCCAAGGTAGACAATCAAAGTACTCTCTCACTAGATCAGTTAAAGCCTATTGGGGGAAGAAAAACTTCAGGGTGAGTTTAATTTCAGAAATCTAAAGAATTGATTGATATTGACAATGATTAAGTGAGTGAGATAAAGAGTTAAAAGTTTCATGGGAAAAACACTTAATAGTACCCAGGTTATTATATGTTTTTGTTTGTTTGTTTTATTTTTGTTTTATTTTTAGGTTTTTGCAAGGCAAATGGGGTTAAGTGGCTTGCCCAAGGCCACACAGCTAGGTAATTACTAAGTGTCTGAGACCGGATTTGAACCCAGGTACTCCTGACTCCAAGGCTGGTGCTTTAGCCATTATGCCACCTAGCTGCCCCCAGGTTATTATATTTGTATATGTATCAATTAGGCTTATGGTTTTATAGAAATATAATGTTTTATAAATTTTTATTTTTTATTGAGAAAATAATCTCATTCTGTTCCATTTTTGAAAGGGATTCTATATACTTATAGAACTCTGGGGGAAGTTAGACTATATGACAATAATAACCAAAACCAAGGTCTCTACTAAATTCTCTAACTGGTGGTAGAATTTATCTTTTATCTCAGAGCAACATATATGAAGATGTCAATAGTTTCATGAGGTCAATTACCAACCCAAATCTTTCAATTATTTTAAATGTTACAATTAAAGCATGATATATTTCATCTGTGAGTATAAGATTCTATCAAATATACTTAGGTCCATTGCATTGCTAGCTCAAAGCCAAAAGTAAAGTTGCTAAAATTTAAAAATATTTGATTGTTGGCTTAAAGTTATTAATTATTAATCATTTTAGATGTCAAATGCAAAAATTGAATAAAATATTATAAGAATACAGTTAGTATGAATAAATGATCACATCTGAGTTATTTTTATCCAAAGGACTCCAAACTAGCTGATATCCAATTTGATTCACTTTATTTTGAGTTTCCATAGTAGCATATTTTTAATTTCTTCATGTGATATATTGTTCCCTGCTGGATTATGACAGATTGCAGTTGACCAGTCACACTGTATTATGCTACACATAAGAATAAGTATCATTTTTCTAGTCACATTGCATTAAAAGATTACATATCATTCTGGCAATTTGTATTCTAGTCTTTTGAAGGCTAATTTTCAAGTGAAGGATTAAAATATCCATCCTAGTCAGAAAACATTGAATGCACATCAAACATCTACTAGCAAGTTGGATTTATTTCTATTTATGATGTTTTATATTTTTTTACATATCTATATAATATTAAAAATTTTAGTTTAGCCAAAAAACCAAGGGAATCATTAGCTCAAAACATAGGCAGGGTGTCCCAAAGAATCTTATTGCAGTTTTAGGCTACCACAACTTCATATAAATAAATTAGAGTAAATCAAACATGCATAATTTATTCACTCCATCTAATTATTTAACTATGGATTATGAATCTATATCTATGCATCTATGTATCTATCTATCCATATATCTATATCTATCTATGTAATCTCAAAATTGATTGCTATGAAAGTCTCTAAACATTGATCAATGTGCTGAGCCTATGTGAGTGGTGGCATGGGGTTGGAATGAGAAGAGAGAAGAGAGGTTCAGTACCTTTACTCTAGTGAGACTTGTCATGTGCTTTTGACTTTCAGTTTTAAGAGAGAAGATAGAAGATGACAACATCACTTCAGGTTTCTAAAAAGAGTAAAAGGAAATAACCAAAATAGGAGGAGCTGTCAATTTCCATCATGTCTCTATTCACAGTTTCTTACACTATTGTCTCTGGGATTTTCTCATGAACAACTTCTGAATTTTCCAAAATAATTATCATTTTTATGTGAATAAACTACAACTATAGAAGCTAAAGTAAATCAGAACCATATGTTTTATAAGATGATAGCATTGGTCTTTTTTTTGTTAATTTTATTTTTCTAATAGGTAATTAAGCACACAATATAGATAAATTCAAATGAAATTAAACTACGGTCCATTAAAAATTACATAAAATGGAAAATATCTAACAAAATAACATACAAATAATGATAATTAATATTATCAAATATTTATCATCAGAATATGTATTATCAGTACCAAATATTAAGCTAATTAAGTTGAATTGTTGATTAATAATTGGGTTTTGGAAATTTTTTTAAATAATCTTTTAAAAGTGTCCCATTGAATCAATAAATAATTGTATAAATAAGTCAAAAGATGAATACAGGAATTAATACATGTATATACATGTGTATACACATTTAACATGTATGTGCATTTAAATACATGCATACATATATGAATAGAGATAAGTATATGTCCTTGATGAGCTCTTTCAGTTGTTTCTAATTCTTTGTGACTGCATTCAGGGTATTAATGGCAAATATACTTTAGTGTTTTGCTATTTCCTTCTCAAATTTTCATCTTGTCAAGAATGACACATCAAGTAGGTATTTGAGATCTTCTTAAAACTCATGAAGATGAATCTTTTTGAATCTTAGCCTAGTTTTCTAGCCAGTATGAAACCTAACTGCTGCATAAATGTATAGGATATATATGCATATATACACATATATATTCTAACACATGTGTATCTAAGCACATACATACCTACATTGGTGCATGTATGAATGTATGTATGTATATGAATATATGAATATCTATTTGTACATATCTTTATACACATATACAATATACATGCATATCTCTAACATCTTCTGTCCCCAGTCTTCTACAAGGAAAATTCTATTCTTTCCAAGAAGGAAGGCAAGAGGCTGTCTTTAGAGACAGTGGTATCAGAATAAACTATTATCTCCCAGTTACATTAAATATTATTAGTAGGGGATGTGATCTTAGGGTTCAAGTCAAACACTAAATGAGTTATACCTATAGTAAGTAGCAAAAGAAAAATGAAGTCAACAGTATAGCAGGTCAGGAAAAGTTTGCATTTGAGAATATACCTATATCACAGAATACAGACAGAAGATGTTCCCTCCTATGGGGAGTGAATTGTCTCAGTTCTACCACAAGTATACATTTTCTTGAAGAAATTGTATGAATGAAAAGTAAATAAATAAGCCATCATAAATGAATAGATAAATGAATTAATTAATAGGCGATAAAGACATAAATTAATAATGTTTAAAATATACATGAATAAACAAATAAAAACAAGTAAATAAGTGAATAAATAAATTAATCAATATGATAAATATTAGGTATTTTCTTAGAAACTAAACAACTATTTTTCACTGATCCTGCCACCCTTTCATTTGATCAAAAGAAAATAACTTAATGATACAAAGGACTTGGTGACAGTACCTCTAGAATTCCCCTGACTATAATGTAGAAAGAAATAATGCTTATATTTTCTGGGAAAATTCCAACTGTAAATATCAACAAACTGTATTAGTACCAAGAATAAAATCTTAGCCAAATGATTACAACAAGTTATCACTAGGGTAATACATTATGATCCAGGAAGATTTATTCCAGGAATGCAGGGTTAGTTCGATTTTAAGCAAACTATTAGTATAATTAATTATAACAATAACAAACCTATCAGAAAACATATGATTATATCAATTGATGCTGAAAAAACTTTTGACAAAATACAGCACCCATTCCTAGTAAAAACACTAGAGAGTGTAGGAATAAATGGATTGTTCCTCAGAATAATAAGCAGTATCTATCTGAAACCATCAACAAGCATTCTATGCAATAGGGATAGGCTAGAGATATTCCCAATAAGATCAGGGGTGTAACAACAATACCCATTATCACCATTACTATTGAATATTGTATTAGAAATGTTAGCTTCAGGAATAAGAGAAGAAAAAGTAATTGAAGGAATTAGAATTGGGAGTGAAGAGACAAAACTCTCAATCTTTGCAGATGACATGATGATATACCTACAGAATCCCCCAAAACAAAAGCAAGTATAACAATAAAAATACTAAGATTGTAATAATTCATTGGCTTTTAAAAAATTCACTTGTGATTTTTTTCTTGGGAGTGTGACAGGATTGAAATAGTACCAGTACTTAGAGGACAAAAAGTAATATACATTTCAATTATTACTGGGGACTGTTTTCCTCTGAAAATCACTCTAATTAAGGGGAAATGGAAGCTTCATGGTGTCACAGGATCTAATGATCTTAGAATATGAAATACCCCTGGAAATTTTGCTGCTATTTATTATATTTTAAATGTATGACTTTAAATTTGCTCCTATAATATTTTATTCATCTAAAATGTCTAAGATATTTTAAGTTTTTAATATACAGTAGCAAATATTATTATAAATTAAATGGTAATATTCGAACCAGTCATCTTTTGAAATATTTTGTCTCCTGTTGATCAGATTGCTGAAATTAATTAATAAGAAAACATAAATTAAGTACTTAATACACAATAGGCAACATGTTAAGTGTTAAGGATGTGAAAGAAAGCAAAAGCAATGCCTTCATATGAAGAGGGTATATTAGAAAATGGAAAGGATATAAATGGTTATATAGTTCAATCCCTCATGTTCCTAATAAGAAAACTAGACTCAGAAAAATTATTTTTTGAAAGTCAAACAAATGATGAAACCAAAGATTCAAACCCAGGTCTTCTGACTCAAATTCAGTATTCATAGCAAAATGTTTTCAAACTTTCTAAGTTCCTCTAGCTTATTAGGGCATTCACTCCTCTCTTGCACCAATGAAATACCATCAGATTATATATCTAGCCCTAGAAAGATACTCAGAGTTTTTCACTTCCAAGTCTCTCCTTTTCCAAAGTAACACACACACACACACACACACACACACACACACACACACACACACACACACACACACACACACACAAACGAAGTCAAGTCATTCAGTACCAGAAACATTGCCTTAATTTAGTCCCTTTAACTCTAATTCAACTGTCTCATCAATTGGAATAATTTACATAGTATTCACTGACCCATCTCAGGGTATTTTTTTTATAACAAAAACCATATTTACTTATGGAAGTCTTGATGCAACTTGAGAAGATCTATATAAATGATAAGTGAATTGTAAAGATAGTATAAATGTATGACTTTGTAAAGTTCTCTCACTTAAGTCCAATTAACTTACTGTCCTGAGCACACTTCCCTGATTCCATGATCCTTTTCAAGAACAAAGGACAAACTACAATAACAACACAAACATCTAAGATAATTATACATTGAATTTGCAGATCTAAATAATTGTTTCATGTGTTTTATGTCTATATTTATATTAACATTCATAACCATATCTATATTTTTCATATCTCTATTTCTCTATCCTCATCTCCATATCTTTCTAACCCATTTTCTATCTCTATCTCTCCAAAGTAATATCCATCTCTATATCCATCTTTGTCTCTAAGTACATATATATCTACCCATCTTTCTATTCATCTCTATCCATCCATCCATCATCTATTTATCAATCGATCTGTCTATCTATCTATCATCTATCTTTGAAAAAGGGATACTATATTTAATTCCTGCTGAAAAGGTCTTAGACATTCACAGACTTGGCCTACAAACTTTAGCATACTTTGATTAGTTCTACTGAAAGCTAGGCCAGTTAACTCCTGTTTGTTCAGTGGTTCTCTTGGTGACTGACTCTTCATTCTTAGGGACTCACCATATTGTTGCTTGACTTACTGTGCTTAATTGACTTCAACCTGTTGCAACTCCCAAACTCAAGTTATCCACCAGTCTTAGCCTCCTAAGTAGAAGGAAATTCAGGCATATAGAACTATGTTAGGTAAGAAATCAAAAGATAAATGAATTAAATTTGAGAAAATATCTCAAATAGTGAAAATTTGTCCTTTAGGAAATCTGAACTGAATTCTCAGTTGATTTCTATTGTTGTACTTTCCAAACTCTAGTTACTTTGGATAAAAGGAACATTTTTGCCTCAGTCCTTCTATCTCCTACTCCACACAATTTCTACATTGTTTATTTTTTGGTTTTGTATTATTTGGAGTTCAGAGTTAATTTTGAAGAATGTAATATTTGTATTGATGTTCCTCCAAGTGGAGAATTCTGTGAGATTTCCTTCTCACTATGGATTATTCTATGTTTGTTCTGAACAGCGATTCAACCTAGAGAATGGAGATGTAATTTGCTTTAATCAATGGATTTCTTTCCAGGCATATATGCAAAGCTTCTTTTATTTCCAGTTCAAATGTTTGTTTTTATTTCTGGTGATTGGTTTTGCTTTGCTGGTATTTATTCTGTGACCCATGGTTTAGGAGTATTATTTTTAGGAAGGAGCAGATAAAAACTCTCTGATGCCAGCTGAATTTAGTGTGGGTCTCAACTCTTTCCCTTTTGTTTTCTCAAGCAAATTTACCAATATAGTCCCATGTCAAAGTATTAGAGGATAAACTTCATAATTATAAATGATATATTTTATTAAAATTATAATTTTGGATTTCAAGTGGTTATCAAAGGTTTCACAATGTAAAAAGGAAAGAATCTTTCCTTTTTATGTTTTCAATGATATTCATTCAGCAAATATTTGTTGAGAACATCCTTTATGTTGGTCTCTATCAGAAGTAGAAAAAAGTGAACCCTACTATTTATAGAGCATACAATGCAGTGATCAGTATTAGACAGCTACCCAAATTACCCCAAGAGAAGACTGAACATGAAAGAGTAATAAGAGGTACAAATATTAAGGCATCACATGTTCTTGGTCTATGTATACTGCATACTGTGAAAATTTTTCAGACAAGCATTATCTGCAAAGACTTTTGATTACATAAGAGAATAAAGAGCAAGTGTTCTTATATAGTGTTCTTCTGGTTTCTTGATCTTAATTAGTGAGGTAATTCTATAATTTATTCTAGGTTTCTTTACATTCATGCCCCAGAAATGGCACTATTAAGGCAGCTTTATTCCTTAAATTTTAGGGAGATATTTTTAGAGAACTCAATTCAATTTAGTGAAAATCAATGTGTTGATTAGGTTCTGCAGCACTATTTCTAAACACTACATCATGATTTATGATCCAGTTCAGGATTTTTAAAAAACATTCAAGGAGTTATCAATCCCTTTCTCTCTTTGGTGCAAGCTAGGGAATCCTTCTCAGAAAATGATGATTGCATAAAATAAGAAATTATTAATACTTTGAAGACAAAGATTACATTATATTTAAACTTCTCTTTACCTCTGTTACATGAAGTGAAATATAAATTTCATATAATATGTGAAAAATATTGGTTTAATTAAAGCATAGAATAATGGTGCAATAGTGAGAACAAGTTTTGGTATTACACTCCCAAGAAATAATTTTGAGTGTTTTCTCAACATTTCTTAGTTTTTTTTCACTGTTGTGAACTCACTTAACTCTAAACATTCTCTTCCACTCCAAAAAATGGGATAGTGATTATTTTACTAATTGCCTGTCAGGGTAGCCAGAGTATTCTGTAAGACATTCAAGTGACCTCTCTCTATAAAGAAGTGAAGATTTGGTTCATATATTGTGCATCTTGCATGTTTAACCTGGGTTAACCAGTGTTTAACCTGCTTTTCAGAGAAATATCTTGCTAAATTTTGATTTAATTGCAGTAAAATGATGTAACTAATGAAGTTTTGAAATATAAATTAATGAATATTTTATGCCAAAGACCAAATGCTATGAGTTCATGTTTCTATTACTTTTTGGATATTAATAAATTTTCCATCTAGGCACAAATCTTATGTATGCTTATTTATTTTTGTGTGACTAAAAGTAACTTTTATGCAACCCCCTTGAAGAAGACAACTATCCTATATTATTTATAGCCCTAGAAAATGAAGAGCATTTTCCAATAAGATATATTGTAGTTTTTAACTGTTGGTTCAAAATGCAATTAGAAACCAATTTTATTGTTCTTGCATATTATTTGATTTGAAAAGCTAGTTTGAATTTTCTGACTATATCAATAAGAGTTAAAGGTCTCCATTCTTCATTATGCTGGTTTTGATACATTGTTTTCTATGAATCACTAAATTAGTCCATTTAATTCTCTGGGCTTAATTTCATTAGCCAAGGTCAATGCTTGGGGGCAGATGTTTAAACTCCGTGGGCTCTCATTAGAAACAAGCTCTTTAGAAGTATTAAAAGAATATAAATATTTTGTAGTATTGGCCAATACACAATGCAAATTTAAAGTGATAAATAATAATTCATATAGTAAATGAATTTCCAATTAGAAGTACAATGTCTGTTACTGTCTGAGGTTAGCATTAATTGCAATAAATGCAAATTCCAAGTTTCAGTGGATGGAGGCAATAAAATTTTTTGACTAGCAGCAAAGGTTCAGATTTTTTTTTCTTGAAGTTTTACAGTCTTGAAAAAGTTAAATAGCAAAGACAACTATTCAGTTTCAAATACTAAAATTGTGTAATACCTAATTAGCTCTACAATTCAAGTATATAAAGCATGACAGGCCAAAAGATGATTCAATAGTCAGTGGAGCTGGTATACTACAATGAGAATATTGACAACACTGATATGGATTGCATGGCACTTGCACCTTTTTTATTTTATGTAATTCCCTACTTAAAGTTGGAATATGGTTGGAAAGCTGGATGATGACTCTCAGTATGTCAGTCATTACTATGTTGAAATTATTAAGAAATACTATAAAAGAAACAATAAGGGATGTATAGAACCAAAAAGATAGCTGAGTCAGTCATAGGACAATGGCAAGAGTAAGAGAGGAGACTATATTAAGCCTATAAAGTATGCAGTTTTACAGCCCAAGGTGCATAAATGCAAATTACTTTCCAGAATGGTTAGATCAGTTCACAACTCTACCAAAAATGCATTAGAGAACTAGTTTTCCCACCTCCCCTTCAACATCTATTATTATCTTTTTCTATTATAATAGACAATCTGATAATTGTAAGATAATTGTGTATCTTAATAGTCATTTTGCTAATCCAGGGATGAGAAATTTGTTTTTTTTTTCCTGACAACGACCATATGAATATTTAGAAAATTATCCAAGGATCATAAAATTAATCAACTTAAATATTTATCATATATTTTATCAAATATTTAATTAATTCACAACTAAAAAGTTTCTGCATTTATTGAATTTCAAAGACTTCCCTGCTGCACCAACAAACTTAGAAAAAACAACAAATTCAAAAGACACATGAAAAGTTTCAATGAAAAATGTGAATTGACCACAAGTCCAAAAATAGTTCCTGGAAGAATTTAAAGAGATTTTTAAAAGAAAAAAAAATAAAAGATGACTTGGGAAAAAGAAAATGAAAATGATGCAAGAGAAGTGTAAGAAGAGTGTTGGCGTCTTGGGAAACAAGGCAAAAAAAAGCACAGAGGGAAATAATACCATAAAAAAGGAATAATTGACCAAATGGTAAAAAAAGGCACAAAAAAATTAAAGAAAAGAATTTCTTAAAAAGCAGAATTGACCAAATATAAAAGCAGGTGCAAAAAAATTGCTGAGAGCATAATTTTAAAAAATAAGATTTAGGCAAGCAGAAAATAATTTCAGCAAGATAAAATAAAAAAAGTCAAAATAAAGACATGAGGTAGGTAATTGAAAACAATTTGAGGAAAGACAACTTAAATATTATGAATGCCATAATGTCATGATAATTAAAAGAGCTTAAATATATTAGTTCATGAAATTACAAAAAAACAACTTTTCTGAAATCCTAGAACAAGAGAGTAAAAAGAGAAATTAAAAAAAAATCCATTGAACAACTGAACACCTCCTGAAAGAGATAACAAATGAATATACTGAGTAATAAAAAAATATAACAAATATCCAAACTATCAGTTTAAGGAGAAAATATTGCCAACAGTCAAAAAGAAACATTTCAAATACTGTGGAATCATTGTCAGAAATTAGCAGCATTAGCATTAATGAATCAGAAGACTAGGAATGTTATATTCCAAGCTGCAAAGGAAGAAGGGTCACAGCCAAAAATATCCTACCCAAGTGAACCAATTATAATCGTTCAGGGGGTAAAATGGATATTCAATTAAATAGAAGATTTTCACGGATTCCTGTTGAAAAAACAGAAAACTGAAGAGAAAAATATGACTTTCAAATGCATGACTCAAGCAAAGCATAGAAAGGTGAACAGGAAAGGGAAATCATGAGATATTTAATAAAATTAAACTGCTTACATTCCTACCTGGAAATATAATGCTGTACCTACTAAGAGTATTAGATAGAGTATACATAGATAGGAGGCCTTGAATTTGAATTGCCTATGATTGGAATATATCTAAAAAAATTAAAATAATGATGAGAAAGAATAGGTAGAGAAAAGAGGGAATGAAGGGATTGAATTTAGTAAATTATATAAGAAAGAAGTGGAAAGGAATAACTTTTTTCTAACTGAAATTTTATGTTACTTTTCCAATTATATATTATGAAAGGTTTTCATCATTCATGTATATGCATATGCATAATTATAAATTAGATAATTTCCTTCCAACCTCCTTTCTCATGCCCCTTCCCCTCAATAGTGAACAGTCTGGTGAAAAATGTTTAACATGTTAACAAATTAGTCATATTATGCATGAGTTATTAGGACCAAGTGAAATGAGATAAGAAAGAAAAACATAAAAGAAATTTTAAAAAAGCAAATGAAATTTCCATTCAGATTTTGTAGTTTTTCTTTTTTTCTTTTACTGTTTTGTTTTATTTTTCTTTCTATGGAGGAGTATAGCCTAGTCCATAACAGGTCTCCCAGGGTTGTCCTAGATCCCTGAAGAGGAACACCAAGACAGGAATCTTTTAAAGTGGATGGGTTGATGAATGGTTGCAGATAATGAACCTTATTCTCATTAGAATTGATTCAAAAATGGGAAAAGCAAATAGACTCAGGTATTGAAATGAGTCTTACTCTAGAGGACAGACAGAAGGAAAGGGTAAAAGAGAAGGGAGGGGAATAGATGGGAGTACATTTTGAGAAATCCAGGAGTCCCAAGAAAAGCAAAAACATTAGAGGAGAAATATGGTAAAAAGAGAGATACACAGGGGAACACAGAATAGAAGGAAATAGATTATGGTTGTAAATGAGATGATTTTTCATAGAAAATGGAGGTAGATAACAGAGTTTGTTAAATTCCAGAAATATCAATATCTTATTTACAAAAAGCACACTTTAAGCAAAGAGACAACAGATAGAATTAAAGTAAAGTTTTGGAGCAAAATCTATTATGCTTTAACTGAAGTTAAAAAAATAGGGGTAACAATTCTGAATGCAGAAAAAAAATTAAAAATGGAACTTATTAAAAGTGATAAACCATGAAACTACATGTCCCTAAAAGCCACCATGAAGAAATATCATTAATGAACATAAATACCAATGCTATGATATTCAAATTGTTAAAGAAAATGTTAATTGAGTTACAGGAGGAAATAGACTATAAAACTCTACTTTCTGTGGGACTTCAACTTATCCTTTGATGAAGGAGATAGATCTAACTAAAAAAAATATATGAAAAAGGAATTAAGAAGATGAATATGATTTTTAAAAAGTTAAATATGATAAACATCTAGAGAAAATGACACCTAAAAAAACTAATCATGTATTTTGACATAAAAAATGCAGAAAAGTAGATATTAAAATTTATAAAAACCAAACTAGATAATCATTGTGAATTTCTTGTAATAAAAAGAAAGAGTAAAACCAAATTACCAATATAAAAAATGGAAAGGGTAAATTCATCAGCAATGAGAAGAGGAAATTATTAAGAGGGATTTATTCAATTTTAAGTCAATGAAATAGCTAATCAAAGTGAAACAGATGGATACTTACATGTATTGAAATTGTAGAGATTAACAACAGATGAAATAAGCATTTAACCTATTTTAGGACAAAAAGAGGACTTGAACATGCTACTAATGAACTCCATAAGAAAAGTATTTACAATAATTATCAGTAAGTATTTACAATTTGATTCTGTCAGGCATTTTAAGATGAATTAGTTCAATTATACAATATAGATAGTTAGAAAAAGGTAAAGGAGTTCTCCTTTTTTGTAATATAAATCTCATACTGATACTTATATCAGGAAAAGTAAAAATAGGAAGAAAATTATAGATCAATTTCTCTAATAATTGTTGAGGCAAAAATATTAAACACTGTCCAAGAGTTTATGGCAATGTATCATGATAATTGTGCCTTAAGATCAGGTGAAATTTATTTTATGAATTCAGGGAAGGTATGATATTAGGAAAATAATCATAATAATTACTTATATTAATTAAAAAATCAGCAGGAATCACATGATTAAATAAATAAATCCAATTAAAGCTTTTGACAAATGTCAACTGTCATCTCCATTTTGAAAACATAGGAATAAATATTGTTTTATTAAAATAAGCATTATCTATCTAAAATCACCAGGAAGAATTATCTGTAGTGGGGTTAAGCTTGCCTTATAAGATCAAAGGTGAAATAATGATGCATTTTATTACCCTATTATTTAAAATTGTATGAGAAATACTACTTCTAGCAATATCAGAAGAGAAACAATTGAAACCAAAATGAATGGACAATGAGGAAATAAAACTATCAATCATTGCAGATGAAATGATGGTATACTTAAAGAATCATAGATAATAAACTATAATGCTGATAAACAACTTTAGCAAAGTTTCAGGCTACAAAATAAGCCCATATCTATCATCAGCATTTCTGTATGTTACCAGTCTACAGGGTAGACTGTAGAATTTTGACCCCAGTTATTCTATTTAAAAGCAATTGTAGATCAACTAAAGTACTAAATACTTTTGATCTGCCAATACAAAGAGAGGAACTATTTTAACACATGCATTTATCTTTTGCAGAAATGAAGGTCTAAAGATTTAAATAAGTATAAATTGCTCAAGGAGAGGTCGTACTAATAAAATCTAAAAACAGGAATTTTTCCATAAATTAATTGGCTTACTCAGTTTCCTTACACTCAAACAACCAGAAATTATTTCATAGTATCAGAGGAATTAATAACAATTTGCATCTGGAGATGCCAAAGACATCTAGAGACAAAAATGTGAAGAAAAATGTCCTAGTAGTATCCAATCTCAAAACATATTAAAAATTTGTAAGCATCAAATCAATCTGGAACTGGCCAAGAAATAGAGGCATGGCCCAGTCTAATGAATTAGGCTCGCAAATGATCACAGTGATCCAGGCTTTTCTGATAAGTACAAAAAATCCTGGAAAAGCAGTTTGCCAAAAGTAGGTATAGAGATAAGAGAATTGCAAATTAAAGTAACTATGAGGTGCTATTTCACTAACACCTATCAGATTGACTTATGAGACAGGAAAGTGTTCGAAAAATTGTGATACTCAAACACTGTTGGTGGATTTATGAATTTTAATTCTATAGAGAAATATGTAACTATGCCCAAAAGACCATCAAATTATAAGTCTTTTGGCCCTGAAATACCACTAATAGGTCTGTATCCAAAAGAGATTTAAAAAAAAAACAGGGAAACAAAGAATGATGATTAAAATCATTTTAGCAATTTTTTGTGATGAAAAGAATTGGAAATTGAGAAGATGTCGATCAATTAGAATTGGCTGAACATGCAGTGGGAGATGTGGTTGTAATGGAATACTATAATATTATAAAAAAATTATGAGTAGAATGTTTTCCAAAATTTTTGAAAATACCTGCATGAAGCGAGGAAAAGCAAAGGAATGTTTTACTTTGAATGACTTAGTTATACCAAGTAATAAAATGATCCAAGACAATTCATATGACTTTATGATGAAAAATTCTAGCTATGTCTAGAGAAAGAACTGATGGCAACTAGTTAGATATCAAAGAAAACTTTTCTAAAATTTTATAATTCCTATATGTTTGTTTCAGTTAATCTGTGTTTTAAGTGTATGTGTGACATAACTAATGGAAAAGTTTTTCATGACTGTACATGTGAAATATATTTAAATTGCATGGCTTTTATAAGAGAGAAAGGAATAGGCAGAAGCAAGATGATGACATGAAGGCAGCATTTCCCAGGAACTCCTTCCCCGTAAATGCTAAAAAAACAAACAAACAAGAGATGACTAGCCAAAATTTAGAGGGTCAGTACCCTCAGAAAGACTGAGTGAAACATTTTCTCAGTCCAAGATAACTTAGAAGTTCTGTGGAAAAGATTTGTTTCACCAAGACTGGGAGCAGGAAACAAAAGCCATGGCGCAGTGCAACCCAGTCCAGCCCAGCTCAGAGATCACTGGCAACAGCCTGAACGGATGGGGAGAGGACTCTGCTGCACCTGGGTGAGTGTGCAGTGAGGAGCACAAGCTGCAGAATCTGTAGTGAGTATCTGCAGAAAGCAGCCTGCAACCCCAGAGATGGTAAGGAAATCTGCAAAGATTCCTCTGCTCTCCCTGGGGTAGGACTCTGCTGTTTGCCTACACTCAGATATTGCAGTTTGGACTTCCATACTAAGATAGAAGGAACCCTCCCTATACCCCTAGGGCAGAGGGAAGTATAGGGGCCATCTACATATCAAAGCACAGGAAAGAAAGCATAGGAACTTAGAGGAATAAAGGTCCCAGTGGGGTGTCCCCAAAAAAACCCCAAAATCTTAGAAGTGCTGTAAATTAGTCTTGGGCTGAGGAAATGAATAAACAACAGAAAAAGAAGAATGTGACCATAGGGAATTACTTTAGTCCATGGAAGATCAAAACACATACTCAGATGATGACAAAAATTGAAGCTTCCATATCCAAAACCTCCAAGAGAAATAGAAAATGGGTTCAGACTATGGATGAGCTCAAAAAAGACTTTGAATTGAAGGAGATGGAGGAAAAATTGGAAAGGAAAAATGAGAGTGATGCAGAAAAAAATCATGAAAACCAAATAAAAAGCTTGCTTAAAGATATACAAAAAAATACTGAAGAAAATAATACGTTAAAAACCAGTTTAGGCCCAATGGAAAAAGCAAAACAAAAAGGCAAATGAGGAAAAGAATGCCTTAAAAACAGAATTGGACTGCTGGAAAAAGAGATAAAAAGGTTCTCTGAAGAAAATAACTTCTTCAAATGCAGAATGGAATTAAAGGAGGCTGATGACTTTGCAAGAAATCAGGAAGAAATAAAACTCTTCCAAAAAAGTCAAAAATTAGAAGAAAATGTGAAATATCTCGTTGGAAAAACAACTGAACTCAAAAACAGATCCAGAAGAATTAATTAAAAATTATTGGGCTATCTTAAAGCCATGACCAGGAGAAGAGCCTAGACTTCATTTTTCAAGAAATAATACAGCAAAACTTCCCTGAGATCCTAGAAGCAGAGGGTAAGATAGGAATCAAGAGAATTCACCGGTCACCTCCTGAAAGAGACCCCAAAAGAAAAACTTCCAGGAATATTATAGCCAAATCCCAAACTCCCAAATCAATGAGAAAATTGTAAAACCTGCCAAAAACAGACATTTCAACTACTGAGGCTCCATAGTCAGGATTAAACAGGATCTGGCAGCATCTATGTTAAAGGCTCATAGAGATTGGAATATGACATTCTGGTAGGCAAAAGATCTTGGTTTACAACTGGCAATCAACTACTCAGCAAAACTGAACATCCTCTTTCAGGGGGAAAAGATGGACTTTCAATGACACAGGGGACTTTCAGACTTTCCTATTGAAATAACCAGAGCTGAACAGAAAGTTTGATCTCAAAGTACAGAACTCTGGTGAACCATAGAGAAAGTGGAGGAGAAAGACTAACAATAAGGAATTGAATGATACTGAACTCTTTGTATTCCTGCACAGGAAGAAGATAATGATAACTCATATGAACATTCTCATTTATAAGAGCTGTTAGAAGGAAGATATATATATATATATATATATATATATATATATATATATATATATATATATATATATATATAAAGAGAGAGAGAGAAGAGAGAGAGAGAGAGAGAGAGAGAGAGAGAGAAAGAGAGAGAGACAGGATATAAGAAGGAGTGAAATCTAATGGCATAAAATAGTAAAAAGATGGAGTCAATGGGTGATAAAGGAAAGTACTGGGAGGAAGGAAAAAGAGATGATGAAAAAGCTAATAAATTTCACATAAGAGTCAAGAAAAAGCTTTTTCAATGGAGTGGAAAGGGGGAAGGCAAGGGGAATGAGTGAGCCTTCATTCTTATCAGAAATGGCTCAGAGAGGAAATAATATACACACTTAATAGGGTGAGTAAATCTATCTTACCCTAGAGAAAAATGAGAAGAAAGGGATGAAATAAGGGGGAATGGGGGGGGGAAGGAAGGGGGGAATAGGTGATAGAATAGATAGAGAGGGAATATTGGGGGAGAGGGTACTAAGATTCAGCACACTTTTGAACTGGGCAGGGATGAAAGGAGAGAGAGAGAGAGAGAGAGAGAGAGAGAGAGAGAGAGAGAGAGAAAGAAAATTGAAGAAATAAATGAGAGTGGAGAGAAATAGAGTGGAGATACAGCTAGTAATAGCAACTGTGGGAAAAATATTGAAGCAACTTCTCTGGTGGACTTATGAAAAAGAAAGCAATTCACCCCAGAGACAGAGCCATTGAAATCTGAACACAGGCTGAAGTACAATTTTTTTTTCTCTCTCTCTATTCTTGACTCAGGTTTCTCATCTTTTTTTGGGGGGTAAGGGGTTTATGTTTACTCGAATAATACATTCAATTTACATCAATGTATGGCATGGAAATAATGTAGACACTATCAGACAGCCTTTAGTGGGGGGGGAGAGAAGGGATCAGGGGTAAAAATTGAAGAATTCAGAGCCTTGCAAAAATGATAGATACATATAACTATTGTATATGATTGGAAAACGAGTAAAATATTAAAATGTCTAAAAAGTAAAAAAAGAAGGAAAGGAATAGAATTTAGAAATCAAAATTTTAAAGCATTTAAACTTGTTTTTACATGTAATTAGAAAAAAAGTTTAAAATACACATTCATTTTATATGTATATATATATATTTCCTAGTTTCTAGTTTATATAGCTCATTGCTGTAAAACAAATGAGCAGAGCACCTAGTTTACCAAAAATCATGAATTAAAATAAGAAACTATTAGATTGTTTATATTATTAATAATATCTGTTGTCTGTGATAGCAAATAATATTGCTTTTTGATTAAATTTTGGTGAAATTGTTTCCAGGATTATTTTTTCCATCATAAAATAAAGAAATGATTCAATGATAATTTTCCTTATTTTGACTTTGCAAGCATTGTTTGCCATGATGCCCAGAATTACCAAGTTATGGCCCTTTAGATGGAGTAGGAGAGGTTAAACACCACATGTCAGGACATATAAATTAGGATCTCTGTCATGGTTTTATATTGTATAATTTTGAACACTTGATCTATCATTAAAAGGAAGATGACATGGCAGGGGGAAATTATCCAGCTTGGGAACATGAGAGAAAGTCCAGAATGCAATGTGGAGAGGAAAGAGGTGAAAGACCAACATAGCCAAATTTATCCATATATCTATTTATGTTTTATGCATTTGTATATGTGTGTATTTACAAAAATAAATTTATGTGTATTTATGCACAAAAATTTCACACATATATACATATAGCAAACAAATACATCTATATACAAATGCATACATGCAGAATATTTAAAGCAGTTGTTTGTGGTAGCAAAGTCCTGAAACTAAGAAGTGCTCACCAATTGGGGAATAGTTGCACAAATCATGATATATAGCCAAAAATGAAATATTGTGAAAAGAAATGATAAAAGATCTGACTCTATGAAAACCAGGGAAAGACTTTTATAAATTGTTTAGAACAAAGAGAATGAGAAAAGAAAATTTATTTTTTCAAAAATAATATTGAGAAGAAGACAAAATTTAATACAAGAGCTCAGATCAATGCAATGATTAACCATGATTCTGGAACAATGTGCAAAATATGTTGTGGTCATGGTTGGCTACACTTCTCGAAATAAACAGTGATTTCTCCATCAACTGCATAAAGAATTGTTTTACCTGACCATGAAGGAGAATAACCAAATTTTCTCTAGTTTCCATGCAATCAAGAAGAACACTAACATTATTTTGGCTCATGATAGTAGCTCCCTTAAAAGTACAACTGTGTTTTGAGGACAGAGAGAGGGTATAGAGCTAAAACCCATTTCAGCTTAAAAATGAATCCTTCAAATATTCATGCCTATCATTCTCAATGCCCTAAAACTAGTCATGAAATTCTAATATTTTTGAGATTTCCTGAATTATTTTTTTCTACAAAATGCTCTTTGTGGAGAAAGCCTACATGTTATTATTTTTTTTCAAACATACATTCAGGACTTCAGTTAATAAAGAAATAGCCTTTGGAGATGTCAGAATTCCTTAACTCTTGTAGTATACCATCTTATTTATTAAGTATTTGAGTACTTACTCAGTCTGAGGTCAAACACTTGTGTATCTTTAAGCCAAAAATTCCTGATGTCTCTACTTCCTAGACTTTTCTATAAATCTCTCTCCTATGGCTTTTAAAGATTTTTTCAAATGAATTTTTATTGAAGATTTATTTAGAGTTGGTATTGAGTGAAAGAGTTATGGATGTTTAGAGGGGAAAAAAAAGCATACAGGATACCCTGAACATGGACTCAGTCATTAAAGGGATCTAATACAAACAGAATACTGATATTTGACAGAAAGAAAGCAATGACTGAAGGGCCTCTGGTACACTGCACAGCAATAGGAAAGGGCTACCTGAACAGAGTAGATTAAAATGACATTGCGAAATGTAAGTTAAGGGTCACCAGAACCTACCTTGACACCCAAAATGCAGAGGGAAGAGCATGCATCATTTGGGGATGTGAAGCTATGCACAAAGGGAAAATGATTGCTTCTGTACTTCTATTATTAAGACATGGTGTAAAATATCATATGGAGGAGAAAAAGGTATTCTGGGAATTAGATCCAGAGGAGGTACGAGTGACAACTTTCACTTTTCTTTCTGGAAGAGGAAGAAAATCAGGGAAGAGACAAATGCTTCATGAGATGTAAGGTGCACTATCACATAAGAGGACACCTTTGACTTCCCTTTCTTCTAGAGGATGTAGATTAGGAAAGGGAAGGTACAGGAGGTGATGGAAGTCAAATCTGTGTCACCAAATATAGAAAGGCTTCCTATTTTACTTTTCTATGAATTCAAATATAATTGTTTACTACTGTTGTAGAATGTATCTTTTATGAATGGTTTGTACCCTGACATGTAGATATGACTGGAGAAATGTGTAATCTACCACCCTGTTTGCCACATTTGACATTGGGGATATGATTTTTATTGACATATATCTAAATGTATTTTTAACATATTGGTTGTTTGTCACGATACTTGTATTAGAATCTGGATAGGATTATATATTTCTTTTTCGAGAATATATCAAAGGCATTATTTTAGTTTTGCTAGACCTATGAGAGTTATGGCATTTTAATGGAAACCTACCAGAGATGACAATGTTTCATTAGTTCAAATCAAGCATAAATATGCATTTTAGGCATAAGATCTAGTAGAAAGAATTGGATACAGAGTCTCTTTTGACATCTCTCTGATTATAAGATTTATATGACTGGGTACTCTGTACAGGTATAAAATGTATCCTTGTGCTAAGCTTTTCCTCCTGGGTCATTCTTAATATATGAAGGCTCTTGTTCTTGAAGCTAGTAATTGAAGTTGAAAAACTATATTATTATGTTTATAAATTTTGAAAATTAAAGAAAGACAACTGAGTTATCCCACTTATTCATTTAATATATGAGGAATGAAATCTATTCCTTTACTTGTTTCTTAACAAGGAAAGTGAATTGGGGAGATAAAATGCCATCCTTTTAAAAAGTACTTTAATTTTACCTTTTTAACTATAGAGCAAAGAGAGAGGTTAAAAAAACATATCGGGGTACATTAAGTATCTATTTTAAATTATATAAAATACTGTGTCTCCCAATAATCTCATTGGAATAGACTATTTCTTCCCCAATTTGAAAATTATAGTCTGATCATTGTTTTTTATTTTTTTTCAAAAATCAATCTGAAAATGAACTTTACAGTTCTACCAAACAATAGATTCCATTCAATTCTTGGGATAGTTTTCTTCTTTTGTTTCCTTAGGAAAGTAAAAAAGAAGTATCATTATAGTGTTGGAAGGTCCATCATAGAGGGAATGCCCTGACATCCATGAGAGAGCAGTCACCTACAGACAGCTCAGTGAACTAGAACTTTGGGTTGTGCTGCCTGGAGCAACTCCTCTGGCCAATTTTGAAGCAGTGCTGATAGCTTCCAAAGGGACCCATAACCAGCTGTCCTTTAGGAAGAAACAGCATCTTCGATAGCAAGGCATAAAAAAAGGCGAATGCTTAAAGTTGGCTCATAAATTAGATTTTTAAAAGAAGGCCTTAAATATAGCTATCCACCTTCCCTTACTAGTGCCTAAATGAAAACTGAGAAAGGCTGTAATTTTTTTTTCTTTTTTTTTGTGTGGAGAGAGAGAGAGAGAGACAGAGAGACAAAGAGACAGAGAGAGAGAGAACAGTATTTCATGTGCTAACATAGTTTTAATCATGGCATTATTGATTATCCAGATATGGTTGTTAGAACAATGACAATCATGTCTAAAGGACATAAAATACAAGCTAGTGTTGTCATCCTTCTCATGATTATCTTCAATTAAGTCTAAAATGGCCAGATTCCAAATTAATTAATGAAAATTAAATGTATAATAGATATCACACTACAGTTGTAGCCAGCATACCTGGGTTTGAAAACTACTTTTAACATGTAACCCTGGGCTATTAATTTCAACATTTGCATCTCATATATCCTTTGTAAAAGGGGAAAGATAATATTTGCTGTACCTTACACTCCATGGATTTTGTGAAAACATTCAAATGTTATTATTTGTATTTTGACTCCCACCATCACACAGAGACACACATATACATAGACACACATGCACAGACACTAATACAAACTCATATAAAGACACAGATATAGACATCCATATAGATAGGGCTACACTCTGATGTCCCAAAACTTACCTCATTCTTATCTTCAGACAGGTAAAGAAAATCACAAAATTAAATTTCAAAGAAGCATACAATATAATAGGGCACATGACAAGAGGAAAGATGAAATCCAGACAAATAGCTAAAGAAAAAAATGAAAAAATATTTTAAAATATTTAAAATGTTTCTTCAAAACCTCATCAAATAATAGGCATATTAAAATCCTATTTATGCATGTGGGAACTGAGATTTAGAAAGTCAAAGTTGCTCACCTAAGGTAATATAGACTTTGTGAGGATAATGTACCTAATTCTTTGAAAGGAACTTTGGAAATGGTCTGTCTATCAAGGAAGGGACTATCTATATCTCACTTTAGGAGCCTAGAAATATTATGTCATTTCAACTATTTGGAAACTTCTCTTTGAGTGGGAGGAAGGAGGTAGATTTATTATAATACAATTGTACACTACACTGATATTGTATTTGCAATCAGTGCACCAGATATGAATTAATAAAGTGTCCTAAGGGCAGGTCAGGTCATAAGTTTCTTTACCTATCTCAATTTTTTGCATTTTTCTTTTAACTTTAACCTTTTATTTTTATAGATGTGAGAATACCTATAATGAAAAATTTTATACCTCAACAGAAGTTGTTCACAGTTTTGGAACTTGGACTTCAAGGAGTTGCTTAGGGAAAAAGAGAAATGAAAGGACTTATTCAGGGTCATAGAGTCACAGAGTCTTGTCTTATATTAAATACAAATTTATCTCAAATTGGCAAAGATGTGAAAAATGTAAAGTGAAGATTATTAAAGTACAAAGTACATCAGTTTCAGTCTTTTCCATTTTTGTTATTGGATCTTAAGATTTGAAATCTCCTCAATTGCCCAAGTAGAGGCAAGAACAAATATATTACAAATCAAAGATTTTTCATTTTAATCAATTTTGAAACTTTTCCAGGAATCAGAAAACAGTTTAAATGACTAGTACCTAATGTGTTGAAATCAAAATTCAAGGAAGAGACATAGTACCTGTTGAATGTCCTTGGTGAGGGGGGTCAATAAATTTTGTTAACATATTTTTTACTATCTCACTTTTCACTAGTATCTATTCCCACTGAATAGTGAGAGCTGACCATTGATCAAGCTTCTTCTTTCATCAGTCATGTGTTCACTCAAAAGAATGTGAGAACTTTCCCTCTATACCAAAGAGACAGAGAGGAACAAAATGTATGTATAGCAATATATTGCCCATGTTTCACAACATACGACTAATGTAAAATATACCATATATGACCTCTCTTCTTTTTTTAGCAAGGCAAATGGGATTAAGTGGCTTGCCCAAGGCCACACAGCTAGGTAATTATTAAGTGTCGGAGACAGGATTTGAACCCAGCTATGCCTGACTCCAAGGCTGGTGCTTTGTCCACTGGGCCACCTAGTCACCCCTAAGGGCCACCTAGCCACCCCTCTCTCTTCTGACAGTTGGGAAGCATGTTTCATCAACAATTCATCAGGGTTATGATTAGTTTTTGCCCTTAACACAGTTCCTCCAGCTTTCACTATTTCTTTATGATACTATGTTCCCCTAATTGTTGCTCAAATTGTGCTGTAGACTCAAAGGATCATAGATTTAAAGATCCAAATAATCTAAAGTTGTTACTGTCTTTAAAAATGAATTGATACAATTATTTTCATAGAGATGATACAGTCTTTTCTGATTTTGAAATGCTTGAGACAAATCTTCAATATTAAGTATAAGTTATAACAAATCATTATAAATATGTAGTAGTTTTTAAAATTGTATGCAAAGTTATTTGTCAGAATGAGTTTCTTAATTTAGACCTCTACTAATATTATGTAAATCTGTTTTATGTTACATTTATTTTGCCACTTTTTCTTATTATCACTTTCCTTCTAGGAAAGATATGAAGTAAAATGCCAACATTAATTTCATTTTCATTACTCTTATTTTTCATAACAGATTTGGGGGGATAACATGTTCTTGGCCTCTACTCTAACATTCATGCTACAGATCCCATGAAGCAAAAAAAAGATACAAAGAAGTTTTCAACTGTAGATATCATGGAGGATCTTCTGTGAAGGGCTGTCTCTTTGGGGCAAAAGGGGATATAAAATCCCGGAGGTGGGAGGAAAGGAAAAGCCAGCAGGAAGCTTTTAGCCACAAGGTCCTCCAGGACCTGATAGTGTAATAATAACAGAGGTCCCAGAGATAGCAAGCCAGCACAGAGGATTCCAACCTTAAACAAAGTTTGAATCCTGAAAACACCAGGATAAAAGACAGCACTGGGTTGAGAACAAACCTCTATTAAGTCAGAACTTGGACAAAAAGGAGGGGAAAAAAAGACTATGCAGAGGCAAGGCCTGGATTAAATAGGCAACATCTTGGTCCATACCAAGCCAAGGATCATATCCTAGTACCACCAAAATAAAAACTTGGATCTAAATTTCATATACCCCAGGAGGAGAATTATATCAGCAAAAATAAACAAAAAAACTAAAAGAGCCCTCACTATAGAAATCTACTTTACATTCAAATAAGACAGCAAATCTGAAGAAGAAAGCAGTGAAAAAAATCACTCACAGGGATAGTATCAAAACAGTCTATAAATTGAACTCAAATACAAAAGCTCATTGAAGAGCTTAAAAAAGAATTCGGGAAGAAGAAAAATGGGGAAAAAATGAAAGTCATGCAGGAAAATTGTGAAAAGCTGACCAAAGAAATCAATTCCGTTAAAAGTAAAAAGAACCAACCTGAAAAGGAAACACAGAAGCTAATTGAAGAAAATAATATCCTCAATTAGAAACAAATGAATCTATAGGACTACAAGATTCCATCAAACAAAATAAAATGGCTGAAAAAAATGAAGTAAAATGGCTGAAAAAATTGAAAAATATAAAAGTACCTTCTATGAAAAATGAATGACCTGGAAAATAGATCCAGAAGAGACAATTCAAATCATCAGACTACCAGAACGACTAGTCCAACAAAAGAAGCTGGAAAACATCATGCAGGAAATTATAAGGGAAAGCAGTCCAAATTTACTAGAACAAGATAACAGTATATTCATCAACAGAATCCACAGAAGCCCCCTGGAAAGAGACACCAGGATGAAAATTCCAAGGGCTGTAAGAGCCAAATTCCAGAACCCTTAAATAAAGGAGAAAATATTGCAAACAGCAAAAAGAAAAAAAAAACAATTCAAAGATAAAGGCACTACAATCAGATTAACAAAGGAACTATCAACCTCAACATTGAAGGTTCGGGAAGAATTCAAATAACATATTTCAGAGAGCAAAGGAGCTTTACAACTCAGAATGTACTACCCTGCAAAATTCAACATATACTGCTAGGGAAAAAGATAGATCTTCAATGAAATACAAGACATCCAGAATTTCCCAGCACAAAGAACAGAACTGAACAGAGAATTTAATCAGCAAATACACGACTGAAGAGTTGCATAAAAGAGGAAAATGAAAAAAAGGAATGGAAAAATAGAACTGTTTCAAACAAATGTTGGTCAACTATAAAATTATATTCAATGCTAAAAGTGTATATATAGTAATTCTAATTCTTTAGGACTTTACTACTTGGACTTCTGGCCAAGATGGCGTAGAGAAGATAGGCACAGTCCTAAAGTCTCCTGAACTTTTCCCGATCTATCATATGAAACAAACCTCTTAAAAGAAATCAGACCCACAAAACCCAGAAAGAAAAGCCAGGAGATAGAACATCTACCTCAGGATTTGTCTCCAGCAGCAACATTGGCTGAATTCAGGTGGGTGAGTCTAGGCTCAGAGGGAGGATCAGCCCTGATCAACCAGATTAACAGCTGAATTGGAGCCAGGAGTCCGAGAGCTGGACCTGCTGGATCAGCAGTAGAGCTAGACTGCAGGGGTTTGAGTCAACTAGGGAGCCAACTAGGGAGCAGAGGCACTGGTGTTGGTGCTGTCTCCTGGGAGTTTGCGGACCGGACTTGTGGGGGGAGAGGTCTGGTGCAGGAGAGCTGCAGACACCATCCCTGGGCTCCTCTGGTCTGAGGAACCCAGAGTCCAATTACAGCTCAGAGGTCTTCCTGAACAAACAAATGCAAACTACTTCTGCCTCAGGTCCAGGTGTGTGAGCAGAAGAACCCATGCAGCTGAGGAATGACCTCAGGTCAGGGTAAAGACCACCATTGATTGAAGGCAAAGGAATTCAATAGATCCAACTCCTCCCTTCCAGCAAAGGGAGAAGGTCTCAATCAAGGACACAGACACACCAGAGAAAGCAACCCACCTCCTACTGGCCAGCCAGAGAAACTTCACTCACTGAGTAAAGCCTTTAGTGATACCAAGCACCTGTGAACCAGGCCCTCCCCAACTCAAGGTCTTAGCAAAATGAAGAAGGGTCAGTGAAAGGAGGATCCATAGCAAAATTCCTGGAAAGGAAAGACCCTAACTCAGAGAGACCTGGAACCTCTGAGGAGAATATGATCTTGTCTTCAGCACAGAAAGACTTCCTTGAAGAAATAAGGAAGGAGCTTAAAAATTTGGGAGAGACAATTAATACCTTACAACAAGAAAAACATCCTTAGAATGTGCAATTGGACAAATAAAAAATGAGAATAAATCTCTCAGATCCTCAATTGGACAAAAAATGAGAATAAAACTCTCAGATCATCAATTGGACAAATAAAAAATGAGAATAATTCTCTCAGATCCTCAATTGCTCAAATGGGAAGGTCTTTTAAAAGTAGAATTGACCAATTGGAAAAGGAATTGCAAAAAGTTAATGAAGAAAAGTCCTCACCCACAAAAAAAAAGAATGGATTCTACAGAAAATATTGGCTCCATGAGACAGCAAGAGTCAGTTAAACAAAATCAAAAAATAGAAAAAAAATAGAAGAAAATGTAAAATACCTCATCATCAAAACCACTGACCTCGAGAATAGATTGAGGAGGGTCAACCTGAAAATTATAGGACTTCCTGAAAACTTTGAAGAGAACAAAAAAAAAGCCTGGACTTAATATTACAGGATCTAGTGATGGAAAACTGCCCTGATATCATGGAATTTGAAGGCAAAGTAGTTACTGAAAGAGTACAATGATCCCCCCCCCAAGAAAAAGGATCCTAAAATGAAAACACCAAGCAATGATGTGGTCAAATTCCAAAACTATCAAATAAAAGAGAAAATCCTGCAAGCAAACCCCAAGAAACAAGTTAAATATCAAGGAGGCACAGTAAGGATCATGCAGGACCAGGCTGCAGCAACACTAAGGGATCAAAGGGCCTGGAATAAGATATTTCAAAAAGCAAGGGAGCTTGGAATGCAGCCAAGAATCTACTTTCCCGCAAAGCGGAGCCTTCTCTTCCAAGGAAAAAGATGGACATTTAACGAAATGGAAGAATTCCAAAAATTTCTGATCAAAAGACCAGAGCGAAACAGAAAATTTGGACATCAAAGAGGAGGTTCAAGAGACATGAAAAGGTAAAAAACGGTGGGGAGGGATTGCAGTAAAAGGAAAAAAATACTATCCAGTAAGTTGAAACAGACTATATCCAAGCATAGGGAAAAAGATTCTCATAAATATTTGTAACTCTAACAGAGAGAATATACCTAGCCAGAAATGGACATTCATGACCTGTCCATGAGACTGCTATCTAATGGGATGTAATTGGCTTAAACACAACATGGAAGAAAGACTCAAATAACTCTCAGGAATTTTGACTCTATTCAATAAAATATACTGAACTAGAAGGGACAGACACTGAGAATTTTCTATAACTTAGATAGAAAGATCTAAAAAAAAATACTAGCTCCTCAAAAAGGGGACAGGAAAGAGACGGGAGGAGGGAGGGGATTGAATGGGATAAATTTCATTATACTAAGAGGTACAAACATCCTATGGTAATAGAGGGGAAGAAGGGAGCCGATGAGAAACACCTGAATCTTCTTCTCATCACACTTGGCTTAAAGTCAACCTATGCATACTCAGTTAAGTTAAAAACATCTAACCTTTCAGGTATTAAAAGGGGAAAAGGGGAGGGGAGATGGAGAATGGGAAGGACAGTGGGGGAAAAAGGGGAAATGACAAAAGGAAGGGAAGGGAAAAGGGAAAAAGGGAAAGGGGAAAGAAAGGGGAGGGTATGATATAGGAGTGCAAACATACCGAAAGGGGTGGTATTCAGAAACAAAATACTGGGGAATATGGATAAATGGGGGGAAGGGGGAAAATACAAACAGAGGGACCATAGCATAGAAGGTAATCAAGAATTAGTAATCATAACTTTGAATGTACGTGGGATGAACTCTCCCTTAAAACATAAGCAAATAAGCAGAGTGGATTAAAAACAAGAATCCTACAATATCTTGCTTACAAGAAACTCATTTGAAGCAGAGAGATACATATAGAGTAAAGGTAAAAGGTTGGAGCAAAATATGTTTTGCTTCAGCTGAAGTAAAAAAAAAAAGCAGGGATGGCAATCCTTATCTCAGACAAAGCAGGAGCAAAAATAGATAGCTTTAAAAGAGATAAGGAAGGAAACTTAATCCTCCTAAAAGGTAGCATAGACTATAAAGTCATCTCAATACTGAACATATGTGCACCCAGTGGGACAGCACCCAAATTCTTAGAGGAGATGCTGAAAGAAATACAGGAAGACATAGATTGCAAAACTCTACTGGTGGGAGACCTCAACCTCCCACTCTCAGATCTAGATAATTCAAATCATAAAATAAACAAGAAAGAAATTAAGGAGGTAAATATTTTTTTCGAAAAATTAGATATGGTAGACTTATGGAAGAAACTGAATGGGGATAGAAATGAATACACCTTTTTCTCTGCAGTACATGGAACTTATACAAAAATTGACCATGTACTAGGACATAAAAACCTAATGATCAACTGCAGAAAGAAAAAATATTGAATACATCTTTCTCAGATCACAATGCATTAAAAGTCATATGCAATACTGGGCCAAGGAGATATAGACCAAGAACAAATTGGAAACTGAATGGCCTCATTTTTAAAAATGAGTGGACCAAAAAAAATTATAGAAAGAATTAACCATTTTATCCTAGAAAATGATAATAATGAAACAACATAACAAAACCTGTGGAATTCATTCAAAGTGACTCTCAGGGGATATATTATAACTCTAAATGCTTACATGAATATAGTGGAGAAAGAGGAAATCAATGAACTAAACATGCAACTAAAAAAATTAGAGAAAGAATAAATCAAAAATCCTCAATTAAATACCAAATTAGAAATTCTAAAAATCAAAGGAGAAATTAATAAAATCAAAAGTAAAAAATATGCAATTAATAAACAAAACGAAATGTTGGTATTATGAAAAAAACAATAAAATTAGTACACCTCCTATTAATTTCATTAAAAAAGAAAGAAGAAAATCAAATTGCTAGTATCATAAATTAAAAAGGTGAACTCACCACCAATGTGGAGGAAATTAAAGTAATAATTTGAAATTATTTTGCCCAACCCTATGCCAATAAATTTGATAATCTAATTGAAACTGATGTATATTTACAGAAATATAAGTTGCCCAGGTTAAATGAAGAAGAGATTAAATAGCTAAACAATCCTATCTCAGAAAAAGAAATTCAACAAGCCATCCTTGAGTGCCCTAAAAAAATCTCCAGGGCCTGATGGATTCACAAGTGAATTCTACCAAACATTTAAGGAAAAATTGGTTCTAATTCTATATAAACACTTTGGAAAAATAGGGAAAGATGGAACTCTGCATAACTCTTTCTATGAAACCAATATCGTGCTGTTACCTAAACCAGGAAGAGTTAAAACAGAGATAGACCTATTTCACTGATGAATATAGATGCAAAAAATCTTAAATGAAATCATAGCAAAATGATTACAAGTTATCACTAGGATAATACATTATTATCAAGTAGGATTTATTCCAGGAATGCAGGGCTAGTTCAGTATTAGGAAAATTGTTAGTATACTAAATTATATCAACAACAAACCTATCAGAAATCATATGATCATATCAATAGATGCCAAAAAAGCTTTTGACAAAATACAGCATCCATTCCTATTAAAAACAGTAGAGAGTGTAGGAATAAATGGACTGTTCCTTAAAATAATTAGCAGTATCTTTCTGAAACCATGAACAAGCATTATATTCAATGGGGAGAGACTAGAGGCATTCCCAATAATATCAGGCATAAAACAAGGGTGCCCATTATCACCACTACCATTCAATATTGTGTTAGAAATGTTAGCTTCAGCAATTAGAGAAGAAAAAGAAATTGAAGGAATTAAAATTGGGAAAAAAGAGACAAAAAAGATATGCATAGGCAATTTATAGATGAGGAGATCAAAGCAATCCATAGCCATATGAAAAAATGCTCTAAATCATTAATTATTAGAGAAATGCAAATTAAAGCTTCTCTGAGCTACCACCTCACACCTCTCAGATTAGCCAATATGACTACGAAGGATAATGATTATTGTTGGAAAGGCTGTGGGAAATGTGGGACACTATTACACTGTTGGTGGAGCTATGAACTCATCCAAACATTCTGGGGAGCTATTTGGAACTATGCCCTAAGGGCAACAAAAATGTGCATACCCTTTGACCCAGCAATACCACTACTGGGTCTATACCCTAAATAGATGATGAAAAAGGGTAAAAACATTACTTGTGCAAAAGTATTTAGAGCAGCCCTGTTTGTGGTTTGTGAACTCATGCTGAGTGAGATGAGCAGAACCAGAAGAACACTGTATACCCTAACAGCAACATGGGAGTGATTTTCAAACTTTAAGGACTCGATCATCCCATCAGTGCAACAATCAGGAGCAATTTTGGGCTGTCTGCAAAGGAGAGTGCCATCTGTGTCCAGATAAGGAGCTGTGGAGTTTGAACAATGTTCAAGGATTATTCCCTTTAATTTAGAAAAAAAAAAAACAGATAACTTATTGTCTTCTCTTGTTACCTCTTAGACTTCTCATCTCTTCTTTAAGGGTATGATTTCTCTCTCAGAACTCCATAAATGTATCAACAAAGTAAACAAGAAGGAAGTTAAGAATATTAATGAAATTTTAGAAATCTTATATATGATAGACTTCTAGAGAAAACTTAATGGATACAAAAAATATCATACTTGTTTCTTGGAACTACATGGACACTTTCACCAAAATTGACCATGTAGTAGGGCACAAAAACTGTAAAATCTACCACAGGAAGGCATAAAACATAAATGCACACTACTCAGACCATGATGCAATAAAAATTACATGTAATATAGGTTTATGGAATAATAAACCAAGAACTAATTGTAATTTAAATAACTTTATCTTAATGGATCAAACAGGAAATAATAGAAAAAATCAGTACTTATATCCAAGACAATGATAATAATGAGACTTCATGCCAAAATTTATGGCATACAACCAAGGCAGTTTTGAGAAGAAACTTTCCATCTTTAAATGCCTATATGAATAAAATAGAGAAAATGGAGATCAATGAATTGGGGAAAAGAAGAGATCAATGAGTTATACAACTAAAAAAAACTGGATAAAGAACAAATTTAAAATCCCCAATTAAATATCAAATTAGAAATTCTGAAAATTAATGAATAGATTAATAAATTGGAAAGCAAGAAAACCATTGATCTCACAAATAAAACTAAGATGATATTTTATGAAAAATTCAATAAAATAGACAAACCTCTGGTGATTCTGATAAAAAAAGATGAAATAACCAAATTACAAGTATCAAAAACAAAAAGGGTGAATTAACCAGCAATGAAGAGGAAATCGAAGAGATAATAAGAGAGCTATTTTGCTGAACTATATGCCCATAAACTGGACAACTTGAGTGAAATGGATGAATATTTATAAAAATGCAAATTGCCCAGATTAACAGAAGAGGGCATAGATCACTTAACCCAATTTCAGAAAAAGAAATTGAGGAAACTGTCAATAAACTCCCTAAGAAAAAGTTTCTAAATTAAAATGGATTTACAAGTGAATTCTACCAAACATTTAAGGAACAATTAATTTCTAATTTACATGATCTATTAAAAAAATAGGAGAAGTTCCACCAAACTCCTTTTATGACACAAACATGGTACTGATACCTAAACCAGAAAGAAGCAAAGCAGACAAAAAAAATTATAGAACTATCTCCCTAATGAATATTGATGTAAAAATCTCAAATAAAATTTTAGCAATGAGACTCAAGCAGGTTAATTCCAGGATATTATACCATGATAAGATTGCATTTATACCAGGCAGGTGGGGATTGTTTCAACATTAGGAAAACATTCAATATAATTACACATATCAGTAGTAAAAACAAAAGAAATCATATGATTTTTTCAATAGAAAATTTGGGAATAAATGGAGTTTTCCTTAAACTAAAAAAGAAGTATCTTTCTAAAACATCAGCAAATATATTACATGAGAATAAACTCAGAGCCTTTCCAATAAAATCAGGGGCAAATTAAGGATGCCCATTATCACCATCACTGTTCAACATAGTATTAGAAATGCTAGCAGTAGTAGAGAAGAAAAAGAAATTGAAGGAATCAGAATTGGCAAATGAGGAAGCAAAATGTTTTTTCTTTGTATATGATATGATAATATACATAGAGAACCCAAGAAAACTATCTAAAAAACTTTTTGAAACACTTAACAAATTCGGCAAAGTAAGATATTAAATAAACTCAAATAAATCATCATCATTTCTGTATATGAAAAACAAAGCCCAAGAACAAGAGATAAAAAAAGAGAAATTCCATTTAAAACAACTGTAGACAAAATTAAATACTTGGGAATCTATTTCCTAAGACAAACCCCAAAACTGTATGAACACAATTATAAAACTTTCCTCACCAAAATAAAGTCAGATCTAAATAATTGGGAAAATGTCAAATGCTCATCAGTAGGTTTAGTTAATATAATAAATATGATAATTCTAACCAAATTAAATTACTTATTCAGTGCCATATCAATCAAATTACTGAATAATTACTTTACTGAGCTAGAAAAACATAGTAACCAAATTTATCTGGAGCAACAAAAGGGCAGGAATAGCAAGGGAACTGATGAAAAAAAATTCATGGAAGGTGGCCTAGCTCTACCAGATCTAAAACTACACTATAAACCAGCAGTAGTCAAAATTGCCTGGTACTGGTTAAGAAATAGAGTAATGGAGCAGTGGATTAGGATAGGTTCAGAAGAAACTGCAGTAAATGACTACAGCAATCTGCTTTTTGAGAAACCCAAAGACATCAGTCTCTGGGATAAGAACTCACTATTTGACAAAAATTGCTGGGAAACCTGGATAATAGTATGGCAAAATCCAGCCATAGATCTAGATTTCATACCCTATACCAAAATAAGGTCAAAATGGGTACAAGATAAAGACATAAAGCAATACCATAAATAAATTAATAGACAAAAAGTACTCTAGCTGATCTATGGAAAAAGAAATTTATGGTCAAACAAGAATTAGAGCACTTTATAAACTGCAAAATGAATGATTATGACTACGTTAAGCTAAAAAGTTTTACACTAATAAAATCTATGCTGCCAAATTAGGAAAAAAGCAGAAAGCTGGGAAACAAATCTTCACAAGCCGGAGTGCTAATAAACGTGTCATTTCTAAAATATATAGAGAATTGCATCAAACTTATAAGATCACATCATTCCCCAATTGATAAATGATCAAAGGATATGAACGGAGTTTTCAAATGGAGAAATTACAGCTATATATATATATATATATATATATATATATATATATATATGTGTGTGTGTGTGTGTGTGTGTGTGTGTATGTGTATATATATATGTATATATATATAACTATTTGAAAAAATGCTCTGAATCACTATTGATTAGATAAATGTAAATTAAAACAACAATGAAGCATCATTTCAAACTTATTAAGTAAGTTGAATGAGCAAAAGGGAAGATGATCAATGTTGGAGAGATTGTTGGAGGATTTGGACATTGCTGAATGTTGGTGGAATTGTGAATGGATTCAACCTCTCTAGAGAACAATATGGAACTATTTCCAAAAATCAATTAAACTATTAATTCCCTTTGACCCAGCAATTCCAATTCTAGGACTCTATCCAGAACAAACTGTAAAAAATGGGAAAATTCCTACATGTTCCAAAATATTCCTAGTGGCTCTTTTTAAAGTGGCAAAGAATTGGAAATTGAGAGCATGCCCATCAAATGGGGAATGGCTAAACAATTTATGGTACATGATTACTAATGAATATTATTGTTCTATATGAAACCATAAATGACTGGAATCTAGAGAAACATGAAATGACTTATGGCATGTGATGCTGAGTGAAAGAAGAAGAGCCAAGAGAATAATGTACACATTATGAGATGAACAACTTTAATGGAAGTAACTCCTCTTAACAGTCCAGAGAGCTAGGATAGCAGTATTTGACTGGTTATGGACTATGTTATCCCCAACCAGAGGAAGAAAAATAAAACAAAACAAAACTCATAGAAAAACAAACAACCCTTCTGAATCTGATGAACATTTTTAAAAAATTATTAATTCCTCTTGCAAAAATTGTGAATTTGCAACTATGGTTAGAAAAATATAAAACATAAAATGCTAACCTATTTCCTGCTGAGGGGATTTGGGTGGGTATGGAGGATGGAAGTATGCATGTACAAATGGTTGAAAATAAATAAATAATTTTTTTGGTAAAAGATATTAGGGAGATCATCTCTTACTAGAAGTACTAGTTAAATACAGAAGCATTTTAGGGGGATACAGGTTTGTGCAATCATCTCATATTTTACACTTTAATAAAATTTAAATTAATACTTGACAAATAAAAGTGATTATAACATTAAAATGTGGGAGTCATGAAGAGTATTTACTATTCATAATCATATACAGGAGAGAATTATTAGCAAAAAAGCTTTAGGTATTTTTATAAAAATTAGAATATATTTGACCTAACAATAGCATAATGAGAGTCCCAATGTAATAATTATTGATGATGGATATGCATCAAAATCAGACTAATATGAGTTTATGTCACATTAAAGTCTCTTGGCAACTAGAAAACTCCTTTTTCACAATAGATGAAGAACTAAAATAATAGAGGTACTTACCACCTATTTAATAAATTATGAAATTATCTCAGTTGTCATTAATAGCTATTTTTGAGCAAGCAAAATGGAATTAATATTTTAAAAAATCTTTTCATCAAAATGTCTAATAAAAGCTTGTTTAATAATAGCAAACTTATATGACAGACTACTCCAAATCACTAACAATAATGGAATTGCAAATTAAATAATTTTGAGGTTTCAACTCATACTCACAAAATTGGTAAGGAACATAATAGAGAACAGTAGCCTATTTAGAAGGACATAGGAACACAGACTCGCTAATACACTATTTGTGTGAAATTTGAATATCGATAACTACTCAGCAAAACAATTTTGAGTTATATGAATATTAATTAAGCTGTTCATAGTTTGGAGAAAATGTTCTTATTCCTGGAAACATATCCAAGGATTGCAGAAACAGAAAGAATGGTTCATGCATGAAAAAAAAAATACTTGTAAAATTTTCTTTCCTGGAAGGATACTGAGGGAAAATGTGTTTATGATGGAGTAGGGAATAGTTGAACAGACAGATTTGTTCATACAATGGAACAAGATTACACCATAAGAAATGAAGGACACACAAAACTGAGAGAAGCTTTAAAGATCTAAATGATAGATTATTCACCATGGAGTCAGGGCTTGAGTTTGAATTAAGCTTCAGATACTTTCTACCTCTGTGTTCAAGATTAAGTCACACATTTTCTGCTTTTCTCACATTCCTTATGTGTAAATTGGGGATAATTATAGTAGCTACTTTTTAAAATTGTTTTATGGCTAAGAGGACATAATAATTGTGAAGTGCATAGCAAACTGCCAGGTAGTTAATGAGCTCTATATAAATGTTAGCTATTATTGATATCATTATTATTAGCTAGGTGAATCAATGAGTAGTGCAATAATCAGAATCCAAGAAAATCATACAAAATGAGTACAATGATATGGACAATGATGACTACAAAAGACACGTGACTGCAGCTATGTGCTTTTGACCCAAGGTGGACCCAGAGAAAAATCAATAAAAGACCTTTACTTTCTTTTGTCTTATTGCCCTCCATGCTATCTTCCCTCTGTTTGTATTTTTCCCATTTCCCCTATCCTTTATCCATATTCCCCAATATTTTGTTTCTGAATACCACCCACTTCAGTATGTTTTCCCTCCTGTATTCATCCCCCTCCCTTTTCTTTCCCCCTTCCTTTTTCCTCTTTTCTCTTCCCTTAGTTCCCTTTTTTACTCCCCCTCCCCCTTTCCCCTTTTAATACTTGAAAGGTAAGATATTTTTTAAGTTAACTGAGTATGTCTATAAGTTAACTTTAAGCCAAGTTTGATGAGAGGAAAATTCAGGTGTTTTTCATCTCCTCCCTTCTTCCCCTCTATTATCATAGGTCATTTGTACCTCTTAATATAATGAAAACTACCCAATTCAATCCCCTTCCTCCTCCCAACTCCTTCCTGTCACCCTTTCTAAGGAGGAGGTGTTTTTAAATCATTCTAGCTGAGTCATAGAAAATTGTGAATGTTCATCACTTCTAGCTAAGTATATTCTTTTTAATAGAGTTGCAATGTTTGAGAGTTAAGAGTCTTTCTCCCAAGTAGGGTTATAGCCAGTTTTATTCCTTTGGAGAGCAGTCTAATGGATAAGTCATGAGTGTCCATAACTTCTGACTAGTTATATTCTTTCTGTTAGAGTTACAATTCTCACAATTTATGAGAAACTTTTTCCGATGCTGGGATACAGCAAGTTTCATCTTGTTGGACAGCAGTTTATTTTTTCTTTACCCCGACTTTTTTTTACCTTTTCATGTATCTCTTGAACCTCCTATTTGATGTCCAAATTTTCTATTTAGTTCTGTTCTTTTCATCAGGAATTTGGGGAATTCTTGCATTTTGTTAAATGTCCATATTTTCCCCTGAAAAAGAAGGGCCAGCTATGCAGGATAGTGGATTCTTGGCTTCTTTTCAAGCTCCCTTGCTCTTCAGAATATGTCATTCCAGGCATTCCAGGCACTTCGATCCCTTAATGTTGATGTAGCCAGGTCTTGGGTAATCCTTACTGTTGCCCCTTGGTATTTAAATTGTTTGTTTCTGACTGTTTGCAGGATTTTCTCTTTTATCTGATAGTTCTGGAATTTGGCCACAACATTCCTTAGTGTTTTCATTTTAGGATTTCTTTCCAGAAGGAATCAATGTATTCTTTCAATAACTACTTTTCCCTCTGGTTCCATGATATCAGTGACATTTTTTTATCACTAGATCTTGCAATATTAAGTTCAGGATTTTTTCTCCTCAATGTTTTCAGGAAGTCCAATAATTCTCAGGTTGTCCCTTCTGGATCTTTTCTCAAGATCAGTGGCTTTGCTGATGAGGTATTTTACATTTTCTTCTATTTTATCTATTCTTTGGTTTTGTTTAACAGGTTCTTTCTGTCTCGTGAAATCATTAGTTTCCACAGACTCCATTCTTTTTTTTTTAGAGAGGAGTTTTCTTAATTTACCTTTTGCAACTCCTTTTCCAAATGGTCAATTCTATTTTTGAAAGAGCTTTCCATTTGACTAATGGAGGTTTTGAGAGAATTATTTTCTTTTTGTATTTGCCCAGTTGAGAGCATCTGAGAGAGTTATTCTCATTTTGTATTGTGTCCATTTGAGGATCTGAGAGAATTATTCCTATTTTGTATTTGTCCAATTCTATTTTTCAATGATTTGATTTGTTTTCTTGTTGCAGGGTATTAAACTTCTCTTTGCTTTCTTTATCCAAATTTTCCAATTGATTTTTAAGCTCCTTTTTTACTTTTTCAAGGAAGTTTTTCTGTGCTGGAGACCAGATCATATTCTCCTCAAAGGTTCTAGGTCTTTCTGAGTTAGGGTCTTTTCCTTCTAATAATTTTTCTATGGATCTACCTTTCTGCTGACCTTTCTTCATTTTGCTAAGACCCTGAGTTGGGGAGGGACTGATTCACAGAGGTTTGGTGTTGGGAACTCTAGAGGCTTTACTCACTGAGTGCAATATCTCCAGCTGGCCGGTAGGGGGTGCTAGAGGATGTGCTCACTGAGTATAATTTCTCCAGCTTGCCAGTAGGGGGTGCTGGTTGCTTTCTCTGGAGTATCTATGACCTTTATTGAGGCTTTCTCCCTTGATCTAGAGAAAGTGATTGAAGCTGTTAAATACTTCTGTCTTCAATCAATGTTGGGGTGAGGTCATCCTTCTTCCTATTGTCAGCAGAGTTGGTTCTTCTGCTCACACACCTGTGCCTGGAGCAGAAGTATTATATAATTGTGTTTGTTCTGGGAAGAGGCTTCAGCCATAAGGGAGTCATGTACTTGGAGTTCCTCTCAATCAGAGAAGCCCCGGGATGATGTCCACGGCTCTCCTGCACCAGAATTTTCCCCCAGCCCTTTTGGCAAGCCCCAGACAGTCAGTGCCAACACCAATTCCTCTGCTATCTAGTTGATCCAAGTCCCCAGGTTCTAGCCCCTTTTGCTGATCAAGCAGGTCCAGTTCTCAGGCCCTTAGGCTCCTAGGCTCCAACCCTGCCACTCATCAGGCTAATCCACAGCTGATCCACCCTCTGCACCCAGACTCACCTATGGCTGCTGAAGACAAATGCTGAGTTAGATGTTCTTTCTCCTGGCTTTTCTTTCTGGGTTTTGTTGATTGGACACAAGTTGACTGAGACAATCTCCATTCAGTTATTAAACTTTAGTGATAGTGAAATGAGGCCAGGAATGATCACTTACAACAACAACAGCAACAACAGTGATCAAATTATGCATATAAAGTACTTGGCATATCTAAAATTAATATATAATTGGCACTCTTTTTGTTACTTTTATTACTGTTATTATTATTAATAACAATATTCCAGCTCATAGAACAATTCTCTGCATGAATTATTCACTGATCAAATGAATATGTAAATGAACTGGAACCTTCCAAACTCATGTGATTTTTATCTTCAGACACTAAATACTTTTCAGACATCAAATAACTTCACACACTATATACCCTAAATCCAGCCTTGTCTCATGTTCTTTTCACATAAACATTATCTCATTCCATAGTCATCTTATCTCTAAAATTCTTTAAACCTCATTGCCATATAAACCTATTTTTACCAATTATTTAAAGGCGATATTCTTCTGTGTTTGAACAGATGACACAATTCTCAGTTATTTTTACATATATAATATGTTTTTCTAGTTGTTTCATATTTGTAAATCTTACCTCTTCAAACACTCAATTGTAATTTTTTGGTTTGTTTATAAAGTACCCAATATCATATTACTAAGAATTATGATAAGATAATAAATAATAATTAAATTGAATGAATGTTATTCAAAAAGGTTTTATATATATGTGTGTGTGTGTGTGTGTGTGTGCGCGTGTGTTTGTGTGTGTGTGTATGTATGTATAATGTAGACATATCTACATTCCATGCCTGTAAATCAAAATAGAACGACTCTATTATCAACCTCAAACGGAGAAGTCTTAAAATTAGTTGTGAAACTCTTTAGACTTTGACTTGACTTCTAACTTGATAGTTAATTAAAATAGAATATTTCTTTAGAATATTGACTTAAAATAATCTTGACAATTCATGTTACTTCCCACCACAAATCTTAAGACTTAACAAAAAAGACTTCTGGCAAAGATGGTGGAAAAAAGGCAGGCACTGTTTTAAGCTCTCTTGACTTTCTTTTCTATCTAACATGAACCAAGGCTCTTAACAGATTTTGGATCCACAGAACCCAGAGAAGAACCGAGGAGAAGAACATATAACCAACAAGGTTTGTCTAAGTGTGGGTGAAGCAGGTGAAGACAGCAGAGACCCAGAACAGGGGCAGTGGGCAAGACTAGGGGATTAACCTGAGAACATCTTGGAAAGTATTTACCATGTGCCTGGCATGCAGTAGTGCCTCAGCAACAAGACCAGAATTCTATCCAGTCAGTTTGGCTACTCTGGAAGCTCCAGGTCACCAGTACTTGCGTTTTCATTGAAGTCCCTATGTTTTATGGTGAGTCCATTGCCCCCATTCCTATGGGAGAACTTGATGAGTTTCCCCAGGACAAACAGCCTACCCCATGGTGTTTGTACCTTGCCAAGGATCTGGTGTGTGAGCCAGATCTCCCCCAGAATTTATTATGGATTAAGTTGATTGACTATCTAGCCTGAGGGCCCAAGCAAAGTTTTTCACAGACAGCCATGATCCTTCTCTCCCTCCCCCAGCCCACCAGGTCTAGAAAGTGGGCCAACAAACAACATCACAGGTAATCCCGAGAAAAATATTCTGGAATCCCCAGCAGGTTGACCCAGCAAGTAACCTCCTAAAGAGGACAAGGCCTTTAGAGATCTCAATACTGAAAACTGTAGACTCTGCCCCAACACAAGACCTTAGGGAAAGGGCCAAAATGAAGAAATGTCAGCACAAAGGTGTGTGGGGGGGTTATCTGTTGAATGTTACCTTGAAATCAAGGATCCTAACTCAAAGAGGACTAAAGCTTCAGAAGAGAATATGAACTGTTCTTTATCCCAGAAAGACTTCTTAGAAGAGATCAGAAATGAGTTTAAACATCAAATGGAAAAATTACATTAAAGAAGTGCTAGAGAAAGTAATATTATGCAAGAGAAAATTAGCATCTTATGACAAAAAAAAACCTTTGAAAATACAATTGGGCAAATAAATGCAAAAGGAAAATAATTCTCTCAAAAACACTATTGGGAAAATGGGAAAAGACAACAACTCCTTCAAAAATAGAATTTGCCAATTAGAAAAAGAAATGAAAAAGGTAAATGAAGAAAGATCTCTAAAAAAAAAGAGAATCTGTGGAATCTAATCTAATGGAGAAGCAATTTAAGAATCTTAGGACTTACTGAAAACAATGAAGAGAAAAAAAAATCCTGTATTCCATACTTCAGGATTTAGTGAAGGAGAATTGCCTTGATATCCTAGAACCAGAGACCAAAATAGTCATGGAAAGAATATATTGATCTCCTCCTGAAAGGTAGCTGAAAATGAAAACACCAAGGAATATTGTGGCCAAACTCCATAACTATCAGATGAAGGAGAAAATACTGCAAGCAGCCAGAAAGAAACAGTTCAAATACCAAATACCCACAATCAGGATTTCACAGGACCTGTTTGTATCAACACTAAAGGATTGAAGGAATCCAGAGAGCCAGAGAGTTTGGAATGTAGCCTAGAGTTCCTATCCAGCAGTATTTGGTCTTCTCTTCCAGAGGAAAAGATAGATATTTAATGAAATAAAAGACTTTCAATTTTTCCTGATGATAAGACCAGAGCTAAAAAAAAAATTTAGACTTCAAACAGGAGACTCAAGAGATACATTAAAAGGTAAAAAGGGGAAAAGAAAGAAACTGATATCCAATAATATAAATGTGACTATATTCCCACCCGGGAGAAAGATTCCCATAAGTCTTGAGAATTGTAACTCAATTAGAAGGAATATACTTAAATAGAAGTAATGGACACTCATGACTTGTCCTTGACTATGTTGCAAAAATGCAAAAATAATATCCATAGACGAGCAATGAAGAGAGGGAGGAAGGAGGAGATTGAATAGAGTAAATTATATCACATGACAAAGTGCAAAGAACCTTTTGCAATAGAGGGGAAGAAAGGAGAAGGTGAGAATTGTCTGAATCTTACTCTTATTAGAGTTGCTCACAGAGTAATCAATACATATACACTCAGTTGAATTTAGAATCTTATCTTAACTTTCAAGTATTAAAAGAAGGAAAGGAGAAACTGACTGAAGGAAGAGAAGGAAGAAGCAACAAAGAAAAAGGGAAAATAATGAGGAGGGGATTTGGATAGAAGAGGACAACATACTGAAAGTGGTAGTCTTAAGAAGAAAAATACTGGGGAATAGTGACAAGATGAAAAACAGGGAAAATACAAATGAATGGAAGATAACATGGAGGGCAATAAAGAGTTAAAATTATAATGTAAAATGTGAATAAAATGAACTCTTTCAAAAAACTAAGTAGATAGCAGAGTGGATTAAAATCAAGAATTCTGCAATATGCTCCCTACAAGAAAAATTTTGGAAACAGAGAGATACATACAGAGCAATGGTAAAAGCTTGCAGCAGAAAATATTATGCTTCAGCAGAAGAGAAAAGGCAGGAGTAGCAATCCTTATTTCAATCAAAGTACTACAAAAATATGTCTCATTAAAGGTACCATAGAAAATGAAGGAATTTCAATATTAAATATGTACATTCCAAGTAGTATAGCATAAACATTCTTAGAGGAGGAGCTGAATGTGGTACAGGAAGACATAGACAAAAAAACTCTACTGGTGGTAGTCCTCAAACTCCTTCTCTTTGTATTACATAAATCTAAGCATAAAATAATCAAGAAAGAAATTAATTTAGTAAATATAATTGTAAAATATTTAGACATGGTAGACTTTTGGAGAAAATTGATAAGAGATGGAATGGAATATACCGTTATTTGCAGTACATGGCACCTACAGAAAAACTGACAATGTAATTTGGCATAAGAACCTCATAATCAAAGGAAGAATAACAGAAATAGTGAATGCATCCTTTTCAGACAATAATTAAATGAAAATAACATGTAGTAATGGGCCAAGGAGTGATAGACCTAAAACAAATTGGAAAGTAAATAACCTCATTTTGAAGAATAAGTGGATCAAACAAAAAAAATCACAAAAAAAGAATTAGTCATTTCATCTAAGACAAAGACAATAAAGAGAAAAAATACCAAAACTTATGGGATACAGCCAAAACAGTCCGTAGGGGAAATATTATATCTAAAAATACTTATGTAAACAAAGCAGAGAAAGAGAAAATCAATGAATTGAACATATACCTAAAAAGTTAGGGAAAGAACAAATTAAAAACCTCAAATTGAATATCAAATTAGAAATTCTAAAAGTTTAAGGAAAAATTATTAAAATATCAAAAGCAAGAAAATAAATGAACAAATAAATCAAGAACTGGCTTTATTATAGAAACAATAAAATAGATATATACCTTTGGATAATTTGATTTAAAAAAAGAAAGAAGATAAACCAAATTTCTAGTGTCAAAAATGAAAAAGGTGAAGTCACCACCAATGAAAAACAAATTAAAGTGGTAATTTGGAAGTATTTTGTCCAATTAAATGCCAATAAATTTGATAATCTAAGTGAAATGGATGATTATTTATAAAAATATAAATTTCCCCACTTAAATGTAAAAGAAAATAAATACCTAAGTAATCCTATTTCGGAAAAAAGAAATTCAAAAAGCTTTCAATGAACTTAGTAATAAAAAACCATCTCCAGGGATAGATGTATTCACAAGTGAATTCTTTCAAACATCAAGGAAAAAATTGGTTTCAATTCTAAATAAACTGTTTGAAAAAATATGTTAAGATGGAACTCTGCCTAATTCCATCTATGACACCAATATAGTGCTGATGCCTAAACCAGGAAAAGTCAAAATAGAGAAAGAAAAATATAAACCCATTTCCCTAATAAAATGGATGCAAAAATATTAAATGAAATCTTAGCAAAGTGATCACAAAAGGTTATCACTAGAATAACAAACTATGATCAAGCAGGATTTATTCTGGGAATGTTGGATTTGTTTAATATAGGAAAACATTCATCATAATTGATTATATCAATAATGAACCAAACAGAAATCATATGATTATCTCAATAGATGGTGAAGATGACCATGGCAAAATACAGCACCCATTCCTACTAAAAACACTAAGGAATATAGTAATTAATGGATTTTTCCTTAAAATTATAAGCAGCATCTATCTGATACCTTCAACATGCATTATAGACAAAGGAAATAAGCTAGAATCCTGCCCAATAAGATCAACTGTAAAAAAGGATGCCTGTTTCCACCATTACTATGCAATATTGTAATAGTAATGCTAATTTAAATATATATATATATATATATATATATATATATATATATATATATAAGAGAAAAATAAATTGTAGGAATTAGAATTGAAAAGGAAGAAATGGGGAAATTAGATGGCACAGTGGATAGACCACTTACCCTGGAGTCAGGAGGACTTGAGTTTAAATCTGACCTCTCAAACCCTTAATAATTACCTACCTGTGTCACCTCAGGGAAATCACTTAAACCCTTGCAAAAACTTAAAAAAAGGAACAAAATTCTCACTCTTTGAAGAAGACATGATGGTATAGCTAGAGAAGCCCCCCCCAAAAAATTGCCTAAAAACTGCTAGAAGCAATTAGCAACTTTTCAAAGTCAAAGGATATAAAATAAACCCACATAAATACTCAAGATTTTCATATATTACCAACAAGATAAAGCAGCAAGAGTTAGAAAGAGAAATCTCATTTAAGATAACATCAGACAACACAAAATACTTGGGAGACTACCTACCAGGGCAGACCCTGAAACTTTATGAAGGGAACTATAAAACACTTTTCACACAAATAAAATCAGATCCAAATAACTGGACAAATATAAACTGCTCATGGATAAGGAGAGCTAATAAAAATTATAATTCTACCTAAATTAAGCCAAGCCAATCAAACTTCCAAAAAATTACTATAGTGAAGTAGAAAAAAAATGTAACTAAATCCATCTGGAGAAGCAAAACATCAAGAATATCAATGAGTTTAATGAAAAATGAAAATGAAGGTGGCCTAGCCTAACCAGATCCAAAATTATGATATAAAGTGTCTGTCAATGATATCAAAACTGTTTGTTATTGGCTTAGAAATAGAGTGGTGGATCAATGGAATAGAGGAGTTGATAAATAGTAATCTATTGTTTGATAATCCAAAGAATCTAGTTCCTGGGAATCAAAATTTACTCTTTGATAAAAACTGCTTGGAATACTGAAAAATTGTATGTTAGAAACTAGGTTTAGAGCAACATCTCTCACCTTAAACCAGATATGATCAAATTGGGTTCAGAATTTAGACATAGATACAATATTGTAAGAAAATTATTAGAATAAGGAATAGTTTATATGTCAGATCTCTGGAAAGGGGAGCAGTTTATGACCAAGGAAGAGATAGTGAACATTATAAAAAATGGAATTCTCTTGGTTACTTTAAATTTAAAGAAAACTATTGCATAAACAAAACCAATCTCACCAAGATCAAAAGAAATGTAGTAAATTAGAAAACAATTTTTACAACCATTGTTTCTGACAAAGGACTAATTTCTAAAATATAAAGACTACTAAGTCAAATTAAAAAAAAAACAAGCCTTTTCCTAATTGAGAAATGGTCAAATGATATGAAAAGATAATATTCAGATGAGGAAATCAAAGCTATCTATAATCAAATGAAAAATTGCTCTTAATTATTACTGCTTAGAGAAATGCAAATTAAAGCATCTATGAGGTAACACCTTATATCTCTCAGACTGGTCAATATGAACAGAAAGGGTATTGGAAGGGATGTGGGAAATCTGGAACACTAATGTATTGTTGGTGGAGCTGTAAACTGATCCAAACATTCTTGAGAGCAATTTGGAATTATGCCTAAAGGGAAAAAGAATTTGCAATACCTTTTGATGTAGAAAAAGGGTAAAAGCCCCATATCTGCTCTGTTTGTAGTGACAAGGAATTGGAAATTGGTGGGATGTTTATCTATTGGGTAATGGTTGAACAAATTGTGATATGTATTTGATGGAAAACTATTTTTCTATTAGAAATCAGAAGGGATGGGATTTCAGAGAAGCCTGGAAAAACTATATCTTGTTCCTGAGGGAGATGAGGGAATCAGATCATTGTAAATCTTAACATTTGCTATCTCTAAAATTGTCGTTCTTCCTTAAGGACATATTCTTTTGTTGTCTCAACACAATCAATTTTGATCCAAAGATATCATAGACACAAATGTAAAGATAATCAAATTGTCTTCCTTTGGAGAGGAGGGGAGAGAGAAGAGAGGGAGGGGAATATTTTAAATTCAAAATTTTGCAAAAAATGATTGGTAGAAACTGCTATTATATATAATTGTAATATAATTTAAATATTTATGCAATATAATATAAAGATGAGCTCTGGCCACCAGCCAAATTAAACATGTAGTGCTGTATAATTTCAGATAAAAATAAAAAAATATGTAATTAATGAGCTAACAATTTAAAAAATACTTAACAAAATACAAATTTATTTCTTTTGATATCCATGCTTGGCCCAATTTTGAGATCTTATATCTAACGTGACCTACAAAATTTTCTTTCATCTGACATTGACAAAATACTTTTTCCATTCATCCAGGCTTGAGCAAGTAAACCTAATCTTCTAAATACCAGTTCTTTTTTTATAGCAATCTTTCATTCTTATGAAATATTTTATCTTATTTCCATTTTGTTCTATGAATTCTAATTAAAAATTAGAAATAAGAAAGTGAAGAATTTTAAAAGATATTGACTCTCACATTAAGAATATCTTAACATCAAGTAGTGTCCATTAATTTTATAGACAACAAACTGTTCATATAGATTGTCCCTAAATTATTTTTCCCATTTTAACAGAAGAGGGGAAAAAGGCATATTCAGAGATATTAGTGTTACTTGTAATCATTTCCATGAAAAGGATGCTCCTAAGCTCCAGAGGAACTTAAGGCACATTCCTGATATCCAACTGTGTGCATAATGACATGGAGTATACACCATGCCATTAAACCCAAAGGAGGTAGAAGCCCTAATTAATAGATACAAATGTGACTTTCATTATCTTGTTACCAGCAGTTGCCAGCAGGGTATATTTGAAAGCATATTAACTCAACTCCATTCTGTTAACTATAGAATATATTTTTGATCTTTCCTTGATGTGATTATTTCTATCTAGAATGAAAATATATTTGTATAAAAGAATTAACAATGATAATACTTAATTTTCTTATCTGAATAATTCCAGGATGCATTTTAAAGTATTTATTACACTGTAGCCTCTAGGGATACAAAAATAAAATATCATTTTAAAGACCCTTAGGATCATCATAGCCTTTTAGGAGAAAATCACATGTATGTAATACTTCAAAAAATGAAAAAACAGTGACACAACTATAGACAAGAAAGTGTCCCTATTGCAAGTAGTAGATGAATTGAGTCTTAGAAAGAAGGCACAGAGAGGGGCAAAGCCAAGATGGCAGTGTGAAAGCATCATTTCCCAGGAAATCCTTCCCTTCAAAACTCCAAAAGCAACAAATTATGACTCTAGCCAAAATTTAAAGGGACAGGAATTACAGAAAGACTGAGTGATACATTTTTCTATTCCAAGATAAATTAGAATTTCTGCAAGAAAGGTGTATTTCATCAGGACCAGGAGTTGGAAAAAGCCCTAGTCACAGCATTGCGGCATAACGGCTTAAAGGGGTGGGGAGAGAATTCTGCTAACACCAGAATGAGTATGGAGTGAGAGAGCACTGACTGCAGAACCTGGAGAAAGCAGCCTGCACCCACATAGCACAGCCCGCAGATGGGAAAGGGGGTCAGGGAAGATTGCAGAAATTTCTCTGTTTTCCTTTGGGGTAGGAGTCAGCTGTTTCACCACTCTCAGATTCAGGTTGCAGTTTGGGCTTCCATAATAATTAGCCAATCAGCACTCTGCCTTACAGCTCTAGGGCAGAGGGAAGTGTGGTGGTCATCTACATATCAAAGCACAGGCAAGAAAGGATAAGATCTTGGAGGAATGAAGGTCCCAGTGAGGTATCTCCCTCCCTCCCTCCAGAAATCCCCAAAACCTTGGAAGTGCTGTAAATTATTCTTAGGCTGAGGAAATGAGTAAGTACATAAGAATCTGACCATAGAGAATTATTTTAGTCCCATGGAATATCAAAACACATACTCAGATGATGATAAAATCAAAGCTTCCATATCCAAAACCTCCAAGAGAAATAGAAAATGGACTTAGACTATGGATGAGCTCAAAAAAGACTTTGAAAAGCAATTAAGGGAAGAGGAAGAAAAACTGGGAGGAGAAATGAGAGTAATGCAGAAAAAAATCATGAAAACCAAATCAAAAGCTTGCTGAAAGAAATACAAAGAAATACTGAAGAAAATAATATGTTAAAAACCAGTTTAGGACTAATGGAAAAAGCAAAACAAAGGACAAATGAGGATGAGAATGCCTTAAAAAGCAGAATTGGACAGCTGGGTAAGGAGATAAAAAAGAGGAAGAATAGAGTGGAAGTACAGCTAGTAAATGCTCCGGTGGGAAAATTACTGAAGTAACTTCACTGGAGGACTTAAGATAAAGAAAGAAACTCACCACAGAGAGACCAAGCCATTGGAATCTTAACACAGACTGAAGTGTATTTTTTCCTCTCTCACTCACTATTCTCGAGTTTATGTTTAATCTCATAACAAAATTATTTTAATGATAGTAATATATTAATACTCACTTGTGAAAAAATTAAAAAATAATTAAGACAATATAAAAAAGAAGGCATATATCCTAGCTAGGAGATGCAACTTTTGTAAAAGCCTGAAGACTGAATTTTAAATACAGAAGCAGCCACTAGGTTGCTTTCAGTGAAACAAAAAACGAACTGGCTGGAGGAAGATGTTTCAAGAGTTCTGAATGACAAGCCCAGTTACATATCTTTCATCTTATGGGTAATCAGGAGTTACTGAAGGTTCCCAAGAGGGATTAAATGGGAATATTACTACATTAGAAATATTATTTTAGCAGTTAAATGCATAAATGAATTGGTGATTGAAGAGACAAGAAACCAGAAGGTCAAAACCCCCAGGCAAGAGGTAGCAAGTATTTCAAAAAAAGTTATGTATACATGAATGGGAAAAGAGATATAATCCAAATAGGTAGTCTAGAAAGCATAGACTTTATAATTCATTAGATATAGGAGTTCAGAAAGAACAAGAAGTTAAAGATGATTCTGAGTGTGTGAGTATGGAGAATGTTTAAATTTTTGGTGGACAATAATGTAGACTGTAAGATATCAATGATATATCAGATTGTATATATTCAACTGATAAAATAAGGATAATATGATGCAAACTCATTTTTATATCCACATTAACAGTTAAATGCTAAATGAGAAATATAATTCAAAAGTAGTTTGTTCTACATAACCTTCTATAGATTGAATATATTTCTTTTGTCAATACAAGTATTCAAGGGTATGGGAAATAATGGCTTAAATCCCCACTACAACAATATTGTAGGACTTTTGCAAGGATAACATTTATCACAGAAAAATATTGAGTTCAATGGTATGAATAAAAACGAAAGACATAGATAAAATGTTTAATAAACATTTATATTCAAGTATTATTCTACAAGAATCAGAGTGAGATATTTGAGTGTGAACAATTTAGATTATTTTTCTTAATGTCTTTGAAGTTACATGAGATAACTGCAGGTCAGTGATGTTCAATGGCAGAATCTGGCATGGTTAAATAATGTATTGAAAACCTATGAATTGACATTCTATTTGACTCATATTATCCTACAGTCCAACTGATCAGAACCTGCTAATGAAAAAACAGAAGATCATAAGAATGAACAACAGTTAAGAACAAAGCGATCTAAAAATAGTGCCAAAATGTCAATAATATAAACTGATCTAATTCACCAATACACACATGGGAGTTAAGAATAAATTCCAGAGACCTATATAATGTATTTTTTTTGCAGCTGGAAGGGAATGGAGACTTTAGTATGGTCCCCCCATTAATTAATTAATTAATTAATTAATTAATTAATTTGCTTATTTGTTTATTTATTTATTTATTCTTATTTTGTATAATTTTTTATACATTACAAAAATATTCTTGTTAAAGAGTAAACATAATACCCCCACCACCAAAAAAATGTAGACCCATATGAATGATAAAGTAAAAGTCAGAGAAAAAAAATTAAAACAACAACAGTAATATAATAATAATAATGATAATGATAATGATAATGATAATAATAATAATAATAATAATAATAATAATAATAATAATAATAATAGTTGGTATGGCCAGGTGGTGCAGTGGACAGAGCACTGGCCCTGAAGCCAGGAACACCTAAGCCCAAATCCAGCCCCAGACACCCAACAATCACCTGGCTGTGTGACCCCGTGCAAGCCACCCCAACCCCATTGCTTTGCAGAAAAAAATAAAATAAATAAACCCAAAATAAAATAGTAATAATAATAATAATAATAATAATAATAATAGTAGTAGTAGTAGTAGTAGTAGTAGTAGTAGTAGTAGTAGGGGCAGCTGGGTGGCAGACAGAGCACTGGCCCTTGAGCCAGGAGCACCTGGGCCTAAATCTGGCCTCAGATACCCAGCTATGCAGCCCCAGGAAGGCCACCCAGCCCCATTTGTCCTGCAACCCCCACAAAAAAAAATAATAAAAAATGTACTTTAGTCTGTGTTCCAACACCACCAGCTCTGTTGCGGGTGGATCACATTCTTTACAATAAGTCCATCACAAAAGTAACTTCCATATTTTTCCACCATTGCCATTGCTGAATGCAACTCCCTCCATTCACACTTTTACATTACTATGTACTCTATTTTCTCTCTCCTCTCACTCTATCTCTGCTGTAGGGTAGCTGAGTGGCACAGCAGTCAGATCCCCGGGCCTGAGGCCAAGAGGCCCCATGCTCACATACCACCCTTTAGGCCCAGCATCCACCCGGCCCTATAGTCCTGGACAGGCCATCCAATCCCAGTCCCCTGCAAGAAGTAAAAATGAAAATGTGTTATATCTGACCACTCTCCTCTCATGGTCCATCCTTTCCTCCATCACTCACATCCCCCCTTCCCCCTGTCACCCTTCTCTCCTTCTTACTCCAGATGTCTATACCCCATTGAGTATATATGCTGTTTTCTCTCCTAGCCATCTCTGATGAGAGCAAAGATTTCCTCATTACCCCTTGCCTTCTCCCCTTCCATATCATTGCAATAGCTCATTGTAATAAAGAAAAATGTTATTATATGAAATATCTTACCCTATTCTTCCTCTCTTTTTCCTTTCCTTCCATTACATTCCCCTTTTATCTAGTGAATCCATTTTTACACCACAATATATCTTCAAATTTAATTTTCTCCTGTGCTTCATCTATAAAAGCTCCTTCTACCTGCTCTATTAAATGGGAAGTTTCATATGAATATTAGAAGTATCATTTTTCTATACAGGAAAATTTTTAGTTCATCAGCATCATTAAGTCCCTCATAATTTCCCCTTTTCCTCCACTTTCTATGCTTCACCTGAGACCTGTGTTTGAAGATCAAACCTTCTGTTCAGCTCTGGCCATTCCAACAGTAATATTTGAAATTCCTCTGGTTCATTGAAAGACCACCTTTTTACCATGGAAGAGGATGTTCAGTTTTGTTGGGTAGTTGATTCTTGGTTGCATTCTAAGCTCTTTTGCCTTTTCAGAATATTGTATTCCAAGCCCTATGAGTTTTTAATGTAGTTGCTGCTAAGTCCTGTTTGATCCTGACTGCACCTCCACAATATTTGAATTGTGTCCTTCTGGCTGCTTGTAATATTTTCTCTTTGACTTGGGAGTTCTGGAACTTGGCTATAACATTCCTAGGGATTGCTTTATTGGGGGGGGATCTCTTTCTTGGGGAGATCAGTAGGATATCAGCGCAATTTTCCTGTAGTAATTCTTTGAAAATGATGTCAAGGCTCTTTTCCTGGTCATGAATTTCAGGCATTTCAATAATTTTTAAAATATCTTTACTAAATCCGTTTTCCATATCAGTTGCTTTTTCAATGAGATGTTTCATATTTTCTTCTAATTTTTCATTCTTTTGGTTTTGAAGTATTGTGTCCCTATTTCTCGTAAAATCAGCAATCTCCCTCATTTCCATTCTTTGTCTGAAGGATTTGTTTTCCTCAGAGAGCTTTCTTATCTCTTTTTCCAGCTGGTCAATTCTGCTTTTTAAAGCATTCTTTTCCTCAATAACTTTTTGAACTGTTTTATCCATTTGACTTATGCTAGTTTTTAACCTGTTGCTTTCTTCAGCATTTTTTGAATCTCCTTGACTAAGCTGCTGACTTCTTTTTCATGTTTTTTCCTGCACCTCTCTCATTTCTTTCCCCAATTTTTCTTCTCTCTCTCTCACTTGATTTTCAGTCTTTTTTTGACCTCTGTCATAGCCTGACCCCAATTTCTGTTTTTCTTGTAGTCTTTAGATGCAGTAGCTTGTGCTTCCTCATCTTCGGAATGAGTGCTTTGATCCATATTGGGATCACAGGCAAAGTATTTCTCAATGGTGTTCCTTTTTTTTCCCCTCCTTATGCATTTTTCCAGCCTATGCCTGGCTTTGGCATGCTTCCTAAGCTTTTGAATATTATTGGGACACCCCTCCACAAGGATCTACTTGTGTGAGGCTCTGTCTTCACTCCTGGTCTGTGAATGACCACAAGTGCACCCCTCTGCTGTGGGACTAAGGTGGGGGGGCTGCTGTTCTATGGGGAGCCTAGACTGCTATCAGGATCTGAATGTGGTCAGAATCTCAGAGTCCTGTTCCAGGGACAGAGGATAGAGCTTGGCTGTCTCTATTCATTCCCCTCCCTAGGCTCAGCACTCATGTCCTGGGGACTCCTGCTTATAGGCTTCTGCTTCTGGTTCCTGGATCTGGGCTGCAGAGACCACAGTACTCCTTATGTGCCCTGAGGGCTGAGCTTCATGTGCTAGCTCTGGCAGAGGTCCCCCTCCTGATCCCCCAAGTTGTGCCTGCTGCTCTCCAGAGTATAGGTCAAGAAGCTGCCCTCACTGCTGTGAGCCATGGTTCCCAGTTCCCTGGGGCTGCCTCCAGGAGGCTGAAGTTCCTTTGCTCTGGTGGGCTACTCCTCCAGCCCCAAGGAGTGGAGCCTTTCCGCTCTTTTCCAGGTTACTGCATGTTGGAGAACTGCCTCACTGCATCCCTTTGTGGATTCTGTCTCTTGAAAATTTAAGAGTCCTTAGATTATAAGTTTTGAGTGAGAGTACCTGAGAGACACTCCTCTCCTGTCACCATCTTGGCTCTGTCCCAAGTTCCTTTCTTTTAAAGGAAAATAAGACTCAGAAAGGAAAATGGATTTTTAGAGGATCACACTAAAAAACTTAAACTCTTCAGTCTCCCAGTCCAGTGATTTTTCTACCACCATTATCTTCTCTTGTATGAAAATTCATTACCTGATATAAAAATAATAAAAAGAATAATGTGCTTTGCTTCTATATCACTTCATCCTTCATTTGCATTTAGGTATGCTGCTTTTAAGTAAGAAAGAGAGTATGATAAGTATATCAGTCTCACAATCTCTCCTCTCAGTATCAAATGAAAGTAACATGCTAACTTCTTCATTTTCCTATTTTTCAGACCTGCCTATTGGGTTGGATACTGTGAAAGCAAAGACAAAATGTTACATACTACCCTGCCACCAAGGAGCTTACATTATTTGGGGAGCAATGACCTATACAAAGAAGACTATATAAATTAAAGAATATATAAAAATTATTAGAATGAACGCAAAATAATTTTTGCCTAGGTAGAGAGTGGAGAATTAAAAGATGTTCTAGTTCAGGTTTCTGGTAAGGTAGATATGTTTGAAAATAGAGAGAGAGAGAGAGATAGGAGTGTGTTTATTAGAATAAAGAAAATGAAGATAATTTTCAAAAAAGTTTAAAAGGTAATTAGGGGATTAGTTATAATGTTCAACAGTTCAAAAGAAACTAAAGAGAATAGCTTCTTCTTACTTGATCTGCAATTGATCTTAGGTGTCATTAGAAGGTGTGGTATAAGGGAGTGAGCCAGTCAGAATTCAGTCAGAATTGTACTTTTGTAAATCACATTTAGATATTTATAAATGAATGGGAGAGAGAAGGACAAAGACATTAACAAATTATTGTTGATGTTTAGGAGAAACGTTATGACTAGAACTGATGTGGGCTATGTGAAGGGACATAAGGAAAAAGGAGTGAGCAATGTTTCAGAGTCAAAATTAATAAGATTTTGTAACTGAATAAAGAGAGAGAGAGAGAGAGAGAGAGAGAGAGAGAGAGAGAGAGAGAGAGAGAGATTGCTTGGGAATAGCAAGTAGGTGAAAATAAATATTATGTGAAAAATATAAATAAATCCAGTGAATGTGGGATCTTTCACTAAAAGAATGGAATTAAAAAAAATAGGGTTTTTGGTGAAAATATAGTTCTGTTTTGAAAAATATTGAATGACACATTTCTTTGATATGTAGTTTTTCAATTTATTCCATTATTTTCATCCATTTGTACATGCATATTTTCAAGGTACAAAATTTCCTTCCACCTTCCCTTCCCATTCCCCTAGCATTAGCAGCAGGTTAATATTGCACATATATATTTTATTAAACATGTTTATAGATTTGTATTAGTTATTTTGGGTATGAAGAAATAGGATTAATCTGATTCTGGAGGGTTGGTTTGTCTGTGTGTGTGTTTGTGTGTCTTTGTGTGTGTATGGTTTTGTTTTCTTTTATTTTTCTTTCTCTGGATGTGATTAACAATGAATAGCCAGTCTAACACAGTTGTCCTAGATATTTGAACTGCTGAGAGGAGTTGCTTCCATCAAATTTGTTGTTCCACAATGTTTTTGTTGATGTTTACATTTTTCTCTTGGTTCTACTCACTTTGCAGATCCCTTAAGTCATTTCATGCTTCTCTAGAGTCTGACCATTTATGGTTTCTTATAGAACAATAGTCTCCCATAGTATTTGTGCTTAGCCATTAAACAACTAATGGACATCCCTTCAATTACCAATTCTTTGCCACTACAAAAAGGACTGCTATACGTATTTTGGAACATGTAGGACTTTCCCCTTTTTTTATTTCTTCTAGATTTGATACTATGAACTATTTTATTGCTCCTTGGACATAGTCCCAAATTGCTCTCAAGAAAGGTTTGATGCATTCATAATTCCACCAACAATGTAGCAATGTCTCAATCCTCCCACAACTTCTCCAACATCGATCATGTTCCCTTTCAAATCTTGACCAAGCCAATAGGTGTTAAATGATACCTCTTTGATCTTTTAATTTGCATTTCTCTAATCTATAGTGATTTGGAGCATTTTTATATGATCATATATAACTGTAATTTCTTCATTTGAAAACCATCTGTTCATATCTTTTGACCACTTATCAAATTGCGAATGACTAGTGACTTTATATTTTTGATGTAAATCTCTATATATTTTAGAAATGAGACTTTTATCAGAACTCCTATTTGTGAAGATTGTTTCCCATCTTTATGATTTCCTTTTGATTTTGGCAGCATTGACATTTATTAGTGCAAAACTTTTTAAAATTTAGCATATTCAAAATCATTCATTTTGCAGTTTATGATATGCTCTGTTTCTTGTTTGGTCATAATTTTATCCCATTTCCATAGATCTGATAGAGTATTTCTTGGTCTATTAATTTATTTATGGTAATGCTCTTTATGTCTGAATCCTGTACCTATTTTGATCTTAGTTTGGTATAAGGAGTGAGATGTGGTTCTATGCCTAGTTTTTGCCATACTGTTTCTAGTTTTTGCAACATTTTTTGTCAAATAGTGAGTTTTTTATCCCAGAAGCTGATGTTTTTGGTCACAGCACCTATTTACTGCATGTTCTTTAGAATCTATCCTAATCCATTAATCCATTACTATATTTCTGAACCAGTACCAGGCTATTTTGATAACTGCTGCTTTATAGTATAGTTTTAGAACTGGTAGAGCTAGATCACCTTCCTTTACTTTATCTTTTTTTCTTCTGTTCCTTTATTATTCTTGACATTTTGTTGCTCCAGATGAATGTTGTTATTATTTTTTCTAGCTCAATAAAGTAGTTATTTTGTAGTTTTATTGGTATGGCACTGAATAAGTAATAATTTAATTTGGGTACAATGGTCATTTTTATTATATTATCTCGACCTACCCATGAGCATGTGGTATTTTTTCGAATTATTTAGATCTGACATTTGTCATAGAAGTGCGTTATAATTTTGGTTATACAGTTTCTGGGTTTGCCTTGGGAGGTAAATTCCCAAGTATTTGATGTTTTCTATACTTATTTTAAATGGAATTTCTCTTTCTATCTCTTGTCTAGGGCTGGTTGTTCATATATAGAAATGCTGATGATTTATATGGCTTTATTTTATATCCTGCTACTTTGTTGAATTTGTGAATTGTTTCAAGCAATTTTTAGGTGATTTTCTCGGGTTCTCTAAGTATGCTATCATGTCATCTGCAAAGAGAGAAAGCTTTGCTTCCTCATTGACAATTCAGATTCCTTTAATTTCTTTTTCTTCTCTTATTGCTTTAACTATCATTTCTACTACTGTATTGAATAGTAGTGGTAATGATGGGCATCCTTGTTTCACCCCTGATTTTATTGGAAATTCTCTGTTTTTATTTCCATTGCATGCATCTATTTATGGTTTAATATAGGAAACTGTTCAATATTTTAAGGAAAACTCCATTTATTCCTGAATTTTCTAGTGTTTTTAATAGGAAGGGATGTTGTTCTTTATTTTTTTATTTTTTATTTTTTTTATTAAAGAGATTATTTGAGTTTTACAATTTCCCCCGAATCTCACTCCCCCCCCCCCCAGGAAAGCAATCTCTCAGTCTTTACTCGGTTTCCATGTTGCACATTGATCCAAATTGAATGTGATGAGAGAGAAATCATATCCTTAAGGAAGAGACAAGAAGTCTAAGAGATAACAATATCAGACAATAAGATATCTGTTTTTTTTCTAAATTAAAGGGAATAGTGCTGGAACTTTATTCAAACTTCATGGCTCTTTATCTGGATACAGATGACACACTACTTTGCAAACAGCCCAAAATTGTTCCTGATTGTTGCACTGATTGAATGAGCAAGTGCTTCAAGGTTGAACATCACCCACATGTTACTATTAAGGTACACAGTGTTTTTCTGGTTCTGCTCATCTCACTCTACATCAATTCATACAAATCCCTCCAGGCTTCCCTGAAATCCCATCCCTCCTGCTTTCTAACAGAACAATAGTGTTACATGACATACATATACTACAGTTTGCTAAGTCATTCCCAAACTGAAGGACATTTATTTGATTTCCAGTTCTTTGCCACCACAAACAGGGCTGCTATAAATATTTTTTACAAGTGATGTTTATACCCTTTTTCATCATCTCTTCAGTGTATAGACCCAGTAGTGCTATTGCTGGGTGAAAGGGTATGCTCATTTTTGTTGCCCTTTGGATGTAGTTCCAAATTTCTCTCTAGAAAGGTTGGATGAGTTCACAGCTCCACCAACAGTGTAATAGTGTCCCAGATTTCCCACAACCCTTCCAACAATAATCATTATCTTTTCTGGTCATATTGGCCTAACTGAGAGGCATGAGGTGGCACCTCAGAGAAGCTTTCATTTGCATTTCTCGGATAATTAATGATTTAGAGCAATTTTTCCTATGACTATAGATTGCTTTGATCTCCTCATTTGTAAATTGCCTTTGCATATCCTTTGACCATTTGTCAATTGGGGAATGACTTTTTGTTTTAAAAATATGACTCAGTTCTCTGTATATTTTAGAAATCAGTCCTTTGTCAGAATCATTAGTTGTAAAGATTGTTTCCCAGTTTACTATATTTCTTTTGACCTTGGTTACAGTGGCTTTATCTGTGCAAAAGCTTTTTAATTTAATGTAATGAAAATCATCTGATTGGTTTTTGGTAATGCTCTCCAACTCTTCCTTAGTCATAAGCTGCTCCCCCTTCCATAGATCTGACAGGTAAACTAGTCCTTGATCTTCTAATTTTCTTATAGTATTGTTTTTTATGTCTAAGTGCTCTAACCATTTGGAACTTATCTTGCTAAAGGGTATGAGTTGTTGGTCTAATCAAAGCTTCCTCCATACTAAATTCCAATTTTCCCAGCAGTTTTTATAGAAGAGGGAGGTTTTATCCAAATAGCTGGACTCTTAGGGTATATCAAACAGCAGATTACTATGATCATCTCCTGTTTTTGCACCCAGTCTATTCCACTGTTCCACCACTCTATTTCTTAGCCAATACCAAACAGTTTTGATGACTGATACTTTATAATATAATTTTAGATCAGGTAGGGCTAAGCCACATTCTTTCGCACTTTTTTCATTAAGCTCCTGGAAATTCTTGACTTTTTATTTCTCCATATGAATTTACTTACAATTTTTTCTAACTCATTAAATTAAATTTTTTAGAATTTTGATTAGTAAGGCACTAAAAAGAGTTTATTTTGGTAGAATTGTCATTTTAATTATATTAGCTCTACCTATCCACGAGCAGTAGATATTTGCTCAGTTATTTAAATCTGATTTAATTTGTGTGAGAAGTGTTTTATAATTGTTTTCAAGAAGATTCTGAGTCTGTCTTGGCAAATAGACTCCTAATTATTTATATTGTCTAAGGTTACTTTGAATGGGATTTCTCTTTCTAGCTCTTCCTGCTGTATCTTGCTAGACATATATAGAAAAGTTGAGGATTTATGAGGGTTTATTTTATAACCTGCAACTTTGCTAAAATTGCTAATTGTTTCCAGTAGTTTTTTGGATGATTTCTTGGGATTCTCTGGGTAGACCACCATGTCATCTGAAAAGAGTGAGTTTTGTCTCTTCCTTCCCAGTTCTAATTCCTTTAATTTCTTTTTCTTTATATAATTGCTGAAGCTAACATTGCTAATACGATATTGAATAGTAATGGTGGTGATAATAGGCACACTTGTTTCACCCCTGATCTTACTGGGAATGGCTCTAGCCTCTCCCCATTGAATATAATGCTTGTTGATGGTTTCAGATATATACTGCTAATTATTCTAAGGAACAATCCATTTATCCCTACACTCTCTAGTGTTTTTAGTAGGAATGAATGCTGTATTTTGTCAAAAGCTTTTCAGCATCTATTGATATGATCATATAATTTCTGATAGGTTTGTTGCTGTTATAATTGAATATAATTAGTATATTCAATCCTGAATTCCTGGGATAAATCCTACTTGATCAGAATGTATTACAGATCCTATCAGAATGTAGTGATAACATGTATTCATTTTGCTAAGATTTTATTAAAGATTTTTGCATCTGTATTCATCAGGGAGATAGGTCTATGATTTTCTTTCTCTATTTTAACTCCTCTGGGTTTATGCAGCACCATATTTGTTTCATAGAAAGAGTTAGGCAGAGTTACATCTTTCCCTATTTTTCCAAAGAGTTTATATAGAAGGAACCACTTGTTCCTTAAATATTTGGTAGAATTTATTTGTAAATCCATCAGGCTGTGGAGGTATTTTCTTAGGGAGTTCAATGATGGATTGTTGAATTCCTTTTTCTGAGATAGGGTTGTTTAGGTATGTAATCTTCACTTCATTTAACCTGGGCAACTTATATGTTTGTAAATATTCATCCATTTCACTTAGAATATCAAATTTAATGGTATAGAGTTGGGCAAAATAATTTCAAGTTATTACTTTAATTTCCTCCTCATTGGTGGTGAGTTCACCTTTTTCATTTATGATACTAGCAATTTGATTTTCTCCTTTCTTTTTGTAATCAACTTACCAGAGGTTTATCAATTTTAATGATTTTTTTCATAATGCCAACTTTTGGTTTTATTTATTAATTCAATAGTATTTTTGCTTTCAATTTTATTAATTTCTCCTTTAAAACTTTAGAATTTCTAATTTGATATTAATTGGAGATTTTTGATTTGTTCTTTCTCTAATTATTTTAGTTGCATGTTTAGTTCATTGATTTCCTCTTTCTCCAATTTATTCATGTAAGCATTGAAAGCTATAATATATCCCCTGAGAGCCTTTTTTAGTGAATTCCATAGGTTTTGGTGTGTTGTTTCATTATTATCATTATCTAGTATAAAATGGTTAGTTCTTTCTATAATTAGGGTTTTGATCCACTCATTCTTTAAAATGAGGTTATTCAGTTTCCAATTGTTTGTGGGTCTATATCTCCTTGGCCCAACATTGCATGTGACTTTTATTACATTGTAATCTGAGAAAGATATATTCACTATTTCTGCCTTTCTGTGGTTGTTCATTAGGTTTTTATTCTAGTACATGGTCAATTTTTGTATAATTTCCATGAACTGCAAAGAAAAAGCTATATTCCTTTCTATCCCCATTCAATTTCCTCCAAAAATATGCCATATCTAGTTTTGCTAACAATCTATTTACCTCCTTAACTTCTTTCTTCTTTATTTTATGATTCGATTTATCTAGATCTGAGAGTGGGAAGTTGAGGTCTCCCACTAGTAGAGTTTTGCTCTTTATGTCTTCCTGCAGTTCTTTCAGCTTCTCCTCTAAGAATTTGTATGGTGTCCCATTGGGTGCATATATTTTATATATATATATATATATATATATATATATACATACATATATATATATATGTATATATACATATATATATAATCATTTTTGAAATAATTTTATTGTCTATGGTAACTTAGGAGGATAAAGTTTACTTCCTTATCTCTTTTAATGCTATTTATTTTTGCTGCTGCTTTGTCTGAGATAAGGATTGCTATCCCTGCTTTTTTTTACTTCAGCTGAAGCAAAGTATATTTTGCTCCAACCTTTTACCTTTACTCTATATGTATCTCTCTGCTTCAAATGCATTTCTTGTAAGCAGCATATTGTAGGATTCTGGTTTTTAATCCACTCTGCTATTCACTTACGTTTTAAGGGAAAGTTCATCCCATTCACATTCCAAGTTATGATTACTATTTCTTTATTGCCCTCCATGCTTAATTCCCTTTATTTGTATTTTCCCCTTCCCCCCATTTATCCCCATTCCCCAGTATTTTGTTTCTGAATCCCACCTCCTTCAGGGTGTTTGCCCTCCTATATCACCCCCTCCCCCTTTCTTTCCCCTTTTCCTTTTTCCTTTTTCCCTTCCCTTCCTTTGGTTAGTTTCCTGTTTTCCCTCACTGCCCCTCCATTTCTCCATCCCCCCCTCACCTTTTCTCCTTTTAATATTTGAAAGGTTAGATGTTTTTCTAAGTTAATTGAGTATGTGTGTAAGTTGTCTTTAAGCCAAGTCTGATGAGAAGAAGATTCAGGTGTTTCTCTTCTCCTTCCTTCTTCTCCTCTATTAGCATAGGTATTTTGCACCTCTTAGTGTAATGAGATTTAACCCATTCAATCCCCTCCCTCCTCCCATCTCCTTCCTGTCCCCCTTTTTAAAGGAGGTAGTGTTTTTTAGAACATTCTATCTGAGTTATAGAAAATTTGGAGCATCAGTCTCTTCCAGCTAAGTACATTCTATTTAATAGAGTTAAAATTCTTGAGAGTTATTAGAGTCTTTCTCCCAAGTGGGGTTAAAGCCAGTTATATATTATTGGCTAGCACTCTCATTGATAGGTCATAAATGTCTGTCACTTCTGGCTAGGTATATTCTCTCTGTTAGAGTTACATTTCTCAAGATTTATGAGAATCTTTTTCCCCATCCTGGAATTTATCCAGTTTCAACTTATTGGATAGCATTGTTTTTCCTTTTACCGACCCCTCTTCATGTGTCTCTTGAACCTCCTGTTTGATGTCCAAATTTTCTATTTAGCTCTGGTCTTTTCCTCAGGAATTTTTGGAATTCTTCCATTTTATTAAATATCCATCTTTTTCCCTGGAAGAGAATGCTTAGCTTTCTGGGATAGTGGGTTTTTGGCTGCATTCCAAGCTCCCTTGCTTTTCAAAATAGCTCATTCCAGGCCCTTTGATCCCTTAATGTTGATGCACCAAGGTCCTTCATAATCCTTACTGTGATTCCCTGTTATTTAAATTGTTTGTTTCTGCATACTTGGAGGATTTTTCTCTTTTATCTGATAGTTCTGGAATTTGGCCACAACATTCCTTGGTGTTTTCATTTTAGGATCTTTTTCTGGAGGGGATCAATGTGTTCTTTCAATAACTACTTTGTCTTCTGGTTCCATGATATCAGGGATGTTTTCCATCACTATATCTTGTAATATTAAGTCCAAGCTTTTTTTCTTCAATGTTTTCAGGAAGTCCAATAATTTTCAGGTTGTTCCTCCTCGACCTATTGTCAAGGTCATCTATTAAGGCAATTGTATGATTTTTGTTAGTTTTTATAGTGATATGTTTAATTATGTTGAATGTTTTCCTAATATATACCATTTCTGTGTACCTGGTATAAATCCTACTTGATCATGGTTTATTACCCTAGTAATAATTTGCTGTAGTCTCATTGCTAAAATTTTATTTAGTTTTTTGCATCAATATTAATTTGGGAGACTGGTCTATATTTTCCTTTGTTCTGGTTCTTCCTGTTATAGGAATGAAATATAGTATTTAGAATAGATAATTTGCCCTTGGCAATATGAAAATTGATTTTTTTAGTTCTGGAATAGGGGTATGAATTCATAAAAAAGCTAATCAGTTAAGTAATAACTATCTATTAGAGTACCTACAATGATGTAGGCATTATGCAATAATATGGAGCATAAAAACAAAATTAAATAATTCTTACCTTCAAGGTGCTTCTATAAGTCAAGAAAGCATGCACTCACATAAGTATATAAAATAATTTCATTATAATATTGAGTGCAATGCAATAAAAATTGGTTCTCGTAAATCAACATGTGAGCTTAAAACCTGAAAGAAAGAGAAAGCAAGAGAGACAGACAGACACACACACACAGACAAACACACACACACACATAAAGAAAGAGAGAGAGAGAGAGAGAGAGAGAGAGACAGACAGACAGACAGACAGACAGAGAGACAGAGAGTCAGGGAGACAGAGAGACAGAGAGTAAGAGAGAGATAGAAAAATGAAGAGAGACAAAACAAAGAAAGACAGAGATAGAGATTGATAAAGATATTGAGAGAGGAAAAGAAAGGGGACCCAAGATTTAGCCTTACAGTTCACTGAAACTTTTCACATCATAAGTGGTTGATGATCACATGGAGATCAATTTAGGAGAAGAATTAAAAGAACAATCATTGTCACAAAAACATTTAGAGAAAAAATAAACAAATACTCTAAACAAAAATCCCTCCTAAAGAAGATGGATATCCAAGTTGAGATAGTTCTCAACAGAAAGAGATGGTACACGGGTCAAGAATGAAGCTTAAGAAAGGGTCCTTATGAAGTTGGAAAAATTAGAGAGCACTGGTAAAGTTAGAAAGGAATAGAATTTCTTCGGTAATGACCCAGAAATCTAGTTTTCACTCAGGAGAGATTTAGGATAATAATTTAATAGATGATAGAATTGAATTAGTTATTTCAAGATAGGACAGTTCATGTCTGAAGAAAAAGATAGTAAACACAGATAAAAATACTAATGGTAACATTGCAATATGATGTGTGCCAGAGTTTTATACTGCATGAGATAAGATGAGGGCAAAGTCACTTCTAGTTGGCAAATATATGGTAGAGAAGAAGGAAAGTGAGGGAGAGAGGGAGGGAGGAAGGAAGGAAAGAAGGGAGGAAGGAGGTGGGAGGGAGGGAATGAAAGATGGGAACAGAGTCAGAGAGAACAATTAATTGGAAATTCTGTAATTTACAAAAATACAGTAATTTACAAAAAATAACTGAATTGAAAGAGTGGAATAAAACCATGGATATAATGAGGCTGGGATGAGTTTGGGACAGGTTGATTTTATGAAATTTAATATGCATTTGGTTTGAGATTTTTAATAAGGATTGATGGTTAAGAGAGAGTTTAGAATTGGATATATCAGGGGGAACCTAGGTGGTGCATTGGATAGAGCACTCCTCCTGGAGTCAGGAGAGCCTGAGTTCAAATCCAGCCACCGACACTTAGTAATTGCATTGCTGTGTGACCTTGGGCAAGTCACTTAGCCCTATTGCCTTAAATAAATTTAAAAAATTAATTTCACAAATTTGATTGTTTCTTGCTTGGAGATGATAATTTAGCTTTTGATATATGATGAGTCTACTTAACGAAATAGTATGGAAGGAGAGGAGAAAGGACCAAAGTCAGGCTTAGGGAAGATCCACAGTTAGTCAGTATGAACTAAAAGAAGAGACCTATTAGAAAGAATCAAAAATATGCAGGAACAGGATGACTTTCATATTATCCTTGTTCTTTTATCTACTATTTTATTTGCCCTTAATTACTTTCAGTGATATCCCAGAAATTGATGACATTTTATTCAATTGTATTTCACAAAACAATAAATTTAAAAGAAAGCTATACAACAGCTTACAAGTCCAAGAATTGTTCTATTTGAATTCTCTAAAAATAAAACAAGAACAAGATCACAATGATGGTGTCAGTGATGGTAACATTTATTTCAAATAATAAAACCTTCCAAACATATGGTGCTTTAAGTTTTGGAAAATATTTTATATTTGATTTCAAAAGGACTGAAGATATCATTTATCCAATTAGTCACATTTACCAGGAGAAGAAACTGAGAATCATAGAAATTAATTTATTTATCTAAAGTGGCAAAAAGGGGAGGTGATTCAAACCTGAATGTATTAATTCAAAATCTAAGGTAATCTATCACACCTCACTCCATTCACTATCTTAATCTGAAGAGTCCTTTGAGTCCTTTTTAAGTGTTAATTCCTAATAAAAACAAAGGAATGTCAAACTTCCTCTCTGTCTGTCCTCTGTCTCTTTCTTCCTATCTAATGGTCATTCACTCAAGTGGAGGTTAATATATTCTAATTCACAAAGCATGCTTTCCTTTTTTCAATTTAGAACCTTTAAGATTATTGATTTGCCTCAAACTAAAAGACAAAAATAGAAAGCAACTCCTTGTAGGGATACCTAACAGTTCATGTTTTGGGCTTTACATTTTCAAAGGTTTATCTATGATTTTCTATCAAAATAAAATTCCTGAAATTATTTTAGGAGAGCAAAATATATTTTCTTCTTGCTTTTATAGTCCATAGTTACAATGGAAAGCATGAAAAAGATTTCTCCCTGAGGCCAAATCATGACAAATTTCTGAAAACTGATGAAATTTTCAGAGTTATAAACACATAAAAATAATGATATAAGGTACATCATTTTCCATCTGTAACTACACCTGTCACTGTACATAACAGTTCTAATGAATGGGCTTCCCCTGAGCCTTGTGGAAAATGAGCTGTGATTCTCATGAGACATTCTCAGTGAGTGGAAATTTAAAATATTTCTGTATTTTTGTGTCTAAATGCAGTATTGCATTTTGTTCCATTATCGTTGACCTACATCTCCATCATCATTTACAAAAACAATCATTGATTAACAACAATGTACTAGACACTAAAATTTAGTGCTACAGATGAAGTGCAGTACAATTGTTGTCCAGTAGACAGAATATTATCACACCATTATTATGTCCTATTTTCATTCCTCTAATTCAAATCATTGTGGTCATCACATGTATGTGATATTCAAATGGAAGCCAGTAAACATAATTCATGACTAATTGTAGATGATAGTTGAGGCACCACGGTTTGAACAATATTTGGAGCTGTTAGTGAGGATGAACTGGCTTCCAATACTAACTCTGAAAGGAATTATCTGTTTAAATCTTGGTAAGTGACTTAACTGAAGTATATCCTTCAGTCACAATGGGAAGCTCTCATGTTGAAATCAGAGTTTGTCAGTTATGGAGGACACATTCAGTAATGCAGGACAACTGAATTTTTTGAATACTTGAAAAAAATGTATATCTATGCATATATATGTGATGTCAGTCATGTATGTATATATATATATATATATGTATATGTAAATGTTTGTATCTCAGTCTATAGAGATAGTTTTATATATATATATATATATATGAAACAGTCATAAAAATTATAGATCAATCTTCTTAATATTGATGCAAAAATCTTAAATAAAACTTTAGCAATGTCACTTCAGCAACGTATTGTATGAATGATATACCATGACAATATAGTATTTATACCAGGTAGGCAAGGACAATTCGACATTAGGAAAACACTCAACATAACTAAACATATCAATAGCAAAACCAACAGAAATCATATGATTATATCAATAGATGCTGAAAAAAACCTTTGAGAAAATACAGCATTCCTTCCTATTATAAAACACTAGAAAGTTTAGGAATAAATGGAGATTCCTTAAAATAATAAATACTATCTATATAAAACCATCAACAAATAATATATATATATATATATATATACATATATATATAATGGGAATGGGACATTTAAAATGCAATCAGGAGGAAACAAGTATGCCTGTTACAAGCATTGCTATTCAATATAGTATTAGAAATGTTAACTATAGCAATACGAGAAGAAAAAAGAAGTTGAAAGAATCAGAATTGACATTGGGGAAGAAAAGCTTGCACTCTGCAGATTGTATGATAGCATACTTATAGAACCCAAGAAAATTCTCTAAAAAGCTCCTTGAAACAATTAACAAATTCAGTAAATTAGCAGGATTTATAAAATATACAAAACAAAACCACATTTTCTCAAGAGCAAGAGATAGAAAGAGAAATTCTATTTAAAATAACTCTAGACCACAACAAATATTTGGGAATCTACTTCCCAATACAAACCCATAATCTGAATGACAGCAAATATAAAACACTTTCTCACCCAAATAAAATCAGATTTAAAAAATATGAAAAAATGTCACATGCCCATGGTTAGGTTGAGCTAATATAATAAAAATGATAATTCTACCCAAATTAAAATGCTTATTCAGTGCCATATCAATCAAACTACCAAAATAACTATTTTACTGACCTAGAAAAAATAATCACAAAATTCATCTAGAGCAGCAAAAGGTCAAGAATATCAAGGGAACCAATGAAAATAAAATGTAAAGGAAGGTGGCCTAGCTCTAGAGATTTAAAACTTTACTATAAAGTGGCAATTCTCAAAACTGCCTGGTACTGGTTAAGAAAAAGAGTGAAAAATGAGTGGATTAGGAAAGGTTCAACAGAAATCACAATAAGTGACTACAGCAATCTGCTATTTGATAAACCCAATATATCAGCTTCTGGGATAAAAACTCACTATTTGACAAAAATTGTTTAGAAAACTACAAAATAGTATGGCAAAACTACATTAAAATCCACATCTCACTCCCTATACCAAAATAAGTCTAAAATGAATACAGGATTTAGACATAAAGAGTGAACATAGATACCTTAATAGAACAAGAAATAATCTATCTATTAGAACTATGGAAAGGGGATACATCTATTATCAAACAAGAATTAGAGCATATTATAAAGTGAAAAGTGAATGATTTTAACTATGTTAAATTTAAAATGTTTTGCACTAATAAAATCAAATTAGAAGGAAAGCAGAAATTTGAAAAAAATTCTTCACCATTAGGATTTATGATAAACGTCTCATTTCTAAAATATATAGAGAATTGCATCAAATTCATAAAGTCACAAGTCATTCTTCAATTGATAAATGGTGAAAGGATAAGAACAGAAAATTTTACAATGCAGACATTAAACTTAAATACAGTCATATGAAAAAATGTTCCAAATCACTATAGATTAGAGAAATGCAAATTAAAATAACAAAGAAGTGTCATCTAACACTATAAGATTGGCCAAGATGAGAAAGTGAAAAATGATCAATGTTGGAGAGGTTGTGGGAGGACTGGGACATTGATGCTTTGCTTGTGATATTTTAAATGGATCCAACCTTTCTGGAAAGCAACATGGAACAATGCCCAAAGACCAAGAAAACTGTTATAATCCTTTATCCCAGCAATTCCAATTCTAGGTCTATATCTAGAAAAAATTATTTAAAAAATGAAGTCCTACATATTACAAAATATTAATAGCAGTCCTTTTTGTAGTGGCAAATAATTGGAAATTGAGAGGATGCCCATCAATAGGGAATGGCTAAACAAGTTATGGCATATTAATACTATGTGATATTATTGTTCCATAGGAAAACTATAATTGGTAAAACTCTAGAGAAGCATGGAATGACTTGCACGATATGCTGAGAAAAGGGAGTAGAACCAAGAAAACAATTTACAAATTAGCAATACCATTGTGAGAAGATCAACCTTGATGGAAACAGGTCCTCCTAGCAGTTCAGAGAGCTAGGACCATTGTATTATCACAACTATTGACAATGTTATCCTCATCCAGAGGGGAGGAAAAAACAAAAGCAAAGACAAAGAAAACCAACCTTCAGAATCTTATGAACACTGTTTAACAATTATCTCCTATTTTCACTTAATCCTAATGCCTGATAGTGAAAATAACTAAACTGTAAACATGTCTTTCAAAAATATGTACATGCAATACTAACCTAACTGCTCACCACTGATGGGGGTGGGTGGGAAGGGAGACTGGAAGTAAATTTTTAACTTAAAAATATACATGTGCATATGGATGAAAATAAATAAATTAAAAACCCTTGATAATACTTTTAAAACTAATACATATATAGATATATATATATATATAGTCATATGAGAATTTATTGTAACTTCATATAAAATGGGTTGATTCTTCCATTACAAAACTATTTAAAAAACTAAGTTTAATCAAAATCCTAGTTTCTTTTCTGTATGACCTTTGACATCTCATTTAAATTCTTTGAGTCTGAAATTTGATCTCTAAAACTATAAGTGGTTTGGACAAGATGACCCTTAAAATTAATCAAAACTTACAGTGAGAGGAATTTCAGGCTTTAGTATTTTCAGAAAGAAATCTGAAATATTGTAATTGATCTCTGAACTTCTAAAACCAATAATTCTACTAAGGATATGTTATAGCATAAGGTCAAAGATCATCATGGTAAGATCAATGATAAATGGCAATAATTGTAAAGCTAATGTTTTAGCTTTCTAAGTATTAAATACCCTTCCTTTAAGTACCCTTAACTGTACCATTATTAAAGTTTAGAAGTAGTTGAATTAAAAAGGTCACTGTACTTAGAATCAGGGCAAATGGTTTTAAATTTTATTAGACAACTTACTATCTAATGTGATATTATTTTAATAATAATAATAACTTTTATTGATGTAGTTCTTTAACATTTTCAAAGTATCTAATTTTTTCACAGCAACCCTGGGTGTTAGAGGCTATTAACCCCATTTTGAAGATGAAGAAACTGAGGTTAATTGACTTTTTTAGAGTTATTCAATCAGCTAGCATCTGAGACCACATTTGACCCCAGTAATTTTTTACTCTACATTGTTCACTGAGGCATCTAGTCACTTTACCTTTGTTGGCTTCGGACTACTGATATAAGAAAAAAGATTTTTGACTGTTTGGTCTCTAAATTCACTTCTACCTGGCATTCTCACTCTAGCCTCTGAGTAAAGACATTTACTTAATGGTATTCCCTGAGTTTTAACCATTCCTATCCAATCAAGGTAGAAGTATATTAATATATCTGGAATATTAGGTTAGATTGATTGCTGCTAATCTATCTGTACTCCCCTTTAAGTGGAAATCAATTAATTTTAAGAATATCTGTGTTCTTAAATTCCAAAGCAGATTAAGCCCAGCCTCTGTTAGTAAACTGCATGATGAGAATGAAAGATTTTAAAAATTCCCTTTATAAACAGACATAATATAACAGAAAACCCCTACCACAAGCTGGGGGTGACAATGACAAAGTCAGTAAGCCTTCTCTCATTAAATCATAACCATTATTGATCAAGAAAATGCCTTGAAATTAGGGCAGAATATGTCATAACATTTCTTTCAAATAGTTAACAGTAATATTCCCAATTTGGACAAGAATTTGGCCCAATTTAGACAAGACACAACTATACAGTTTAAATATAGTATGTTGAATATATATATATATATATATATAATATATATACATATATTTAAAAAGTGGTTGATTAGAGACTAATTAACTTGTTTCATTAGTTGCAACTTACAGATAAATTAGCTGGCAGCTTAAGAAATCAATATCTGAAATTATTTTTCTCTTGAGTGTTAGAGAAGCAAAGGGGGAAATGGAATGATTTTGGTTCATACTATTGATTTAAAATAGTAAATTTCATTGAAAATCATGTATTTTAAATTTTATACCCATTTTTTCAGAGAAATATTTTCAAATGTGGCTGCTCCTATAAAACTACATTTACTCAAAAACAGTTGTTTTTTTCATGAAAAATAAGAAAATTTGGAGGAGAAGGATCTTGGAATTGAACCAGCATGGTATGAATAATGTCATGGTATCACCCCTATGCTCACTGACCTGAAACTAAGTTAGCATTACTAGTTTTAATTATCTTGTCCTTTGAGTTTATAATACTTCAAACTTTTTGTATAAAAACATGCCTAAAAATGTTGAATTACTAATTCCTATGGGGGGCATTAATCTATAGCACATACAACTTAGAATGAATTTTAATGGAATATTTTAGCTTTCCGCTCAAAGAGCATTCAAAATATACAGTTCTCAAAGGTGTAGTAAACATTTTTAGCTGATAGTAACAACAGTTCTATTATATATTAGCTGATAATACTATTAATAATTCTACTATTGACTACCATATCTAATTTTGGGGATATTTCTTACTTCATTGAAACTTTCAGATATTCAACATGGAGACAAAAAGGGTTCCTTTGACAGAATATAGGAAATCATGCCTAGATGAATGTTTCCCAGATGTGACTTCCACCATTGTTTACTCAGCTGCATTCAGTTTTTTTTGCAGTGAGATATATTACTTTTTTGTCTTTTTTCATTTTTTAAAAAAAATTGCTTAACTCCTACTTGGTGTCTCATAGAATCATTAGTTTCAACTTCTCTTTGTTTTTTATTTTGTTTTGCTTTACTTTTTTGAAAGACAAATGGGATTATGTGACTCCAGCTGTAATATTTAAGGACTTATTTTTTTCAGTTAGTTTTTTAGCTCTTTTATCATTTGTTCAGGTTAATATTGAACATATACATATGTGTTAAATGTGTTAACAGATGAGATATTTTCAGTATGCGTAATTAGAATTAAGAGAAAGAAATACATGACAGATATATTTTTTAAAAGAGTGAATTTAAGTTATGTTAGATTCTGAAGGATTTTTTTGTTTCGTTTTTTTTTTTTTTTTCCTTCCGGATGAGGATTGCATTGTCCATAACCAGTCTAATAGGGTTGTCCTAGACCTCTGAACTGCTTGAGAGGAACTTCATGCATTAGTGTTGATCATCTCACAATGTTGTTGTTGTTTAAGTTTTTATTTTATATTATTACAATAATCTTGTTATGAGAGTAAACATAAAAACCCCTCCCTCCCAAGAAGATGAGAAGAACCATGTACTACAGTATGTCTTCACATTCCAATGCCTCTGTCTGTGGGGTGAGTTGCCTTCTTTGTCATAAGTCCACCAGAGAAGTTGCTTCAATATTTCTCCCACATTTGATATTACCAGCTTCATTTATGTCCACTGCAGTCCTCCACACTCCTTTCATCCTGCTCCTGTCCAAAACATTTGTTGTGTCTGAATACCCTTTGCTACAATCTTCCATCACTTCTATCCCTCATCCCTCCCCTTCCTAGCCCCCATTATGCCTTCTCCAATCCCTTTCTTCTCATTTTTCTCTAGGGTAAGATAGCTTTCTATACACTATTAAGTGTGTGTATATTATTTCCTCTCTGAGCCATTTCTGATGAGAATGAAGGCTTACTCATTCCCCCCTTACCTTACCCCATTCCACTCCTTTGAAAAAGCTTTTTCTTGACTCTTATGTGAAATATTTTAGTCTCTTCTTCCTCTCATTTCTCTTCCTCCCACTGATTCCTTTTATCACCCATTGATTCCAGATTTTTACTATATTATACCATTATATTATACTCCTTCCTTGCCCTGTCTATATATGCTCCTACTAACAGCTCTTATAAATGAGAAAGTCCATATGACTTATCAATATCTTCTTCCCATGCAGGAATAGAAATAGTTCAACATCAGTCATACCTTCTATGGTTCACCAAAGTCCTGTACTTGAAGATCAAACTTTCTTTTAAGCTCTGGTTGTTTCAACAGGAAAGTTTCTGGGTAGCTGATTCTTGATTGTAAAACAAGATCTTTTGCCTTCCAGAATATCATGTTCCAATCCCTATGACTCCTTAATGTAAATGCTACCAGATCCTGTGTAATATTGACTCTAGAGCCATGGTAGATGAATTGTTTGTTTCAGGCGGCTTTTAGTATTTTCTCTTTGACTTGGGAGTTGGGAATTTGGCTATAATATTCCTGGAAGTTTTTCTTTTGTAATTTCTTTCAGGAGGTGATCAGGAGAATTCCCTAAATTTCTATCTTACCCACTGCTTCTAGGATCTCAGGACAATTTTGCTGTATTATTTCTTTAAAAATGAAATCTAGAGTCTTAGGAGCTCTCTGATAAAATTCATCAGCTAAGGATTCTAACTAAACTTTCGAGAGACGGACCCCACAAAGGGATGCAGTGAGGCAGTTCTCTTACTCAAGGTAACCTGGAAAAGAGCAGAAAGGCTCTGCTCCCTGGAGTCAGAGGGGTGGGTGGCCCGCCAGAACGAAAGAACTTCAGCCTCCTGGAGGCAGCCCCAGGGAGCTGGAAGCCGCAGCTCACAGCAGCGAGGGAGTCTCCTGAGCTGCACCCCGGGGAGCATTGGGCACAAAGTGGGGGAACAGCGGGGACCTCTGCCAGAGCGAACACATGGAGCCCAGCCCTCAGGGAACACAGCCAGCAGGTGGTCTTTCCTCAGCCCAGATCCAGAAACAGAAGCAGGTGGAGCAGGTTAGCAGGAGCCCCCAGGGTATGAGCCCATTGAGCTGAAGGAGGGGAGTGAAGAGAGAAAGACTGCAGAGCTCTGTCCTCTGCCCCTGGAACAGGACTCTGGGACTCTGACCACATTCAAATCCTGATCCCAGTCTAGGCCCCCCCCCCCATAGAAAAACAGGGCCCCCCCACCTTGGCCCCGTGGCAGAGAGGGGTGCTTATGTTCATTCACAGACCAGGAGGGAGGACAGAACCTCACACAATGAGACCCTTGTGGGAGTGCCCCAAAAGCTCAGGAAGCACCCCCCAAAAAAACAAACTTAGGCTGGGAAAATGAACAAGCAAAGAAACAAGAGGAAGACTATTGAGAAATATTTTACAAATGAGCCTAAGAAGTATCAAAATACTCAGTCTGAAGATGAGGAAGCATAAGCTCCTGCATCTAAGGACTCCATGAAAAACAGAAACTGGGCTCAGGCTATGATAGAGCTCAAAAAAAACTTTCAAAATTAAATGAGGGAGTTGGAAGAAAAACTAGGAAAAGAAAGGAGAGAGATGCAGGAAAAAACATGAAAACGAAGTCAGCAGCTTAGTCAAGGAAATCCAAAAAAATGCTGAAGAAAATAGCATGCTAAAAAACAGCTTAGGTCAAATGGATAAAACAGTTCAAAAAGTTATTGAGGAGAAGAATGCTTTAAAAAGAAAAATTGGCCAGATGGAAAAAGAGATAAGAAAACTCTTTGAGGAGAACAAATCCTTCAGACAAAGAATAGAATTCAGGGAGATCGATGAATTTACCAGAAATCAGGAAGCAATACTTCAAAACCAAAAAAAAAAATGAAAAATCAGAAGAAAATGTGAAATATCTCATTGAAAAAACAACTGATATGGAAGACAGACTTAGGAAAGATAATTTGAAAATTAGTGGAATACCTGAAAGTCATGATCAGGAAAAGAGCCTTGACATCATTTTCAAAGAATTACTACAGGAAAATTGCCCTGATATTCTAGAAGCAGAGGGCAAAATAGAAATGGAGAGAATCCACCGATCCCCCTGAGAAAGAGATCCCAAAAAACCAACCCCCAGGAATATTATAGCCAAGTTCCAGAACTCCCAAGTCAAAGAGAAAATATTACAAGCAGCCAGAAGGACACAGTTCAAATATCATGGAGCTGCAGTCAGGATCACACAGGACTTAGCAGCAGCTACATTGGAAGCTCATAGGGCTTGGAATACAATATACCAGACTGCAAAAGAGCTCAGAATGCAGCCAAGAATGTACTACCCAGCAAGGCTGAATGTCCTCTTCCAGGGAAAAAGATGGACTTTCAATAAACCAGGGGAATTTCAAAGGTTCCTTTTGGAATGGCCAGAGCTGAACAGAAGGTTTGATCTTCAGATACAGGACTTAGGTGAAGCATGGACATTGGAGGAGAGTGGGGAAATATGAAGGACTTAATGAGGATGAACTGCATGTATAGAAAAATGATACTGATAATATGCATATGAACCATCTCAGTTAATAGTGCAGATAGAGGGAGCTTTTATAGTTGAAGCACAGGAGAAAGCTGAATTCGAAGATAAAATATGGTGTAAAAATGGAGTCAGTAGGAAAAAAGGGAAATGGAATGGGAGAAAGAAAAAGGAGAGGGGGAATAGTTCAAGATATTTCACATAATAAGATTTTTTTATTACAATGAGCTATTGCAATGATATGGAAGGGGGGAGGCAAGGGGAATGAGGGAACCTTTGCTCTCATCAGAGATGACTAGGAGAGGAAACAGCAAATATACTCAATGGGGTATAGACAACTGGAATAAGAAGGAGGAGGGAGCAGGGGGAAGGGGTGGGGATGTGAATAAAGGAGGAGAGGATGGACCATGGGGGGACAGTGGTCATATATAACACATTTTCTTTTTTACTTCTTGCAATGGCTGGGATTGGATGACCTGCCCAGGACCATAGGGCCAGGTGGATTCTGGGCCTAAGGGGTGGTATGGGGCCTGAGGGCTTCTTGGCCCCAGGACCCAGGATCTGTCTGCTGCGCCACTCAGTGACCCTACAGCAGAATCAGAGTGAAAGGAGAGAGAAAATATAGTACATGGTAGAGGAGAAATAGGAAAGGAGGGAGTTGAGATCAGCAATGGCAAAGGTGGAAATATATGGAAGTAACTTTTGTGATGGACTTATCATAAAGAATATGATCCACCCATGACAGAGTTGATGGTGTTGGAACAAAGACTGAAGAACATTTCTTGTTATTATTATTTGGGGGGAGGGTGCAGGGCAAGTGGGGCTGGGTGGCCTGCCTGGGGCCACATAGCAGGGTGATCTTTGGGTGTCTGGGGCCGGATTCGGACCCAGGTGCTCCTGGCTCAAGTGCCAATGCTCTGTCTGCCACCTCTACTATTATTACTATTTTATTTTTGGGGGTCTTTTTTTTCCTTCTTTTTGGGTTTTACAGGGCAGTGGGTATCTGGTGGCTTGCATGTCACATGGCTGGGTGATTATTGGGTTTACGAGGCTGGATATGGACTCAGGTGCTTGTGGCTCCAGACCTGGTGCTTAGTCCATTGCACCACCTGGCCATACCTACAATTATTACTATTACTATTATAATTTTTAATTTTAATTTTTTTTTCTCTCCCCTTTACTTTTTCGCCCAAGCAAGTCTATCTATATTCATGGGGGGAGGGGTATTTCATTTACTTGTAAACAAGTATATTTTATTAATGTAAATAAACATTTGTACAAAATGAGAATAAAAAATAAATTTAAAAAAATGAATTCTAGTCTCTTTTCTTGGTTATGACTTTCAGGTAGGCCAATAATTTTTAAATTATTTCTCCTGAATCTGTTTTCAAGGTCAGTTGCTTTTCCAATGAGAATTCACATTTTCTTCTAATTTTTGGCTTTTTTTTAAAGATTTTTATTTCTTCTTAATTTCTCTCAAAGAAATCAACTTCTTTTACTTCCATTCTGCAATTGAAGGAGTTATTTTCCTAAGAGAGCTTTTTTTATCTCCTTTCCCAGTTCGCTGATTCTGCTTTTTAAGGCATTCTTCTCCTTGTTGGGCTGTTTTTCTTTTTCCATTTCACCTTATCTAGTTTTTAAACATTATTTTCTTCAGTATTTTTGTTTTTTTTTCACTATATTGCTTATTTGGTTTTCATGATTTATCTTTATAAATCTCATTTCTTCTCCCAATTTTTCCTCTACCTCCCTTAATTGCTTTTCAAAGTCATTTTTTATCTCATTCATATCCTGAGCCCACTTTCTATTTCTATTAGAGGCTTTGGATACAGAAACTTCGAGCTTGTCGTCTTCTGAATCTTCCAAGGAACCAAAGTAATTTTCTATGGTCATATTCTTCTTTTCCTGTTGTTTGCTCATTTCCTCAGCCTAAGCCTGATTTACCACACTTTCAAGGATTTGGGGGGGAGGTTGGGACACCCCACTGGGACCTTTATTTCTTCAAGGTCTTATGCTCTCTTGCCTGTGCTTTGATATGTAGACGACCACAGGCCCTCCCCTCTTCCCTGAAACTGTGAGGAGGATCCCTGCTCATCTATCTTTGTATGGAAGCCCATCCTGTAACCTGCATCTGAGTATGGGCAAACAACTGAGTCCTGATCCAAGGCGAGCAGAGAGATTTCTGCAATCTCCCCCTACCCCCTTACTGCCTATTGGCTGTACTCTGGCTTCCCCTATTCCCACTACCAGTTCTCACTGCAGGACTCTTCTGAGGCCATTACTATCACACTCTGGTGCAACAGAGTTCTCTCATTGCTCCTTCAAGCTGTTCCTAATGATCCCTGGGCTGTACTGCTCTGCAGCTGCAGCTTTTGTTCCAACCCCCTGTCCCAGTGAAACACACCTTTTATGTGGAACTTCTAAATTGTATTGGACTAGGAAATTGTATCATTCAGTCTTTCTGTGGGTCCTACTTCTCTAAATTTTGGCTACAGTCATAATTTCACAGCTTTTAGAGTTTTGGGTGTAGCCAGGTTCAGGGAATTTCTGCCTTCATACTTCTGTCTTGCCCTTGACACTTTGGTTCACACAATGATGTTATTAATGTGCAGAATGTTCTGTTGGTTGCGCTCCCTTTGTCCAGCATCAGACCCTGTAATTCATTCTATGTTTCTAAGAGACTGTCCATTTATGGTTACTTATAGAACAATAGTATTCAATAATGTTCATATACCATAACTTGTTCAACCATTCCCCAATTGATGGACATCCCTTCAATTTCCAATTCTTTGCCATGATAAAAAGAGATGCTATGAATACTTTGGAGTAAGTGGGACTTTTCTTATTTATAATGCTTTCTTCTGGATACAGGCCTAGAATTGGAATTGCTGGGTCAAATGATATGATCAGTTTTATTGCTCTTTGGACAAAGTTCCCTATTGTTCTCCAGAATGGTTGGATCAGTTCACGCTAACAATGCATTAATACCTGTTTCTCCTGCCTCTGCAACATTGATTGCTGTCCCTTTTTGTCATCTTAGTCAATCTGATAGCTGTGAGGTGATACCTCATTGTTGCTTTATTTTGCATATCTCTAATCGATAATGATTTGGAACATTTTTGCAAATGATGAGAGATAATTTTAATTTCTTCATTTGAAAACTTTCTATTAAATATTCTTTGACCATTTATCAATTTGAGAATGGCTTGTAAGCTTAATAAGTTTGATATAGTTCCCTATATATTTTAGCAATGATACCTTTATTAGAACTCCTAGTTGTGAAGATTGTTTCCCAACTTCCTGCTTTCCTTGTAATTTTGGCAGTATTGATTTTATTATTGGAAAATCATTTTAATTTACAAAATCATCAACTTTGCCATTTATTATGTACTCTGTTTCTCTCCTTTGCTTTTCAGAATTTCTAATTTGGTATTTAATGGGGGATTTAAAAAATGTGTATTTAAGAGAAAGGTGTTAAGTGACTTGCCCAATATCAGACAGCTAGGCAATTATTAAGTGTCTAGGTCCAGATTTAAACTCAAATCTTCCTGACTCCAGGGTTGGTGTTCTATCCAATCACTGCTCCACCTAGTTGCCCCTAATTGGGGATCTTTAATTTGTATTGTTTTTAGCTTTTTTAGTTGCATACCCAATTCGTCAATCTTTTCTTTCTCTATTTTATTTATATAAGCATTAAGAGATATAGTTTCCCTTCAAAACTACCTTGTCTGCATCTCACAAATTTTGGCATGATGACTCATTGTTATCATTTAATTGAACATAATAATTCATTGTTTCTATTATTTACTCTTTGATCCACTCATAATGTAAAATTAAGTTATATAATTGCCAATTAATTTTTGGTCATGTATCTATTGATTCTCTTGGCTGAAAATCAAGTTTTTTGCTCAACTATGGTCTATTCATCAGGAAATTTTGGAAGTTATCTATTTTATTAAATATTCTTCTATTGTCCCTGGATAGGTACACTCAATTTTGCTTGGTTCTTTGTTGTAAACCAAATTCTCTTGCCTTCTGGAATACCATATTCCAGGCCATTTTATCCTTTAATTTTAATTCAGCCCGGTCCTTTTTAATCCTGACTATGGATCCTCACTATTTCAGTTACTTCTTTCTGACCATTTGCAAGATTTTCTCCTTGATCTGATAATATTCTTTGGCATTTTCATTTTGATATCCCTTTAAGTAGGTGATCTGTGGGTTTTCTTAATTAGTATCTTGCCCTCTGGCTTCAGGATATCGAGGTAGCTCTTTGATATTTCTAAATGAATGCTATCCATGCTCTATTACTAATGAGTTATTTCATATGTTTCTCTATTTTTTAAATTTTGATTTGGTTTTACAGATTTTTGCGGTATCATGGAGTCATTTGCTTCTACTAGTCACAGTCTATTCTTCAAGGAGTGTTTTTCATGAGTTAGTTCTTTTACCTTCCTTTTCATTTGATCCATTCTATTTTTAAAGGAATAGCCATCTTTTCCCATTTGTCCAATTGCATTTTTGAAAGAATTATTTTCTTTTAGCTTTTGACCCATTATATTTTAAAGTATTCATTTTCTTCTGCCATTCTTTTCTGAGTTAGTGTTTTGCTCATCTTTTACCACATGGTAACTTTCAATAGACCCTACATCTCTCTGACCTTTATTATTCATTTTGGAATTTATTACCTATCCCAGAGGTCTTGTGTTTGGGTAGGGGATTTCTTGCAGGTCTTTGGTGTTGAGAAGCCTAGAGGTTTGCACACTGATGTTAGGAACTCGGGGTGGGGGGAAGGGGGGTTGTTAGTGGATTGGTTAAAAAAAGCCAGAGGTCTTTCTCTGGACTACCTGAAGATGTCATCTATCAAATCTCTGGACTGTTATGAACAGTGGAAATGCCTATGGATATCTCTGCTCCCACAGTTGAGAATCTCTGATTAATTCCTGTCTCACCCTACCATTGGTGAACTGGGTCTCTTATGCATGTCCTGGGCCTCTTATGTATGTCCTGGGCACAACTATGACTTCCTCCCCACCATAAAAAACCCTGCTTGAAGACTTTCCACCCTGTTCTTTTGTGGGTTCTGCTGCTCCAACATCTAAGAGACTTGATTAATGCCATGTCTGAGGGAAACCCAGAAAAGTTTAACAAAGTTCTTGGTTTCTCTCTGGCGTCTTGTCTGGATGTCCTTACTTCAGATTTCTTGGGAATTTATGCTTTGGAATCTCTTTCAGCATTTAATTGGCATGTTGTTTTCATTTAATTTTACCCTCTATCTGAAGAACATCAGATCATTTTTTCTTGATGACTCTGCACTTTTTTGATAACATCTTTCATGTAGTTCAATAATTATTAAATTATCTTTCCTCAGTCTATTTTCAGATCAGTTGTTTTTCCCATGATATATTTAACATTTCTCCCTATTTTATGTCCTTTGACTTTATTTAAATTGATTCTTGATGTATCATAGAGTATTTAGCTTACTTTTCCCAATTCTATATTTTAAGGAATTATATTTATCAGTGAGCTTTTTTTTTACCTCCTTTTTCCATTTGGACAATTCTACTGTTTCAGTTCTTTTTTCAGTTAATTTTTGTACATTGTTTTTGCATATTGCAAATTTGTTTTTAATAATGTTTGTGCTTCTTACATAAATACTTGGATTATTCAGTTTTTCTTTAATATTATACTTTTTACTGAATTTTTGTGCTTCCTTTAGCAAGTTCTTGGCATTTTCCCCCTAATTTCCTTTTATCACTCACATTTATTTCCCATTATTCCTTTTTCATATTTCATTTTTTTCAATTTGTTTTTGATTTCTTTCATTAATCCTTTGTTTATGATAATCTAATTCGCAGTTGTCTTTGATGCTTTCGATTTTGCATTTTTCATTTTGTTGCCTTCTAAGTATATCTTTTGTATTTTCCTGTAAGCATAGTAATTTTCTAAGATCACATTCTTTTTTCAAGATTTATCCTTTCATAAGCCTATTTGTTAATGTTTAACTTCAAGCTAAATCTGAGTTATGTTACCAGGTTTGAGAGGGAAATATTCAATTGTTTCCAAAACTAGTTATAGAAAGATTTATATGTGTTCAGTGATTCCAAGTTAGCCTAATCTAAAGAGAGATTTTCTTTGCTAGTCTCCTGCCTTTTGTACTGATATGAAGGTCCACAATCTTTTTCACCCTGGAATTGTGACCAGGGTCACATTTCTCTGTGATAACAAGCTAGTGCTCCTCCTTACTCTAGAAATGGAATCCAAGTTTGACAGAGTCCAGTGCCTTTTGCTAGCAAAGGGATTTCATTAATATTCTTTTGACCACCAATATGTGAGTTGAACCCACTAGAAACCATTGCTGCTGATTCAATTGAGCCTACTGGCCTATTGAATTGTGATCTGCTGCGGTTCCACCTTTGTCTTGCCTTGTTTTGGATAGTCCTCCATTCTTACACCTTTGCACTAGACTTTTTTTAGGTTTTTGCAAGGCAAATGGGGTGGCTTTCCCAAGGCCACACAGCTAGGTAATTATTAAGTGTCTGAGACCAGATTTGAACCCAGGTACTCCTGACTTCAAGGCCGTTGCTTTATTCACTACACCACCTAGCCACCCTAGAATTTTTTATTTTTTAACCAAACTTCTAGGATGTCTTGGACTTGAAAATTGATTAAACTTATCTTTTTTTTCTGTTTCTTCCAAGCCAAAATTAATTTTGAGGCATAATTTTGACACAGTTTCAAGTGAAATTTGGAAAAGCTCAGGTAAGCCTCTGACTTGACTCTTTTTATTTTAGTTGTTTTTTTTTTTTTTTGCAAGGCAAACGGGGTTAAGTGGTGCCACCTAGCCGCCCCTGCTCTACTCTTTAGACTGCTACTTCATGTGCCCTTTAATGTTTGGTAATGCAAAATAAAGTTTTAATCATTCCACTCAATTTCCATCAGTCATAAACTCCTTTCCACCTCTTATCACTCTGTAAAGTCTATATTCACTTAAGTTCTCTCTTCGCAACATAATTGCTAAAAATAGTTGACAAATGAGTGCAAAATAAATATAAAAAATCATATCTAAATCACACCTATACTACTTTCTGGGAATACAAATTTTTATAAGTTACAACATTTCTTTAAACTTCTCTTTCCTTTTCTAAAAATAAATGTAAGTACTGCACAAGTTTCCTTTTATTTCTGAAAATAGGGAATGAGAAATTACATTGGTAGTAGAATATAAATAAGTGTAATCTAGATAAGTAGAATTCTACATGAATAGAATCTAAATGATATGATGTTCTAGAGGATAAAGGTGCTTGGGTTAGCTGAACTGGGTCCAGGTAGAATTGAACAACACTCTATTATCAGGTCAAAATTGCATATATGTGGGAAATTTAACTGAATTTTCACTTGAAACTTAGAAATTCATTAGTAATCTGATGTATATAAAAGATTTATTCTTTCCAAATCTGAAAGGCAGTGAGTCCTATGATCTATCAACTAGCACTAATTATTAAGCTAAGCATCTCTTCTATTTTCTATCCATCACTTGTTACAATAAAACTACCTTGAAAAAAAATTTCATGGTTTCCCTATTGCACATGGATTTAACAATCATTCTGCAAAAAAAGATGAAATTGTTCTCTGAGTGACATAAAAAAAGAAAAGAATAGGTTAACACAATCAGCCAGATTTATTATAAAAATCAAAATCAGATGAGTGGAAAAAAATCCAAGAGTTGGAAATATTGTTTGTGAAGTTACTCATGATGCTCAGTGGATGAGTTTATATCATGTTATTATGAGAATAGTTAAGCATGAAGTATTCTATTGAGTCTAAGTATGAGATTTGGTCGTCTCATTCCTTTTTCCTCCTCATTTCTCTTGTTTTCCTTTCCCCTTTCTTCTTTTTTCTTTCTCCTTTCCCCTTCTCTTCCTACTTCTCCTCATTTTTATTTTCTCCCTATATCCTCTTTGAATCACAACAAACCTGGAAGCTGAAACATGGAGAAACTATAATTGGTGAGATTGAGAATTGAATGTTTTCTTTTATTGCTGTTGGTGAATTATTTAATGCATGCACCTTTACTGAATACTTTCTATATATAGATACATGATGACTGTGACAAATTGGAACTATCCTTTACTTCTAGGAGCTTGCCGTTCTACCCATAATCTGAAGGTCCCTAATAGTAAAGTTTCTTTGGAAAGGTCACTACGTACTCTATCAGATGGGATTCTGACTTAGGGTTCAGTTTAGTCATAATATAATCACAAATTATCTATGAGGCGGCCTTATTTATAATAGTATTTACTAGTATATTGAATAATTTGTACATGCTTTTGAAAATAATTGTTTAATACACAAATTCATGAAAACTTATAAATTTGAAATATTAAAATGGTTTCACTTCCAATATCTGCAATAGAACACTAAATAGAGTATTATCCCATTTATTTAAGTAGGTAAGCCAGATGACAAGCATTTATTCAGTACTTATTATGTATCAGTCATGTACTATATTCTGCAGATAAAAAGCAAAGCGAAATCACCATGTCTGCCCTCAAAGAGAACACATTTCAATGCATATAGAAGTGAATTTAAGAAAACTCCCTTTGCTTCTTTTATTCCTTTCATCTCTCCTCTTTTTAAGAATAAAAGAGTATTCTGAGTCTCTTAATTTTCTTCTATTTTACAACTTTGTTATAATAAAGTTAAGCTATATTTTATTTTAATAGGCCACATGTGGCTATACCATCTAGATATTAAATCACTCCTGTAAAAGTGAGGTGTGACTATCAATTATTTTTTCTTAGTATTAATTGGCTTAAAACTTGACAGAATGAATTCTGGCCAAGATGGCAGAGAGAGAAGTCAGGCACGGTATTAAGTTCTCCTGGTTTTCCTTCAGAAATAACATCAATCAAATCCTCTTAATAGAATGTAAGTCCACAAGAACCTAGGAGAACATCTAGCAACAAGGTCTGTTCCAGCGAAGCAAGGGTGAGCCAGGGGCAGAGAGTTACAGAGTCAGTAGAGGGATAGGGGTTCAGCACAGGGACTAATCTGAGAACAACAAAGGAGACACTCGTTATATGTGCAATCCGTACAGAAGTCTACTGTGTGGGACAGGAGAGCTCCAGTGCAAAAGCTAATCTTTGATCCAGTCAGTTCAGCTGGCCTGGAAGACCAAGGCTGTGAGCCCTCATGTTTTCAGTGACCCTATTACTATGGGAGAAAGAGACTTTCCCAGAATAAAATCAGTAACAACCCACCCCCACCCCATGTATCAAAACTCATGTGTGGGCTGCAGATCCCCCCCCCCCAGTACTGATTGATGATTAAGGAGACTAACTATATAGTACAAGGCCATAGCTCACATTGTTCAAGGATAACCCAGATCCCACTTGGCCCACTATCCCCCCCATGCCTATGGAGTGGGCCAGTAACCATGGTCACACTCTCCAGAAAACAACTGACTGACATCCCCTACTGGCCCACCCACTTTGTTTTCCTACGATCAATGGGCAAATCTTCTAGGGATTTCAGCATCAAAAGTCTGTGAACCAACCCCTACCCTAATACAGGTTCCTAGGAAATTGATGAAAAGCCAGTGTAAAAGGTATGGGGAGATTCCATTGAAAGTTACCTTGAAGGGACAGCTAGGAGGTACAGTGGATAGATCACTGTCCCTCGAGTCAGGAGTACCTGAATTCAAATCCTGCCTCAGACACTTAATAATTACCTAGCTGTGTGGCCTTGGGCAAGCTACTCAACCCCATTGTCTTGCAAAAACCTAAAAGAAAGAAAGAAAGAAAGAAAGAAAGAAAGAAAGAAAGAAAGAAAGAAAGAAAGAAAGATACCTTGAAGCCAAGGATCCTAACTCAGAAATATTTAGAACTTCAGAGGAGAAAATGAATTGTTCTCCAGTCAAGAAAGACTTCTTAGAAGAGATCAAAAAGGAGTTGAAAAATCAACTAGAAAAACTGGGAAAAAAAAAACACAAGAGAAAATAATGAACACTTTGCAAAAGAAAATCTTCATATTGCAACAAGTAAATGAAAATACAACTGGATGAGTGCAAAAATAAAATAATTCTCTCAAAACCACAATTGGACAAATGGAAAATTCCTTAAAAAATAGAATTGACAAATTGGAAAATAACTTGCAAAAGGAAAATGAAGAAAATTCTTCTCTTATTAAAAGATTGGAATCCGTGGAAGCTAATGACTTCAAGAATCTGTTAAATTAAAAAATAAGAAAAAAATAGAAAAAATTATAAAATAATTCATTGGCAAAACAACTAACCCAGAGAATTGATCCAGCAGGGACAATTTAAAAATCATTGGGCTTGCTGAAAACATTGAAGAAAAAAAGCTGTATACCATATTATAGGGTACTGTGAAGAGTAGTTGCCCTGATATCATGGATCCAGAGGGCAAAATAATTAATTAAAGATTATATTGATCCTATCCTGAAAGGGATCCCAAAATGAAAGCACCAAGGAATATGATAGTCAAATTGCATAACTATCAGATAACACATAAAATCCTACAAGCAGCCAGGAAGAAACAACATAAATATCAAGGAGCCATAATAAGGATTACACAGGAACTGGCAGCATCAACCTTAAGGGGCTGAAAAGTCTGGGATTTGGTATTCCAAAGAGCAAGGGAGATTGGAATGCATCTAAGAATTCTCTATCCAGAAAACCTGAGCCTTCTCTTGGAGAAAAGATGGATATTTAATGAAATGGGAGACTTCCAAATTTTACTGATGAAAACACCAGAACTAAATAGAAAATTTGGGCTTAAACCAAGAGACTCAAGAGATAAATGAAAAAAAGGTGAAAAAGTTAATATAAAAAAATTGTTATTCAATAAAATAAAACTGGCTATATACCCATCTGGGGGTATAGAATCTTTCTCATAACTCTCAAGAAATGTAACTATTTTAGTCAGAATTTAGTCAGAATTAATGGAAACTCATGACTTGTTCATGACTCTGACAGAATGATTCAAAAATGATATCTCCTTAAATAGAGGGACAGTAAAGAGATGGTATGATGGAGAATATTGAATGGGGGTAAAATATATCACATAAAGAGCTACAAAGGATCTATTACAATAGACAGGAAGAAGAAAGGAGAGAGAAACTCACTCTCATCAGATTTGGCTGAGAAGATTAACATACACACTCAAGTAAGTTTAGAAACTTATCTAATCTTTCAATTATTAAGAAGGGAAAAGGGAAGGGGGAGGAAAAGAAGAACAAACAGAAGGAAGGGAAGAAAGCAGGGGTAAAGGGAAAGGGGAAAGAAAGGGGAGGGTATTGGACAGAAGGGGGTAAACACACTGAAGAAGGTGGTGTTCAGAAGCAAAATAATGGGGAATATGGATAAGGTGAAAAAAGGGGGAAAGTACAAATGGAGAGAAGATAGTATGAAGAGAAATAAAGAGTTAATAATTATAATTTGAAATGTGAATGGGATTAACTCCCCCATAAAACATGTGGATAGCAGAGTGGATTAAAAAACAAAATCCTACAATATGCTGCCTTCAAAAAGCTCATTTGAAGCAGAGGTATGAATATAGAGTAAAGGGAAAAGGTTGGTACAGAATATATTTTGCTGCAATTGAAGAAAATATGGCAGGAGTAGCAAACCTTATCTCAGACTGCAAAAATAGATCTCATTAAAAGAAACAAGGAAGGAAACTATATCATTCTAAAAATTACCAAAAGCAATTAAGCAATTTCAATACTAAATATTTATATATGTGCCATGCACTATAGTATCCAGATTCATAGAGGAGAAGCTGAAGGAGTTACAGAAAGATATAGACAGCAAAACTATACTGGTGTTAGACCTTAACCACCTTCTCTCAGAATTAGAGAAATCTAACCATAAAATAAACAAGAGAAAATCTAGACATTATAGATCTTTGGAGAAAACTGGATGGGAATAGAAAGGAAGATACCTCTCTTTCTGCAGTACATGGCATCTATGCAAAAACTGACCATGTCCTAAGGCCTAAAGACCTCATAGTCATATGGGGAAATGCACAAATAGTGAATACTTCTTTTTAAGAACACCATGCAATAAAAATCATGTGCAATTTTGGGACATGGAAAGAAAGACCTAAAACTAAATGGAAACTGAATAACCTCATTTTAAAGAATAACTGGATCAAAAAATAGATAGAATTAATGATTTTATTCTAGACAATGACAAATAATGAGATAATATACCAAAACTTATGGGATACTGCAAAATTATTAATTAGGGGATATATTATATATGCAAATACTTACACAAAAAATGGAGAAAAATTAAATCAAAGAATTAAGCAAGCAACTAAACAATTGGAGAAAGGAAAAATTAAAATAAAAACTCCAAATAAATACCAAATTAGTAATTCTAAAAATTAAAGAGAAATTAATAGAATTGAAAACAAGAAAACTATCCAATAAAACAATAGTTGTATTTATGAAAAAAATCAATAAAATTGATTAGCCTATGGCTAATTTAATAAAAAAAGAAAGAAGTTAACCAAATTACATGTATCATAAATAAAAAAGACAAACTCATCAACAAAAAGAGATAAATTAAAGTAACAATTCAGAACTATTTTTGACCAGGTGTATATCAATACATTTGATAATCTAAATGAAATGAATGAATACTTATAGAAATATAAATTCCCCTAATTACATGATGAGTCAATTAAATACCTTAATAATCCTGTCTCAGAAAAAGAAATTCAACAAGACATCAATGAACACCCAAAGAAAAAATCTCTAGAGTCAGATGAATTCTATCAAGTGAATTCTATCAAGCATTTAAGGTACAATTGGTTCCAATTTAATATAAACTGATTGGAAAAATAAGTGTAGATGGTTCTTTCCCTAATGCCTTCTATGACACCAATATTGTGCTGATACCTGAACCAGGAAGAGTCAAAACAGAGAAGGAAAATTATAGACCAATTTCCCTAATGAATAAAGATGCAAAAATCTTTAAAAACTATTTGAATAGAAATTATAGCATGTTATCGCTAGCATAACACACTATGACAGAGCACGATATTTTCCAGGAATGCCAGGTTGGTTCAATATTAGGAAAACTCTCTGTATAATTCATTGTATACATAACAAATCTAACAAAAATCATAAGATTATCTGAATAGATGCTGAAAAAGCCTTTGACAAAATACAGCATCTATTCCTACCAAAAACATTAGAGAGTATAGGAATAAATGGATTGCTCCTTGGGATGATAAGCAGTATCTATCTGAAACCCTAAACAAGCATTATATGAAATGGGGATAAAATAAAGGCATTCCCAGTAAGATCAGGGATGATGCAAGGATACCCATTATCACCACTACTGTGAAATATTGTTTTAGAAATATTAGTTTCTGCAATAAGAAAAGAAAAAGTAAATTAAGGAATTAGAATTAGGAAGGAAGAAAACACTCTCATTCTTTGCAGATGACATAATGATATACCTAGAGAACCCTAAAAGTCATCTAAAACTACTTGAAGCAATTAGCAGCTATAGCAAAATTACAGAATATATAATAAATCCACATAAATACTCCTCATTTCTATTTCTTAATGCAAGATACAGCTGTAAGAGCTAGAAAGATAAATCCCATTTAAAAGAAATTCAGACAATATAAAGTATTTGGGAATATTCCTACCAAGGCAGACTTAGAAACTATATGAAAACAATATAAAACATTTTTCACAAAAATAAAATCATATTTAAATAATTGGACTGCTGATGGATAGGCTGAGTTAATATAATAAAAATGCTAATTCTACCTAAATTAAGGTTCTTATTTGTGCCATAACAAACTTCCAAAAATTGTTCTAATGAGCTAGAAAATAATTGTAAGTAAATTCATAAGGAGAAACTGTCAAGAATATCAATAGAGTCCATGCAAAAAAAAAGGTGCAAAAGAAGGTGTCTTAGCCTAATCAGATTGAAAATTATATCATAAAGCATCAATCATTAAAACTTTCTGGTACTGGCTAAGAAATAGAGTGGTAGATCAGTGGAATAGACAGTGCAAAAGAGGCAGCAGGAAATTATTATAGATATATGCTGTTTGATAAACCCAAAGATTCTATTAAAGCTGTGGGGAAAATTGAAAGATAGTATGGCAAAAATTTAGATTAGACCAACATCTCATGCCCTAGAAAGTTAAGTTCAAAATAGGTGCAGGATTTAGACAAAAGGCAATATTATAAGCAATCTTGGAGAATAAGGAATAGTTTACCTGTCATATTTATGGAAAGGGGAGCAGTTTATGACTGAAGAGGTGGAGAAGATCATCTAAAAGAAACTGGATAATTTTCAAAACATTAAATTAAAAAGCTTCTGCTCAAATGAAACAACTCTAAAAAGATCAAATTAAATGTAGTAAATTGGGAAACAACTTTTTAAGAAAGATTATATTTATTTTCAGTTTAAAAATTTTCCCCCCATTCTTACTCCCCCCCACAGAAGGCATTAATTTAGTCTTTTCACTGTTTCCATGGTATACATTGATCTCAGTTGAATGTGATGACAGAGAAATCATATACTTAAGGAAGAAAAATAGAGTATGAGATAATAAAATTACATAATGAGATAAGGTATTTTGTCCTAAATTTAAGGTCTTTGATAAAACTGAACTATTCTTTCTCTGGATACAGATGGTATTCTCCATTGCACATAGCCCAAAATTGTCCCTGGTTGTTGAACTGATGGAATGAGCAAGTCCATCAAGGTTGATCATCACCCCCATCTTGCTGTTAGGCTATACAATGATTTTCTGTGTCTCTTCATCTTGCTCAGCATCACTTCATGCAAAACCTTCCAGGCTTCCCTGAATTCCCATCCCTCCTGGCTTCTAATAGAACTATAGTGTTCCATGACATACATAAACCACAGTTTATTAAGCCATTCCCCAATTGAAGGACATTCACTTAGTTTCCAATTTTTTGCCGCCACAAACAGGGCTGCTATAAATATTTTTGTACAAGTGATATTTTTATCCTTTTTCATAATCTCTTCAGGGTATATACCCAGTCGTGGTATTGCTGGATGAAAGGGTATACACATTTTTTGTTGCCCTTTGAGCATAATTCCAAATTGCTGTCCAGAAAGGTTGGATGAGTTCACAGCTCCACCAACAATGTATTAGTGTTCCAGATTTCCCACATCTCTTCCAACATTTATCATTGTCCTTTCTGGTCATATTGGCCAGTCTGAGAGGTGTGAGTTGATATCTTGGAAATGCTTTAATTTACATTTCTCTAGTCAGTAATGATTTGGAGCCATTTTTCATATGACTATAGATTGCTTTGATTTCCTCAGCTGTAAACTGCCTTTGCATATCCTTTGAACAATTGTCAATTGGGGAATGGCTTGTTATTTTTGAAAATTTGAATCAGTTCTTGGTATATATTAGAAATGAGTCCATTATCAGAAATACTAATTGCAAAATTTGCGTGAAAAAATTTTTACAACCCATTTTTCTGAAATATAGTTCTAAACTAAGTCATATTAAAAAAACAAGCATTGCCCAATTAACAAATGGTCAAAGGATGTACAAATGCACTTTGCAGATGAGGAAATCAAAACTATCCATATTTATATGAAAAATGGCTCTAAGTCATTACTGATTAGAGAAATGCAAGTTAAAGATCTCTGAGGTATCACTTGACAACTTTCATGTTGGCCAATATGATTAGAAAGGACAATGATCAATGTTGGAAGAGAAGTGGGAAATATGGGACAGTAGTTCATTGTTGGTGGAGTTGTGAAATGATTAAACCTTTCTAGAGAGCAATTTCAATTATGCTAAAACAGCAATAAAAATATGCTTACCCTTTTATCCAGCAACACCTATACTGGGTCTATACTCTGAAGAGATGATGAAAAGTATAAAAATGTAACTTGTACAAAAATATTCACAGCAGTTCTGTTTGTGGAGGCCATGAATTGGAAATTGAGGTGATGTCCTTCATTTGGGGAATGACCATACAAATTGTGGTATGTGTATGTTATGGAACACTGTTGTTCTATTAACACCAGGAAAAATGGGATTTCAGAGAAGTCTGGAAAAATTGCATGGATTGATGTTGAGTTAGATGAGTAAAACCAGAGAACATTATACAGCCTAATAGCAACATGGGGGTGATAATCAAACTTAATGGACCTGCTCACTCCAACAGTGCAATAATCAGGGACAATTTTACGATATCTGCTATGGAGAATAACATCTCTATGCAAAGAACGAACTGTGGAGTTTAAACTAAGACCAAGGAGTATTATTTTCAGTTTTTCAAAGTTGTCATATATTTTCCATAATTTGTTATCTGTAATATTTTATTTCTTCCTCAAGGATATGGTTTATTTTTTCTCTCAGTACATTCATTTTTGATTAGTGCATAGCATGAAGATAAGGTAAAGATTATCAGATTGTTGGGGTGGCTAGGTGGCATAGTGGATAAAGCACCGGCCCTAGAGTCAGGAGTACCTGAGTTCAAATCCAGTCTCAGACACTTAATAATTACCTAGCTGGGTGGCCTTGGGCAAGCCACTTATAACCCCATTTGCCTTGCAAAAACCTAAAGCCTTCTGATGGAAAGGGGGAGGGAATGGAAGGTGTGTGTATGTGGGGGTAGTTGTAAGATTTAAAACCTTACAAAAAGTATAGGTATAAGCTGCCATTGTATATAATTGGAAAACAAATAAAATATTTACACAATGAACAATAAAAAACTTCACAGTCATGATTACTATTGTACTTATTTCTCTATTCATCTTATTTAAGATAATTAATTTGATAAATTAGAATTTTCTTACATTTAGTAAAGTCCACTCCCAACAAAATGCTTAGGCAAGCATAGAAATATAGCATTTCCAATCAGGTACAAAACATCAGGGCAATTAATTCTAGTTCAAAAACAGAATTCCAGAGTTTATTCTTCTGGAAAATAACATTTTAATTTCCTTTCAAGCATTTTGTAAAATAAATTCATATTTTACTCGTTTTTTAAAAGGAAGACAAACTATTAATTAACCACATTTATTGAGCTTCTGCCTTTGTAGAGTGATATTTTAAATACTTATGTGTCTTACAAAGGAAGAGAAAGATATATTTTCTTTTTTTTGTTTTTTGTTTCACTTAAATAGTAAGCACTCAGAGAACAAATAGGAATGGAAATATAAAAGAATGTTTTGGGGAAGGAGCATTTTGGGGGATATATGGGGAAGAAATATTCTAGGTGTTGAAAATAAAAATAGATAAGAGTCACAAAACATCCTCAAGGAGTGGAAAGAGATTTCAATAGAATATCTAGTCTTCTACCTATATCCATCTCTCTATACATATAAGTATGTATTCACATACACATACACATACACACACATATATGAATTCAAGAAATCTATACATATATGTAATGATATATGTATATCAGACATGTGCATTTTGCATATATACACATATACATGTTTTTCCATATGTGTGGATTAGTATATATGTTTTCATATACACATGCACACAAATGAAGGATCCATGAAGTAGAAATTAAATAATGTATATTGTAAATAAGGCTTTATTTCAGTGGGGAAAAAGCTGTTACTTGAGGAAACTGAGTGAGATCAAATGCAAATTCATCCATATTTTAGAAGTATATAGTAATATATATGTATCAGAGTATTTTAGGCAAGAAAAGAGTTGCAAGCTAACTTTCAAGAATTCATATGATGTGTTTCAAATAAATGATTCAATCAGTTTAATGGAAGACATAGGCAATGAGTTTGGATAAGTATTTAATAGGAACTTTGTCAAATGTCATGAATGTGATGCATATATATTTGGAATTTTTCCTTTGGACAATAAACAGCTAAATGTTTTTAAGCATGATGAACCTGGGCAAAGTTTCATAAGAAAGTGAATGCAAAACAATGGACAAACAGTGAAAATTGATAGAAAGCCAAAGATTTTCGACATGATAAAGCAGTCATGGAGAATCTCTAAATCTCTGACTGTCTAAAACTTGCAAAATCATTTGGTCTGGTACTGCCAAAGCATCCACTGTTGGGACTTGAAATTTAATAAATCAGGGAACTTTCTAGGGCTGAATTAATTAAATGTTTACCAAAAATAGCAAGCTAATTTTAAATTGATAATTTTGTGTGACCCTCAAATGTTGTTATAAATATACAAATGGTCCTTGGTATTTCAGAGCACCTTTGTCCAAAAAAAATTTGAGAAAACTTGCTTGGTATTAATGGTAGAGAATAAAGGAGATAGGAATATATGATTATAAGCAGTCAATCTTAATTGAATGGCATAAATTTGATACTGCTGACAGAAATTATGATATAATTGTGGGAAAAGTTTAGTTTAATAATTAGGCTCATTGAGTTTGAACTGATGTAAAGAACAAATGGTATATAAACTTTGATCCAAGGATATCATTAGAAGAAATATATCCTAAGGATAGCATAAGGAACAGAGGAAAATGTTCCACATATTAATAAATTTAAAATTCATTTAAAAGTTAGCAGCTTGGAGTAGATGACCAGTAATGTCCCTTCTGGCTTTAAATCTTAGATACGTAAGGTGCACAGGAAAAGACTAGCAAGATGTTGTAGAAAGAAAGTAATAGTTCTAAGATAAAATGCACTCTGCTAATAGTTTATTTGGAATGTTTTTGAATTGTAATTATGGAAACAATGAGTTTGAGATCTTCTCCCAAGAAAAGAGTGTTGATGTCAAAGAAGTAAGGACTTATCTTTGGATCATACTCCAACAAACAAAAACATAAGAAGGAAACAAGAACAACAGATTAGATAAAAGTAAATCTAGGAGAATTGTTTGTCACAAAAACCAAGGGAATGATAGATTTTCAATAAGAAAAAATGCTTAATGGGGCGGCTAGGTGGCACAGTGGATAAAGCACAGGACCTGGAGTCAGGAGTACCTGGGTTCAAATCTGGTCTCAGACACTTAATAATTACCTAGCTGTGTGGCCTTGGGCAAGCCGCTTAACCCCATTTGCCTTGCAAAAACCTAAAAAAAAAAAAGAATGCTTAATATATTTAAATACTCAGAAGAAATAAAGGATAGCTACATTTATGAGAGTACTGGTGAATACAAAAAAAAGATCGACAGATTAATAGTAATCACAAAAAGTTCAGCATAAGCAAAGTACATAAAGCTAAGGTCAAATCTCAAGGGGCTTAGGACTAAATTGGCAATTAGAAAAATGAAGGGAAACATACTGCTCTATCAATTTTTTTTACATTGAATAGAAAAAAGAAAACATGACAATAGTTCAGTAAAATACTATTTTTTTGACAGAGGTGTCTGATCATATCTGATAATAGATGAAATTAATCATGGAAGACTTTAAAGAAAACTTGAACTTATCTATCACTAGTAATTTCAATGTGCCTAAGTTAATGGGCCAGAGTCTTGCCTTAATGCCTTATTTAATTGTCCCATCTAGCTTTTGGTTTTACTCATAGGGAAGAATTCATTCATATTTGGAGAATACTGTATAAACTACACTAACAAGCAGGTAAATCAACTTACACAAGAATTCTTAATCAGAGGAGACTAAAAAGTTTGGTTCTGGTTAGGATTAAAGAATTGTAATGCAAATGAGTTCAAAAATATTATTTTCAAATACAAGATGAAGGGAGACTGTTGACTATATTATTCACATCATTTTTTCTTGTAGAAAACAAAAGACATTTGAAAGTTTTCATAAGTTCCAAGATCAATATAAAAGCAATTCAAAATGGCAGCCAACTAAACTAATGCAATTTTGGCTTACATAGAAATAATTACACTTTCTTGTACTAGGAGGGGATTAATAGTCTAATTTGTACTCTTCCTTTTCTGACCATGTCTTGGACATTATATTTAGTTGCGATACTACACTAGAGGAGACATTTTGATGAGTTTTCAATGAAGAGTAAACAGATTGGGAAAGGATTTTTAATTCATTGCTTAAGAGGATTCTTTGAAGGGCATGTTAAATTTAAAGGAAAGACTTTTGAAATGGATTAATAGAAAATCACTTTCTTAAAGAATTTGAAAGAATGTGGAAGATAGATTAGACTTTTTTTTTGACTTCACAGGACTAGAGAGTAAAGGTTATAAAGACTGAAACAGGCATGATTTAAGGAACAAAATTCTTAAATCTGTTGTTGCTTAGTTGTTTTTCTTTTCTTTTTTTAAGGTTTTTGCAAGGCAAATGGGGTTAAGTGGCTTGCCCAAGGCCACAAAGCTAGGTAATTATTAAATGGCTGAGACCGGATTTGAACTCAGGTACTCCTGACTCCAGGGCAGGTGCTCTATCCACTGTGCAACCAACTAGTTGCCCCATAGTTGCTTTTCAATCCTTTCTAACTGTTTTCTTGGCAGTTTCAGGAGAATTTCTTCATTTTCACTTCATTTTACAGTTATTCCAAAGTAAAATGAGAAACACTTTAAGGGAACAAGTTCCCTCTAAATGGAAGTCTGCATAGAAAATATTTGTATAACCCTAGTTATTTATATAGCAGAAGAAATTTTTGTTGAGGTACAGGTTGATTTCTATAGTCTTCTAGGTTCCCTCAAAAGCTGATATAGTTTGTGTTTCTGGGCACTATGACTCAAATAGGGTGGGATAGGAAAAAACGAGGTGCTCAGTCAAAATTCTATAAGAAATACAAAGAGAAAGAGATGTCATGCTTTCTTTACTTAATTTTATTTTCTTTCAAATCTGCTCTCTTGTACTTTCCACTTAGTTTCCTAAAAATGTGAACAATTTGATACATTTTTTGTCGTATTGAAAGATTTCTCATTTTTTATTTGATTCATTTCTGTTGAAGCAGATATATTTCCATTGCCATATTTTACTGCAGATCTAATACATAAAGGAGTGGTAATACTTAATGGAATTACATTTATCTCCTTGAGTTAGCATTTTAAAAATTACTTCTTTGTCCTATATGGTCTACGTATTGTTATGTGAACTTATGAGATGATAAATGCCATGAGTATTCTTCCAGATCTGCTTCTGTTATGTTTCTCCAAAGAATTGCTAGGTATCTCCTTAATTCCTTGTTTTTTTAATGTCACACCTATCGTCTTGAACATTTTATTCTGTGAATTTTAATTTCTTCACTTTAAATGTGAGTTTTAAAATTTCCTGATAAACACACTAAGATTAACTATAAGTTAGTCATTCTCATCAATGATTCAAGAGAATTCCAAAGGACATATGATGAAAAATGCTATTCAACTTTAGAAAGAAAACTGCTAAACTCTGAGTGTAGATTGAAGTATACTTTGAAAACTTTAGTTTTATTGCTTTATTTTCTTTCTGCCTTCTTCTGCAGAAAGGTTAATATAGAAATTTATTTTTCATGACCTCACATGTATTATCAAAATCAAATTGTTTAAAAATGGATAAAGTAAAAAAGAGGCATAAAATTTGCACCTCAAAATTTTGAAAAGTAATTGTTAAAAGTTACATGCGATTTGGAAATATTTAATGAAATAAGTAAAATTAATTTTAAAGCATTTTATGTTTTTCTTTATTCCTATTTCCCTCTTGTTTTGTTTCTTCCCTATATATTGAATATTTCTGTACTTTTATTGCTGACAACATTAGATATGATAGACTGTGCTGAACAAATCATAGGCAAAGATTTTTGAAATCTATAATTTCTATTGAAACTCAAGTTGAACTATAATTTGTGAATGGTCTTGACTCTTCATAATTTATGAAATATTATTAATAACTGTTCACATTTCCTTTGAATATTTCAAAAATTGATTTCCTTCCTTTTATTAATTTTTGGTTTGCCAGGACAACAGTTTTGTCCTTTAACATTTTTAGAAAACAGAGGAGATATGTTTCTATAACTTGTAGCTCACAAAATTCTCCACTCAGAAGTACTATTATACCATTCTGGAAAGATGCCCATGAGAAAAAACTGGAAAGGCAATCAGCTGAGATGAACTAACATTGTTGAAAACTCAGCAATTGGTGAATTGCTTTCTAGAATTAATATATAATTTAAATTCTACTTCTAGTTAAATCATCCATAAAATATAAGCATGTGTCAAGAGCCTAAAATCAATCAGGCTGAGCCTAAAGGCAACCAACTTGGCCTAAGAGAAATAAGACAGTGGATCATTGAATTAGGGAGTCACTTTCTGTAAGTCTATGTATGATGAATAGATGCTAACATGAGTGGTTTTAAGAAAGTGAACATGGGGAAACTAAGAGGCACAGTGAATAGAGCACCAGGCCTGGCGTCAGGAGGAACTGAGTTCAAATTAGGCCTCATACACTTAATAATTACCTAGCTGTGTAAGCTTGGACAAGTCACTGAAAACCCCATTGCCTTAAATAAATAAAAATTTTAAAAATTAAGCATGGCTAGATATCATATTTTTGCCATTCAGTGTCATGGATGCATATATATATATATATATATATATATATATATATATATATATAGATACATAGATAGATACATAGATAGATACATATAGATATAGATATATAGAGAGATATATATAGAGAGATATATATCACCATATATCTTGATCTCCACTCTGTTATTCCCTACAAGAACTAGGAGAATTCACAATATGTTATTCAACCAATATGATTTGTAACTTTTGATAATCTCTCCATTTGTACATGCTCTTGGTATAGTGGACATTTGAAATACAACATCTGACAAGTAATGTAGATATTATGCCTTTGTTTCTGCCAGTGTTAACCAATCGCCAAAGATGTACAAAGTTCAGGATAGTTTTCCTATTGAAAGAAAAAAAGGAAAGACTAGGAGAGTGAAATTCCTTGGAAGACTGAAGGAATATGATTCAAATATAAAACAAAAGAAAACTAAATAATAATCTCAAATATTTGAATGATCTCCTGACCTATGTCAGGAATTTGAAGAATTTTTTTTTTAATAAGTGACTGTATAATTGTAGCTACATGATCAATATAAGGCTTTTCTGATTTCTCAAATTAAGGAATGACTTCTCATACTTTAAGGATAAAATGGAACATCCAAGAAAGGAATCATTTAATTAGAGGAAGAAGGAACCAATCATCATGATGAGGTGTCTATATGTTGACTTGATATGAATCATGTTAAGATGCATCATATTCATAAGAGTAATGATAATGCCATATATATGTGTATATATATATATATATATATATATATATATATATAAAATGAAACAATAATTTACAAGAAAAACTATCCAAGAAGACAGAAATAAAACTTATGAACTCCATTGTCATAGAGAAAAAAAGTATGAAGTATGGGTAACAAATAATATGAATTATAAATTATAATCAAAGTAAGATTCAAAATAATTTCTATGACTTCTAATTGTTGAAATAGGATTTGTAACTTGAATATTTCTATTAAATAATCATGCTTTTTAATGAATAAAATAATACATTTTGACTCTCATTGTGAATTAAGCATTATGATAAATCATGGGGCACAAAAAGAAGTAAAAGAGTAAACAAACTTAATAAGATTTAATTTCTTATGTATATTACATGTAATTTATTCGTATCTAGAAAATGCCAAAGAAAAATAATAAATTATGTTTACAGAAGGATTTAAACAGAATTTGTTGTTATCTAAAACAAAGGCAATAATATTCAAGTAGACAGAGGTTTATGTTTATTAAGACTTAGAGAAGTTTCAATTAGCTGTATTGCATTTAATGTTAACTTTCTTGCATTATATTTTCTTTTGTATTATTTGATCAACTCCTGATATCAACCTTTCAGTAAAATTAGATAAATTCTCTCTCTGATACTCTCCTTTGCATTAAACACTGCTATTCTAAAAAAACATTATTGCTGCTGTTGTTTTGGTAGATACTACTGCCACCTCCATTGTTCTCTTGATGTCCTTGCAAAATAGCTAAAAAAAAAAAGGAGTGGATATTCCATATTCAAATTCAAATTCACCTGATTTCACCATCTTCCATGTGGGTGGGATTGCTCTGGCTCCAGGGACAGAGACCAAACTTTGTAACTTTACAATTCTTGCTAAAATCACATATTTTATCCCCAAATGGTAGTTCCAAGGATATCAACTATAAATTATCTCATCTTTTAAAAGAGCCCCTGTGTCATCAGTTCTTCCTGTGCATTAGTCAAATGTGAGAATCCCAGTAAAAAGTCATAATTGATCAGAAGTCAGCACAAAATCATTTCAACATAACCAAATGGAAGCAGGCAGAGAATAACTGCGCATGTTCCAAAGGGAAGGGAAAATTATCATTAAAGAATTACCTCATTAGTGAATGCAAAGAATTTTAATTTAAATTCTAAGACTATTTTGCCTGTCTATGAACAAAATTTGGGAGGAACATTGTGCCAACCAGAAAATTTGTTTTATGCAATCCATCAGAGTTATTCGTAAGTTTCATATTCATATCTCTCCCAGGTCATACTATAGAGTATAGTTATCAATTTAGAAATAAAAGCACATTTGGATAACTATTATCAGAGGAGAAAATACCTTACAAAGAAAATGAAATTAAGTATAAGAAAAGAAGATAAAGAATAAGTGAAAAATTCCCTTTTCATTATAGAATGAATTGGAGGATTTTACCATACATGCACAGGTCTTTTGGAATTGTCTTGGAGCAATGTTATTCAGAGTAACAAATTCATTCACATTTAATAATCTTTATAATATTTTAGTATGATACATTACTACATTAATATGTGTAAACATATATATTCAATTTACTATATTATATGCAATATAATATTATTATGCATATTATTGTCTTGGTTCTCTTACCTTCACTTTGCATGAGTTCATTTATCTTCCCAGGTTTTTCCTCAAAGCATTTTGCTCATTGTTTCTTTTAACATGATAATATTCCATCACAATCATATTTCACAATTGGTTTATCCATTTCCTAATCTCTGGGCATATCCTTGATTTCCATTTTTTTTTTGCCACCACAAATAAAAATTGCCTGAGATATTTTTTGTTCAAATATCAATTTTTTTTCCTTGTTTTATCCCTTTTGGGATAAATCACTACTAATGTTATTTTTAATCAAAGGTTATGCACAGTTTTATAGTATTTTATGCATATTTTCAAATTGTTCATTGGAATGGATCAATTCACAACTTCAAGTATTTATTAAGATTACATTTCAATTTAAAAGTTCATAGATATACAGGAATTATAATTTTGTAAAAGCAAGTAAGTGACGGATGTCTGATATTAAAAGGGATAGTTTCTGTTTATATTGGATAATAGAAAAGACATAAAGGCATTTTATAAAAACTACCAAAATACATTTAAGTTAATCAAAGCTTCAAACTTTTGGGATACCCACTATGACAAGTAGATATACTCACATAAATTAATGCTGCATTGAATAAGATAAAGTATAATTTGATATTGGCTAGTGGAACAAAAATAATTGATCATATGATGAGCATATTTTGCAATCCATTTAGATAGATATAGAAAAATTATAAGAAATACAACAGAAAGGAATGATACTAAATGCAAGTGACTCATTATCTAAACCAGAGATTGGAAAATTTATCTGCCAAAGGCTTAACTTAAAAATTAGTTGCTATATTTGGTCAAATATTTACTTAATTCACACCTAAGTAGCTCTTAGAAATATTGAATTTCAAGTTTCCCCTACAGTTGCTGTGACAGTGCCATATCAAACAATTTCCCAGGACATATATGACCTGCAGTCAGGTCATTCCCCACTCAATCTAAATGAACCTGAACCATAAGTGTCTCTCATTTCTGTGCTATCCTTTCTTCTAAATGATCACAATACCAAGTTTTCACCCATAAGAGCCAATAACCAGTAATCTTAGATAACCAGAACTATTTTATTGAAAAGACTCCAGAAGATCTTTTCTGGGGTGGCTAGGTGGCACAGTGAATAGAGCACCACCTTGGAGTCAGGAGAGCCTGGGTTCAAATACGACCTCAGACACTTAATAATTACCTAGCCATGTGGCCTTGGGCAAGCCACTTAACCCCATTGCCTTGAAAAATCTAAAAAAAAATTTCTTCTCATTAATATTAATCAGATAATTTCTTAAATGGTGGTAATGTCCAATGTTTGTAATTCTCCTCACCATATTTCAGCCCACATTTTCTTTCTTGTTGTTGCTATGTTTCTGAGAAAAAAACCAAAACAATGCACTAACTATTATTATGAAGGAAAATATTTTATAATTACAATTTATATGCCAATCATGCAGCTGGACATTCAACTATAAGATTGGTATCTTTCTTATGTCTGAATAGATTGATGATGTAAAAATAAACTTGCGAATTTGGGGAGAAGCAATGTACATGAATATATTAAAGACTTATCAACATGACTTATAATAAGAGAAATTAATTTAATATCCTTCAGGTTTTCCTTCTCATTCATCAAGTTGGCATAAAAAATGAATAACTATTATAAAGCTAGTATTTGAAACAGAATGCAAACTCAGATATTCCTGAATCTAGATCAATTGTTTGATAGACTCCAAAAAGCTTTTATCTGTATTTATAAAAACAATCTTATGTGTATATATATATATATATGTATGTATGTATATGAGCTAAATACTTTCAGTCTTAACTAGAAATGCCCTTGTGTAAATAAAAAAATGTGTATTGATAAGTTGTAATAAAACAGATTGTTTTAAAATTATGCTTTGTTAGAAGATGTATAAGAGACAGGGTGATGCTAACTTCAGCTTAATGGAAAAGGCTTCAGATAATTCTATGCTAGGGGCAGCTAGGTTGTGCAGTGAATAGAGCACTGGCCCCAGAGTCAGGAGGACCTGTGTTTAAATCCAACCTCAGACAGTTAATAATTACTTAGCTGTGGGACCTTGGGCAAGTCACTTAAACCCATAGTCTTGCAAAAGCAAACAAAAAATTAATTTCATGCTGAGATGCCATAATGATTCTTCAGTAAAACTTATATAAGAGTAATTTAGAAGTTATGGTAGATTGATGGATATCTCCAAACTATTAGAACCACATAGGTTCTAGAACACTATTGAAATTAAAAAAGTACACATTGCTTTTTCATTCATAAAATACTACAATGAACCCTTATTAATGTCATGCGATCTCCATCCTTATAGCCTTAAAGCTAATATTCAGGTAAAACAATCTTATCTGAAAAAATGGACTCGTATAACTACATAAGGGGACCTTTCTTCCAGATATATTTTATAATTTAGTATGTGAAATTATTATACTCACATTAACAGTTATCAATTGAAATCATCCAACTTGGCCAGTTTAGTAAAGGAGTCACTCTAGCCAGATGGTAGATTGGAGCAAAGAGAATTATTCTGAACTATTTTTTCCCTTAGGAAATAGAAGTAATGCATTAAGACTTAGATAACTATAAATGAAAATAAAAAAAATAATATTCTCCATGACACCTATAGTACTGCAATGTATTTTTTTCCTCATTTGCAAAGTAACCAGTATAAGAAAGTTTAATACCAATGTTAATTTTAGAAACTTGATTATCATCTCTGAGGAAAAATCTTTCTTGTGATGAGCAATTCCAGGGGTAGAGACCAGATAATGTCTAATCCCCTGAAAGGGAAACAAAGGATTCTTGTAAAAAAATTCTTTGTGTGGTGGCTAGGTGATGCAGTGGATAGAGGACCGTCTCTGGAGTTAGGAGTACCTGAGTTCAAATCCAACCCCAGACAGTTAATAATTACCTAGTTGTGTGGCCTTGGGCAAACCACTTAACTCCACTGCCTAGCAAAATAAAATCTTAAAAAAAAAGTTCTTTGTTTTTGGAAGAGGAAGAGCATGAAGATAATGACATAGAGGAGGAGGAGGAGGAGGAGGAAGAGGAGGAAAGGAGGAGGAGGGAACTAAGGTAAACAGACATTTTGTGACAGCTTTAATGTTGCACAGTACTAAAAGTCTGAGACTGGATTTCAACTAAGAGGTCCAGGTCTAGTGCTCTGTGCATTATGGTAATACTAGCTGTCTCTGAATATCCATTTTGTGGATATTGCTTTGGATAGCACCTTGCAAAGGAGTACTTCAGTACTAGTTGTTGGGCATGTAACTCAAATGTTTTCTTAATCTTCTGTCTATATGATTTGAAAGGAGTTTCTAGTTGTTTCTGTGTATTCAAAAGCAAATACAAATATCATTTTTTTTACAAAATTAATAAGGATTATTTCAGGACTATCAAAACAACAATGGTAGAAACAATTGTTTACAGCCCTTGATTCTTTTTCTTCATTTTATTTCTTTATCAGTAGGCCTATTATCTAGCTTCTGATAGTTAAGTATCATCAAAGATTTCTCCTTATCTGTTGCCTTTTTCATTCAGTAAATGCTTAATCATTGACCACAGTCTGATTCTGCCTCTCTCACCCCTCATGCAATGACCTTTAGTGTCAGGTTAATAAATGGTCCTGAAAACACTGAAATTATCCGATAAGTGGGGAACAAAAATGAGTTAGATATTTAAGAATAAATACTATACTGAAAATTTTAAAAGTTTATGTAAAATGGGGGCTTATTTAGAAGAAATATTTATTGGTGAATGTGTTAAGTCTATTTTGAAATAGAAGAAAGTAGAAAAAAGGAAGCCAATGTTACAAGGAAGTCAGATGATTTGATTTAGAATAAATAAGCTTCATTTAATAATTTTTTGAATGAATAAGCAGAATCCAAACCCAATAGGACTTAATTCTTTCATGCTCAGAACCCACACCCTTCTGTCCTGTTATACAGATTGGTGACTGCTTCAATAGGTCATTATATAATAGAGCCAGTTCCATATCCATTTCATTTCATTCCCAATTCATCCCCCCAGACTTCATTCCAACTAATGAGCATTACCTTTTAATCTCTTTGGCTCCCTTCCCAATAATATAATCATATTTAAATGAATTTTCTACATTTCTACCAGAATAGTTGTATAGGTCTTCTCCACAATGGCTTTTCACTTGCAACTTTCTTACTTAAAATATTACTCCTAGACTTTGTTGTCTCATTTAATATATAATAAATTATTATAATACAATACAATAATTAATACATTAACTATAATAAATACTAAAAAAATAATCATAGCAGCACAAGTATTTTTAGAGTACTTTAAAATGTATAAAATAGTTTCCAAACATTTTCCCTTTTTATCTTCACAACTATTCTAGGAAGTAGGTGCTATTATTATCTCCACCTCATATATTAAAAAATTGGGGCAGGGTTGAATTGATGGGAGAACAGACCGGAGTTTAGCTCAATTACTCCTATTAAAAAATAAGGACTTTATAATTTTGTTCAATCATTCACTAAATAAATGCTGATTTATTTATTATTTACAAAGAACAACGGAAGGGATTGCAAAAGGCCATGAGTACAAGGTCCATATTTTTTTCAGAGTTTTGCAAGGCAATAGAGCTAAGTGACTTGCCCAAAACCACACAGCTAGGTAATTATTAAGTGTCTTAAGGCCAGAATTGAACTCAGGTACTCCTGACTCCAGAATTGGTGCTCTATCCACTGCACCACCTAGCCACTCTCAAGATCCATATTTTTTTTTTAAAATACAACTCTTTTCTTTTAAAAAAAATTAAGACATGGACCTAGCCCTCATGGGGTTTGTTATCTCTTCCACAGTGCTTTACAAATTGGAAATTATACAGTATTATATTTAATAAATGATTGAAATCCAGTCTCAGAAATATAGTAATTGTGAGAACCGGAGCAAGCCTCACCTTGTTATAAAATGACCTGAAGAAATAATGACAAAGCACTTCAGTATCATTGCCAAGAAAACTCTAACTGAAGTCATGAAGAGTAAAATATGACTGGACAATATTAACAATAGCCCCTTTTATAAAATGACAATAATGTTAGCACTCAATTTTTAATATATTTGTAAAATTGCAGGAGAATATTATAATTTATATGACAATTGTAAACATATAGCTTATTCACACACACACACACACACACACACACACACACACACACACACACATATATATATATATATATATATATGTTTGTATGATTGTGTATACTTTACAGTTTGATTGGATTTTAGAATGTGTAGAGCAAAGTAGTACATGATCAAGCTGCAAATATAAAGAAAGGACTACGATGCCAAACTGGAAGTTGTTAATAGTATTTAAAAGACATTAGGGAACTCTCAAATTTTGACTGGGAGAAGGATAATAATAAGACCAGAACTATGTATAAGAAGGATTTGTCAGTTGTGTGAAAGAAATTTTATGAAAGGGAAAGAGAGAGCAAGAGAAAAGACCTGCTAAAATGCTATTTAAAAATTGAGCAGGATGTATTTGAGGGTTTTTTTATTAGGGTGAGAATATTGCAAATTAAGATGAGCATTTAAAAAGTAGAGATGTTATGGAGATAGAATTGAGGATTGAATGCACTCTTCTGACATTCCCAGAATAACAAAACTACGCTTGTACTATCTCCCAGTTATCACTCACTCTCTATATAAGTAGTATCTTTTCTTTTTTTCATCATATATTTCATTGGTTACATTTTAATTGTGTTTTTCCTTTTTTATTTTAAGACATAGAAGCATATTTACACCCATGATGAGACTCTCTTTGACCCTTTGTATGTAATTTTTTCAGACTCTAGTGTTCCATGCTTAATATACAAACCTATTTGAAATATACAACATACAAAATACCTAAAGATATTTTTATTAGAGGTTGTAATTTTACTTAAAGGGAAATACAAGTTCATTGAAATAACCTTAAAATTGTCTAAAGGCAATTTAGCCTATTATTCAATTCCTGTGTCAGATTATATGTTTTGTTCAAATATCATTAATTTATTAAATTATTGAAAAATTATAGATGTGTGCATCGTGCTAAGAAATTTCAGGCATGTGAATTTATAATTATTTTCCTCCATTAGATATGTATGAAGAAATTATTTTCAAATTTTGGACTTAATATACATCACTATTGACATAATTGCTTTTATATCAATTTTTTTCATATCCATTTTCTATACCAGTGAGTCATTTCTTATAATAATATATAAGCAATTCATGAAAATTGCCCAATCCTAAATGTGTTCAATGATATATATATATATATATATATATATATATATGCAATGTTCATAGTCCCTAAACCTCTTTATAGAAGATCCTCTATTATCCAAGTTTGATTATTTTACTTTTACACTATTCTTTGTATACACTATTCTTGTCTTATCATTGCTATTATTTTATTATTTTAAATTACAGTATTGTAGCCACTGGCTATGTTATTCTCTTGCCATTCTTTAATTCACTATACATGTTCATATAAATCTTCTCATGGTTCTCTGGCATTCTAATATTCATGCTAAATATCTTTCAAATGTCTATAACATTTTGTCAAATGCTGAGATAATAGGAAACAAGTTAATAAATATTTTAGATTTTCAAAAGCAAGGTCTATATTCCTACCTGTATACCACTAAATACCTAACTGTCTTGGAATTTAAAAAAAAATATTATTTTTCTCTCAAGATACTAATGGGCACACAGGTTTCTTTAGGGCTAAGTCCCTTGAAAATACTTTTATAGTGCCAATGAAAAGTCTCCCTCTTCACACAAAATAACACCTAAGAGAGATTACTAATTTATAGTGCTTGGCAATAGTAACCCATATTACTCATCTTAGAGTGGATGTTGCTTACTTTCCTATGAAGTTTCTGTTATCCTATGCCACAAAAAGATGATCCCAAAATTCATAGTATATAAACAGTGGATTGTCCTTGCGTTAAAAATTTTATGACCTTCATAACTTCAATAAAGTCTCTATTATTGTGAAATATATAGATGTTCTCAAAAGTCTGAGATTTAATGACTTCAAGCTCCATTAAAAGTTTGTGAATGTCCTGTATCACTTTTAATTTCTAATATTCTGTAAATTAACATTACCAAGTTTTGCTGTTTTTGTCTTTTTGTTTGTCTTTTTCTATTAAGTACCTTCAATAGAGAGCACTATCAATTCTAATTGACAACCATTAAATAATATATTTAAGAGTCTACTCAATGTCAATCACTGTGCTAGTGATGCAAAGACAAAAATGAAAAATTCCCTGCCATCAAGAATACAAACACCATGTATTCATGTAAATATAAGATATTTACAAAGCAGTACAGATACTACCACTAATCACCAATTATATTATTCCATAGGAATTTTATGTTTATAGAAACTTATATGTATACATATACATATAGAAATCTTAACTACAACCTTAGGAGATACATGCAATTGTATCTCCATTTTAAAGATGAGAAAAATTGAGTGATGTAGCTAAGGTCACATTACTAATAATGATTTGAGATAGGATTAGAGCTTGTATCTTCTTGACTCCAAGTCTAATGTTCTGTTATGTCATAATTCTTATAATTTAATTAAGGGAGGAATTAGCAGATAGAGGAATTAGAAGTATGTTAACAGGTATAGAATTCTGTCTGAACTTTGAAAGAAACTAGAGATAGTAATATTTAATATTGCTTATTTCCTTGTATTCTCAATATCCATCTGATTCCATTAAGAACCTAATATTGACCTAGTACCCATTAAAATATTTTTCTATTATTGCAATATATGTAAGTCATTTGTCTGATTATTAAACACTCTACTACCAACACGTACCTGTTAGGAGACATGTATGCACATATCCCAACACATGTTATGGTAGAAAATAACAAGACCAACATCAATACTAACAATGATGATGACAACAAAAACAATAAATACTCAGGTCAACTAATTTATGAGGCAATAAGCTCTGATCACAATCAGATATGAAAGTTAGAAACATATTACATTATTTTTTTTAAATCAGATGTCACTCACTTTAATAGCTAACACATACAATTTAGCAATTTTTTCATTACTTCTTTGAGTCTGGAATGGAACTGTCAACATTAATAAGAAAATTTATGAAAAATAAGCACAAAAATGAAAACTACTTATCTTAAAAAATAAGAAATTAGTGAGGAGAAAGCTATTTTCTGTTTTTTTTTGTTTTCTTGATTTATTACAAGTATATACATATATATATATATATATATATATTTCTTTCATATCTTTCCTTTCCTCAAAATTGATAAAGTTACTATTTCTAATTGAAGCTTCAATTACCTTTAATTTCACCATTTTTGTTAAAGATACAGGTGTCAATAGTTTATTAGACTTTTCCATTTCTTGACTTTCAAATAAAAGCTTATTGCCTTATGTTCCTTCATCCTATAGAGTATATTTCAATCAATTTTTGCTATAAATTTTATAATTTATATGAGTCAGGTCAATGAATGCTTCTGCTTTGCCTCTGAGAGTAAGCTGATTTCTCCCAGACTTCTCTCAGAAGTCATTCCTGAGACTATTGTTTTCTTTGTAACCCAAAGAGCAATTGCTATCTGTTTTTCAAAGACATTGTGAGCAAAGTTAGATTCAATGCCCTTAATATGATCTAAATAGTGCCTTTATAACAATTGCACAAGAAATTTGATTTATATTGCATTCTTTAATCAATTGAACCAGTCTTTTCTGCCTTCCTCACATATCTGTGAACCTTATGGTGTGATGTGTTTACAACTTCACAATAATAATTAAATCTTTCTATCAATAGTATAATCCAATCAAGCATTCATTTGTTCTTTTTTCAAATTCTTTTAACAAAAGACTTGAGATTCAATATTAATCCATATTGACCTGCACTTATCACCTTAAATCCCAGATAAACAAACCAGCTCTCAATCTTAGTCCATTATTTATCTTTTAGAGCAAGATTATGGACCCCAAATGTTATTTATTGAACAGAATTGAGTTAAACATTAGATTTTGAACTAAATTCTTCTTAATACCCAATTGAGAAATGTCCAGTCCTATCTAGTAATTTGCATTTTCTCTTTGTTCAGTAATTCAATGCTCCACATCAGTTAGTTTAATTCATTTCATCTTAAACACTTTGACAATTTTGGTAATACAAGAATAGAATGATAGACTAAAAGAGGCCCTTGATGTTGGAAAATAAGCTTCTTTAGAGTAACTATATTAGTATTTGTTTTAATAAATTTATTTCTAAATATGAAGATAATATGAAATCGAGTAATGAGTTTAATTCTCCATCACAAAAAATCAGATTCTGTAGTATCCATTGTTTTAGAATATGTTGCAAAGTCTATAATTGTCTTTCCTAATGCTGAAAAAGTAAAATAATATTCTGATTCTATGGCTATTACCATCAATAATTCAAGTTCTTATTCAACATGAAAAGGAATCAATTACCTCATTTCTTCAATTATGACTTGGTGCATCAGTTGAATTCACTGCCCCAAATATTTCATTAACCTATATTTTCAATTTTTAGTAATTATATTGAGTGCTGAAAAAGATAACTCAGAGTGTGTTGGCCTTGGATTGAGGAAGACTTGTGTTTGAATTCTACCTTTGTGGATAACATTGTCCATAGCCATTCTAATTCAGTTGCTCTGGCTTTCTGAATGGCAATGAGTATCTGCTTCCATCAAGGTTGATCATCTCACAGTGATGTTGTTAATGTGCAAATTGTTCTCTTAGGTTTCCCTAAGAAAGGAAGTAATCTGAAAGTTTTCCTTTAAGCAACACTTTTTTTTTTCCTGTTTTCATCCTCTCTCCCTCATAGTATGGATTAAGTTATAGTTAAGTGGTCCGATGGAATTACTTAAGAGGGTTAAGAATAAGTCTCAGTATTGGAGTAAATTAAATGATGACTTTGGAGTTGGCATGGAAACTACTGCATGGAAATAAAAATATCACTGAAGTAAAGATGCATAGGGGTGCTTTCTCATGTGAAAATAGTAGGTCATTTTGATCATGTATAAGTGTTGAAATTCTAAATAAAAGAAATGTAGATGAGATTTCCTTGTGGTGAGAATAATTATATTTCTAAAAGAGAACTTGAGTAGCTAGAATGAATTTTGGGAGGATTCTGAAATTGTAAAAGTAAAAATAGAAGCTGTGTAAAAATGAGACCTAGTGGCTTGTACCTATTTCTCGATAAACTCCATTTCAAGGACTGAAATATCACATTCAGTGAAGTATTTTCTTGTATGCATCTATACATGCATATCTCATCTTTCTTATTAGAGTAAACTTCTTTGAGGACAGAAATTATTTATTTAATACATTAAATCTGTATCATGGAAATTTAAGAATCTCATGGTTTCTGTTTTACAAATGCCATAGGGAAGTAATGGGGAATTAGGTGACATAATAGTTAGATTAACAATTCTGTGAAGTGATCTTTTCTTCCCTTTAATCAACTTGTAAAAGTTTGTTGGGAATACCAGAGTTGAAAGTGTTTATAATTAATATATTGAATAAAAAAAGAGAATTATATTATATAGTTGATGATTTTTGCCAAATACTGATACTAAAGAGACCAATAATAATATTCATACCAAAACTGAATTGATGGTAATGATGATGATAATGATAAGTTATACAGTTAGTTCTGTCTCAATTTTTTAACAGATTAGGGAACTGAAGGTCAAGAAGATAAGTGATAATGATTTTTTCAGAATCACCTAGTATGTTCCTGAGGCAGTATTTTAATCATAGTGCTATACCATCTATTTTGTAGAGGTAAGGTAGCAAAATTTTTGTTGGAGTTGCATTAAGCCTAGCAAATAGTTATACCCAACTTTCATCGAGCAGATATAGTTTGCCTTTTTGATTAGCCACACCTTTATTGAATGCTATGCTTGATGGAAGAGAGCCAGCAATTTGAAATTGACCATTGATTTTCTTGAGGGTATTGTACATCATCAGAACTTAATGAAATAGTAGTTGCTCCTCACCTATATCTAGATATTATACTCTGAGGATTTAAACTTTTCACAATTCCCATCTTCATTCCATGATGTACCAGTTCTGAAAGTATAAACAAACAACAAATATTATTAAACACACACATTGCACCCTAGCTCAATGCTGGGAATTGAAAGCATAATTTAGAAATGCAAAATTTCATCCTTTCATGTAACATACTTTTCTGGAAGAGATAATAAATACATATATTGACATGTAATTATATGTAGACATACAGTTTTTAGAAATATAAAGTTTATTTTTAATTATAAACATGGGTACATTATGAGGGAATTTGGGAGGAGAAGTTGGAAGGGAGATTGAAATGGAGACAACAAGCGGTTGGGAGGATCATTAAAATTTCCATGAAGAAGATGCTGCTTGAGCATAAGAGAATTTAGCAAGTCAGAAGGAGAGGTCTGGAACCCTGGGATGAGCACAAAACTAGAGTGTACATGTAAGCAGTACTATTAGTGTGCAAGGTACATAGAAAAGACTGGAACAGAAACAACAGTTTGGGGAGTTTGATGCCCAGAAATAGTTTTTAAAAAGGATAAGTGATCAGAAAGAAATAACAGTGAACCCTTTTCTGGCACTAGGTACAGTTGTGACTAATGAGTAGCTCAATTGTCCATGTTCAGGAGTTTCTGATAAGAAGAGAACACGTGTTCAGGTACAAGAAAGGTGAGGAAGGGAAAATAGAGTGAAGGAAACAAGATGGAGAATCAAATGTTTGGACTCAATTGAATTCTCCTGATATTTACCTCCAAAAACTTTAAGAACAGGATCCCAAATTGAATTTTGAAATAGCAGAGTAAACAAAAGGTTAGAGGGAGACATTTTTTTCAGTGTAAGAAAACTTAAAACATCTACAAGAATGTTTTGTAATACCAGGGTAGAATAGGACCAGAGTACAGCAGTGTACTTTAGAGAAAGTCAGGACAGCAACAACAGCAGCAATTAGAGGAGCTCTCAGCCTCAGTGATTGGGTAAAAAGAGGGGGAGTCAGATAACTATTCAGAAAAAAAGATGACCGATCTTCCTTTCCTGGAACTGGGTGCATCTCGTACTTATTGACAGTTCTAATTGACTAATTGCCCAGTAAACAGTTCTTGATTGCATTTCCAAGAACACAAGAAAATTTAGCACTTGTGGATGGAAGAGGAGGATAGAGGAAAACAGGGGACCTGATTTTATTTTCCGGACCAAGAGGAGCACATCTATCCATGAATACAAGTTAGTAGAAGCCCTTTCTAGGCAAAAACTAAAATGAAGACTAGGAGAGCAGTGACCATAGCTCTCTGTGCATCAGAACACCTTGGAAGAATTGAAAATTGGCAGAAACCCAGAACTAGCTTTGAAAATAGTAGCACATATAAACAAAAAGGAATAAAACCCAAAACCCCCCTGAAGATAGACATAGTATTTCCCCACCCCCCAGATGAACAACTTTAATATAAAGTTGGGAATAAAAAATATAGACTTGAAAATTGATAAAAATAACAACCACAAAAGTTGCAGAACAGATAGTGACAAATTAACTAAAATCTGTATCCTTTAATAATAGTTCACATTTTTCATCAATTCATTCTGTAATCCTTAATGAAATTAGAAAGATATCAATAGTATAGTTATATAAATGGGTGAAAAGCAGCACACACATATTCCATGCCCTAGACAAAAAACCCTTACATTTTGTATTGAATCTATAATCTCGCTTGTACCCAGATCTGTGAAGTAATTGTTCTACAAATACAAACCAACTGTAACTTCTCTATGATTTATAATCTTAGAGAATTCCCAGAAAAGTAGATATCATAAGCAAAAATGCATCAAATTCAAGATATGCCCCCCAGTCTTCCTGATTCTGAGACTAACTCTCTGTCCACAGAGAAAAATGTAATCTCTTGTGTACAATATAGATTTTATGTTTATGCATGTGTATCATATTTAGTATACAGATACAGTAAAGGAACTATCAACAGATCATTTAAGCTAAATATTTATGCTAAATATATTAGAATAATTTTATGTTTCAGGTTTTAGAATTAGTCACTTTAGTTACAGAAGGAGTGGGTAGCAAGCTCTACCAACCTCAGCTCACAGTTTAGTATCTACTGACAGGATTTATTTTTTTAAATACTTTTATTTTATTTTTATTTTATGAATACTGCATTTAAATAATAGAGCTTAAAAAAGGATGATTGTACATGAAAATGAAAATTTATTGCATACAAGTTGTTCAAAACAAATATAATGAAGTTATCACATAAATTTATTTTTTTGAATTTCCAGCCAAGATGGTGGAGAGAAGACAGGCCCTGTTTTAAGTGCTCCTGCTTCCCCCTCAGAAATAACATGAAAGAAACCTCTTAATAGAAATTTGATCTGCACAACACATGAAGAGAAGCTAGGAGAAGAACACCTACCAACAAGGTCTCTCAGGGGACTTTGACTGAACCAGAATGGAGAGCAGTGGGACAGCACAGGGAGAGAAGGAGGGGAAAACCAGAGTACATACCTTAGCTACAGAGGCTTTGGAGAATGACAGGTCATAAAACCAACTTTAGCTGCAGAATTTTTGGCAAGGGGGAGAGGAGCAATGGGAAGGTGAGTTCCAACACAGAGCTGCAGAGCATGCCTGGAAATCAAATAGCTGAACAAGGGACCGAAGTCCATCATCTTTGCAGAGCACTCTTCCCAGAGCAACCACCCAAGCCCACCCTCTCAGACTCAGGTGTGGGCAACAGAGTTCACTCAGTTGAAAAGGAGATTACTTCCCTCCCCCAGGGCCCAGCCCATTGTCCAACATCAACTCAGACCCTGCTGCTAAGTGCCTCAAACACTCCAGAGAAAGAAACAAGCACTCCCTACTGATTGGCCCTCAGAATCACTAAACCAAGTGAGCAAAGCCTCCAGGATTTTCAAAAGAAAACCTTTGAGAGCTAGCCCTTTCCCCAACACAAGATCCCAGGAAAATGAAGAAAGGTGGGAAGCATGGAGAAATATGTAAAAGAAATAAATGAGCCAGAGAGATCTAGCACTTCTGAGGAGAATATGAATTGGTCCCAGCCCAGAAAGACTTACTTTAAGAAATCAGGAAGTAGTTTAAAAACCAACTGGAAAAACTGGGAAAAGAAACTCAAGAGAAAATTAACACATTGCAAGAGAAAATGAACATCTCTCAACAAGAAAATAAATCCTTGGAAAATACAAATGGACAAATGAAAATGAGAATAATTCTATTAGGTACTCAATTGGACAAATGCATAAAGAAAATAATTCTCTCCAAACTAAACTTGGAAATGACAAACTCCTTCAGAAATAGAATTGACCAATTGCAAAAGGAGGTGCAAAAGGTAAATGTAGAAAATTCTTCTCTAAAAAAAGGAATGGAATCTGTGGAAACTAATGACTTCAAGAAACAACAACAATCTGTCAAACAAAAGCAAAAGATTGAAAAATTAGAAGAAAATATAAAATATCTCATCAGCAAAACCACTGTCCTCAAGAATCAATCAAGAATGGGTAACCTGAAAATTATATGTCTTCCTGAAAATATTGAAGAAGAACAAAATGATTTTTAGGATTTAGTGATGGAAGTATTTTTAATGTTTTTTTAATGATTTAGTGATGGAAAATTGCCCTGATATCATGGAACCAGAGAGCAATATAGTCATTGAAAGAATACATCGATCCTCTCATGAAAGAGATTCTAAAATGAAAACACCAAGGAAGGTTGTGGCCAAACTGTTGTGGCCCAATTCCAGAACTATCAGAAAAAAGAGAAAATCCTGCAAGCAGTTAGAAAGAAAAAATCCAAATACCAAAGAGCCACAGTAATGATTATGCAGAACCTGGCTTCATCAACATTAAGGGATCAAAGGGCCTGGAATGAGCTATTTCAAAGAGCAAGGGAGCTTGGACTGCAGCCAAGAATCCACTATCCCATAAAGCTGAGCATTATCTTCTAGGGGAAAAGATGGTCATTTAATCAAGTGGGGACTTCCAACATTTCCTGATGAAAAGACCAGAGCTAAATAGAAAATGTGGACATCAAACAGGAGGTTCAAGAGACACATGAAAAGGTTAAAAAGGGGGTGAAGAAAAAAAATTGTTATTCAAAAAGATGAAACTGGCTATATCCCCACCTGGGAGAAAGATTCTCATAACTCTTGAAAATTGTAACTCTATTAGAAAGAATATACTTGCCAGAAGTGATAGATATTCATGACTTTTCTGTGACTCAGATAAAAAGTGGGGACAATAAGGAGATGGGAGGATGGAGGAGATTGAACAGGGTAAATCACATTACATTAAGAGGTACAAAAAATTAATGTAATAAAGGAGAAGGGAGGAGGTGAAAGTGACCTGAATCTTCAGTTCATCAGAATTGGCTTAAAGTTAACTTACACACTCAGTTAAGAAACTCATCTTAGCATTAAAGCATTAAAAGGGGAAAAGGGGAGGGGGGGAGAGAGGAAGGGGGAGAAAAAAAGAAACTAACAGAAGAAAGGGATGGAGGAAAGGGAAAAGGGAAAGAGGTAAGAAAGGAGATGGGTGTCCATATAGGAGAGCAAACACACTGAAGGTGCTATTCAGAAAGAAAATAATGGGTTATATGGATAAAGGGAAAAGGGGAAAATGTAAACAAAAGGAAGATAGCATGGAGGGCAATAAAGAATATTTATGTCTTTGAATTTGAATGGGATAAACTCTCCCTTAAAATGTAAGCAATTAGCAGAATTCTACAATATGCTACTTACAAGAAACCCATTTGAAATAGAGAGATACATATAGAGAAAAGGTAAAAGGTTGGAAAAAAATATATTTTACTTCAGCTGAAGTTAAAAAAGCAAGGGTAGCAATCCTTATCTCAGACAAAGAAATTACAAAAATAGAGACCCTTGAAAGAGATAAGGAAGGAAACTATATCCTCCTAAAAGGTCCCATAGACAATAAAGTGATTTCAGTACTAAATATATATGCAACCAATGTTATAGCATTTAAATTCTTAGAGGAGAAGTTAAAAAAACTACAGGAAGAAATAGATGGCAAAACTCTACTAGTGGGAGAATTCAATCTTCCACTCTCAGATTTAGATATATCTAATTATAAAATAAACAAGGAGGAAGTTAAGGAGGTAAATAGATTGCTCGAAAACCTAGATATGATATGAGAGAATTGTGGAAGAAACTGAATGGTGCTAGAAAGGAAAGTACTTTCTTTTCTGCAGTACATGGCACCTACACAAAAATTGACCATGTACTAGGGCATAAAAGAATAATGATCAAAGGCAGAAATAGTGAATGCATCTTCCTCAGATAATAATGTAATAAAAATTATATGCGAAGTTGGGCCAGAGAGAGATAGACCCAGAACTAATAAGAAACTAAATAACCACATTTAAAGAATGAGTGGAACAAGCAACAAATTATGGAAAGAAATAATTATTTCATGCTAGATAAAGACAACAATGAAACAGCATACCAAAACCTATGGGATACACTCAAGAGAGCTGTCAGGGGATATCATATATCTTTAAATGCTTACATGAATAAATTAGAGAAAGATGATATCAGTGAACTAAATATGCAACCAAAAAAATTAGAGAAAGAACAAATTAAACCCCCCCAATTAAATATCAAATTAGAAATTCTAAAAAATTAAAGGAGAAAATAGTAAAAATTAAAAGCAAGAAATTATTGAACTAATAAATAAAACCAAGAGTTGGTTTTACGAAAAAAAGTCAATAACTTTGATAAAACTCAGGTCAATTTGATGAAAAAAAGAAAGAAGAAAACCAAATTGCTAGTGTCATAATTGAAAAAGGTGAACTAACCATTTATGAGGAGGAAATTAAATAAATCAGTATTATTTTGTCCAATTCTAAGCCAATAAATTTGACAATTTAAGTGAATCAGATGAATATTTACAAAAACATAAAATTCCCAGGTACAATGAAAGGGAAATTAAATACCTAAACAAACACAACTCAGACAAAGTAATTCAACAAACCATTAGTGAACTCCTTAAGAAAAAATCTCCAGTGCCAGATGGATTCACAAATTAATTCCATCAATCAATTAAGGAACAATTGGGTCCAATTCTCTATAAACTCTTTGGAAAAATATGTGAAGATGGAACTCAATCTAACTCATTCTATGACATCAATATGTTGCTTATACATTAGCCAGGAAGAGTTAAAAGAGGGAAGGAAAATTCTAGACCTATCTCCCTAATTAATATAGATGTAATAATCTTTGATAAAATCTTAGCAAAATGATTACAACAAATTATCACTAGGATAATTCATTATAACCAAGTAAGATTTATCCCAGGAATGCAAGTTTGGTTCAATATTAGGAAAATTGTTCATATAATTAATTATATTAATAACAATTCTAGCAGAAATCATATGATTATATCAATAGATGCTGAAAAAGCTTTTGACAAAAAATAGCACCAATTACTACTAAAAACACTAGAGACTGTAGGAATAAATGGATTGTTCCTTATATTAATAAACAGTATCTGTCTGAATCCACCAAAAGCATTATATGCAATGGGGATAGGCTGGAGGCATTACCATTAAGATCAATGGTGAAGCAAGGATGTCCATTATCACCCCTACTCTTCATTATTGTATTAGAAATATTAGTTTCAGCAATAAGAGAAGAAAAAGAAATTGAAGGAATTAGAATAGGGAAGGAGGCAACAAAACTCTCACTCTTTGCAGTTGGCACTATGGTATACTAAGAGAAAACCAAAATGTCATCTAAAAAATTACTAGAAATTTTTAACAACTTTAGCAAAGTCTCAGGATATTAAATAAACCCTCATAAATCCTCAACATCTCTCTCTCTCTCTCTCTCTCTCTCTCTCTCTCTCTCTCTCTCTCTCTCTCTCTCTCCCCCTCTCTCTCTCTCCATATATATATATATATATACACATATATATATGTATATATATGTGACTAGCAAAGTACCATAGAAAGATCTAGAAAGAGAAATCCCATTCAAAGTAACTGCAGACAAAATAAAATAAAAATGAGAATTCTACCAAAATTAAGCTACTTATTTAGTGCCCTACCAATCAAAATTCCAAAAAATTATGTTAATGACTTAAAAATTGTTAAATATATACATATGGAGGAATAAAAAGTCAAGCATTTTGAGGGATTCAATGAAAGAAAGTGCAAAAGAAGGTGGCTTAATCTTACCAGATCTAAAATTATATTATAAAACATGTCATCAAAACTGTCTGTTATTGACTAGGAAATAGAGTGGTGGATCAGTTGAATAGATTAGGTGTAATAGCAGGATATGATTATAGTAATCTGCTGTTTGATAAACCCAATGAATTTAGTTATTTACATAAATACTCTCTCTTCAATAAAAATTGCTGTAAATTGTAAAATTCAAAAGAAGTAAAATCTTTCAGAAGAACAAAGAATTCAGGGAAATATGAATGGATTTCCATAAACTGATGCTGAGGGAGATGAGCAGAAGCAGAAAAATATTATACACCCTAACAAGAACATGAGAGTGATGATTAATCTTGAGGGACTTGCTCATTCCATCAGTGCATCAATCAGGGACAATTTTGGGCTATCTCTGATGGAGAATACCATCTATATCCAGAGAAAGAATCATGAAGACCAAAGACCAAAGACCTTCAATTTAGGGGGGGAAAAAGCATTATCTTATTATGTAATTTTGCTATCTCTTATACCTTTTTTTTTCTTCCATAAGTATATGATTTCTCTCTTATCACATTCATGGAAGCAATGTAAAGTCTAAGAAGCCTTCTGTGAAGGCTGGAGGAAGCTAAGCAATAGTAGGGGGGAAATTGTAAAACTCAAAATAAATAAAATCTTTCTTTAAAAAAATTACTTTTTTCCTTTTTTAATCTCCCCTCACCACAGTTTGGAACCTCACACAAATTTCTCATATAATAAAACCAATCTTTTCCCCTGTCAATGACCATTTCTTTGCAGTTAACTCCATTCAGAGGACCATATTACAGCTCACAGAAAGAAGGAACAAAGACACCTTTGAGATCATTTAACTCAATCTCCTCATTTTTAAAGACAAGGGAAACTGAGTCCTCAAAGTTGAGAAATTTACTTAAGGCTATTGCACAAATACAAATTTCATCTGTTCTGGACAGGGGTAAAAGTACTGAAGTTAAATTACTTGAGTAAAATGTACCATCGTAGAAACCCTAGTATCTGGTGATGAGATAATTAATATAAATGAGTAATCCATCTATCAATACACAGTTAGTAAGTATATGCCTCTACTTAATATAACATTGACTTAAATAAGTTAAAAGGCATGTTATGTATAGGTTAGTAACCATGCTATATTCTATGTATAAAAATTAAAAGAATGAAACAATCCCTGCTTTCAAAGAGTTTTCATTTGGGGTTATGGGATCACACCATCAGTATTAGGTGTATATAAATAACTACTAGTTAACATTTTCAAGGTGTTTACTATGTGCCAGGTGCTATGTTATGCTTTACCCACCCTATTTTATAGATGAAGAAACTGAGACAAACAGGATTTAAGTGACTTGTCCAAAGTTACCCATCTAGTAAGTTTTTGAGGTGTGATTTGAATTCAAATCTTTCTAATTCCAGGCCCAGCATTCTATCCACTGCACCTCCTAGTTGGACTAAAATAAGTACAAAATTTTAAATGGTAACTAGAGTTAGGGAGTTAGGGAGATCATGTCAGATTTCATGAAAAATGTTGTGATTGAGATATGCCTTGAAGGTAAGAGGGGATATTGTAAGTGAAAAAGAGATAGATCATTCTGTCTGTATACTAAATTGTAGTTAAAGAGTAATATATGATGATCCTTAAAAGTTTAGTTGGTTTCCAATAGTGAAGGGCTTTAAAAACAAAATATTATCTACATAGAGTTTGCAAGTCAAAAGAAAATAAAATTCTAATATAGATATCAAAAAAATTAAATTGGTTGTTTAAAGAGTTTCCAATCACTGCGTTTGTTCATTAAAAAAAAAACTGATGATAAGATATTTTGGTTTTTATAGAGTAGATTTATCTACATGATTTAGGAATTTAGAGTTGATGGCCTGTAAAGACTAGAATTTAAACTTCTAGTTGCTTTTGCCCAAAAGCCTAAGAAAAACCTGGGGTAACAATATATTCAGCAAGGGGACAGGCTGCTTTGAAAGTGTCTGAGCTCTTTAATATTTAAAATATTTGAATATGTTTAAGGACAAGACAACAGTGCTCTAAAAGGGAATCTAGTCCTGAATTTATATTTGGATAACTTTAAAATAATTTATATGGTCCATTCTAATAATAACATTCTACATTTTTTGGATTATCAGTTATCTAAACTATTTTTCTTTTTAAACAAATACTGATTCTGGAGAGCAATATGGAACGTTGAGCATCAGTTCAATCCTAGGTGGATATCTAGGAGAAATTATAAAACAAAAGGGAAAAATCCTACATGTTCCAAAATATTCACCCCAACTCTTTTTGTAGAGGCAAAGAATTGGAAACTGAGGGGATGCCCATCAATTCGGGAATAGTTCAACAAATTATGGTACATGAATACCATGGAATAATATTGGTCTATAAGAAACTGTAAATGGTTCAACTGTAGAGAAACATGGAGTGACTTACAGGATCTGATGCTGAGTGAAGGGAGAAGAACCAAGAGAACAATGTACACATCAAGAGAAACATTGTGAGATGAACAACCATGATGGAAACAGTTCATCTCAGCAGTTCATAGAGCTAGGACAACTATATTAGACAAGCTAAGGACCATGTTATCCCCATAAAGAAGCAAAACAAAACAAAACAAAAGAAAACAAAAAATCAACCCTTCAAAATCTGATAAACATTTTTATAATAATTTACTCTTATGTATCTCTTTCTGTTAATACTAATTCCTTGTACTGAAAATAGCTAATCTATAAACATGTTTACCAAAATATGTGTATACAATGCTAATCTGAGTGTTTGCTGTTGAGGGGGACATTTGAAGAGAGGGGAAGGAAATTTTTTTCCTTAAACACATACATGTGCATATGGATGAAAAAAATTTAAAAAAAGCAAATAAAGACATAGAAGAGAAAAAAGATAAAAAGACAAATACTGAAGGTTCAAAGACAATCGCAATGTCATATCCTTAAATTTTGCAATCTAGACCTGCAAATCAATCTCATGCAGCTTGAGAAAATAGTCATTTGAATTTGTGCTGTACAAATATTTCGGGACTGGAGGAAGGAGGAGAAGATTTGAAAACAAATCAGTTGTTCTGGTTTAACAGCAAACACCTGGTACAAAGATAGAGGTTAAAATGGAGTCATCACATATATGCATAGAAACTATTTTTATTTCTTGTCAGTTCAAAAAAATGTGAGAGGCTGCTGTGTCTCTTGTAGTGGGAAAAATGTATCAAAGAATTAAGAAAATATACTGCTTACTCGCAGAAAGCAAAAATAGTTACATCTTTTTATTGTTAATCTGAATTTAAAATTAACTTCATGCTTGAAATATCTTTTAATAGAACTTGATTTTAAGATGTGAAAGAAACTTTATGTCTCTGTGATAATAATGTTCAATTTATGAATTGTATTAGCATTTACTTAAATTCATGCTAGAGAGATATTTTTTGTAAATGAAAGCATTTTGGCCCTTTATAAAGTTATTATTCTCCCCCTCCCCCACTGTAATCTAGGCTGTAGCATTACTCAAAGCCCCAGACTAGGTACAATTAGTAAACTGTGCATCTATATGCATGTGTACATCTAAATTAATATATGATTGGATGTGAGTATGCATATACAGAAGTATATTCTCTTAGTGGAATACAATTCACTCAGTTCCCTTACACCTTCTAACTAATGTTCTAAATTCTTCAAAACTAATCAGAAATAGAAGGGAAACCAGTTTATTTTTAAACTGTTTTAAATAAATAACAAATATATTAATAATTATTTTAAGGATCATAGAATTATAAAATTAGGACTGGTGTCTCTTTTATGTAATACAATCAAATATCCTCATTATTCAGATGAGAAAACTGATGTCTAAAGAGATTAAGTGATTTACCTATTGTCACATGGATACACAAGCAAAGTAAGACTATGTCTTCTTTTTTCAAATATGGAACTCTTTCCACTACTAGACACTATAAATTTTGTATATAAATTTGTGTATGCATTGATAATGAAATAATTTGATACATATGAATCTATTTGCACATATATGCATATTTATCTAATGATCTAATGATATATGAAAATGAATAGCAGCATGAAATGATATCGATAGTTTTTTCCTTTATGACAGCATAAATTGCTACATGAAATAGATAAAGAAAACAAAGAAGTATCACTGAATGAGACAAATATTAGAGGAAATCCATATAGGAGACTGCACACTGCACACATCTAATGGTATTTGAGATTTACTTCTATTGCAAGAACTTTATTATCAAAAAAAAAAATCTAAAGCAAAGGTGGAGATCCGAGAAAATACTGGTAACTACTGACCAATGTGATTCTTTATATACCTGTGTGAAATTAAAGGAGAATAATCTATGTCATTAATATCTTAATACAGGTATGAAAAGGGATCTTATTTATTGTTAATAATCTTCATTGTTGACCACATTGTCATAAACATAAACAGAGAATAGAAGACACCTCTGGGTTTATCACTTACTGTTCCATTAAAATGCTTTTTTTTTTAGGAATAGAGTATGATGTCTTATTTGAACCTCTCTCTAACTACTATGCATAAGTCAAAGCTTAAGGAGATGTCTAAACAGAAGTAACAAAAGAGTTAACTTTGTAAAATGAGTTTTGGATTATTCATAAATCAGTTAAGAAGCATCTATTAAGTAAATACTTGGTTGCAGTCAGTTCTTGATATAATTTGATTATAAATTCAATAATATTTCAATTCATCTTTTTTAATTTGTATTTCTACATAGTTTTGCATCGTAAAATATCATTCTTAGAAGTACTCAATAGGTTTAAAAGGCAATGGTGTTTATGACATGCAAGTGATTAAAATTTCTTTTTTATATTATAGATTGACAATGCTTTTGTGAAGCCAAGGTATATGAAAGAAAGACTAATATTAGCTGTCCCTCAACAAACTATAATAAGTATATTGATTTAATAAGTTAAATCAATATTTAATATTTAATAATATTAAATTGATTTAATAATATTAAATCAATATTTAATAAATTAAATAGATTGGATACCAGGCAGGTATAGAGAAAATCAAGAAAGAGAAGCAGGATTCAGTCTACTTTAAATGTCTTTGACCTTGAGTTTATAGTTCATTAAAAGCTATGATCCCCTGGTACCTTGGATTTTATGCTCCATTCTTCTTCTACCACAATGCCCACTTAGAAATTTGCATATTATTCCCAAAAATTGAAAAGTATGCTTCAAATTTTTGAAACCTAATAAGTGCCTAAGGTATGGTTGTATATCTGACAGAATATCTTGGAGAAAATTATTCCATTTCCCATGCATAAATTATATCAAGTTTTATGAGATATTTAATTTTATCTGAGGAAAAGTCTGAAAAATCAGAAATAATGACTTTCATCTATTTAGGTCATCTTTCTTTGTTTTTAAGGTAGCTAAGAATAAACTGTGAGACATGGAAATTGATTTTAATTTGTTATGGTTCTATCATGCTCATTTAGACCATGATTCTAAACCACTCAAAATTTGAAGACTATCATATATCTACAGGAAAGGAAAATAATATTAATTCAAAGTTGGATTATGTAAATCAATGTACAGAAAGACACTTGGTTTATTTTTATAGAAAATGGACAACTGAACCATTTCTTAATTATTATACAAGTCACTTTAATATGTTTTGAGAGCAACAAATTGAAATAAAAGAAAAAAGAGACACAAGATTGATAGACAGGAGCACTGACTTCTAGATTCAACTTCTCCACTTAACAAATGATGTCACTTCAGAAAAGTCACTTCACCTACCTTGTCCCTTGTTTCATCATATGACCAAGAAGGGAGTGAGAGCCTCCTTCTAGTACTAAAATTCAATGTTCTAAAAAGTGAATTCATTTCTGACACTTGGTTATTTAAACATAGTTAATAAAAACTGAATGAGTGGATGCCAAAACCAGTTGATGAATACTTAATGTCAACAACAAAATTCCATCTACTGACTTTGGAAAAGTAAAATAATTTTGCTTGTAGCTGAATAACATAGAAAAGGCCATTAAGATAAAAAATTCATTCTGAAGAAATAGCTACAAAAGGGTCAGGTCACAATAGTGCTTGAATGTCAGATGGAGCAATATATTCAATTTATTTAAACTTATTCGTGAACAAGTTCATAGGACAGAGAAAAATTATATCCACTTAATAATTTCTTTCCATTTGTATTAGTCATGGCACCTGAGTCACCCTTTTTTCTCTGTTAAAGTAACTTTCCAACTTTGTTTTTCTTTGAAACTATAAATTATCAGTTGTTCCTAGTGTGTTTTTTGTACAAAGGAACTAGATTATTTTTAAAAGTAGATTTGAAATAATGTATTCAATTATTTGTGAGATGGTGATTATGTTGTCTTCATTATCTAGTGTAACAAATATGTCTTTCTGTCAGGATGAAACAGTAGTAACTCTTCATTGTCTTTGCCTGCCTGAAAAGAAATAAGATATGAAAACTAGTACTTCAATTATAGTATAACCACCATTTTACATGCAGAAGTAGTTAATTTATTTTAATTTAACAGAATGGATAGTATCAACAATAGACAAAGAATTAAAATCTCTTATCAATGCATCTTATTTTTATACTTATTTTAATATTGTTAAGTAGAGTAGGTGATATACTGGCTAGTCTTCAATTTAATCAGGAAGTCCTGAGTTTTAACTGCCAAAATGCTTACAAGCTATGTGATCCGAGGCAAGTAATGTAAACTCTCTCAGTTTCAGTTTTCTCATCTTTAGTATAGGAAGAATAAGAGTTCCTAAGAGTTCCTACTCTTAAGAATAACTTACAAGGTTATTCTTAAGATCAAATGAGGGGAAGCTAGGTGGTCCTGTGGATAGAGCACTAGCCCTGGAGTCAGGAACACCTGAGTTCAAATCTGGCCTCATACATTTAATAATTACTTAGCTGTGTAGCCTTGGGCAAGCCACTTAACCCTATTGCCTTGCAAAAAAAAAAGATCAATTGAGATAAAATATAGTAAATACATTGCAAAATTTAATGATGTATTTTCAAAATATTTATGAAAGATAAGCTCTTTTCTTTCATCTACTTGCCCTTCTGAGGTAGGTTTATGTCCTTTAGAAAAGTATGATTTAAGGTTCATTTATAAAATATCTCCAGAAATGGCATTGCTACTGGAAAAAAAAAGCTACATGGGCCAGTCTGAGGAATAAAAAGAATGGTAGAATGAAGTACCTCAGAGGACATTTTTGTTGTACAACATTTGGCCTTAAATAAATGTATGGGCTTGCTACTGAAAATATATTACATATGTCAAAGAAACAATAATTAAACTGCTCCCTCTAAGCCTTTTTGATAGGCCATTTTCAGAATGAATGGTTGAGGCTGAGAAGGGGAACTTGGCATTTAAGAGCCCTACCTTTAGGATATTATTCTGCTTGAATTTTCCCTTCCTATAATTTTTACTTCACCCCCCCAACTTAGAATAAAATTAACATCTGCTATTTTGGTGAAAGAAGACCTACACACAAACATAAAATAATAGTTGTTTATGGTGTACCATTAATTATTATTGCCATTGAATAGAAATGATTAATAAGCATAACCACATATAAATCTTAAAGAAAGATGACAGATTTAATAGGTTGGTCATGGTAAAAATGGCAAATTTTGCAGTTTGTCATTGATGAATAGAAATGTAAATGGCCACAGTCATTTGTAGAAAATTGTTTAAAGTAATTATTACATGTTTAAAATTGTTTTCTGATAAATGAATATTAAAAAGAAAAATGGCAGTTTCTGATCAGGACCTGTAATTTCTTCCTTAAGATTAAGTTATTCATATATAATACTAATGATATGAATTCTTCTCTAAGGCCTCAGATAAATGTTTAATTAGTGTTGATATAGAAAACACAAATATTTTATATAATGTAAAAGTCAATTTTTTTAAATTAAAAGAATTAATTTTCTTTTTTTCTCTCACAGAGAGTCCTATATATTCATGAAATCACTGAAAAACTAGAGGAAATTTTTTTTGAGTATAAAAAAGACCTGAAGAATCATTTTTTCAGAAATCAAGGGGTCAATTTGATGGGATTGATGAAAGGACCTTTGTAAAATTTTACTGGAAGACCAAGATTAATTTAAACCTCTTCATTTTCATGTGTTTTCTGTTGTATTCTACTTAGTCATTTTCCCCTGTGTTTATTTCCTAATATCTCCTTCCTTTGACAACTTCTCTGACTGAATGTCATTCTTTTTTAAGAGATTGAGGTTTGGTTTTTTGTTTTTCATTTTTTTTTTCAAGGCAATGGGTTAAGTGGTTTGCTCAAGGCCACACAGCTAGGTGTCTGAGGCCTGCATTTGAGCTCAGGTACTCCTGACTCCAGGGTCCATGCTCTTTCCACTGTGCAACCTAGCCACTCCAAGATATTGACTTTTAAAGAGATGCAAAATAGTTGTTTAATTAGATTGATGAACAAATAAATCATTAGACAATTATTAAGTACCTGATTAACTATGAGTTTGGCCAGTTGCTGCACATATACATATAAATGCAATAGTTTCTATTCTGAAGGAGCTAAAATTCCCTTGAATAAGACAACTAACTAGTATTTATATACATATATATATATGTATAGTTTAAATTTCATTAAATATTTTACTTGTATTATCTCTTTTATTCTTCTAAACAACTCTCCTTATCTCATTGGGAGATACTTCATCTCTCAGTTCCACACATTTTCACTGGCTATGTTCATGTCTGCAAAGCTATTTCTTCCTAATATAGGCCACTTACCTTACAATTTTAAAACCCAACTAAAATTTCATCTTCTAACTTATCTTTATTCTATTGCCTTCTCTCACTCAAATATTTTCTGTTTTTCCTGTCCAGAGAGCAATTGAAAACTTTTCAGAAGGATATGGTATGGTCAGTATTGAGTGAAAAGACTGAGGGAAGAATCATAATCCTGTTATGAGAAATAGCATGCTAGCCTTTGAAGAACAGAGAGGGGACGGATAAGAGATACAATGAAGAATTAGAATCAACATGATTCTAATTGCCTGTAAGACTGAAAGAAAGAATTTCAGGCATGACCCCAAAATAAATCTATTTTCATTCTTTCTGAACCCAAAAATCACTAGGTAAAACTTTATAAAACAAAACAAATGAAATTTCCTATTACTAATAAGTGGATGATAAAATGATTGAATGAACAAATGAATGAAAATGAGAAGCTACATAAATAGATAATCAGTAAATAGGTGAAATGAGTACTTTGAGTGTTTTATCATCATGATAAACTAATGGAATTAATCTAAGAGGAAACCTCTTATATATTTAAGATATAATATTAAAAGTGAATGAAATTTTAAATAAGATTTGTTGTAATAACATCAGAATCAAAGTAATATGAGCAATTTTTATGTGCCTTCAACAGACTTTCACATGTATAAAAGATATTTGCACATTGGTAAAATTGTCTATTTGTCTGATTTAGAAAACAGAATGGTAATATTTATTTTGGAGAGGAAAACCATTGAATTAATATCTAAGGTAGCAACACTGAATCACATAACTTAAATCTTTCAGATGTAGGGCTTGAAAACAGATCTTGACTCTTAAACTAACTGATTTCTACTAATAATTTTTTCTCAAGTTAAGGATCAGATTAATAAATTTGAGTCTATTTCAAGAAGATTAAATTACTTTTCTTAGCTTTTACTAAATCTAATTGTCAAACCTAACAAATAAAAAATTTAAAATAAGTAAAATAAGGTAATCTAGATTTAAGTGAAAATTTCCAAAAATTTTATTATCTGAACAACTGAGGAGCATTCAGTTATAAAATAGGACAACATGAACATCTTTAAAGTTTTTTTTTTTCCCTTTAACTATCATTCTAAACTTGAAGAACAAAAGCAATATATATAGCCACTGGCAATAAATAAATTGAAAATTTAAAGGAATGAAAGAAGACTCTGGGGATAAGACATTTTCTTCAGGATAGATAGAAGCTGTTTTCCAATTTGGTATTTTATTTGTGCATCCTTCCTTTAAAGGATAGATGAAGATCTTATAAAATTATGTATATTTCTAAAAGTTTATTTAAAATTGTTTTTTTTCAACATCACTTGCAAAGTGAAATTTGTTTACTTAAAATCTTAGGATGTTATGGTTTATTTTGAAAGTATGTCTTATGGCATATGAAAATATTTATCACATTTATATAACCTGTTTTCAAACTAACTAAACTTTGTGAATAAGAAAACATAAATGAAGCATACTTACAAATCACTTAGATAATCAATAACTTTGATTTTTACTATAAAATCCATGGCATTTTTAAAACTTTTCTTTCAAAACTGAGATTCTAATGAATTTTGGAGTCTTTGAAATAGGATGGTCACATGAGGATGGAAGATCATGTGAAAATGCAGATATTCAAATAAGTAAAAGCTGAATAAGAAGTCAAAATAGTAGAAAATGTCTTGAAATGAAGGGTCATTTTAAAATTTAATTGCGAAAACCAAGAAGATGATGTTAGATTTGATGTGAGAAGCAGGATGAAAGAGTGAAAAGGGGGAAAAACTTATTTTTATTGTCAGTGTGCCTTTGAATAAATCATTTAATTTACCTGGATCTCATTTTTCTTAAATTTGAATTGAATGAACCTGAGATATCTGACAAGTGGAAAAAGACTATAATACTACAATTCTATAGTTTATTTGAGGAAATATTACAGAAATAACCAACTTTTAAAAAAATCAATGTGAATTCCATCAGGGAGTTATTTAATATAATTATATTTGCTTCCTAGCTTATGAATTTTCCATGCAAACTTTTATAAATATACAAAGAACTTCCCAAATTAACTGACACTATATTTACAAAAACTTACTAGCTGAATAGATTAAAAATATGATACAAGGGTGTTATCAATCAACTGTTAAATATTTTGTTTGGTAAAGCATCATATGTACATAACAATAAATTTCCTCCCATCAAACATGATGATACTCAGTAAAAATAAACTTTAAAATCTGGAATAAAAATGATTTGGCTATAATTAATCAAGTGCAAAAACCATATGCCAGTTTTATTATATTTAATATATTCTGATTAATAAATATAATCTGTTGTGACACAAGTCCTTTAACAAACTCTGAAGGACAGATGTTACGTAAGGGTCAAGGCATCCTAGATGTGAAATCAAATACACTGTACTTGATCTTGGGTGGTGAACCCATAAATTACTTTTTCACTTACCATTGTTGACATGTTGCGTTTATTAGGAAAATTACTGTTTATATCTTGTAACATAGATCCTGCCTATATCTACATATAAAAGAATCCTTTGCTCTTATGTAGTCATTAAAAGTAAAAATTGGCACTGAATCAGGACAACTTTTATTTTACCACAAAGAAAATGATGGTCATACAAATGCTTTGAAATAAACCCATAAACAAAGGAAAGCCAAAAAAGATTCTCAAAATTCTATACCCATTGAGCAGATTCCCTTCTGTATGATTGGTTACAGATATCCACAGTACCTAGACTCCAACAAAGTCAGTACTAACATGGATACATCTTTAGAAGGGAAATGAATTTGGCGTTTTCAGAGGAGAGGACAAATAAAATTGAAATTAAACATGATTCAGTTGAATCTTCTTGTCCTTTTGATGGCCAATATGCTTTACTCAAAACTTGTAATGTAAACCTGTACTTTGTACTATTCTGAAAATCAAATCAATCAGTCAATAAACCAATATTTATTAATCATTTACTATATAATAGTCACTCAATATCTGGAACCATAAAAATAGGTTGAAAGAGAAATCATTTCCTCTTGAAAGGATTTTATACATTAATGGGGAAGTATACATTAGAGTTTCTTATTAGGTATTCCACCTTTCCTAAAAACCTTTACTATCCAAACAGATTATTGAGTGGAAGAGAATAAAGTTAATACATTTTCTTAATCCACATAATGACTTTAGTCCATTAATAAACACATTGATGTAAAAGGAATGTGTGAGTAATAACTATCTCTTTTCCAGGTATACAACTTGAAAAATTCTCCTTTTTCTTCATAGAAACCCATATTGTCAAAATGTTCAATAGTTAATAAGCATTTATAAAGTGCTATACACTGTGATACATCAAAGACAAATATCAATATAAGCCCTTTCCTCAAGGAGTTTATATTCAAATATGGAGACAGCATGTGAATAACTCCAGAAATCTTCATTGTTTCATTAGAAGGCTCAATTCTTAAGTCATGCTGACTAGAAAATCTCTTTCCTTTAAGTAGAAAGGAAAAAATTAAAAGTGACATGGTCAACAAATTGTACACTCTGATGATGTGAATAAGCACTTCTGGATAGTTGAGTACTACCTAAGCTATTGTTTCCATTCTTAAACTGGAAAAAATTCACTTGTGTCTCTACTTTCTGACCTATGCTCAAAAAGAAATAATTATTATTTTATTTAAGAAAAAGTCAAGCAGGGGCCTTGGGTCCCTGCCATTCAGAGGGCAGCTTCGCCCATCCCTCCTCCCCTCCTCACCCCCTACTAGACTGCAGCGGTGATGACTGCCGGCGTGCCCTGTGCGCTTGTCACGAGCTGTTCTTCCACCTTCACCGGGGCCCGGCTGGTTCAACACATTCTTGGAACAGAAGATCTTGATGCAGATACACCTGCCAACAATGCTGTGAGATTTTTTCCCTGGACTATTGATAACAAATACTATTCTGCAGACATCAGTCTGTGTGTGGTGCCAAATAGAATCCTTGTCACATCTGAAATTGCAGAGACTGTGCAAGCATTCATTTTTATTTTGACAGCACACAAAAACCTGGTCTTGATGGTGTTTCATCATGGCTTCCATTGGCAGAATCATGGCTTCCAGAGATGATGATCTGATTTTGGTTTGTGACAGAGTATCTGAAAATGGTGTAAACCGACCAAAAGCTCAAGAATGGTGTATCCAGCATGGCTTTGAATTGGTAGAACTGAGACCAGAAGAATTACCTGAGGAAGATGATGACTTCCCCGAGTCTACCAGGGTAAAGAGGATCATACAAGCCTTGAATGTCAATGTCTGGTCAAATGTAGTAATAAAGAGTGAAAGAAACCAAAGCTTTGGCCTTCTCAGTTCATTGGCTGGTGCAAACTGTAACATTGGGTAAACTGAGAACCATCACACTGAACCTCATTTGCCTATAGGAGATGAAACTGAATGCTGCTTTGATCATCAGGACAGTGCTTCTAACTCAAATGACTCCCAGCTTGATAGTATTGTAGACCCCATGCTAGATCTGGATATCCAGGAGTTGGCCAGTCTCACTACTGGAGGAGGAAATCTGGAAAATTTGGAACAATTATTTTCAAAGCTAAAAGAAATGAAAGACAAAGCATCAACTTTGCCTCATGAACAAAGAAAGTTGCATGCAGAAAAGGTTGCCAAAGCATTTTGGATGGCAATTGGTGGAGACAGAGATGAGATTGAAGGCATTTCTTCTGATGAAGAAAACTGAGCTTCTTGTGTTAGCCAAGATGCTCCACAGAAGCTGAAACCCTGAAAGTTCCTTGATGGACCCTGTTTTATTTTGCTGAGATTTTCATCATCATGTGACCATCTAGCCTGTATAAAGGGTTTATTGTTGGTCTTAATAGTAGCTTACAGAAGGTTCTTCTCCCTCAGATTATAAGGAAATGAAGAGGATGACAATTAGAAGTGAACTTCCTCCGGATTTACTTTTTATTCTAGAGGAGTGGGAATTAGCTACAAAAATTCTTGCCTATTTAAATGAGTCAAGCCACTATGGGCTATCCATTCTGTCATAGAAATAATCCTGTATTTCTGTTCAGTTACTATTGCTCTTGAATTGATCCCAGGCCTTTATCTACTTTCTTTCACAGCTGGTTTTCAGTAACCAAGCTTATCTGATCCATGATGTATCTTCCTTTTGTGAGATGATTAAAGAAATGAGGCCTCATGTTATATTAGTAATTAAATGTAAGGTAGCTCTAACTTTACTATGTGACACACAATCACTAACTACAAATTTACAGAAATGTCTATGGATTCTGCCTTTTTAAATGTTTAACCCCTTGTAACTAAGCCAGAAAAACCTTTCTTTGACAGGGTGGATTTTAGTTATGCAGAAAATGAGTAGAGTTTCATTAGGAAGGAATAACCTTCACTATTATTGTGTCTGTGCATGAGAGACAGCCTTCTGAAATTTCTATTTGGGATATTAAAGAACATGGGAGCAGTATTATGAATGTAGTTGCCCTAATACCATCAGAAAGCTAAAATGTAATAACAAGTATTTTACTATTTCACTATGTCACTAGCCATTGTCTCCAGCCATTGATCATACTCAAAGCAATGTTATCACCTCATATGTGCTTACAAACAAGTGAAGTATCCTAATTTTCTAAGAACCAAAATAAAATGTGGAGTAGTGACAATGAATGGTATAGAGGAGGTAGTGTTAGAAAACTAATTTACAAAAAAATTCACAAGCACTTTCACTGCAGGGACGTGACATTTCCTATGAACCTTCCATAAATGCAGCTCTTAGTGTCGTTGTGGTTGTTATCCTATGGAAAAAAAGCTAATATGCACCTTTGAATGGAAGTGCTGAAGGGAAGTCTCCCAAAGAAGTTTTTTTAAGGCTACTTTTGTGAATTACTTATTATTGGTATGAGAGAGAAATGGGTCTCACAAGAGTAGAGGTTTGCTGGTGGTGGTTGCCCAGGTTGCAGCTTCAGACTTGAGACAATTCCAAAGGGGAACACAATCTGAAATCTAGTGGAAACCCTAGTATTGATCACACACTGGAGCAAGTCTGATCCTTATACATCCTCTTACACATTCTTCAGAAACTGAAATGAGGGAGCAGTAAGAACAGGACAACCCAAACATACAAGATTGTCCTATAGCAGCACTCTATACAAAGTGAACTGCCAACCACAGAAGATACTGTGACACTCTTGATTTATTTTTAACATGACTTCACTCTTCAATTAAGAACATTAGCAAAGTCCAGTATGAAGATGGGAAAGAAGGTTGGAGCATTTTCCCCCTTAGCTTTAGGGAAACAGTTAGGACATATGTATTAGGGAAAAATAGATTGGAAAAAGCTGTGAACTTGATTTTGTAAATTAAACATGGCTCAATTGATTAAAATGAGTTTATTTATGAACTCTAAAAAAAGAAGTCAAATCCATAATGGATTTCACATTGATGACTTTGTTTAACACACACATACATACTTATACCCATGTATAGGCACTTCAGAAAAAGAGAACTAAAGCTCAATTTTATCTGAGCTTTATCTGAGGTTTTTACTGTTTTCCCTTGGAGTCTATAAATGTAAGTATTAAATAACAATACTCATTCCCTGAATGGAACTAAGTAAAATGATTTCAACAATAAAGCAAAAATACCTTGGCTATCATTCTCTTAGTCATCATTTCCTTTTAATATTCTATTTAAAAAATAGAGTGAGTTATATGAATACATACAAGTAAAAGTTAGATAAAAAAATAAAGTGAAGCCTTGGTGACTAATTCCTCATGATTTACATTCAAGTTAAGATGGCAGATATTTAAATATATAAACTGCATTACTGGCAATATTTTGCAAGGTCTTGTAAGTTCAAAATTCAAGACCACTTTTTTCTCTGTCAGGTTTTTCTTGCAGTCTCACAGAGGGTTACTTGAAATTTGGTATTGTGAATCTGAGAAATTACATGTTATTCCTGTTGTTGTTTTCATTCTGTGATGCCTGGAGATCATGTAGTTAAGATTAGAATCATGAATTTTTATACATGATGATTTTTTAAAAAATGACTTAGTTTATACATCATTAAGTGATTATTATTTAGGATGAGATGTTACCTTAGTTGTTTAGGAGATTTCTTACCTGAATAAACATTTTAGTCTTTTGTTTTCAGCCTTAGTCTCTTCATTTGAAAATAAAAGGAGTTGCACAAGTTGACCAGTAAGGTGATTTACATTTCTACATATGTGATCTTAGGTTTACTAAAATCTGAGAATATAAAGAAACATATAAAACCTCATGTTCAATATAGAAAGGAAAAAATTAAAAGTGACATGGTCAACAAATTGTACACTCTGATGATGTTCAATTCTAATGATGGAAAAATATTATATATATATATATATATATATATATATATATATATATAACTGAATAGAAACAAGATAACAATAGTAAAGATAACAAAACATAGCTGTAGGGGATTGGAAAAGGTGTCTTAAATATTTTGGCACTTGAATGTATTAAAGAAGTCATGATTCAAAGAGTTGGTCAGAATAGAAAAAATAGAAACCACTATTTCTATGAAAAATTAAAAATATAGAATTTTTTCAAATATTAAAAAGATTAAATTAAAATTTATGCATAATTTTGCATCCTTCTCACTTGTCATAATTTTTATGATTTATATTTCAACCCTAATAATAATAATATTACAGTTTGCAGTAATATGTCCTTGTAGCAAACAGTAAGGTTTGTAGAAAGGTTCAGAGATCTAGTAATGTAAGAGAGAAATTTGCAACTTTTTTCTTTCCAATTAGAGACTTACAGACCAAATACAATTAAGTAATATAAGAGCTTCACCTTGATTTTATTTATAACTTACTCTTTTTACTTTAAATATTTTGTTATTTTTCCTAAAATTTTATCTTCAAGAATTTCTCTTTCTTTTTTTGAAAGAGTACAAAATTACAATTAGTATAACTTTATTAACATGGAATTATTTTTTAATCAAAAGAATTATGTGCCCTTTTCATTTTCAAAAATTAACGAATTCTTTCTCAAATAATGTTGATTCATCTTTCAAATTTGTTTATGTTGTTTCTTCCATTTCTGATAATACAGTCTTAAAACTAATAAATTTGACTTGTTGCTGTTTGTTTGGTTTTTCTGATTTTTTTTATTATTTCCAAAGAACATCTATTTATTCTTATTCATTTACTTAAGATAACTTTAAATGACTTCTCTAAACCAGTAGGTGGGGAATGCTTGACTGCATAAAATATGTGAAATTATTTGGTTTGGCACTGCCAGAGTAGTAGTAGGCAAGACTTGAAATTCAATAAATCTAGGAAATTTTTAGGGATGTCATAATTAAATATTTGATCACATATAGCAGGTTGATTATTAAGTCACCATTTTTTTATGACTGTAGATGATATTATAAATATCCAAATTGCCCTTGTCAGGTTAATTTTTGTCAGTCCTGCTCTAAACAGACCCTAAAGCGACAAAGCACACATGAAAGCAGAGTAAAATAACTTTTAAACTCAAGATGTAATCAAGAACTACAAGAAAAGTTTGGCTCACCATGAATTAAAGAGCAGTGCAGTTCAGAAACTAAAATATCTGATTCTACCTCAACAAATCAGCAGTAATGAAGGGCAGCAGTGAGGGTCCCAAAAGCATGTAGAAGCAAACTTCTACATGGAATGCTATTGTATCAGACTGGACAAGATCGATGAAATCTATCACAGGAAGTGTGCCATTAGCAGCTGAGATCCCAGTGTGAAAAGTCAGGGATTAGGCACCTAGCTTCCAAGAAAAAAATGTTGAGCAAAACAAAAGATCATAAAGCAGAGAAATTTACTAAGCTAACAGGGAAAAATCAAAATGCCATCCTAAAAGTTGAAAGCAGTGACAAAATGCCTACAATTAAAGAATCAAATGGGGATTATGAAGTGGTTTCAAATATAAAAAGAATTCCTGGAAACAACACAAGAAAGAATTTAAAACCAAATTTAAAAAATGGAGAGAGGAAGAAGAGAAATTCAGAAAAGGAATGACGGTCATGCAGTAGAGTTATGAAAAATCTTCCCATACATAGATAGATATTGTTTAAACTTATTGAAAGACATTTTTTTAAAATTCCCTGTTCATTTTTTATGCTTCTCTTGAATCTTACATTTGAAGACTGAAATTTCAATTTAATTCTAGTCAATTAATGAGGAAAATTTTAAAGTCCCTTAATTCATTGAATATCTATCTCCTGGAAAGATTATGCTCATTTTTTGGTGAATGATTGATTCTTGGTTGTAATCCATGCTCTTTTGCCCTTCTTTAAAGTATAAGCTGCTAAATTCCATGTAAGCTTGACAGGTTCCTTGGTATTTGAATTATTTATTTCTGGTTATTTGCAGGATTTTCTCCTTGACAATTATGAAATTTGGCTACAGCATTCCTTGAAGCTTTTATTTTTATATCTCTTTTAGGAAATGTTCCATGAATTCTTTCACTGACTAGCTTACTTCATTGTTCTAGAATATTAGAAAATTTTTCTTTGATGATTCCTTGAGAGATGCTGTTAAGGCTCTTTTTTTCAATCATGAGATTCAGGTAGTATAAAAATTCTTAAATTGTTCTTCCAAAGTCTATTTTCTAAGTCAACTGTATTTACCATGAGGCATTATATATTTTTGTTTCATTTTTCTATTTTTTATTTTGTTTGCCTGATTCTTGAAACCATTAACTTCCACTTTCCATTTTAAGACATTATTTTCCTCAATTATTTTTTGAATCTTTTTTTTTCTTTTGGAAAATCCTATTCTTTTCATTTTTTGTTTTCTTCAGTGTGATTTTTTCCAAGTAAGGTCAATAGTATTTTAAAGAGTTGTTTTTTCTTCATTATTTTTTTAAATTTTTGGCTTGCATTTCTTTTCTTAATCTTTCTTCTACTTTTATAATTTGTTTTGTAAAATCCTTTCTGAACTTTTCCAAAAAGGCTTTGGGGAAGTGAGACCAATTCATAATGAAGCTTCATAAGGAGGTATTTTGACAATGCTTTCCTCTTCATAGTTTGTATCTACAAATTCCTTGATTCCATAATAACTTTTCATATGAGGGATTATTTTCTGTTTCTTGGTCATATTTGAACTCTGCTCCTACACTACAGAGGGTACAGTCACAGATTTCTTGTGCTGTGGTCCAGGGGTCTGGTCAATGACATTTTTCTCTGGGGCCTGAGGTGATGATGACTTTCTAACTCCACTGGGATGGTTTGGTCTAGTCACACCTATTATGGTCTGGGTTGCAGGACTGGCAAATTGCCTGTTTCAATGGGACTGGCCACATGCCTGCTGAATTAGGACCATAGGTCTCTGACTGCTGTTTTATACTGTGGCTAAGTACCTTCTGCTAACTTTCCTATATGCAGCCTGTGTTGGGTTGTGCCCCACTTTATTCTGAATGTCCCTCCAACTTCTTTAGGACTGGAAATTTGTTTCTTTCTGGTTCTTTGTAGATAGTATCTATCAAGAATATTTTAAAGAATTGATTTAATTTTGTTTCCCAAAGGAAGGTCAGGAACGTTCCGAGTTTCTCTCTGCTTTCTTGTCCCTGCCTCTCAAGATGCTCTCTTGACCTCTTGTGACAAGTCTATAAATAGGCAGCATTCACTCTCCTGTGAAAGAGGAGACTTTGGCAATAGGAAATGGTGTATTATTTTCCAGCTTTAAAGGCTCAGAAATGAAGAAAGTCAGGAAAGTCAGGAAAGGTCACAAAAGGCCAGATGCCTGGATGTAGGTGTTTGGTCTTATTCCAAGACATTTATGAATGGGTCAATGGAGAAAGTTGATAGGCATTAGTTCTGGGTCTTTTCCCTAACATGATAAAATGAAGGAATAAATGAAGAAAGGAAGAAAGGAAGGAAGGAAGGAAGGAAGGAAGGAAGGAAGGAAGGAAGAAAGGAAGGAAGGAAGGAAGGAAGGAAGAAAGGAAGGAGGTAAAAGAAGGGAAAAAACTTTACTATATGCCAAGCATTATACTACCTATTGTTGATTTTGATTTAAAAAGTAAGATAGTTATTGCTTTTAAGGAGAAAGACAAAAATATGACAGCAAAGAGTATGGAAAGGTCTAGAATTCCTAAATTCACAGGATACAGTAAATGGTAGTTCCTAGGGATCTATAGGAAGATTCAACAGGATATATGAAAGTGCTTGGGGACATGAATGGTTTAGATGAAGAACATACAGTAAGACCTGGTAGGCTTCTATTTCACCAAAAAGATTACCCTATATGAGCATTGTGAGGAGTCATACATACATACATAGGAATCTGGACAGTCCAGGAGTCAGGTACAATATTAAAAGCAAAAGAAGGGAGAATTTAGTGTGTATGAGGCAGAAATTGAGGGCCAAGGAAAATGAAGGAGAAGAATGTTGCTTGTTCTAATTTTCCTCACCATCTACCCTATTTAAGGACGTGGGAAAATTGGCAATGACTTCCATAGAGTGTAGTATGTCTGAAGTTATGCCAGTATTAATACCAAAGAACACATTTATCTGCTTCCTAGAATGTAGATATGATGGTTGGAGGGACATAAATTTATTCATTGGATCATCAGTGACATTAGCATACAGTACATTTAATTATGGTTGAAGAAGGAAATAAAGAAGATAAAACCTACAGAATAAATGAAATAAAATAAAAGTCAAAAAAGAGGGAAAATGAATCATCTGAAGATAAAGTGGTATCCTACTCTTCAAGAAGTAATGAAAGAAATTAACAATTGCCATCAGACATGATATTATCCAGGAATTTTCAAAAGAAGACTAAATCATCATTCTATATGTCTTTAGGGATAATTGTACACTATTTTTTGGTCTATGCCATAGCAACAGCAAAAGCATGAAACCAGATTATAATATACATAATAGCTTTTTTATTTCTTTTTCAGTCTCCGGGATCACAACTCATTTAATAATAATTCATTCCGTCTCATTTGTCAATTCCTTGCAATCTATAGTCTCATGCCGCCTCTCAAAATGAATCTAATTTTCCACAGGTTATGCATTAACCATTTTGCAAATAATTTCAATTCTGTTTCCCTCTATATTCTATTTAGCTTTAGTGCTGTGTTGTTCCATTTACCCTTTTCTCCTTTTCCTGGATAATTTCCCCTCCATTGGATTCTGGAAAATTGCTCTATTTTGCTTTGCTTTTCTTGCATGTTGAATCATTCCTTTTCAGCTTTCTTTACTGGATCATCATTCATCTCTTTCGTGATGGCTAATGATGACTTCTAAGTCTTTATACAGGTTCCTCTTCTTTTCACTAAATATACATTTTAATTGCTTTAAAATAACATCTAGGGGCAGCTAGATGGTGTAGTGGATAAAACACTGGCTCTGGAGTCAAGAGTACCTGGGTTCAAATCTTTTCTCAGACACTTAATAATTACCTAGCTGTATGGCCTTGGGCAAGCCATTTAACCCCATTTACCTTGCAAAAATGTAAAAAAAAAAAAATCTAATTGCTATCATTTTAAACATCTAAAATTATCCATTCTATTAACCAATAAAAGATTCCTTTTAATGATATTGGAAAGGTAGAATTGATAGATGCTACAATTAGAAGAAAAAAGAAATTAATGTAATAAGAATGGAAGTAAGATTAAGGATTTTTTTTACAAAACTGAGCTTTCTCTTCCAGGGGAAAAGATGAACATTTAATGAAATAAGAAATTACCAACTTTTCCTGATGAAAAGACCCAAACTAAGTAGATAATTTGAACTTCAAAAAGGAGACTCAAGAGAGACATGAAAAGCGGAAAAAAGGAAAAGAAAAAATACTGCTATCTGATAAGATGAAACTGGCTATATCCCAAACTGGGAGAAAGATTCACATAACTCTCAAGAACTGAAACTCTATTAGATAGAATATACAAAGCCAGAAATAATGGACACTCATGATTTACTCTGATAGAAGGATTTAAAAACAACATTTGATTTAAAAGGGGGGAAAGTAAAGAGACAAGATAGTGGAGGTGATTGAATGGGGTAAATAACATTGCATAAGGAGATACAAAGGACCTATTGCAATAGAGGGGAAGAAGGGAGGAGGTAAGAACCACCTGAATCTTACTCTTATCAGATTTGGTTAAAAGTTAGCATACACACACACATACACACACAGACACACTTAAGTTAAGAAACTTATCCTACTTTTCAAGTATTAAATAGGGAAAGGGAAATGGGGGAGGAAAAGAGACACTAAAAGAAGGAAGGGAAGGAAGAAGGGGCAAAAGAAAATGGCAAAAAGGTGAAGAAATTGGATACAAGGGGGAAACACACTTAAGGTGGTGGTATTCAGAAACAAAATACTGGGGAATATAGACAAAGTAGAAAAATGGGGGAAATGCAAACTGAGGGAAGATTGGATGGAGGGCAATAAATAGTAATTATAACTTTGAATGTGAATGGAATTAACTTTCCCATAAAAAGTAAGAGAAAAGCAGAGTGGATTAAAGACCAGAATCCTACAATATGCTGCTTTCAGAGAATATTAAAAAATGGAAACCTAAAAATATCCTACATTTGAATCAGTAAGATACAAACAGAGTAAAGGTAAAAGGTTGGAGGAAAATATATTTTGCTTCAGCTGAAGAGAAAAAATCAGGAGTAACAATCATTATCTCAGTCAAATAAAGTGCTAAAATTGATCAAATTAAAAGACATAAGAAAGGAAACTGTATCCACCTAAAAGGTACTATAGAGACTGAAGCAATTTCAATACTAAATATGTATACACCAAGTGGCATACCATGCAAATTGTCAGAGGAAATATTGAAGGATTTACAGGAAGACATAGAGAGCAAAACTCTACTGGTGGGAGACCTCAACATCCCACTCTCAGATTTAGATGAATCTAAACATAATAAATGAGAAGGAAGTTAAGGACGTAAATAAAATGTTAGAAAAGCTAGACATGATAGACTTTGGGAGGAAACTGGATGGAGATGGGAAGGAATATACTTTGTTTATCTGCACTTCATGGAATTTACATAAAAACTGACTATGTACTAGGTCTCAAAAACCTTAATTTCAAATGCAGAAAGGCAGAATTAGTGAATACATCCTTCTCGGATCATAATGAAATAAAAATCACATGCAATAATGGGCCAGGGGGAGATAGATCTAAAACTAATTGGAAATTAAATAACCTCATTTTAAAGAATGAGTGCATCAAACAACAAATTATAGAAAGTATTAGAGATTTCTTCCTAAATAATGACAATAAAGAGACAACTTACCAAAACATATGGGATGAGGGCAAGGCAGTGGTCTAGGATATATTTAAATATATTTTGTATATATTAAATATATTATAAATATTTAAATGGCTTTGTGGATAAATTAGGGAAAGAAGAAATCAATGAACTAAACATGCAAATACAAAATTAGAAAAAAGCAAATTAAAAATCCCTGATTAAATACCAGACTAGAAATTCTAAAAATTGAAGGAGAAATTAATAAAATTGAAAGCAAAAAAATCCCTATTGAATTAATAAATAAAATCAAGAGTTGGTTTTATGAAAAAAATCAATAAAATTGATAAACTTCTGGTCAATTTGATTAAAAGAAAAAGAAGAAAACAAAATTGCTAATATCTTAAATGAAAAAGGTGAGCTCACCACCAATGAGGAAGAAATTAAAATAATAATTCTGAATTATTTTGTCCAACTCCATGCCAATAAATTTGATGCTCTAAGTGAAGTGGACAAATATTTACTAAAATATGAGTTGCCCAGGTTAAATGAAGAGAAAATTAAATACCTATATAACCCTATCTCAGAAAAACAAATTCAGCAAGCCAAAAACTCACTAAGAAAAAATGTCCAGGTACAGATAGATTCACAAGTGAATTCTTTGAAACATCCATGGAAAAATTGCTTCCAATTCTAAATAAACCGTTTGGAAAAAAATAGGTTAAGATGGAACTCTTGATTCCTTCTATAACACTAATGTAGTACTAATACCTAAACCAGGAAAAGTCAAAATAGAGAAAGAAAATTGTAGACCAATTTGCCTGAGCAAAGTTGTAGGATATAAAAGAATCATTCATAAGTCCTTGGCATTTCTATATATTACTAATATACAGCAAGAAGAGCTAGAAAGTGAAATCCCATTCAAAGAAACTTCAGCCAATATAAAATATTCCGGTGTCTACCTGCCAAAGCAGTCTCAGCAACTTTCTGAAAACAACTACAAAACACTTCTCATACAAATAAAATCAGACTAAAATAACTGGGCAAATATCAACTCTTCATGAATAAGCCCAGATAATATAAAAAAAAGACAATTCCACCTAAATTAAACTATTTATTTAGTGAACTAACAATAAAAATTCCAAAAAAAAGTACATTAATGAGCTAGGAAAAAATGTAAGTAATTTCATATAAAGAAATAAAATGTCAACAATTTTGAGGGATTTAATTTAAAAAGTGCAACAGAAGATGGCTTAGCCCTACAGATCTAAAATTATAATATAAAGCAATAGTCATCAAAATTATTTAGTATTGGCTAAGAAACAGAGTGGTGGATCAGTGGAATAGATTAGGTGCAAAAGAGTTAGCAGAAAATAATTACAGTAATCTGTTATTTGATAAACCCAAAAAATCCAGCTTCTGGGATAAAAACTCTATCTTCAATTAAAAAAAACCTGTTTAGAAAACTGGAAGTCAGTATGGCAGAAACTTGGATTAGAACAACATCTCAAACCCTTTTCAAAGATATGATCAAAATGTTTAAAGGATTTAGACATAAAAGACAATATTATAAGCAAACTAGGAGGTCAAGGAATAGTATACCTGTTGATCTATGGAAATGGAAGCAGTTTATGACCAATGAAGAGATGGAGAACACCATTAAAAACAAACTAGATAATTTTAATTATATTAATTTAAAAAGCTTTTACATAGACAAAATCACTGTAACCCAGATCAAAGGAAATGTAGCAAATTGAGAAGCAATGTTTTCTACTAGTATTTCTGACTAAGGACTCATTCCTAAAATATATAGAAAACTGAGTCAAGTTTATAAAAAAAAGTCATTCCCCACTGGAAAAATGGTCAAAGGATATGGAGAGGCAATTTACAGATGAGGAAATCAAAGCAATCCATATTCATATGAAAAATTGCTCTAAATCATTAGTTTTTTTAGAAAAATACAAATTATAACATCTCTGAACTACCACCTCACACCTTTCATACTAGCTTATATGATCAGAAAGGACAATGATCTCGAGACTTCAGGCCAGTAGGGTGGAGAGAAGGCAGGCACTGTAATAGGTGATCTCTCTTTTCCCTCAGAAATAACATGAGAGAAATCTCTTAACCAAAATTCCATCAAAAAAAAAACCCAGAAAGAGAAGCTAGGAGAAGAACACCTACCAAGAAGGTCTGTTTGAGGGGACCATGTGTCAACTGGGAGAGGAGAGGAGAGGATCAGTGCACAAACAGCAGCTGGGGGAAGCCAGAGGGCCAGCCTCAGCCCTAGAGACTTTGGTGAGTGGTGGGTGTGAGATCCAGCTTCAGCTGCAGAGATTTTTGCCAAGGGGAGAGGAACCAAGGGAGGACCAGTTCCAGTACAGAGTCTCAGAGCTGACCTGGAGAAAAACCAGCTGGGCCAGGGACCTGGGCTCCATACATTCAGCAGAACCCTTTGCCCAGAACAAACAATAAACAATGCCCCCCACCATAACCCCCTCAGGGCAACAGAGTTCAATCAACAGTTAAAGATTAGTTCTCTCTCCAAGGGCCCAGTACAGTGTTCAAGGTCAACTCAGAACCTGCTGCTGAGGACTTCAATCCAGAGAAAGCAACAAGCTGGCCCTTGGAATTACTAAACCAAGTGAACAAAGCCTCTAGGATCTTCAAAAGTTAACCTCTTAGAACAAGCACCCCACCCCAACACAAAATGAATAAAGGACAGAGAAAAAGGGGACCAATGTAGAAATACTTAGAAGAGTCAGATTATAACCCAGAGATCTAGCACTGCTGAGGAGAATATGAATTGGTCTCCAGCCCAGAAAGACTCCCTTGAAGAAATCAGGAAGGAGTTTAAAAATCAATTGGAAAAAATTGGGAAAAAAAGACAAGAAGGGGCAGGTAGGTGGTATAGTGGATAAAGCACCGGCCCTGGAGTCAGGAGTACCTGGGTTCAAATCCAGTCTCGGACACTTAATAATTGCCTAGCTGTGTGGCCTTGGGCAAGCCACTTAACCCTGATGTCTTGCAAAAACCTAAAATAAAAAAAAAGAAACACAAGAGAAAATTAACAGGTTACAAGAGAAAATTAACATCATGCAACAAGAAAACAAATCCTTGGAAAATACAATTGGACAAATACAACATGAGAAAAACTCTCAGATCTTCAATTGGACAAATGCAAAAAGAAAATGATTCTCCCAAATCCTCAATTTAGCAAATGTGAAAAGAAAATAATTCTCTCAAAACTACATTTGGGCAAATAGAAAAGTCCATCAAAAATTGAATGAACCAACTGGAAAAGGAGATGGAAAAAGATAAATGAAGAAAAATCTCTAAAAGAATGGAATCAGTGGAAACTAATGACTTCATGAGACAACAACATTCTGTCAAACAAAACCAAAAGATCAAAAAAATAGAAAAAAAATGTAAAATACCTCATCAGGAAAATCAATGATCTCCAGAACCAATTGAGAAGGAAAAATCCGAGAATTATTAGCCCTCCTGAAAACATTGAAGAGAAAAAAAGCCTGGACTTAATGTTAACAGGAATTAGTGATTGAAAATTGCCCTGATATAATGGAATCAGAGGGCAAAATAGTTATTGAAAGAATACATCGACCCCCTCTGGAAAGAGATCCTAAAATGAAAACATCAAGAAATGTTGTGGCCAAATTCCAGGACTATCAGATAAAACAAAATTTCTACAAGCAGCCAGAAAGAAAAAAAAAATTAAATACCAAGGAGCACACACAATAAGGACTGTGGAGGACCTGGAGGCAGCAATATGAAGGGATCAAAGGGCTTAGAATGAGATATTCTGAAGAGCAAGGGAGCTTGGAATGCAGTCAACAATCCTGCACCCAGCAAATTTTGTGCCTTCTCTTGCAGGGAAAAAGATGGATGCTTAATGAAATAGGAGACTTCTAACATATCAGGATGAAAAGATAAGAGGTAAACAGAAAATTTTGACATCAAGCAGGAGGCTCAACAGACACATAAAATGGTAAAAAAAAAACAAAACCCTGCTATTCAATAAGATGAAACTGGCTATATACCCACATGGGAGAAAGAGTTTCATAGTTCTTGATAATTGTAACTCTATTAGAAAGAATATACATAGCCAGAAGTGTTGGACATCATAACTTTTCTGTGACTCAGATAGAATGATTTAAAAACATTACCTCCTTAAAAGGGAGGGGGGAGCAGTAAGCAGAAGTGAGGTTGAAGTGAACCTGAATGGGGTAAATCTCATTACATCAAGAGGTAGAAAAACTTATTGTAATTGAGGGGAAGAAGGGAGGAGGTGAAAACCACCTGAATATTCATCTCATCAGAATTGGCTTAAAGTTAATTTAGACACACTTAATCTTAAGAAACTTATCTCACTTTTCAAGCATTAAAAGGGGAAAAGGGGGAAGGGATGATATTAGAGGGAAAACACACTGAAGGTGGCAGTATTCAGAAACAAAACACTGGGGAATATGTCTAAACAGAAAAAAAGGGGGGAATACAAACAGAAGGAAGATTGCATGGTGGGCAATAAAGAGTAATTACAACTTTGAATTTTCAATGGGATGAACTCTCTCTTAAAAGGTAATTGAATAGCAGAGTGGATTAAAACCAGAATCCTACAATACACTGCTTACAAGAAACTCATTTGAAGCAGAGAGATACATATAGAATAAAGGTAAAAGGTTGGAGAAAAATATATTTTGCTTCAGCTGAAGTGAAAAAAGCAGATGTAGCAATTCTTATCTCAGACAAAGCAGCTGCAAAAATAAATAGCATTAAAAGAAATAAGGAAGGAAACTATATACTCCTAAAAGGTACCATAGACATTAAAGTAATTTCAATACTAGATATGTATGCGCCCAATGGGACAGTATCCAAGTTATTAGAAGTTGAAAGAGCTACAGAAAGACATAGAGAGCAAAACTCTACTAGTGGAAGACCTCAACCTCCCACTCTCATATTTAGATAAATCGAAACATAAAATAACTGAGAAGTAAATTAAGGAGATAAATAGATTGTTAGAAAACCTAGATATGATAGACATATGGAAGAAATTGAATGGGAATTGAAAGGAATATATGTTTTTTTTTCCTACAGTACATAGCACTTAAACAAGAATTTACCATGTACTAGGACATAAAAACCTAATGATCAACTGCAGAAAGGCAGAAATAGTAAATACATCTTTCTCAGACCATAGTGCTATAAAAATCATATGAAATACTGGGCTAGGGAGATATAGCACCAGAACTAATAGGAAACTAAAAAAACTCATTTTAATAATATGAGTGGATCAAGAAACAAATTATAGAAAGAATTAATTATTTCATCCTAGATAATGACAGTCATGACACAGCATACCAAAACCTATGGTATACTCTCAATGTGGCTGTCAGGGGTATATATTATATCTTTAAAAGCTTACATAAAAAAATTTCATAAAGAAGGAATCAATGAACTAAATATGCAACTAAAAAATCAGAGAAAGAACAAATTAAAAACCTGCAATTAAATACCATAGAAATTATAAAAATTAAAGGATAAAATTGAAAAAATTGAAAGCAAGAAAACTATAGAACTAATAAATAAAACCAAGAGCTGATTTTATGAAAAAAAAATAAAATTGATGAACCTCTGGTCAATGTGATTAAAAAAAATTAAAAAAGAAAACCAAATTGCAAGTATCATAGATGCAAAAGGTGAACTCACCACCAATGAGGAAAAAATTAAAGTAATAATTATTAATTATTTTGCCCAGCTCTATGCCAATAAATTTGACAATGTAAGTGAAATGGATAAATATTTACAAAAATATAAGTTGCCAAGATTAAATGAAGAAGAAATTAAATACCTACATAACACTATCTCAGAAAAAGAAATTCTATAAACCATTATTGAACTCTCTAAGAAAAAATCTCCAGGGCCAGATGGATTCACAAGTGAATTCTATCAAACATTTAAGAAAAAATTGGTTCAAATTCTATATAAACACTTTGGAAAAATAGGTGAAGAGAGAACTCTGCCTAACTCTTTTTATGGTACCAATATGGTGCTGATAACTCAACCGAGAAGAGTTCAAACAGAGAAAGAAAATCATGGACCTATCTCCCTGATGAATATAGATACAAAAATCTTAAATAAAATCTTACCAAAATAATTAAAAGTTATCAATAACATAATACATTATGATCAAATAGGATTTATCCCAGGAATGCAGGGTTGGTTCAATATTAGGAAAACTGCTAGTATAATTAATTATATCAATACCATACTTATCAGAAATCATATGTTCATATCAATAGATACTGAAAAAGCTTTTGATAAAATACAGCATTCATTCCTAATAAAAACACTAGAGAATGTAAGAATAAATGGCTTGTTCCTTAGAATAATAACCAGTATCTATTTGAAACCATCAGCAAACTTCATATGCAACGGGGATAGGCTTGAGGCATTCCCAATAAAATTGGCAGGAAATAAGGATGCCCATTATCACCACTAAAATGCAGTATCATATTAGAAATGCTAGCCTGAGCAAGAAGAGAAGAAAAAGAAATTGAAATAATTAGAATAGGGAAGAAAGAGACAAAACTCTCACTCTGTGCAGATGGCGTGCTGGTATACCTAGAGAATCCCAAAACATCATCTAAAAAACTACTAGAAATAATGAACAACTTTAGCAAAGTCACAGGATATAAAATAAACCCTCTTAAATCCTCAACATTTCTATATATGACAAACTAGACACAGCAAAAAGAACTAGAAAGAGAAATCCCTTTCAAATAACCTCAGACAAAATAAAGTACCTGCAAGTCTACCTGTCAAGGTAGACCCAACCACTTTTTTTTAGGATTTTGCAAGGCAAATGGGGTTAAGTGGCTTGCCCAAGGCCACACAGCTAGGTAATTATTAAGTGTCTGAGACCGGTTTTGAACCCAGGTACTCCTGACTCCAAGGCTGGTGCTTTATCCACTACGCCACCTAGCCGCCCCCCCCCCCCAAACACTTTTTGAAAACAATTACAAAACTCTTCTCACACAAATAAAATTAGATTAAATACCTGGGCAAACATCAACTGTTCAAGGTTGGGTCCAGCTAATATAATAAAAATGTCAATTCTACCAAAACTAAACTACTTGTTTAGCATCCTACCAATCAAAATTACAAACAAATTACTGTAATGAGTTAGAAAAAATTGTAAGTAAATTTGTAAGGAGAAATAAAAAGTCAAGAATTTCCTGGGATTCAATGGGAAAAAAGTGCAAAAGGAGGTGGCTTAGCCTTATGAAATTTAAAATTATATTATAAAGCATCAGTCCTTAAAACTGTCTGGTGTTGGCTAAAAAATAGAGTCATAGATCAGTGGAATATACTAGGTGCAATAGCAGGAAATGATTAAAAAGCTCAGCTATTAGGATAAAAAGCCTCTCTTCAATAAAAACTGTTGGGAAAATTGGAAGTTAGTAGAGAAGAAGCTGAGATAAGACCTATACCTCACACCCTATACCAAGATAAGATACAAATGGATACAGGATTTAGACAAAAAAATAATATTATTAGCAATCTAGAAGATCAAGGAGTAGTTTACCTGTCAGATCTATGGAAAGCTAAGCAGTTTATGACCAAGGAAGAGATGGAGAACATCATTAAAAACAAAATAGATGATTTTGATTACATTAAATTAAAAAAGCTTTTGCACAGAGAAAATCACTGTAACCAAGATCAAAAGAAGTGTAGTAAATTGGGAAACAATTTTTGCAGCTAGTTCTTTTCACAAAGGACTCATTTCTAAAATATACAGAGAACTGACTCATATTTTCAAAAACACAAGCCATTCCCCAATTGAGAAATGGTCAAAGGGTATGCAAATGCAATTTACAGCTGAGGAAATCAAAGCAATCCATAGTCATATGAAAAATTGCTCCAAATCATTACTTATTAGAGAAATGTAAATTACAGCATCTCTGAAATACCACCTCACACCTCTCAGACTGACCAATATGACCAGAAAGGACAATGATCGATGTTGGATGGGATGCATGAAATCTGGGACACTAATACAGTTTTGGTGAAGCTGTGAACTCATTCAACTTTTCTGGAGAGCAATTTTGGATTATGCCCAAAAGGCAACAAAAATGTGCATACCCTTTGACACAGCAATACCACTAATGGGTCTATACCCTGAAGAGATTTTGAAGGGTAAAACCATCACTTGTGAAAAAACATTCATAGCAGCCCTGTTTGTGGTGGCAAAAAATTGGAAATTAGTAAATGTCCTTCAGTTGGGGAATGGCTTAACAAACTGTGGCATATTGATGTCATGGAACATTATGGTTCTATTAGAAATCAAGAGGGGTGCGAATTGAGGGAAGCCTGGAGGGATTTGCATTAACTGATGCAGAGCAAGATGAGCAGAACCAGAAAAACATTGTACGCCCTAACAGGAACATGGGGGTGATGATCACCCTCTACGGACTTGCTCATCCTTTCAGTGCAACAACCAAGGACAATTTTGGGCTATCTGCAATGGACAATACCATCTGTATCCAGAGAAAGAATTATGGACTTTAAACAAAGACTAAAGGCTATTACCACCAAATTAGGGGGAAAAAGTTATATAATTATATAATTTTACTATCTCAGTTTATTTTTCTTCCTTAAGGATACAATTTCTCTGGCATCACATTCAATTTAGTTCAACGTATAACATGGAACCCATGTAAAGACTAACAGAATTCCTTCTGAGTTAGGTGGGGGGAAGGAAGCAAGAAGGGGAAAAATTCTTAAACTCAAAATAAATAAAATCTTTAATTAAAAAAAAGAAAGAACAATGATCAATATTGAAAGGGATGTGGGTACTCTGGAACACTAATAAATTGTTGTTGGTGCTTTGAACTCATTCAATCTTTCTGGAGAACAATTTGAAATTTCAGCCAAAGGAAATAATAATATACATACTATTTGATCCAGAAATACCACTACTGGGTCTATACACTGGGGAGATCTTGAAAAATGGTAAAAACACCACTTGGTCCAAAATATTCTTAGAAACTCTGTTTGTGGTAGCAAAGAATTGGAAATAGAGTGAATGTCCATTAATTGGGGAATGGCTGAACAAATATGGTATATGTATGTTATGGAATACCATTGTTCTATTAGAAACAACAGGGATGGGATTTCAGAGAAGCCTGGAAGGATTTAGTTGAAATGATAATGAGTGAAATGAGCAGAACCAGAATAACATTATACACCATAACAGCAACATGGTGTTGATGATCAATCTAATTGGACTTGTTCATTTCATCAATGCAAGAATCAGGTAGAACTTTAGAGATTTGCAATGGAGAATACCATCTGTATCCAAAGAAAGAAAAATTGAAAGAAAGAACAATGACTAGTACATATAATGTTTTAAAAAGTTATCTCCTTATATAATTTTGCTATTTCTTATATTTTAAATTTTTCTTTAGAATATGATTTTTCTCTCCACACATTCAATTTTGATCAATGTATAGCATGAAAACAATATAAAGACTATCAGACTGACTTCTGTGGGGGCGGGGAGTGAAGGGAGGTTATGGGGGAAATTGTAAAATTCAATAAACATAAAAAATTTTGAAATGTGGAAAAACAATTTTTTAAATTTAAATTGCATTTGCACTTAAAATTTCTCTCTCTCCCTCCACATTTGACATTTTCTCTTCTGTTAAGGTGGGTATCTATCTATCATCTATCTATCTATCTATCTATCTATCTATCTATCTATCTATCTTTCTATCTATCTATCTGTCTGTCTGTCTGTCTGTCTATATATATTGGTATAGATATAGATAAATACATTTATATACATATATGTATATATAAAATTCATTCATTTCATTTAGATTGTTATTTTATTGACATATATTTGAGTAAATAATTTCAAATAACTCATTTTCCTTTTTTCTTGGTTGAAGAAACAATCACCATTTTCATTTTTTATAATGATGAATTGATTTTCTTTTTGAATTTTTTTTTTAAATTGAGGGACTTTTCATAGTTTTCTTGAGTTTTATTGCTTTAGTCTTACATTTTCTGAATTTTTTCTCATTTTTCTTATTTCATTTTTAAAGGGTTTTTAAGACTTCTGAGAACTCTTTGGGGCTTGTAACTAGATTATATTTTTTTCTTTGAAATTTTACAAAAAGCCATTTTGACTTCACTGTCTTCTCTTTCACAATAACATTCTATGATTTGGTGCTTTCTCTGGTCGCTGATTTATTTTTGATAGAACAATTATTTGTTAACTTTAAATTAAGGTTGGGCTCTCCCAAAAAAAATCAGACTTCAGGTAAGTTTTGTGCTGTTTTTGCTGTTGTTTTCTGAATTCTGTCTGAGAAATTTTTACATTTTTTTGGCTCTCTAATGTTCTATGATTCAAGGCCCAGTTTGGACACTGCTTCTTTGGCTCATGCCTTAGTTTATGAATAACTTCAATCACTCCTCTCTTACCCTGGACCTTGACTGGGTCTATAGCACCACTGTTATACAAGTCCTCTTGTTCCCTGAATTCCCTCTGGGGTGACATGTGTCAACTTATCCCTCTACTAAATTGAAACACTTTCCCATAAGTGACAACAACCAATAGGTCACCATCTATCTGCAAGCATGTTCCCTGATTTGTTCTTCAAAGTTCAGGAAGTTAAGGGTTCACTGATACAATTGGTCTCAGGTCTTGCTGTTTGTTGACTCAGCAGTATCTATTCTGGAATCTTCTCAAGTTCTACAGACCTGCCACCATTCTAGAAGATCATATCTCTCCTAACAGTTTCCCAAAATGTCATAGGATAGACTACTAATTTTTAAAATTATTTTTGACTGCAAAAATTAACTTGGAGCATCATTTTATATTCTTTGGGGGCAAGCTTTGGAGAATCAGGTAATTTCCTGCCTAATTCTGCTATTTGTCCATAATTCCATCTTCTTTTTAAGAAAACAGTTCAGTAATTTTATTATTTTTTCACAGAACTAGCTACTAGTTTTATTCCTTTAATTATCTTAATTTTCATTTTTATTAATCCATTCTTTTACTTTTCAGAATTTTAAATTTGGTTCTTAATCATTTATTTTAAGTTTGTTCTTTTGCTTAATTTTCAGTTATAAGTTCAATTCATTGATGCAAACATTTAGAAATTTGTTTTTTCCTAAGTATTACTTTAGATGCATCTCACAAATATTAGAATTCTGTAGCATTATTACCATAATTTTTAACAAAATTTTTACATTATTTATATGATTTGTTCTTTGGCCCACTCATTTTTTAGAATTAGAATATTGCATTAATAATTAATTTTACAATTTATGTTGCAGAGGTGTGGTATTGAATTTAATTTTTATTTCATTTGGGTTCAAAAAGGGTGCATTAAATATTACTATATTTCTGCATTTGTGAACTTTTTTTGTCTAAAACAGGGTCAAATTTTGTGAAAGTATGTGTATAAGAAAGAAAATAATCATTTGTACATGCAAACAATCTGAAGTGAGGAAGATCAGAGTTTAAATTTAACCTCAGACCTTTAGTAGCTATTGTGAGTTTAGACAAGTCACTTACTTAATCCTGTTTTGCTTAATTTCCTCATCTGTACAATGAAGTTTAGAAATCAAGGCAAACCACTCTGATATGTTTGCCAAGAAAACACAAAATGGGTAAAGAAACATCAGATGTAACTCAAACATCTGAACAGAAAAAAATTATTTTTAATTTGTCTCACATAATGATTGCTCTCACTATTTTTTAACTTTAAATCACAAAAGATGCTTTCCCCACCTCTTATTTTATATCATTGCGTGTATTTCTTTTGTCAAGTGTCTCTTGTAAACAAAATAGTTTCCCTTCCTCCATCCATTGTAAAAACTTTCTTGATGCTTGCCTCTTTTAAGTAACATTACTTTATGCATTCTTTTTCTCCTTTCCTCCTCCAATGCATCCCTCTTTTACACGCATTAATTTTATATGTAGGAACATCTCAATATAATAGACATACCCTAATCCTCTGACTAAGTAGACTACATACATATAATGTCCTAATGATAATATAATTCTTTAAGCTTAAATGTATCATCTTACCATAAAGGTAGGTAAACACTTTAACTGTAATATATGCCTCATGGTTTCTCATAGCTACCCTTTTATGTTTCTCTTCCTCCTTTTGTTTGCAAGAAAAAATTCTATTCAACTCTACTTTTTCATTAGGAAAAGTTATGAGTATTCTACTTAAGTAAAAATCTTTTCTAGGATTATAATAGCACCTTTTCTTGAATAATATTATTTTCAAAGGTTTCTGCTCCTTTTTTGTGATACCAGTTCAATTTTATTTCATCTTGGTTATAACTTCATGGTAGTTTAAAATTTTATTTCTAATTTTCTTTCAGTATTTTTTCTTTCAATTAGGAACTCTAGAATTTGGCTATACTATTTCTTCGAGTTCTCATGTGGAATTTTTTTGCAGGAGATAAATTCTGAATTCTTAGATTTTCCATATTACCCTCTCTTTCTCCTTTCTTCCTTCCTTCCTTCCTTATCTTCCTCCTTTCCTTCCATTCTTTCTTCTTTTTCTTTGATATATGATGTCTAGCTTTTTGGGGGGGTACTTTGCATTCAGGAGCCCCAGAATTATCAATTTGGGCAGCTAAATGGCATGGTGGATAGAACACTGATCTTGAAGTCAGGAAGATTAGAGTTCAAATCCATCCTTAGAAACATGGCACTTAATAATTAAGATGACTTTGGTCAAGACAATTAACACTGATTGACTTACATTAAGGGCTATCTCCAGTCATTCTGATTCGTATTTGAGAAGTAGATCCAGATGATTCTGGAGGAGAAAGTGATACTGGTGACTTAGCACAGTAACTCCTCACTCAAATCTAATTCTTGTGTATCACCTCCCTGATGTCATGGGTGTCTTCAAAAAGAAAGGACAAACACCATCAATTATCAAATTATCTTTCCTTGATCAGTTGCTGTTCTAATGAGATAGTTTATATTTTATTTTCTTTTTATATTTCTTTTTTTTTTACTTTTTTGTATTTTTTTTTTGATGTCTCATGTTGTCATTTCCTTCTAGTTGACAAATTATAATATTTTTAAGAAATCATTTTCCTGTTCGTAGTTTTGAATATTTGGTCAAATATGATTTCAAGGAGTTATTTGTATGTGTTTGTGTGTGTGTGTGTGTGTGTGTGTGTGTGTGTGTGTGTGTGTGAGAGAGAGAGAGAGAGAGAGAGAGAGAGAGAGAGAGAGAGAGAAGTGGTTGTATTTTTCATCACTTTTTTACATAGTTCACTTTTCTTTGTGAATTTTTCTTCTATTGTACTTATTTATTGTTAAAAACATTCCTTGCTTTTTTAAAAGAATGTTTTTAATGTTTAAAAGAATTCTTATTGGCTTTTGCACAACATTTTTTTTTGAGCTTTGCTTGAAGATATTTTTACTCCTTTGTCTCCTGAGATTTTGTGGGGAATTTCCCTGTCATCATCGTTACTTTTTAAGGTGAACTTCTTTTGATGTTTTTGTTGTTTGTTTATGTTTCCATCTTATTTTTAGACTTTAGATTCTATTAGAGTCATGCTGTGTTTATCACTGAATTGATAGATGAATGTTTCTATTGCTTTTTCAATTTAATGGATGGCTGTAAGTGTTCAATACTTCCAAATTGATGTGATCTGGGAAGAGGTCTGGTCACTGTCAACCTCATTATGCTTTTACTCTTATACAAATATGACCCCTTCTCCTTAGCTACTGGAATTACTCCTCTCCATCATGGAACTAAGACCAAGATTAGGTAAAGGGCAAAAGAACATCCAACTGGCATTTGATTGTCCACCTAATACTAGCACAAGGATCCCCTGGAATCTCTTTATGACTTGGTGTAAATTTACTATATAATGAGGTAATAGTTATAAATGATTGTGTCAGCTTTAAAATGATATATCAATGTTACCGGTATTTCAAATGAGGTTGCAGGCATATGTACTGAAAAAAAGTGAACAGAAAAGAACACTGGTACTATAGAAATGAAGGACTTTGAAAGACAAGAATTTATTTTTAAAAAGAGTCTCACAGGTTAGGCAAAATGAGTGACAAAATGTTTTAATTTGGCTAAATATGACAATTTCCTTTTCTTTACTATGATTATTTATTAAATCTCAAAGGAATTTATTTTTGTTTTTATTTTTTCCAGTAGGGTTGGAGGTGGGGCAGATAGGGAGAAAGAAGAAAAAACACATAATAATTTATAAAATCAAATAAAATCAAATCTAATTTGAAATAATCATGGACATTGTGATGCCACATGATCTCAAATTCAAGATAATGGTTCTAATATGAAGGTGTCGGTTCAAAAAAGTGATTGTGTATATAAATACTTGTGAGTGAAATGATTAGCTTTCAATTCTGAAGTCATTTTTCTAGGATCAAATAATCAGCATTCATTAGAAAGGAGATTTCAAGATAGACCTTCTCTTAGTTATTATGTTTTTTTTTTCCTTATGGTAATATAAAGAATAAGTTTTCATAAAATACTGAGATTCTGAGTCAATCATTTGGATGTATCTATCTCCTATATTCCTCATTTTGCCACATATTGCTTTTCTTGCTTCTCCAATGATAATTTGAGGGGAACTTAGACTGAAGTAACTAAGCATCTACACTATTTATTCACTTTTCAAAGAAAAAATTGATTTTACAGAATTCATTTGACATGTTCATGGCAGGATGATATTGATTTTATCTGTTAATTATAACCAGTACAAGAACAAGTTCTATATTTCTTTATTGTCTTAACTGAATGCACATTTAACCAATTCAAATTATATCATGTTTTCTAGATATTGCTGAAACACATTGATCACTCTGAAAAAATGAAATGAGAATCTGCAACCTTAAAGAGAAGAAACTTCATTGGTTAATCATAATGAAATTAATCTCTTACGCAATTACTAATTTTGTAGGGGTCATTTTTATTACTAAAACATGAATAGTTTGAAAAAAATTCTCCTAGTGTCAAATTCTAGTGTCAAAAAAAAATAAAGCCACATTTTTATCCCTTCATAAAATGAAAGATAAAACTTTTTTTTGTTTGTTGTTTATCGTGTTTAAAATTGGCTCCTTGAGTAGCATCCAACTTTTTTGGCACTTATACCATATGCTTAATGAAAAAACTTGACAAAGATACAGATTTTTCTGTACCCTATGAATAGGAATCTCCTTGTTCAAAGTATCTCCTTTACAGACATGAAGTCAGAAGCCCTGACCTTTCAGATACCTTAAATTTCTGAGGTTCAAACAATCTGTAATATTATTGTTCATGTAGGGTAAATATATTTTAAAGTAATCATCTGTATCTCAAAGCTCCATCTAAAATGTCAGAGGAAGCTCTCTCCAGGCATCCTTGTGCGAGTGACATCATCTTTAACCCCCAAGTGGCAACCCCTGAAGCACCTTCAAGATGCCCAGGGAAGATAGGGCTACCTGGAAATCCAATTATTTCCTCAAGATCATCCAACTTTTGGATCATTATCCAAAATGCTTCATTGTGGGAGCAGACAACATGGGCTCCAAGCAGATGCAGCAGATATGGATGTCCCTCCATGGGAAGGCGTAGTGCTGATGGGAAAAACACTATGATGTGCAAAGCCATTCATGGGCATCTGGAGAATAACCCTGCCCTGGAGAAACTGCTGCCTCATATCCCCGGGAATGTGAATTTTGTGTTTACCAAGGAAGATCTGACTGAAATTAGGGATATGCTTCTAGCCAATATGGTACCAGCTGCTGCCCGTGCTGGTGCCATCACCCCATGTAATGTCATGGTGCCAGCCCAGAACACTGGTCTGCGTCCTGAGAAGACTTCCTTCTTCCAAGCTCTGGGTATCACCACCAAGATTTCCAGGGGCACTATTGAAATTTTGAGTGATGTGCAGCTGATTAAGACTGGAGACAAAGTGGGCGCCAGCGAGGCCACCTTGTTGAACATGCTGAATATCTCCCCATCTTCCTTTGGGCTGATCATTCAGCAGGTGTTTGACAATGGCAGCATCTATAACCCTGAAGTGCTGGACATCACAAAGGAGACCTTGCACCTTCACTTCTTAGAGGGTGTCCATAATGTTGCCAGTGTCTGTCTGCAGATTGGCTACCCAACTGTTGCATCAGTGCCCCACTCTATCATCAATGGGTACAAGCGGGTCTTGGCTGTAGCTGTGGAGACTGAGTACAGTCTCCCGCTTGCTGAAAAGGTGAAGGCCTTTCTGACTGACCCTTCAGCCTTTGCAGTGGCTGCCCCTGTGGCTGCAGCTCCAGCTACTGTTGCACCAACTGCAGCCACTCCATCCAAAGTAGAAGCCAAGGAAGAGTCGGAAGAGTCCGATGGAGATATGAGATTTGGTCTGTTTGATTAGCCCATGGGATACAACTATTTTTCCAGTTTATTTGTGGAAAAAAGAAACAAAAATGCTCATGATCTCTGAAAAAAATAAAATAAAATGTCAGAGGAAAAAAAGGAAAGAAGCTGCTGGTTTTCAGCTCAAAAATGATAATTCAGCTTCTTTTTGTGTACAAAAAGTTTGTTTTCTTTCATATCAATAGCATGTTTATTCCTCTATAATTCTGTGAAGTGCATTTAAATCTCTAATAGTAGAATTAAGTCAAAAAATTATGATTGGATAATTGAAAGATTTTTTTTCTCAGAATGATATTTTAATGCTTTTCTGTGCTGTTTGATGCCTTTTCTAACCTATTAGATAGATAGATAGATAGATAAAGAGATAGATAGTTAATAAATAAACATTATATATAATATTCAGTTATAAGTTATTGAAAATAGACTTTGTGGTGTAAATATCAAACAATTCAGAAATATAGCAATTGACTTTTGCCAATTAACTTTAGTTTGCCAATTTTTTGCATCTCCAAGTGCCAGAATTCAAAGTGATTTTTATATGAGCATCAGTTTTTAATCTAAATACATGAAACTATTCTAATTTGATATTTTAAAACCTTCAGGATAATTTTTATGTTAAAATGATAATTTCTGAAATATGTGAAATTAGAAAAATATTCTTCAGGCTCAGGGGAACAGTAAGTATGTATTTTACTGAAAAGAAAAAGTAAACAAAGTAGATCTCTACTTGATAATCTTTGATTTTTTGCCCCTCTATTCAAGATTTGTATTGCCATGTTAGTGTGCTAATATTGGCAAAACTCTGCTAAAACACTTTCATCTTTCCTTAACCCACTCTTCTCTTCAATTTATTTTTTTTTTAGGGACACTCAGTGTATCAAAGCCTGGAACAACATGCTTGTGTGTGGTCAGGCACGTAAAAAAATTCCTCAAATTACAGAAAAATGAGCAGTCAATTGCATTTTTTCCTTTTTGAACAGGCAGTCCTGTGTTTGTCAATGTATATAGAAGATTTAGAGTCTTCACTATATCCCCTACCTCCAGGGACCATACAATTGACATTTAAAGGAGACAGGGCTAGACAGAAACTCTTCCCTGTTTCATAACAGGAAAATAAAAATATTTCTCATAAATTCATAGTCTGTTAGAACTAGAGGCACTTTTTTTTTAGGTTTTTGCAAGGCAAATGGGATCAAGTGGCTTGCCCAAGTCCACACAGCTACTTAATTATTAAGTGTCTGAGACCAGATTTGAACCCAGGTTCTCCTGACTCTAAGGCCGGTGCTTTATCAACTATGCCACCTAGCTGCCCCATAGAGACACTTTCAAGTTGATGGAGATTTCTTTGGCATTTTGGTGAAGCCTATGTATCCTTATTCAGAATAACACTTTTAAATGTATAACATGAAATATATAGAATTACAAAGGAAATCAATAATATTGAAAGGAATTTTTTAATTCATAACAACTACAGAAAACTACCTATAACATTCCTTTTAGGTAAATATTTGCCCCAAACTCTTGAGACCAATCATGTTGCTAAGCAGGTGATTTAACTGAAGTCCAGCAATGTTCAATGATTGCATCATTTTGGGGAGATATTTAGAGCTAGAAGGATGCTCAGAGGTCATTTTGTCCAAATCTTTAGAGAAAACAAGCCCAGGAAAGTTAAGGTGTTTCCCAAAACTCATATAGTTCTATTAGAGATGAGAATTTAATCCTAAGCCTTTGACTCTAAAACAGTCTCTTCAGTGATTAATAAAAAAAAAAAAATAGGACTAGGCCCTGAGATTCCTGTGTTGCAGAATTTGACGAATTGAAGATCCTGAATGCTGGATCATCACTTAATATTAATTTTACTTTAAAGAAGCTTCTTTGCCATTCCGACCCTCAGTATTTTCTTTAAAATTTAAGGATTGTTAAAGTTAAAAAAAAATAAAGGACTAGACTTTTTCCCAGACCACTATATCTCTCAAATCTTTCCAAAACAAGAATAAAATATTACTGGTAAAGCTGACTCCACGATCTCTAAAATACAAAGTATTCTAATGAGGCAAAAACAAACAACAAAAAACAAAGAAAAGAATTTACAGCAGAGAATTTAAATCCACAATTCCCAAAGCCTTAACTGCATTTTCTTACTTCTTTCACCTTATCATTTTCTGTTGATTGCTCAACAATATCTTCTTTGAGGTTAATTCTTTTTTCTTTACATGATATAACACAGTTTTTCATATATATATATATATATATATATATATATATATATATATAATACTTAATAAATGTATATTGATCAAGTTCTTGTTGCTGTCTCCTGCTTTTCTTCTTCCTTTCTTAAAAAAGCTTAGCATCTGGCTCATAATCTTTTTGTCTGTCCTGATTCCTACATTTAGATCCTCACAAGTGTCCTACCCTTCAAGTTTAAATTTTATCAAAACATGACCTATATCTTGATTTGAAAAGGGAAAGTCATATAAAATTTCTCAACCACACAAATAACTGTGCTTGCTCCATGATCTTGCATTGTGAAATTTTACATTGCATAACTTTGCATTTCTTCTTATTAACTTCCATTCTATTCTTTACCATTCCTTTTTTATTGTTTTTTTTACTCATTATATACATTCACATTTAGTTTCATCAGTTTGTACATGCATATTGCCAAGTTTCAAAGTTTCCCTCCACCCTTCCTTCCCACACCCCTCCCCTCAGAAAGGAACAGTCAGGTGAGCATTTTACATGCAGATTTTGTTAAGCATATTTACAAATTAGTAATTTTTAACATGAGGGATTAGGATTCAGGGAAGGATATACATAAGAGATAATTTTTGTAAAGTGTTCATCAGATTCTGTAGGGGTGCTTTCTTATGCTGTGTTTTTTTTTGTTTGTCTGTTTGTTTTTCTTCCTCTGGTTGGGGAAAATATAGACTATTACCAGGCTGATTCAGTAGTCCAAGCTCTCTGGATTTTTGAGACGAGTGACTACCATCAAGGCTGTTCATTTCATAATGTTGTTGATGTGTACTTTGTTGTTCCCTTGGCTCTCCTCCCTTTGGTCAGCATCAGATCCGATACATTCCATGTTTCACTAGAATCTTACCATTTATGCTTTCTTGTAGAACAATATTATTCTATAGTATTCATGTACCATAAGTTGTTTAGTCATTCCCTAGTTGATGGACATCCCCTCAATTTCTAATTCTTTGCCACGATAAAAAGTGAATATTTTGGAACATGTACGACTTTTCCCACTTTTTACAATTTCTTCTGTATATATAACTAGAATTGGAATGACTGGATAAGAGTAAGAGTAGTTTTACTGCTCTTTGGTCATAGTTTCATATTGTACTTGGAAAGGTTGGATCCATTCATAATTCCACCAGCAATACATCAATGTCCCAATTCTCCAAAACCTTTCCAATATTGATCATCTTCCCTTTTTTTTCATCTGGGCTAATCTAAGAGGTATGAGATGATGTCTCATTGTTGCTTTAATTTGCATTTCTCTAATCAGTAGTGATTTATGAGGATTTTAAATATGATTATAAGCACTTTAATTTCTTCATTTGAAAACTTTCTGTTCATATCATTTGACTATTTATCAATTGGAAATGACTTGAGATCTTATAAGTTTGATGCAATTTTCTTCATATTTTAGAAATACAACCTTTATAAGAATTCCAGGTTGTGAAGATTGTTTTCCAGCTTTTTACATTGCTTCTAATTTTAGAAGCACTGATTATATTTGTACAAAAACTTTTAAATTTACTATAGTCAAAATTATTCATTTTTCAGTATATAATGTGCTAATATTTGTTTGGTCATGGATTTTTCCCTTTTCCATGGATCAGGTAGTTGAGTATTTTTTGGTTTATTAATTTATCTATGGTATCACTTTTTATGTCCAAACCCTGTACTCATTTTGACATTATTTTATAGAGGGTATGAGATGTGTATCTATGACTAGGTTTTTCCTTACCATTTTTCAGTTTTCCCAACAATTTTTGTCAAATAGTGAGTTCTTATCCCAGAGGTTGATGTCTTTGCTTTTGTCAAATATTAGATTTCTGTAGTCATTTGCTGCAGTTTCTTTTGAACCAATCCTGATCAATATTGATCAATAGTCAAGTTTTAAATCTGCTAGAACTAGGTCATATTCCTTTACATTTTTTCCATCAGTTTCTTTGCTATTCTTGATCTTTTGTTGCCCCAGATGAATTTTGTTGCTTCCCCCCCCCCCGCTAGCTCAGTAGAGTAGTTATTTGGTATTTTGATTGGTATGGCACTGAATAAGTAATTTAATTGGGTAGAATTGTCATTTTTATTATATTAGCTCTAACTAACCATGAGAAATTGACATTTTTCCAGTTATTTAGATCTGACTTTATTTGGGTAAGGAGAGCTTTAAAATTGTGTTCATATAACTTCTGAGTTTTTTCTTGGGAGGTAGATTCCCAAGTATATAATGTTGTCTACAGTTATTTTAAATGAATTTTTTTCTTTCTATATCTTGTCCTTGGGCTTTGTTGTTCATATATAGAAATGTTAATGATTTATGTAGGTTTATTTTCTATCCTGCTACTTTGCTGTATTCATTAATTGATTCAAAGAGTGTTTTAGATGATTTTCTTGGGTTCTCTAAGTATACCATCATATCATCAGCAAAGAGTGAAAGTTTTGCTTCCTCATTGCCAATTCTGATTCCTTAAATTTTTTTCTTTTCTTATTGCTACTACTAGCATTTCCAATTATATATTGAATAATAATGGCGATAATTAGCCTCATTGTTTCACCTCTGAATTTGTTGGAAATGCTCTGAGTTTATTCCGATTAAATAAAATATTTGATGATGTTTTTAGATAAACACTATTTATTATTTTAAGGAAAAACCCATTCCTAAACTTCCTAGTATATTTTAATTGTAGTGGATGCATTTTATCAAAGGCTTTTTCAGCATCTATTGAGATAATTATATGATTTCTGTTCATTTAATTATTGATATACTTAATTATGTTAAGTGTTTTCCTAATGTTGAACCTTTCATGCCTGCCTGGTCTAAATCCAGCCTGATCATGGAGTACTATCCTAGTAATATCATGCTGTAGTCTCATTGTTAACATTTTATTTAAGATTTTGGCTTCAGACTTCTGCCCAAGATGATGGAAATAAAACAGGCACTATGTTAAATGCTATTCTTTCCCCTCTAAAACAACATGAAAGGAACCTCATAACAGAAATTCAATGAACAAAACTCAGAAAGAGATGCTAAGAGAAGAACACCTACCAAGAAGGTCTGTCTCAGGGAACTATGGGTGAACTGGGGTCAGTATCAGCCACAGAGACTTTGGTGAGTGGCAGGTTTCAGATCCAACTTTTTCTTCAGAATCTCTGAATGGGGGATGCTGAGCTACAGGAGGGTGAGTTCCACATAAACTGGGCTGGACCCTACTTTCAGTGGAACCCTTTGAACAGAGCAAACATTCAATAACCCTCCATCTACTCAGGCTTAGATGTGGACAACGGATTTCACTTGACTGAAAGAGATTAACTCCCTCCCCAGGGCTAAGGACATTATTCAAAGTAAACACAGCCCCTACTACTGAGGGCCCCAAATACCCCAGAGGCAGCAACCAGCATTCCCTACTGTCTGGCCCTTTGAATTACTAAGCCAAGTGAACAAAACCTCTAGGATGTTCAAAAACAAACCTTTGAGAGTAAGCCTGCCTCCTGCCCCCCATCAGCACAAGATCTTAAAAAGATGAAGAAAGACCACAAAAAAGGGGGCCCATGGAGAAAATACTTAGAAGAAATAGATCCTAACCCAGAGAGACCTAGCACTTCTGAGGAGAATATGAATTGCTCTCCAGCCCAGAAAGACTTCCATGGAGAAATCAGGAAGAAGTTCAAAAATCAATTTAAAAAATTAGGGGAAAAAAGTCAAGAGAAAAATAAAACCTTGCAACAGGAAAACAAATCCTTGGAAAATACAATTGGACAAATGCAAAATGAGACTAACTCAGTTCTTCAATTGGGCAAATGCAAAAAGAAAATGATTCTCTCAAAAGCTACACTTGGGCAAATGGAAAACTCCTTAAAAAACAGCATTGACCAACTATAAAAGGAGTTACAAAAGAAAAATGAAAAAAAATTTCTTCTCTTAAAAGAAGAATTGAATCAATGGAAACTAATGACTTTATATTGCAAGACTCTGCTAAACAAAAGCAAAAGATCGAAAAAATAGAAGAAAATGTAAAACACCTAATCAGCAAAACCACTGACTTCAGGAACATATCAAGAAGGGATGGCCTGAGAATGATAGGCCTTCCAGAAAACATTGAAGAGAAAAAAGCCCTGCATGTAATATTACAGGACTTAGTGATGGAAAATTAACCTCATATCATGGAACCAGAAGGCAAAATAGTAACTAAAAGAAAACATTGATCCCCAACTGAAAGAGATCCTAAAATGACAACATCAAGTAACATTTATGGCCAAACTCCAGAACTATCAGATAAAAGAGAAAATCCTTCAAGCAGCCAGAAAGAAAAAAAATTAAATACCAAGGAGTAATAGTAAAGTTTATGTAGGACCTGGCTGCATTAAGGGAACAAAGGGCCTGGAATGAGATATTCCAAAGAACAAGGGAGCTTTGAGTGCAGCAAAGAATCCACTAACTGGTGAAGCAAAACCTTTTTTCCAAGGGAAAAGATGGACATTTAATGAAATGGGACACTTCCCAAATTTCCTGATAAAAAGCCCAGAGCTAAATAAAAAATTTTGGACATAAAGCAGGAGGCTCAAGAGACACATGAAAGGTAAAAATGTATAAAGGGGAAAAAACTGCTATCCAATAAGATGAAATTGGCTATATAACCACTTGGGAGAAAGAGTCTCATAATTCTATTATAGAGAATATACTTAGCCAGAAGTGATGGACACTCCTAACTTTTCTGTGACTCAGAAAGATACATTTAAAAACAATATATCCTTAAAAATGGTGGTAGTAAGGAGATGGAAGGATGGAGAAGACTGAATGGGGTAAATCTCATTACATCAAGTGGTACAAAAGACCTATTGTAATGGAGGGGAAGAAGAGAGGAGATGAGAACCACCTGAATCTTCTCATCAGACTTGGCTTAAAGTTAACTTACATATACTCAGTTAAGTTATGAAACTCATCTTACTTTTCAAGCATTAAAAGGGTAAAAGAGGAGGGGAGAAAAAGGGGAGCTAACAGAAGGAAGGGAAGAAAGAGAAAAAGGAAAGGGGAAAGAAAGGGGAAGGATTTGATATAGGAGGGCAAACACACTGAAGGTGGCAGTATTCGGAAACAAAACACTGGGGAATATGGATAAACAGAAAAACAGTGGGGAAAAAAGGAAGTAATAATGGAGTTCAATAAAGAATTAGCAATTATAACCTTGAATGTGAACAGAATGAACTCTCCCTTAAAATGAAAGTGAATAGCAGAGTGGTTTAAAAATCAGAATCCTATAATATGCTGCTTAAAAAGAAAGTCATTTGAAGCAGCAAGATACACATAGAGTAAAGGTACAAAGCTGGAACAAAATATATTTTGCATCAGCTGATGTGAAAAAAAGCAGGAGTAGCAATAGTTCGCTCAGAGAAAGCATCTGCAAAAAAATAGATAGCAGTAAAAGAGATAAGGAAGGAAATTATACTCTCATAAAAGGAACCATAGACAATAAAGTAATTTCAATACTAAACATGTATGCACCCATTGGCATAGCATCCAAATTCTTAGAGGAGAAGTTGAAAGAGCTACGGGAAGACATTGACATCAAAACTCTACTAGTCAGAGACCTCAACCTCCCACTCTCAGATTTAGACAAATGTAATCATAAAACAAACAAGGAGGAACTTAAGGAGGTAAATAGATTGTCAGAAATCCTAGATATGATAGACATAAGGAGGAAATTGAATGGGAATAGAAAGGAATGTACTTTTTCCTGCAGTACATAGCATTTAAACAAAAATTGACCATTTACTAGGGCATAAAAATCTAATGATCGATTGCAGAAAGTTAGAAATAATAAAAGTATCTTTCTCAGATCCTAAAGCAATAAAAATCATATGCAATATTGGGCCAGGGAGATATAGACCTTGAACTAATAGGAAACTAAATAACCTGATTTTTAAAATGAGTGGGGGGGCAGCTAGGTGGTGCAATGGATAGAGCACCAGCCCTGGAGTCAGGAGTACCTGAATTCAAATCTCCCTCAGACACTTAATAATTATTTAGCTGTGTGGCCTTGGGAAAGTCACTTAACCCCCATTGCCTTGCAAAAACCTAAAGGGAAAAAAAAGAATGAGTGGTTCAAGCAACAAATTATGGAAAGAATTAATTACTTCCTCCTAGATTAAGACAATGATGAAACAACATACCCACACCTATGGGATACACTCAAGGCAGCTATCAGGGAATTTATTATATCTTTAAATGCTTATATTAATAAATTAAAGAAAGTATAAATCAATAAACTTACTATGCAACTAAAAAAATTAGAGACAGAACAAATTAAAAGCATATAATTAAATACCAAATAAGAAATTCTCAAAATTAAAGGAGAAATTAACAAAATCAAAGCAAGAAAACTATTGAACTATGAAATAAAGCCCAGCGCTAATTTTATGAAAACAACAATAAAATTGATAAGCCACAGAAAGAAGAAAACCAAATTGCAAGTATCATAAATCAAAAAGGTGAATTCACCACCAATGAGGAGGAAATTAAAGTAATAAATTGTAATTACTTTGCCCAACTCTGCCAATAAATTTGACAATCTAAGAAAAATGGACAAATATTTACAAAAATAATTTGCCCAGATTAACTGAAGTGGAAATTAAGAACCTAAATAACTGTATCTAAGAAAAAGAAATTCTACAAGCCATTATTGAATTCCCTTAGAAAAAAAATCTCTGGGGCCTGATGGAATCACAAGTGAATTCTTTCAAACATTTAAGGAACAATGGGTTCCAATTCCATATAAACTCTTTGCAAAAATAGGTGAAGATGGAACTTTGCCTAACTCTTACTGTGAGACCATTATGGTGCTGAAACCTAAACCAGGAAGAGTTAAAACAGAAAAAGAAAATTATAGAACTATTTCCCTGATGGATACAGATGCAAAAATCTTAAATAAAATCATAGCAAAGCAATTCCAATAAGTTATCACTAGGATAATACATTATGATCAAGTAGGATTTAGCCCAGGCATGCAGGGATTGTTCACTATTAGTAAAACTGTTTGTATAATTAATTATATCAATAGCAAACCTATCAGGAATCATCTGATTATATCAATAGATGCTGAAAAAGCTTTTGACAAAATACAGCACCCATTCCTATTAAAAAAAATAGTAGGGGCGGCTAGGTAGTGCAGTGAATAAAGCACCAGCCTTGGAGTCAGGAGTACCTGGGTTCAAATCGGGTCTCAGACACTTAATAATTACCTAGCTGTGTAGCCTTGGGTAAAGCACTTAACACCATTTGCCCTGCAAACAATTAAAAAGATAGTAGATAGTGTAGGAATAAATGGGTTATTCTAATAATAATAATAAGCAGTATCTCTCTGACACAATCAACTAAGTATTATATGTAATGGAGATAGGCTAGAGGCAATGATCAATGTGGGAAGAGATGTGGGAAATCTGGGATATTAATACATTGTTGATAGAGCTGTGAACTCATCTAACCTTTCTGGAGAGCAATTTGGAAATATGCCCAAAGGGCAACAAAAATGTGCTTTCCCTTTGATCCAGCAATAAAACTACTGGGTCTATACCCTGATGAGATTATGAAAAAGGGTTAAAAACATCACTTGTACAAAAAAGATTCATAGCAGTTCTGTTTGTGGTGGCAAAGAATTGGAAATTAAGTGAATGGCCTTCACTTGGAGAATGGTATAACAAACTGTGGTAAATGTAAGTCATGGAACACATCCAGAAGGGATGGGGATTCATGGAAGCCTGGAAGGATTTGCATGAACTGATGCTGAGTGAGATGAGCAGCACCAGAAAAACATTTTACACCCTAACAGCAACATGAGGGTGATGATCAACCTTGATCGACTTGTTCATTCTATTTGTGCAACATCGAGGGACAATTTGGGGATATATGTGATGGAGAACACCATCTGTATCCAGGGAAAGACTTCTGGATTATGAACAAAAATGAAATACTATTACTTTCAATTTAGAAAAAAAGAAAATGTTATCTTATTATGTAATTTTTCTGTCTCATACTTTATTTTTTTCCTTAAGAATATGATTTCTGTATCATCATATTCAACTGAGATCATTGTATACCATGGAAACAATATAAAGACTAAGAAAACTCCTTCTGTGGGGGGGTGGAGGGAGGGAAGAAAGAATGGGGGGGGATTGTGAAACTCAAAATAAATAAAATCTTTCTTAAAAAAATATTTTAGCATCAATATTCATTAGGGAGATTGGTCTATAATTTTCTTTGTCTGTTTTATTCCTTACAATTCTTTTCCATCCTCATAGCTATGACCTGATAGTAGATTCAAATAAAAACTGCCTTTTATCCTTGAATCTCTTGCCCTGTTGGCCTATTATCCCTCACGTCTTGATAAAGCACAAGATTAATTTATCATATCTGTTTTGATTTTGTTCATATATATTGTTAACCACTATTGGAGAAAGTAACCAAATATTGCCTTAAAACTTCTGGAAGGAATAAAATATAAATTCTGTATACCAATATTTAAAGTCCTTAAATATATGTCTTCTACTCACACTTTCAGACTTTTTATTCCCCTTTACTTTCTTTGGATTCAATTCAAACAGATCGATGATATCACAAACACAACATTCCATTCTCATCTCCAGGTGCTTTCATAGTCTGTCACCCATGGTCTTCTTTGATTTTTCCATATAGTGATATCTGTTGCTTGCCTCATGATTTAGCAAAGGCTATACTAGCTACAGGACACAATTGCTGATTTCTCCTTACTAGTGTTTTCTCCAAATTTTTCTGTCTTTACCTACATAAAATGAGTTTTTCTTGAGTAGCATGAAAATAACTTGACTGAAGATCCTGTTTCATATTTGGCTTCTTATCTCACTCAGATCTTATAATAGATATTTAATAAATTATTGAATTAAATTAAAATAATAAATCATTCAAATTGCTTGAATGTGGGAGAGAAAAAAATGTTCATTTAAACAGAATAATATTACAGCAGCTTTGAAAAATTAAAACAATAACAAAGAAGTTTTAATCAGTCCTTTTATTTTATATATGAAGGAATTCATGTGCAAAGGAGAGAAGAGATTTTTCTAAAAGATCAATGGTAGTAGAACATAAAATGCAACCATGGTTTCAACATTCTTTATTTATTTGTGTTTTATTGAAACTAGATCTGTAAAATGTTCTTAATATTCCCTCTCTTCCAAGGAATTCTCAAATAAATATAAAGTGAAGCAAAAAAAAACCTGATTTTTTTTAAAGAACAAAATTTGACCAACTTAATCTTTACAATTTCTGATTTCTTTATAAATAAATAACTAAATCATTTTATTATGGTCAATGTTTTCCTTCTGTTATAATTATTTCTTCCCAGATTTCCCCATTCATTTAAGATCTGAGGAAAGACATTCATTAGATTAATGACATTTTATTCTGAGTCTCTATTTAATTCTTAATTTTTTAAAAAAATATTTATTTATTTACACATTACTTAAATAGTTTTATTGTAAAAGTACACATAACCCCCCAAAAAAGATAGGAAAGACCTCATGAAAAATGAAGTGAGAGGAAAAGAAATAGAAAATTGTACTTCAGTCTGTGTTTAGATAACATTGGTTCTGTCTCTGGGAGGGATCATATGTTTTATCATAAGTCAATTAGAGAAGTTTCTTCAGTTTTTTTCCCCCCACAGTTGTTATTGTTTATTGTGCTTTCCTCCATCCAATGCTCCTCACTTCCATTAATTCTATTTTCTCTCTTTACACTTCATCCCTCCTCAAAAGTGTGCTGGGGGAAGCCAAGTGGCATAGAAGACAGAGCACTAGTCCTGGATCCAGGAGGACTCAAGCCCAAAACTCACCCCAGAAACCCAACAACCACCCAGATGCATGGACCTGTGTAGGCCACTCAAACTTCAAAAAAAAAAGTGTGTCGTATCTGACTACCCACTCTGATGGTCTTTCTTCTTCGCCATCACCTAACACTGCCCTACCCTTCTCTGACTCCTTTCTTCCATCCCCTTCCACTACTTTTTCCTCTGGGGTAAGAAAGATTTCTAGAAGTATGTGTGTTCTTTCTTCTCTGTGCGAATTCTAATGGGAACAAAAGTTCCCTCATTCCCCTCTGACCCCTTGCACTCCATTGAAAAAGTTTTTTTCCTTGACTCTCATTTCCCTTTCTCCCAGTACATTCCTTTTTCACCCCATGACCCCATCTTTATAAAGTATTGTAACTTCAAATTAAGGTCTTTCCTGTTCCTTGTCTATATATTCTCCTTCTAACTGCTCTATTAATTGAGATGGTTCATTTGAGTTATCTGCATCTTCCCATGTAGGAATACAAGCAGTTCAATATCATTACATCCTTCATAATTGCCATTCTTGTTCACTTCTCTTTACTTTGCCTGAGTCCTGTGCTTGAAACTCAAACTTTATCATCAGCTTTGGTTGTTTCAAGTTTTAAAGTCCCCTATTTCACTGAATGTCCATCTTTTCCCCTGAAAGAGGATATTCAGTTTTAATGGGCAATTGATTCTTGGTTGTACCACAAGTTCTTTTGATTTGTGGAATATTATATTCTAAGTCCTATGAACCCTTAATGTAGACACTAATAAGTCCTGTATTATCCTGACTGTAATGTCACAATAATCTAATTATTTCTTTCTGGCTGCTTGCAATATTTTCTCTTTAATTTGGGAGTTCTGAAATAAGACTATTATATTTCTGGGAGGTATTTTTGGGATCTCTTTCAGTAGCTGATTGATGGATTATCTCATTTTCTATTTTATTCTCTGCTTCTAGGACATCAGGTAAATTTTTCTGTAGAAATTCTTTAAAAATGAAATCTAGACTATTTTACCAGTCATGACTTTCAAGTAACCCAATAATTTTTTAATTTTCTCTCCTGGATCTATTTTCTGGGTCAGTTGTTTTCCCAATGAGATATTCCACATTTTCTGCTAATTTTTCATTCTTTTGGTTTTTATTGTTTCTTCATTTCTCATAAAATCATCAACTTCCTTTAGCTCCATTCCACATTTGAAAAAGTTGTTTCCTTCAGAGATCTTTCTTGTCCCCTTTTCTTAATGACTAATTCTGTTTTTAAGGCATTTAAGTTTAATCCTGAAATAAAGTGGTTTCTAGCATGTTATTTTCTTTGGTATTTTTTGGTATATCCTTGATCAAGCTGCTGATTTGGATCTCATAGTTTTCCTGCATCTCTCTCTCTCTCTCTCTCTCTCTCTCTCTCTCTCTCTCTCTCTCTCTCTCTCTCTCTCTCTCTCTCTCTCTCCCTCTCTCTCTCTCTCTCTCTCTCTCTCTCTCTCTCTCCTCTTCCTAAATTTTCTTCTACCTCCCTTACTTGATTTTCAAAATCTTCTTTTGAACTCATCCATACCCTGAGATCAATTCCTATTTTTCTTGGAGGCTTTGGATACAGAAGTTTTGACTTTGTCATCTTCTGATTGTATGTTTTAATCCTCCATGGGACCAAAGTAATTATTCATGATCAGATGCTTTTTTTCTCTTTATACATTTACCCAGTATATGTCCTGATTTAGAGATAATCTCCAAGATTTTTGAGTATTACTTGGACAAGCCCCAAAATGACCACCATTCCTTCAAGGTCTTATGAGAGGTTTACAGCTCTTTTGGCTTGTGCTTTGGTCTGTGGATAAGCACAAGGCCCCTGCAGTGGAATTGTGAGGAGCATCTCTGTCCCACTGTGGCAAAAGGTGCCCCACACTGCGGACCAGCATCTGGACAGAGCTCCAGAGTCCTGGGATAGCAGAGAAACCTCCTCATTCTTCCCTGATGCCCTTACCTTCCTTGGGCTAAGTGTTTTGGGAGTAGCTGCTGGACAACTCCTTGATGGATGGCCCTGCAGGCCTGCTTCTGTTTCCCAGACAGGAGCTGCACTGAAAACCTGTCTCTTTTTAACTCTTGAAGAACTAATCCTCCCTCAGATATTCCTATACTCATCTAAGTTGGTTCTTTTCCTTCTGCTCTCCTTCTCATATTATCATTGGCATCTTCACAAAGAAAGCTCTCAGAATCAAACAACTGGTGATTGCCTGCCTATTCGTGATTATTTGATCTAAAGGAATATGTAGCAGATTGGGAAGTTTTCCATAGCTTATTGGAAACCATGTATATTCAGATATAGAACAACAGATGTTTGAGAAAATTTTATATGGTTTTTGAGAAACCTAGTATGCAGATAAAGAATCAAAATTTTTCTCCTGTTTCCCCAGAACTTAATACAGTGTCTATTTTATAGTGATTATACAATAAATTCTTATATATTTTTCCTTTTTAAAAAATTTATGAGGGATAGAGCCAAGATGGCGGCATAAAGGCAGGAATTCCCAAAACCTTATTCCCCCCAAAATCCCCAAAGTCATCAAATTATGACTCTAGCCAAAATTTAGGGGGCAGAATCCAGATAAAGATTGAATGATACAATTTCCCATTCTAAGAAAACTTAGAATATCTGCAGGAAAGATTGTTACACCAGACTAGGGGTTGAAAAGAGCTACAGCAGAACCAAAGTACAGTCACAATGCAACATAGCTGGAAAAGTCCCATGCAGCATCTGGGTGCCAGGGACATCTGGAGGTCCTTGGAAGAGGGGGCAGTTTCCATACCCAAGGATCACTGGTGACAGCCTGAAGGGGCAGTGAGAGAACTCTGCTGCATCAGAGTGTGCATGGATCACCAGTCTAAGAACAACCCTGCAGTGAGAACTTGCAGCAGGAATTAGGGAAACATCCAGTACTTCTAGAGCTCTCAATCCACAGATGGTAAGGGGATTGGGGAATACTGCAGAGGTCTCTCTGCTCTCCTGGGGTAAAGACTCTGCTGTTTGTCCACAGTCCGATCCAGGTCACAGTCTGGGCCCAATACTACCATAGCAGAGCAGGGACCCTCTTCACAACTCCAGGGCAGAAGGTCATCTACATACCAGAACCCAGACAAGAGAGTAGTCAGAGCCTCTCATAAGACATTAGAGGAATTAAGATCCCAGTGTGTTGTTCCAAAAAATCAACAAAGGCTTGGAAGTGTGATACATCAGACATAGACTGAGGAAATGAGTAACAACAACAACAACAAAAGAAGAATCTGACCATAGAAAATTACTTGGTCCCATGGACGATCAAAGTACATACTTAGAACATATCAAAATTGAAACTTCAGGATCCTAAACCTCCAAGAGAAATGAACAATCTATGAATGAGTTCAAAAAGACTTTGAAAAGAAATTATGGGAGGTAGAGTAAAAATTGGGAGAAGAAATGAGAGTAATGGTGAAAGAAATACAAAACAATACGGAGGAAACTAAAATGTTAAAAGTTTAGACCAAATGGAAAAATCATAACAAAAGGGAAATGATGAAAACAATCCCTTAAAAAGCAGGATTGACCAGTTGGAAAAGGAGATATAAAGACTCTAAAGAAAATAACTTCTTCAAATATAGAATGAAACTAAAGGAAGCTGATGATTTGTGAGAAATCAGGAAGAAATAAAACCAGACCAAAAGAACCAAAAATTAGAAGAAAATGTTAAATATCTCATTGAATTTAAAAACAGATACAGAAGAGATAATTTTAAAATGATTGGGCTACCTGAATATCATGACCAGGAAAAGAGCCTAGACTTCAGTTTTCAAGACATAATACAGCTAAATTTCCCTGAGATCCTAGAATCAAAACATAAAATAGAAATTGAGGGAATTCACTGATCACCTCCTGAAAGAGATCCAAAAGAAATACTCCCAGAAAAATTATAGACAAATTCCAAAACTCCCTAGTCAAAGAGAAAATACTAGAAGCTGCCAGAACCAAACAGTTCAAATACATGGCTCTGTGGGCAGCATTACAAAGGATTTGGCTCCATATTAAGGGTTCATAGGACTTGGAATATGATATTATGGAAAGCAAAAGATCTTGATTTTCAACTGAGAATCAAATACCCAGCAAAAGTGAACATCTTTGGGTGACTAGGTGGCATAGTGGATAAAGCACCAGCCTTGGAGTCAGGAATACCTGGGTTCAAATCTGGTCTCAGACTCTTAATAATTACCTAGCTGTGTGGCCTTGGGCAAGCCACTTAACCCCATTTGCTTTGCAAAAACCTAAAAAAAAGTGAATATCCTCTTTGAAGGGAAAAAATGGACATCCATTAAGCAGGGGACTTTCAAACATTCCTACGGAAAACAACCAGAGATGAACAGATAGTCTGATCTCTAAGTACAAGACTCAGGTGAACCATAGAGGAGGTGAATGAAGGCTAATTGTGAGGAATCTAATGATGTTGAATTGTTTGCATTCCTGCATGGGAAGAAGATATTGATAACTCACATGAATTTTCTCATTCATAGGAGCAGTTAGAAGGAACATATATAGACAACACATAGGAAGGAGCTGAATATAATGGTATAATATAGTAATAAGATAGAAATAAGGGGGATAAAAGAAAGTACAGGGAGGAAGGGAAAGGAGAGCAAGAAGGGGCTAAGGTATTTCACATAAGAATCAAGATAAAACTTTTGCAATGGAGTTGAATGGGGGAAGGCAAAGGGGAATGAATGACCTTTCATTTTCACCAGAAATAGCTCAGAGAGGAAATAAAATACACACTTAACAGAGTATATAAATCTATATTACCTTAGAGAATGGAATGAGAGGGATGGGATAAGAGAGAATGGGGTGAGGGAAGGAAGGGTAGGTGATAGAAGAGAGGTAAGATCATGGGAGAGGTTACTCAGATACAACACATTCTGAACAAGGAAAGGGTGAAAGGAGAGAGAGAGAAAATAGAATAAATGAGAGTGGGGAGGAATATAGTGGAGGGAAATATTGCTAGTAATAACAACTGTAGGAAAATAGTGAAGCAACTTCTCTGGTGGACATTTGATTAAAAAGGCAACTTATCCCAGAGTCAGAGGCTTTGGAATCTGAATACAGACTGAAGTGCACTTTTCTTTCTCTCTCACTATTCCTGAGGTTTCTCTATCTTATTTGGGGGGGGGGGGGTTATCTTCATTCTCACAAAAAGATTAATGTAATAATATAAAATAAGTAAACCAAAAATTATATATTTATTCTCATATATAACCCCATGTATATTTTGGATATAAAATTTCCTTCCACCCTCCCTTCCCATCCCCCTCTCCTTACTAGGAAAGTCAGGTTAGCATTGTTCATACATATTTTTGATAAACATATTTAAAGATAAGTTATTTTCAGTATGAGAAATTAAGATTAGGGGAAAAAATTAATAAGAAATACTTTTTATAAAGTGTTCATAAGATTCTGAAGGGTTGCCTTTTTAAATTTGTTTTTCTTCCTCTGGATGCGGATAACATTGTCCTTCACCTGTCTAATATGGTTGTCATAGCTCTCTGAAATTCTGGGATGGAAGAGTTGCTTTCATCAATGTTATTCATCTCACAGTGCTGTTGTTGATGTGTACAGTGCTCAATTGGTTCTACTCATTTCACTCAGCATGAGATCATGAAATTCATTCCATGCTTCTCTAGAGTCTGACAATTTATGGTTTCTTATAGAACAATAATATTGCATAATATTAAAAAAACATATCTTGTTTAGCCATTCCCCAATTGATGGGCATCCCCTCAATTTCCAGTTTTTTGCCACTACAAAAAGATTTGCTATGAATATTTTGCAACATGTATGACTTTTCCCACTTTTTTATAATTTCTTCTAGATATAGACCTAGAATTGGAATTGCTGGATAAAAGGGTATGAATAGTTTTATTATTCTTTGATCATGGTTGCGTATTGATTTTTAGAAAGGTTGGATCCATTCACAACTCCACCAGAAATGCATCAATGTCCCAAGCCTCCTGCAACCTCTCCAACATTGATCATTTTTCCTGTTTGTCATCTTATACAAACTGATAGGTGTTAGGTGAAAGCTCATTTTTGTTTTTTAATTTGCATTTCTCTAATCTACAATGATTTGGAAGTTTTTTCATTTGATTATATGTAGCTTTAATTTCTTCATTTTAAAACTGTCTTTTTATATCATTTCATCATTTATCATTTGGGGATAAATTCTGTTCTTTAGTTCAAAGACAAATAACCCTTTAGAACTGTCTTAGCTTTCAAGAAGGATATAATCCTTATGAAATAATTAAGTGTTTGGACTTCTTATAAAATCAATATAAAAATGTTTTAAAAAGAAGTTATTTTGTATATTTGACTCTATGAGGAAGTCTGTATTTGCAGAAATATCTGCAGCTCCTTTTTATCAATAGTATTTTTGCTTATTCATATCTGAGTGCAGAATATGGCAATATATAAAATGTCTGTGCTAGTAGTAACTCCATTAAATTTAGTATTAGAAAACTGGCAGCCAGAAACACAGCATTTTAAGCACTACTCAAGGCTCCAGAAATGTAAGTATAACTGAAGTGAAGTGAAAGCATAAGGGTATAACCCCATGCAGCTTTTCTTAAAAACTGCAACTCTTCTTCTTGAAGAAAAAAAGGTGCAGAAATACAGATACACATTAATTAAAAACTGTCACAGCACTTAGTCAAATCCACCCTTGGAACTTGGAACTTTGAAGATAGTAAAAAGTTTGTTTGTATAAGACTCCTAAAAATGAAATATAAAGAGCAAATAGAGGAATGAATCAGAAATAGATGATAGTGGAACAGTACATAATGAAGAGAAATGAGACCAGATTAAATCAGAAAAAAATTCCATTACTTAACAGACTAATAAATGAGAAAGAGAGTTCAGTGAAGAAAATTGTAAAACAGTGATGTCTTTGATGACTTTTTATTTTAAATGTGCTTGCATTATAAATGATTAAGAACAAACAGTGACCCAGAGTTTAAAGACAAAGTACTTAATGATTGATCTCCAGAAGGAAAAAAAAAAAACTACTGCCACATCTCAACTCCAGTAACAATGGTTACTTTCAAGTTAGCTTTTTCAAAAAGAGTCTTAAATGTAAGCTAATACAGGAATGAATCAGAGATAAAGGAAAACAAAATCTTCATGTATTTTTAAAAGTTCTAGTTTGTCAAAGGAGAATGGAGAATCTAGCTGGAGGAAAAATGGTAGAACTAGGTCTCATTGCTACTATTCTGAGTCTCCTTGCCAGAGGCATTGAGAAAAATTCTACCTCCTGGTGGCTGACCTAAAGAAAATAACTGAAATCTAATAGATCCAGCCTGTCAGAGAAAAGAATTATGAAAAGACTTGAAGGAAATAATGGCTTGCTAACTTACACACATACACATAAAACACACATGTATATGCATGCATGCATACATACATATATTATGAATCTTCTCCAAAAGAGCCTTATTGCCTTTGCTGCTATAAAAATTAGGAAACTGAGGGTTAGGGAGATGACTCAATGAAGGTTGTATATTGATGACTCTCAATGTGGAGACTAGATTCACACAGAAATCTTTTTCTTATGACCCACTGTTTTTCATAGAACTAAGTATTAAGAATTGGAGAGAATCAGTAAGGTAATATAAGATTAAATAGATAGTAAGTGACAAAGATGGTATTTGAAACCATTACAACCTCTAAATTCTTAATCAGAGGTTTTCAATATTTTTGCTATATTCCAATTCATATAATCCCATGGTAAGCTAGAAAAGTAATAAATATTTGATGTGAAACTCAAATGAGATAACTTAGGGCAAATATTTTATAAGCTTTTAGGGAGGAATGGGAATGATAGTATGTACTTGTAGTACATGAACCTGGGGAGGGAAAAGTGGTAGATTTCTTGTGCTCAGAAATTCTGAATTGTAGTGAGATCAGAGTCAATTACATGCCTTCACTAATACTGGCAGTAATACTATGATCCACCAGAAGGAAATGGTGAAAGAGGAATCAAAGTATAACAGAAGAGGTGAATCTGTTCAGGTTGGAAATACAAAATGCAGTAATTTTAGCAAATCAGAAGTTTGTTTAGGTTGAACTTTTCTAGCCTTTCTAGCTGTACAATCTAGTTAAATTCAGTCTCTCTGTTAACATCTTCTTTCCACATCCCTCAAAAATTTTAAGTGCTTGTATAACACAGAGAAATAGATTAATGGAACATGTTTTCTCTCTGGAATATAGAAACCAGAAGACCAAACTTTGTGCTATTCCAAGCTTTCTCAAACCCCCACCCCCTGAAGACACAGAACACTTATCCTTACCAAAGTATTTGACACATAGTAAGTGGTTGTTGTTATTGTTCAGTCATTTTCAAGCATATCTCACACTTTGTGACCCCATTTACATTTTTCTTAGCAAAGATATTGGTGTGGTTTGTAATTTTTCTCCAGCTCATTTTATAAATGAGGAAACTTAGGTGAACAGGGTTAAGTGACTTACTCAAGACCGTCATTTTCTACTACATCATCTAAATGCCTAGTAGTGATTCATAAATGCTTTTGGACTGACCAGTCTCTAACATCATAGTTATTCAATTGAGTTTGCATCTGTGTATCACATTAACTAAAAGGATTATGATGATGATGATGATGATGATTGTGATTATAATTACTGGTAGTAGTAAAGGTAGCAGCAACCTATATCAACCTAGAGCAGCTAGTTTACTCAGTGTACAGAACATTGGACCTGGAGTCAAGAAGACCTGAGCAAAAATCTGGACTCAAATGCTTACTGTGTTCCTTTGGCCAAGGTAATTAGTTCACTTGCTCTATTTCCCTTAGCTGATTAGAGAAACAAATATCAAATCACTCCAATATTCTTGTAAAGAAAACAACACGAGGGGCAACTAGGTGGCACAGTGGATAGAGCACCGGCCCTGGAGTCAGGAGTACCTGAGTTCAAATCCAGTCTCAGACACTTATTAATTACCTAGCTGTGTGGCCTTGGTTAAGCCACTTAACTCCATTTGCCTTGCAAAAAAACTAAAGAAAAAAAAAAGAAAGCAAAGAAAACAACATGTACTGTATGCTCCACAATCATGAAAAGTAGAGGCAACTGATCAACAACAACAAAAGGACAACTATAAAGTTATTCTCTAACAAAGAAAATAATAAGGGTGTGAGTTTAAGGAAGCATAATACTGTGCAATTATAGGACCTCAGGAAGAAAGAAAATGAGGAAAGAAGTAAACTTCTACTTTTGGGGGAGAGGAGGAGGAAGAATTCTAGAGAAAGAAGAGATAAATGATAAATTTCTGAATAGTAAAAGGGTAAGGTGATTTCGAGAAAATTCTAAGACATAATTTAAATTAACAGTTTTTGGGGTCCAAGGTTAGGTAAATGTATTAGGAAAAATAATTCTAATCCTCTGCATGCATTTTCTTAGTTCCTATAAAAAACTGTTTAGATGTTGATAAGTTTAGCTTACTCAGGGGTATTGCTTATACGTAATTGTGGCAATATTTTAATAACAATACTTATGCCAATATTTTTAAACTACCTGCATTGGACTAATTATCTGGTTGTCTCAAATGTCTATTTATAAAATGATTATGGCCTCTGAATATGTAATAGATAGTATGCTTAGGATAGACAAGAATACAGAACCTCTTATCTGAATTGGGAGCATAACAAATTTGCATTTCTTGTTCATATCCTTTTTTTGAATAGTCCATTATCTTCCACCACTATCTAAATTCACCAATTAGATCTTGTATCTAGCTGTCCATGTCAGATGCAAATGGTGTTAATTTTTTTACAAGCATATCTCAGCAATATACAGATCCCCTTTTGTTCCACAATATTAATTAGGGCTATGGAATGATCTCTCTATTACATCTCTTAAGAAGAGGCAGTGAAATATGTCTATCTGAAAGAAAAGAAGAGGAAAGGTTAGTATACATTAAGATCCATTCGATATTCTACTCATTTGCTTAAACTGAATATATGTTTGAATGAGACAATAGTAAATATCTAAACAAACTGATAATTGAACAAGAATCTATTTGACAGAATCTCTCACAAAGTATCAATGAGTTCCCTGCTTAAGAGATAGAATGATTTTAAAAAAGTCCTTTCTACCCAGGACATCCATGCATCAAAGACAGGACACATCTAATTGCTAATATTACTTTTTTCTTTATTCCAATACAAAATCTGCCTACATATATCTATGGACACTAGTTCTGCACTTTTTTTTTTTTTGTTTGTTTTTTGTAAGGCAATGGGATTAAGTGACTTGCCCAAGGCCAAACAGCTAGGGAATTATTAAGTGTCAGAGGGTACTCAGCCACTCCTGACTCCATTATCTGTTCTCTGTCCACTGTGCAACATGGCTGCCCCAAGTTCTACAATCTTGAGAAAAATCAAAACAATTTTTTTTCCTTTCAACACAATAGGATTACAAATATTTGAAAAGTGGTATTATGTGGCCTAGGTTTTTCTCTGTTCTAAGTAAAAATATCCCAAACTTTTTGGTATTTCATAATTTCATGCTCCTTCCCCATTCTGGTACTTCCTAAATATGGACACACTAGAGTTTTTTTATTGATATGCTATTTTACAAAAATATGTTATGAAGGTTTTTCAACATTTATCCATATGCACGAATATATTTTTAAGTTACAAAATTTCTTCTGTCCTCCCTTCCAAAGCTCTCCCCTCAGTGGGAAGCAGTCAGGTTCACCTTGTACATACATAGTATAAAGTATGGAAATAAATGGAGGCTTCTTTAAAATAATAGATAATAAGTATCTCAAACTATCAAAAATATTATATGTAATGGGAATAAACTCAGAACATTTCCAGTAAAATCATGGGAGAAACAAGAATGTCCATTATCACCATTAATATTCAATATAGTAAAAGAAAAGTTAGTTGTAGCAATAAGAGAAGAAAAAATTGAAGGAATCAGAATTGGCAATGACTTTGACTCTTTGCAGATGATATGATGGTATACTTAGAGAAGCAGAAGAAATCATCTAAAAAACTCTTTGAAGCAATTAACAAATTCAGTAAAGTAGGAGGATATAAAATAAATCCACATAAATTTTCAGCATTTCTATATATGAACAACAAAGCCCAAGAACAAGAGATAGAAAAGAAATTCCATTTAAAGTAACTACAAGCAATATTAAATATTTTTGAATTTCCTCCCAAGACAAACCCAGAAACTGAAGGAATATAATTATCAAGCACCTATCACTCAAATAAAATGGGAAAATGTCAATTGATCATGGTTAGGTAGAGCTAATAAAATAAAAATGACAATTTTAACCATATTAAATTAAATAATCAGTGCCATACCAATCAAAATAGCAAATAACTATTTTACTGATATAAAAAAATACTAACAAAATTCATCTGTAGTAACAAAAGGTCAAGAACATCAAGGGAACTGATGGGAAAAAAATTAAAGGAAGGTGGAGCAGCTCTACATCTAAAATTATGCTATAAAGTGGCAGTCATCAAAACTGGATGGTATTGGTTAAGAAATAGAGCAAATGGATCAGTGGATTAGTTTAATTTCAAAAGAAACCACACTAAATGACAATAGCAATCAACTGTTTAACAAACCCAAAGATAGCAGTTTCTGGGATATGATCTATTTGACAAAAGTTGTTCAGAAAACTGGAAAACGTTATGGCAAAAACTAGGCAAACCCTTTACCAAAATAAGGCTAAAATGGGTACAGGATTTAGACATAAAGGGGGACACAAAAGATAAATTAATAGACCAAGAAAAATATCAACTCTATGAAAAAAAGAAAAATTTATGACCAAACAAGAGTTAGAGTACATTATAAACAGCAAAGTGAATGATTTTGATTACATTAAATTAGAAAGTGTTTGCATTAATAAAAATCAGTGCTACCAAAATTAGAAGGAAAGCAGAAAGATGAGAAGCAATATTCATAACTAGGACTTCGAATAAAGGTTTTTCTAAAAATATATAGATTATAGCAACAAATTTATGATGTCATTCCCTAATTGATAAATGATCAAAGTATGTTAATCAACAGTTTTCAAATGAAGAAATTAAAGTCATATACAATTATATGAAAATGCTCCAAATCATTATTGATTAGAGAAATGCAAATTAAAATAACAATGGTTTATCATCTCATACCTATCAGATTGTCTGTGATGAGAAAAAATAGAAAAAGATCAATGTTGGAGAGGTTGTGGGTGGATTGGGAAATTAATTCATTGTTAAATGGAATTGTTAAATGATCCAACCATTCTGGAGAGCAATATGGAACTATTTCAGAAGACTATTAAAAATATTCATTACTTTTGACCCAGAAATTCCAATCCCCTAGGTCTATGATCCAGATAAAATCATAAAAATGTGGGAAAAGTTCCAAATGTTTCCCAATATTCATTTCATCTCTTTTTGTAGTGGCAAATAATTGGAAATTAAAGGGATGCCCATTATTTCGGCAATGGGTAAACAAAATATGGCATATGAATACTATGGAATATTATTATTATTATTATTATTATTATTATTATTATTCTATGAGAAGCATGGAATGACTTAGAGGATCTGATGATGAACAAAGGGAGCAGAACCAAGACAACAATATACAAGTAACAGCAACAAGGGAGACGATCAGCCTTGAAAGAATCAGTTCCTCTCAACAGTTCAGATAGCCAGGGCAATTATATTAGACCAGCTAGGGACAATGTTATCTGCATCTATAGGAAGAAAAACAAAGCAAAAAGAACCCTTCAGAATCTGATAAGCAATTTATAATAATTATCTTTTATGTATCTTTTTTTCTTAATCCTAATTACTCATTGAAAATGACTAATCTCTAAACATGTATATCAAGAACATATATGTAATTTCCAGCCAAGATGCCAGAGTGAAGACAGACACTGTGCTAAGGTTTCCTGATATTCTCTCATTATATAATATGAAACAAACTTCTTAATAGAAATTCGAATGACAAAACCCAGAAAACAAAGCTAGGAGAAGAATTTCTACTTCAAGGTCTATCTTTGGGGTTCATGGGTGAGCCAGATACAGAGAGTAGAGAACCAGCAGGGGCAGGGTGAGAGACATTCTAGCTTAGGATCATCAATGGAGCCACTGACTGTGGGAGCCCTGGCCCAAGAGACAAGTGGGACATGGAGGATTTGGCTGTGGGATTGACCATCTGGAGCTCTCCAGAGGGACTGGAGGGTGAGTTCCAGTGTAGAGAGCTGCAGACATTGACCTGTTGGGCTACTCTGGTCTGGAGAACCTCAGCCTCCATACTTTCAAGTCAACAGAGTTCCCTTCCCAGGACAGACACAATAAAATCCCCCTTCCCCTCCCCCCAGACTCAAGCATGGACTGCAGAGCTCCCTCAGCTGTGAATAGGGAGAGTAATTACCTTGCCCCAGGGCATAGGCCACATTCTTCAAGGACAAAAGCATCCAACAGTGGGTCCATACCCTCCAGGAAAAGGAAAAGGGACTCAAATCAAAATCACAGACACTCCAGAGAAAGCAATCAATACCCCCATACTGCCACCCCAAATTATTAAACTCAGTGAATAAAGCCTCTAGGGATCTCAACACCAAACTACTGTGAACCAACCCCACCCACAGCACAAAATCTCAGGAAAATGAAGAAAGGCCAATGAGAAGGAATTGGTGCACAGAAAAAATCGTAAAAGGTAAAGACCCTAACTCAGAGAGGTCTAGAACCTCTAAGGAGATTTAGTCTCCAGGCCAGAAATTCTTCCTTGAAGAAATCAGGAAGGAGTTTAAAAATAAATTGGAAAATTCGGGAGAGAAGATTAATACCTTGCATCAAGAAAACAAATCCTTGGAAAATACAATTGACAAAATCAAAAAGAAAATTATTCTCTCAAAACATCAACTGGTAAAATGGAAAACTCTTTCAAAAATAGAATTGACCAATTGGAAAAAGAGTTGTAAAAAAGTAAATGAAGAAATTCTTCTCTAAAAAGAAGAATAAAGTCTGTGGAAACTAATGACTTTATGAGACAAGAAGAATTCGTAATACAAAACCAAAAAAAATTGGAAAAAATAGGAGAAAATATGAAATACATCATCAGCAAAACTACTTACCTAGAGAATAAAAATAGAAAGTACAACTTAAGAATAATTGTTCTGCCTGAAAATATTGAAGAGGGAAAAGACAGCTTGGATTTAATATTGCAGGATTTAGTGATGGAAAAGTGACCTGATATGGAACTAGAGGGCAAAATAGTTATTGAAAGAATACATTGATGCCCTCCAGAAATGAAAACACCAAGGAATATTGTGGCCAAATTCCAGAACTATCAGATGAAAGCAAAAATCCTGCAAGAAGCCAGAAAGGAACTATTTAGATACCAAGAAGCCACAGTAAGGATCACACATTAAGGGGTTGAAGGACTAGAATGCAATATTCCAAAAAACCAAGGGAGCTTGGAATGCAGGAAATAATCCACTATATCCAGCAAAATTGAGCCTTCCTTTCTAGGGGAAAAAAATGAACATTTAATGAAATAGGAGACTTCCAACTTTTCCTGATGAAAAGAACACATTAATAGAAAACTTGGAATTTAAACAGGACACTCAAGAGACACATAAAAAGGTAAAGAAAAGAAACTTGCTATCCAATAAGATGAAACTGGGAGAAAGACTTTAAAAATGCTCAAGAATTGTAACTCTATTAAAGAGAATATATTGAGCCAGAAGTGACAGACACTCATGACTTTACTGTGACTCAAATAGAATTATTTAAAGGGGTCAGTAAAGAAACAGGAGGATGGAGGAGACTGAATGGTCTAAATCTCATTACATTAAGAGATACAAAATACCTGTTGCAATAGAGGGGAAGAAGGGAAGAGGTGAGAACTACCTAAATCTTACTCTTATTAGATTTGGCTTAAAGTTAACATGCATGCACTTAGTTAAATTATGAAACTTATCTTACCTTTTAAATATTAAAAGGGGAAATGGGGAAGGAGAAGGAAAGGGGGAATCAACAGAAGGAAGGGAAGGAAGAAGGGGCAAAAGGAAAGGACAGAGAAAGGAGAAAGCAGTTGAATATAGGAGGGCAAACACACCAAAAGTAATGATATTCCAGAAACAAAATACTGGGGAATATGCTAAAGTGAAAAAAGGAGGAAAATACAAACAGAGGGCAGATAACATGGAGGGCAATAAAGAGTTAGTAATTATAACTTTAAATATGAATGGGATAGGGGGTGGCTAGGTGGCACAGTGGATAGAGCACTGGCCTTGGAGTCAGGAGTATCTGGGTTCAAATCTGACCTCAGACACTTAATAATTACCTAGCTGTGTGGCCTTGGGCAAGCCACTTAAGCCCATTGCCTTGCAAAATCTAAAAAGAAAAGTGAATGGGATGAACTCTCCCTTGAAATGTAAGCAAATAGCAGAGTGGATTAAAAACCATAATCCTACAATTCACTGCTTACAAGAAAATCATTAGAAGCAGAGAGATACATATAGAGTACAGGTAAGTAAAATGTATTTTGCTTCAGCTTAAGTGAAAAAATATGGGATAGAAATCCTTATCTCAGATGAAGTGGCATGAAGGCTTTCCATGGATCTATGATTTGATAGCATTACTGCATTGTTCCTGGCCTTACTTCTTGATAGCCCTGTTCTTCCACTTATTGACTTGAGTTACATCCTGCTAGTTTACATCTTGTGCAAGTTAGAGTTCCATCATTTTTATTCTGTATGCTAATTCTGTGGTTTTCTTCAATAAGAACTGCTTGATACTTTGGATACTAGTCATCCTGCTAGTAACCCCACCCAAATGTTTGGAGGTTGATTTTTCTCTCATGAGCTGAATGAGTCTCCAGGTGGACAGGGGAACTCAACATTTGGTGTCCTTACATGGGGCAGGTGCACAGGACTAAAAGCTGTCCAGAAACTGAGATAGTCCTTCAGGAGAAGAAAATCCGTGGTAAAGCTGTGAAGAATCCTAGGATCAAGGTAAAGGGGAAGGCTTGAGTATAGCCATTCTGCAGTGGCAGCTTTTTCGTTTTATTTTCCAAGCAGGTACAGAGGGCATACTAGGGAAGGAACTTTTTATAGAATTAAAAAAAGCCAGGACAGGACACAAAAATCTTAAAGAAACTGGCCTAAGAGAAGGGCTTAGAAATTATCAAAAAACAAATAGATAAGTCTTTAGAGACTGTTTATGATATTTTCTATTGTTTCCAAAGAAAGGAGAATTGAGCTTAGAAGGGACTTTGAATCTACATTGATGGGAGAACCGTGTGTGAATAGATAAATGAATATTAATATGATAAAATGCTGTTGAATTTTTTTCCCTGATTCTTCACTGTGATTCTGACAGAATGTTCTCCTCTTTATTATACCTCTCTGTGGCTTGTCCATTTTACAACTCTGGCTCTTATCTTTCAACCTTGAAGCTTAGCAGAAAAAAATATTTTTAGAATAAGGACTAGCCAGAGAGAGAGAATTAGTTAATGAAGATTTGGATAAACAAGTATTAAAAAGGAAATTTATTTGGAGTTAAAAGTATCAGGAAAGAGTGTCTATTACCAAATATGTTATATAAAGAAAACCTAAAAAGAAATGCTATTTTTATTTGAAAGTTTTGGGAAATGAATTCCAACAAGACAGGATAGTCAGGTTAATTCTAAAATATATAATTTGGGTATTATGTAATGCCAAAAAAAATAAATAAAAGAAATAAGGGGAAACTAAATAGTTAATCTTACCAGAATGATATTGTTACATTATAACTTCAGTGATTTATCAGTATAGATTCTGATAATGTTAATTATTACAGAAAATTACAAGTCTAGTAAGGATTTTTAAACAGAAGAATCCCACCCCACCACCCCACCTCCAGAAAAGACTTAGGATTGCCTCCTTTTTTTTTTTTTAGGTTTTTTCAAGGCAAATGGGGTTAAGTGGCCTGCCCAAGGCCACACGGCTAGGTAATTATTAAGTGTCTGAGACCGGATTTGAACCCAGGTACTCCTGACTCCAGGGCCTGTGCTTTATTCACTGTGCCACCTAGCTGCCCCAACTGTCTCCTTAATAAAGAAATTATTTGGTTTATTCTATTTGTAGAAAGGGAACAGGGGATATATTAATTAGGCTGACAGATTTTTAAGTAAATGTTTACCTTCTCAAAGTTATGCTAGTTAAAAATCCCCGGCATTGTGATATATTGAAGGTTCTATGTATTTTCTCCAGTATGAGAGCTAGGTGGGACTTTCCTAGGAGTTCAGGGGCTTCTCTGGTTCAAAGTTCTCTGATTCTGTTTGTTGTGTTTTATATGTTGCTTTTTTAAAACAGAGTAGAAACTCTTAGCTGTCTCTGCCTGGTCAGACCTGCTTTCATGTCCTTATGCTCTGACTGGCCAATCCTCTTTCTCTCTTTTCAAAATTGGATCTTTTTTGGGGCGGCTAGTTGGCGTAGTGGCTAAAGCACCGGCTCTGGAGTCAGGAGTACCTGGGTTCAAATCCGGTCTCAGACACTTAATAATTACCTAGCTGTGTGACCTTGGGCAGGCCACTTAACCCCATTTGCCTTGCAAAAACCTAAAATAAATAAATAAATAAATTGGATCTTTTTCTTTTTTTCAAAAACAAATGATCAGTGTCACAGTAAACTTTCCTGAGAATAATGTTATTTTTTGGAAAGAAGGGGTTCTGTCAATTTTCTCTTATTTTCTATTGTTTGTTTTTTGGTGTGATTGTCTAATAGAGTTTTACTTACTGATTTGGGATATTATACTTATAAGGGACCTAGTAAAAATTGAAATTATGCCTAAAATAATTTTTTCTTGATTGGTCTTAATAAAAGAGTTTGTGGAAAAGAATAATGGAACAGTATATTAAGAAAAATGTAGTAGTTAAGTCTGAGTAATGGTTCCAAAAAGATTTGGATGAAGAAAAAAAAGGTTGCAAGGAAAAATGAAAAGGCATATATGGACTATTGTTTTTTTTTTAACCATTTGTGAAGTATGGAAGTTGATTTAAGCATACAGAAAGTAATATAAGAGGTTTGACTTAGTATAAATAAGAAATGGATTTTTGAACTTTGAAAAGTGATTACAAATCTATGTAGTAAGAGAAGAAAGTATAGAGAGTTATAAGTCTATATGGATATATGTGTTAAATGAGGTTGGGATAATCTGAAAATTGCATTAAATTGCCACTTTTGCAAGATCTGGCTTTGAATTGATTGGAAAAGTAATAAACTCCATAAAGTGAAAAGTTTGATATGAAAGCAGTTGCTAAGTAAATGCTAACTCTTTCTTCAAATTGGGTAAACCTATAATGTATGTTAATCCTGTGTTTAAAGTTATCTGAATATACATGTAACTGAATTAAGGTACTTGTAAAAAATAATATTGATTTTTTTTGTTATGATGTTTTTGGCTCCTCCAGAGTCATAGGAGAAAAAAGAACTAATGGCAATGCTAAAATAGATAGGGTCAGAATGGCCTGGATAGAGCTTGGAACTCTAACGTTTGTTAGTACAGACTTCTGACTTATTTGGTCTTAATAAGGCTTTATAATTGCTAAAAAAAAAAGGGTCCATTTATTTGAAAAACTTGGGACTGAACAAGTAATGATATACAGTAAATGTAAAGAATTAGTATATATTACCTTGATATCTCAAACTATGGGGAATCTCCAATTCCCAGAACATTATTTTGTCAGTGAGGATAGAAAGTTCTTATTAAGTTAGAGCATTGAGAAATTGGAATAGCACTGATACAGATAAGAAGAATTTGAAAAATATCTATTTTGAAAATGAAAATAATTTAAATTAATTTTGAATATGAGTTTTATAATTAATAATTGTTAATTTTGTAGAGATAATGAGGAAGCATACCAGAAGTTACAACCCCTGGGTTATCTGAAATTTTTAAATATGATAAACCTCATTCTAAACCTGTAGGTCCAAGTATATATGCAATAATAGAAAAGAAATTATTTGCTATATTATTGGTATTAAGAGAATGGTCACAACTCAACATTTTTACAAATAGTAAGTATGATTATCATGTCATCAAATGCATAGAAATAGCATTTATTACTCATAGCACTGATGTATTATTATATCAACTCTTTAAAGAATTATTAGAAGTTATTAGAAATAAATACAATTTCTTTTTTATATGAAAAAAATCATAGTGCCTCTTTACTAAGGAAAAAATTTAAAATCACCAGAAAGCAAGGTAGGAATATAGTAAAATCCTGTCCACTAAGGGATATTACCTACCCCTCCAAATTATTTTAAGAATTCTAGAGACCAGACTCCTAATGAGTTATGGCAGATGGATGTGACTTATTATGCACCTTTTGGACAAATGAAATTTATTGATATTACTGTAGCTACATTTAGTTCATATACAATGACAACAGCAAAAATTCAGTGGTTACTCAAGGTGTGATTGATCCTTTATTCTATTGTTTTGCAGGCATACCAAAATTCATAAAAAACAGATAATGGCCCTGGATATACAACTATGACATTTTAAACAATTCTGCCTATATTACAATATACAACATATTATAGGCATTCCTTATAAACTCATGGGTCAAGCCTATAGTTAAGAGCAAGAATAGGTCCTTAAAAATATTCCCACATAAACAGAAAAGGGGAATGTGGGAAAGTAGATACTGGATACTTCTGTTTTCTAAAGCTTTATATTCATTAATTATTTGACTTTGGATAATAAGAATAAAACCATAGCTGAAAAGCACTTTAGTAACAAAATTACCATACATAACATAATAATATACCCCTAAAAGTACTCACAGAGTAATATGGAAGGATGCAAAAATTGAATATTGGAAAAGACTTGATCAATTATTAACCTGGGGTTGGGGGTATGCTTTTGTTTTGTCCAGAGATGGAGAAACTGTCTGGATGCCAGAAACAAACATCAGACCATGCAGACCAGATGATCAAGTAATAGAGAAAATGAATAACTTGCATTTAAGAAATCAAAAAAGAAAGCATAAGAGGACAAGGAAGGACAGACCACGCAAAAGGAAAGCCAAAATAGACTTATAGAAAAACTTGTGATGCTTATATTAATCATTAACAATTTGGGGACTACAAAAGGAACTGAATTTTGGACTTATATTCAAAACTATACCATGGAGAGAAAAGTATGACTGAAGTTGTTTTGATAGGGCAATAAGAAAATTGTTTGGGATATAACAAAGTTACTATTGGAAATATTAAAGAATAGATACTGAGAAGTTAGGTATAATTTTTCTGGATTAAATTGTATCACACCCCATATAGAGGAATTTAGGATCATTTCTGAGGAAAAAAGAGGGGAAATAATATTAACTGTTACAGTTGCATTATTTGAGCATATGTGTTTAAAGAAGTGATGAATAAGAAAAAATATAGAAGAAAAATATACTCAAGAATTGTCAGAAAATATTACTAGGGTATTTAAAGCTCAGAAGAAGAAATTATGAAAATCTTTATCATTTGGTTAATGCATTATAAATCTTTGTAATGAACAATTTGTGTTAGGGAAGAATATATAGATTTTAGCAAGAAATTGTATGATTTGTTGCCTTCTCCACCTGTAAGTGGTACATGGTTACATGGTATTATTTCTGTTTTCAGCTTTGTTGCAATTATGATATTGATCATTTGTTGTTTGTCTCTCATTTTACAAACTATCTTTTAGTATTGATGATTTGTATAAGTTATCTAAAGACATTAAAGAAGTCTCCCAGTGAGAGTTGAATTCTGAAAAGACAGCCAATAAGATAATTGAGTGGTTGCATCATCCTACTCTCTTCAGACATTGCAACCAGAGTAGTACACAATTGTGTCTTATATTGATTCTTTTGATGTTTCTACTTTGTTGTCTTCCAAATTAAATCAAAATATTTTTTCTATAACCAAAACTACTATATATGCTATCACTAGAATTCAGGATCATATAACTCATGCTGAGCATCAGGTTGGGCAATTGTGAACTTTTATGTGTAAACAGAAAAGAGGGAAGTGTTGAGAGCTACTTGAGAAAGGTTTGGGTCAGAGGTCAGTTATGACTAAATGGTGACTCTTGAGCCTGAAGACTTTCCACAGAACTCTGATTTGATAACACAATCGCATCATTCATGGCCTCCCTTATTGAGAGCCCTCTTCTGGAACTTCTTGACCTAAGTAACATCCTGTTAGTTACATCCTGCACAAGTTAGAGTTACCTCATTATTTTTATCCTGTATGCTAATTTTGTGGTTTTGTTCTGTAAGAACTGTTTAATATTTTTATTAAATGACTCTGTAAATTTTCCTACTTATACCCCCATCTGAGTGTATGCTTGTTTCTTTTTCTCTCCTGAGCTGAATAAATACCCTGGTGGACAGGGGAACTCAACAGGAAAGCAATGTAGAAGATATTTTTTATACTGAATTCATCAGATTCTGAAGGGTTTACTTTTCATTTTTGTTTTCATAAATTTTGTTTGTTTTTTTTTTATTCCTCTGAATGGGGATATCATTGTCCATAACTGGTCTAACAAAATTGTCCTAACTCTCTGAACTGCTGAGAGGAGCTGCTTCCATTCAGGTTGACCATCTTACAATGCTGCTATTAATGTATACATTGCTTTCTTAGTTCAGCTCCCGTCTTTCAGCATCAGATCCTGTAACTCATTTCACACTTCTCTAGAGTGCAATTATTTTTTGTATAGAAGAATAATATTTCATAGTATTCGTGTATCTTAACTTTTTATAGCCATTCCCTAAGTAATGGGTATCCTGCAATTTTCAGTTCTTTGCCACTACAAAAAGAGCTTGTATCAGTATATTGAAATGTGTGTGAGTTTTCTCATTTTTTTATAATTTCTTCTGAATAAAACTAGATTTGGGCACAGTTCCATATTGCTCTCAAGAATGATTCGATTATTTCATAATTCCTCCAGCAATTCATTAATGTCCCTATCCTCCCATAACCTCTCCAAAATTGATCTTTTTCCATTTTTCTCATCTGAGTCAATTTAATAGGTATGAGGTGATAAATCAGAATTGCTTGAATTTGCAATTCTTTAATAAGTAATGAGAGTATTTTCTCTATGATTGTATTTGTCCTTAATTTCTTTATTTTAAACACTGTCAAAATCCATATAGTTTGACCATTATCAATTAGGCAAAGACATTTAAACTTATATATCTATCTCTATATGCAAATATATGTATATGTATACATATATGTATACACACACACACACACACACACATATATATATATATATATATATATATATATATATATATATATATATGTATATATGTATGTATGTATTAGAAATGAAATCTTTGCCCAAAATCCTAGTTGTGAAGATTTTCCCCCAGCTTTCTGCTTTCCTTCTGATTTTGGCAGCATTGATTTTATTAGTGCAAAAGCTTAACAATTTAATTAAGCCAAAATCATTCCTTTTGCAATTTATATTGTACACTATTACTTGTTTGCTCATATATTTATCCCCTTTCCATAGGTCTGATACTTAGAATATTTCTTGGTGTATTAATTTATCCATGATGTCACTCTTTATATCTAAATCCTGTATCCTTTTTGACCTTATTTTGGTATAGGGTATGAGATGTGAATCTATGCTTAGTTTTTGCCTTACTGTTTTCCAGTTTCCCATCAATTTTTATCAAAAAGTGAGTTCTTTTCCTAGAAGCTGATGTCTTTGGATTTGTCAAATGGGATATTGTTGTTGTTGTCATTTACTGTGATTTCCTTTGAACCCATCATAATCTATTACTTGATTTCTTAACCAGTATCAGACAGTTTTGATAACTGCTGCTTTATAATACAGTTTTAGATCTGGTAGAGCTAGGTCACCCTTCCTAACATTTTTTCCTTCAGTTCCCTTGCTATATTTGACATTTTGTTGCTCCAGATGAATTTTATTGCAATTTTTCTTTCTCAGAATAATAATTATTTAGTACTTTAATTGCTGTGGTACTGAATAAGTAATTTAGTTTGGGTAGATTGTAATTTTTATATTAGCTCAACCTAACCACGAACAATTGACATTTTTTCAATTATTTAGATATGACTTTATTTGGATGAGAAGTACCTTATAATTTTTTAAAAAAATAGCTTCTGGGTTTGTTTTGGGAGGTAGATTCCACTGTATTTAATATGATTTGTAGAAAGTTTAAATTGAATTTCTCTTTCTATCTCTTGCTCTTTGACTTTGTGTATAAAGAAATGCTGATGATTTAAGTGAATTTATTTTATATCCTGCTACGTTGCTTAATTTGTTATTTGTTTCAAGGAGTGTATAAGATGATTTTCTTGAGTTCTCTAACTATACTATCATATCATCTGCAAAGAGTGGATGCATTGCTTCTCATAGTCAATTATGAGTCCTTCTATTTCTTTTTCTTCTCTTATTGATATAGCTATAACATTTTTAATACTTATGAAATCCTCATCATGGAAATGCTAAGCCTATTCAACACAGCAAAATTAAAGTGAGTCAAAGGATACGGAGACACTAAAGTTTAGAGTTAACAACCCTGCTTTTCATCAGGGCTTTTTTTCTCAAATATAGTGATATTATCTTTGGCCTCTGCAATAAATAAAGAAGACCCAATTATACCCTTGAGTTATCTTAAGAGAAATTAAATTCTCAAGAATTAAAAGTGTTGCACCTTCCTTTTAATGCTGTATATAATTCAATGGTCTTGACTATTATTGTTTGTTTTGTTTTATTTTGTTTTGTTTTTTTCCTTCCCCTTTTCATTTACCTTTATATGCATCTCTTTTGTCCTGTATTTGGTGATTGAATTTTCCATTCAATTCTGATTTTTGTATCAGGAAAATCTGGAAGTTCATTATTTCACTGAATATATATTGTTTCCCTGAGACTATTTGCTGAATTTTGCAGGTAAGTAAATTCTTTCTTTGTAGGTTTTTGCAAGGCAAACAGGGTTAAGTGGCTTGCCCAAGGCCACACAGCTAAGTTATTATCAAGTGTCTGAGACTGGATTTGAACCCAGGTACTCCTGACTCCAGGGTCTGTGCTTTATCTACTATGCCACCTAACCGCCCCAGGGTAGTAAATTCTTGATCATAATCCCAGGTCCTTTGTCCTCTGTTATATTGTATTCCAGGACCTCTGGTCTTTTGGCTCCTTGCTATATTTTCTCCCTTATTTGAGAGTTTGGGAATTTGACTATGACAACCCTTGATGTTTTTATCCAGAGATCTCTTTCTGGAGCGGGTTCTGTGCATTCTTTCAATGGCTATTTTGTCGTCTTGTTGTTCTAGCTGATTTAGACAGTTCTCCTTGATAATTTCATTCATGATGTTTTCTAGGTTCTTTTTAAAATCTAGACTTTCTGATAGTCTGATGATTTGTAGATTAACTATCCTAGATCTATTTTACAGGTCATTTGTTTTTCCTAAAAGGTAATTTGCATTTACTTAAATTTTATCAGTCTTTTTATTTTTCTTGCTGGAATCTTGCAATCTCACAGATTCATTGTTTTCTATTTCTTCAATTCTAATTTTTAGAATTTTATTTTCTTCAATTACCTTTTGTCTTTCCTTTTTAAAGGTGTTGAATTCTCCGGCCAATTTTTCATAATTTTCCTCCATGACTCATTTTTTTCGCCATTTGTCTTCCTCTCTTCTTTGGTTTTTTTAAAAAAAATTGTTCCTTTTTAAGATTTTGGATTTCAATCCAATGCATAGATTTTTTGAGACTTCTACTGTGAGTGATTTTTTTCACTGAGTTCCTCTTCCAACATGGCATTGTTATCATCTTCATCTGAAAAAGAGATTTTATAGTGAGTATTCTTTTAGGTTTTTGCTAATTTTTGTTGTATTAGCTCTCGTCCTGGGTTATGGAGTATAGATCCAAGTTTTTAATACTGGAATTGGGGCTTGATCCCTCTTTGTTATTAGCAATGATATTGCCTATGCAGTCCAGTCCTTGCATTTGAGGATGGTTTATTTCTTCCTTTGTGTCCAGGGTTCTGACTTAGCAGTGATTCATTTCCTACCCAGTCTTGTCTTTTTCCCTAGTTTTCCCAGGGTTCAGATTCTGTTTGGATTTGAGACCCTCCCTACTGGCTTGCTATCTAGCTGCCTGTACCTCTGCTGTTGGCAACTGTCAGAACCTGGACTGCACAGTGGCTAAAAGGAAGATCCTCCGGCTTTTCTGCTCTCTCAAATACTGGGGTTTACTTTCCCTTTTCCCCCAAGAGACAGACTTCCAGTGAAGATACTCCAAAATATTTTCCATTGAAAACTTCTTTGTATCTTCTCTTTTTCTTGGTGGGATCTTGAACTTGAACATCAGTGCTGAAGCTTCATTTATCTTTTTTTAAAATTTTTTTTTAAGGCAAACAGGGTTAAGTGACTTTCCCAAGGCCACACAGTTAGGTAATTATTAAGTGTCTGAGACCAGATTTGAACCTAGGTACTCCTGACTCCAGGGCAGGTGCTTTATCTACTATGCCACCTAGCTGCCCCTTCATTTATCTTTGATAGGGAAAGGAAAGTTAGTTTCATGCCACCATCTTGACCCTACCTTGGAAGTCCCCACAATAAAAATTCAAAGGTTTTTTTTTTGCTTTTTTCTCATAAAACTTCACATTCTGGATTGAACAGAATATTCTACATATGATATAATCCAGAAAAAAAATAACTGGATTGTAGAATTATTTTTCTGGATGCTGTGTTTCAAAATTATTTAATGGGAAAAAATTTATTGAATTTAATCAAATCAGAGTTGTGTGGCCTCCCTTATTGATAGCCCTGTTCTGGAAATTCTTGTAAGTAACATCCTGTTAAGTTACATCCTTCACACAAGTTAGAGTTACATCATTATTTTTATCCTGCATCCTAATTTTGTGGTTTTATGCTATAAGAACTGTTTAATAATTTTATTAAATGGCTCTGCAAATTTTCCTACTTATACCCCCACCTGAGTGTATGCTTGTTTCGTTTTTTTGGGAAGACCCATGGGCAGGGTCTGTTCCATCAGGGTTGGAAAGGGCCACAGCTGTATAACCTGGAGAACCAGCTCCAGTTGTCCCTGGGAGTGCCTGGGTTCATGGCGGCAGGAAAGGTTCCAGACCTATCAGCCCAGGGATCACCAAGGACAACTTGAAAGGTCATTGGGAAAACTCTGCCACGTCAGAGTGATCAGAGTCCTTTAGTTCCATTTAGGATTGAAATACACACTCAGAAGATGACAATGTCAAAACTTTGGTATTCAAAGCCTCCAAGAAAAGTAGCTATTGTTCCCAGGCTATAGCAGGGAATCAAAAAAGATCTTGAAAATCAAATAAGTAAGGTTGAGGGAAAAATTGGGAAGAGAAATGAAAGTGATGAAGGAAAATCATGAAAAATAAATCAGGAACTTGGTCAAGGAGATACAAAAAAAGAAAAAGATAATAGCATGTTAAAAACCAGTTTAGGTTAAATGGATAAAAGCAGTTCAAAACATCAATGAAGGGAGGAATGCCTTAAAAAGTAGAATTGGCCAAATGGAAAAGAAGATAAGAAATCTCTCTGAAGAAGATAACTCCTTCAAATATAGAATGATGCTAAGGGAATCTGATGACTTTGTGAGAAATTAAGAAACAATACAATGAATCCAAAACATTAAAGTACTAGAAGAAAATGTGAAGTATCTTATTGGAAAAATAACTGACCTGGAAGTCAGACCCAGGAGAAATAATTTAAAAATTTGGGGAACTATCTGAATGTTATGACAAGGAAATGAGCCTAGACTTCATTTTTAAAGAAATTTTCTAGTAAAGCTGCACTGTAATCCTAGAAGCAGAGGGTAAGAAAGAAATTCAGGGAATCTACAAATCACCTCATAAAAGATACTACCCCCAAAAAACCTCCCAAATTGTAACCAAATTCTAGATCTCCCAATTCTAAGAGAAAAATATTAAAAGCAGTGAGAAAGAAACAATTCAAATATGGTGATACAGTAAGGATTACACAGGATTAAGCAGAGTTAAGGTCATTAAGGTCTTGTATGGGTTGAAATATAATATTTTGGAATGCAAAAGATTTTTTATTTCAAATGAGAATCTTCTACCAAGCAAAACTAAACATACTCTTTGAGGGGAAAAGATGGACATTCAATGAATTATTGAAATATCAAACTTCCTTGTTGAAATGACCTGAGCTAAACAGAAAATTTGATCATCAAGAAAAGTACTCAGGTGAAGCATAGAAATGGTGGATGGAAGGGCAAATTAATGATTTAATGTTGTTGAACTGCTCTGATTCCTGCATGGCATGATGATATTGATGACTCATACAAACCTCATTTATTAGGGCAATTAAAAGGAGCACAAATAGACAAGGCACAGGAGTGAGTTGACTATGAAGGTATACTATCTTAAAAAGATTGAGTCAATGCACAAAAAAGGATTGTAATGGGAGAAACATAAAGGAGAGATAGAATGGGATAAGATATTTCATGCAAAAGAGTCAAGAAGAAAAAAGGTTTTACAATGGAGTGGAAGCCGGGGGAGGGTGAAAGAGAATGAGTAAACTTTCATTCTCACCAGAATGGGTCCAGAGAGGAAATAGCATGCATACTCAATAGGTCATATAAATCTATCTTACCCTAGAGGGAAAAAGGAGAGGAAATGGGATGGGAGAACGGGGGCAAGGTTGTGGATTAGGGGTGTAGGTGATAGAAGAGAGGAAAGATTTTGGGAGATGGTAGTCAGAGACAGCACACTTGATGATTGACAAGGTGAATGGAGAGAGAGAATAGAATAAATGGTAATGGAAAGAAATAGAATGGAAGGAAATTCATTTAGCAATAGCTACTATGGGAATAAAACTTAAAGCAACTTCTCTGATGAACTTGGGATAAAGAATGTGATTCATCTCAGAGACAAAATTGCTGGTATCTGAACTCAGACTGAAGTACATTTTTTTTCTTTTTATCTCACTTTATTTTTCTTTAGAATTCTTTCTCTTTGTGGGAAGAGTGGGGAGCTATGGTTACTTTTACAACAAAACTATTGTAGTACCATGAAAATAAAAATTAAGTATGAAAATAAAAGTCTATATACCTCTTCAGATCCCAGTGTTTTCAACAACAAAACAAAATACTTGATAATAATTTATATCATATTTTTCAATTCCAAGCATTCCACATTCAACAAAAGTGAAAACTCCTGGCATGATTTCTACTGGTATATTTAATATCAACAGATTATAGTGCTAAATTGGAGACGAAGATTAGGCAACAATGGAGCAGGAAAGGAATGGGCAATTTTCATAGATTTGGAGTACAGCACTGAATTTCCTCCAAAAGGTCAGAACACTCAGCTAAGTTAACATCAATTTGAAGAAAATTTTGAAAAAATTAAGGAACTGGTAAGTGAAAACCAAGAAGGCAACAGGGTTTGTTGTGCATCTGACTCTTAGAAGGCAACATTTAACTCCATCAGCAGTAAAGTCCAAGTGAAAGTTAGAGAAATCTAGTTTGTTTGGTTTAGTTACAAGGCAGATGAAATTCATTTTTATGCTGACAGTAACTATCTACGATATTTTTATGATGAGCTGAAGACTATGAAGGTAATGACCTATGATGCATCTAAACTACTCAATGATGATGGAGTGACATTGATTCTTCCATAACATTTCCAATAGGCCACTGATACCAATGCAGAGATAAGTGACTATATGTCAGTTTGAATTCATTTCCACAGTAGTCAAATTTCCAACTGAAGAAGAGGTTTTGAATGCCATTAGGAATTTCTCCTATGGTAAATCTTCTTTGTTGATTCCATCCCAGATATGATTTATAAATCAGCATGTCGACTGCTTATTACCAAAACTTACTGAAATCTTCTGATAATAGGGCAAGAGGAGGTTATCCTCTTCGTTGTCCATTTTCAAAAAGTAAAAGGAAATATATTGTCCTGTGACAATGACAGAGGAGTCCCTCTCTTAGTCATTGCCAGCAAGATTCTTAACAGAATCCTCCTTCATAGTATAATTCTTCATTGGAAGATGATAATTTACCTGACATGCCAGTATGACTTCAGAAAGGGAAGAGAAATGTTCAAAATGGTGTTTCCTACCTATCTACTCCTATAGAAATGCCAAGAGCAGGACAAAGCAGTACACAAGATTTATTGATCTGAGCAAGTTCTTTGATACTGTCAGCTGTGAGGAAATGTGCATGATCATGGCAAAACTTGTTTGCCCCAAAAATTTCATCTTTTAGGTTCTGGATAATAGAAAATGCTTACATACTTCTCTCATTACCAATAAAGTGAATCAAGGTTAAGTACTTGCTTCCAAGTATCACAAGTGATGTTACTTGATGCCTTCAAAGAGGACTAAAAGAGCATCCCAGTGAGCCATTGGTCTTGACATTAAATTATTTAATTTGCAAAACCTACAAACCAAAACTAAAATGGAGGGAAAATTGGTGATTTGTGCAATTAGATGGAATCTCTGGGACAGAGCTCAACAGAGTATAGATTAGTCCTTTACTGCTTGTGTTCTTTGGCCTGACAATCAGCTCATAGAAAAAAAAGAAATTCTCCACCAATAAGCACCACATCATCCATTTGTAAAATGATTGGTTATAGTAAAGTGAAAAAATTGGAAATACTCTGAATAAGTTCATCTACCTTGGCAGTATACTTTCCAGGAATATTCAAATAGTCTTCTACGAAGTTGCTGCATGTGCTGCCAGAGCTAGATTCCAAAGGAAAGTACAAAAGAGAAGAATACCAAGAATACCAAGTTGAAGTTCTATATAACCATTGTACTGACTTCATTATGAAATCTAGCCAGTATATCAGTGTCTTATAAGAAAACTGAAGGCTTTTTAATTTGAATAGTCTTAGGTAGATTCTGAAGATGATCTGGCAAAGAAATGTAATCTACACTGTGATGTTTATTCTAGTTAAATTTCCAAGCATTCAAATTCTATTATAAAGAGTGCAACTCAGATGGGCTGTCCACAAAATTTGATGGCCAAAGGGTTGCTTGCCTAAAAAACTATTTTATAGAGAACTCCACAAAGCAATTGCTCACAGTAAGCAAGGAGAGGGATGGGATACTGACACAGGATCTCCTAGCAAGATATACCTGCATCAAAAAGGTCAATGTAATCTATAAGCAAAGAAGAAATAAAGAAACTTGAAATATGTAAATTTTGAGACATATCTATTCCAAATCTTTAGGGACTAGTTGTACCTGACCTACTGTAGATGTTTCCAAGTTCAAGCTGTTCTCATTGGGCACAGTGGGACATACTATACTTTGATGATTAACATAGAGATGTTATTTTGGCACTCTTCAAGCAGGGACAAAAAACAATATCTATCTCTAATGAACCTCTGTCCCTCTTTGCAGTTTAAATGAAATTCAGTTTACTAGATATGTTTGCATAAGGAAAAAGCAGATTTTCTTTCAATCCCCAGTACTTGGCACAGAGCTTGATAGCTGATCAATAGGGAATCATTGCTCATTGAATGGTGTTACTTTGGGACAGCTATGAGCTTTTGCATTATACCTTTAGATTTTAATCATTTCTACCCTTTTCTTTTTCTTAAATTTTTCTTTACTCAAGCATGGAAAAGGATATGAGTCTGGTGGGGGGGGATAGTGAAGTGTTTAGTCTGACTTGTTAAAGTAAGTATATTTTTATATAAAGGATATTTTTAAAGCCAGATGTTTCTCTTCCATAAAATTTATCTTCAAGAAAGTAAAAGGCACACTTAAGCCTTTTCTCTTCTAATCAAGGCAGTTCTAGTTTTTCCAAGAAATGCACAAGTTCTTTACTTCCATCTATGTTAAATGGTCATATACTAGGACCTTTCCACACCTATCAAATGAACTGAACAAAGACTTAGTAAGTTACAACTGTGTCAGCCATCTTGTTCCTGTCCTCATACAGCTTCTAATCAAATAAGGGAAATTAGAAATGTATGAATTTTTTTTTTTGAAAATTAGAGCATGGTAAGACTTTCTGAAATGACTAAGTCTGAGTGTATCTAATGAAAAATATTTTGATAAGTAGTCAATTGCAGCTACAATACTAAGTCTTGTCTTAACTTCATCTGTAAACATTATTCTTCAGTATTTAGGTGTTATGCCCAAGAATTAATGGAAATTTCTAAAATCATCATCTAGTTGTACAAATTGAAAAAAAAGTGTTACCATTAGGTTCTCATAGTAGAATCTTATTGATATATATTTTATGTAATATAATTATGATTGTATAATGCAGTGACTTAGACTTTTCTGTTTATTAAGTTTTGGAATTCACTGTCTAGGATTCCATGATAAATCTGTTTTCATACTTTCCTTGTCATCAATGAAGTGAATCAGGGAAATACTTACAAGATTTTTATAATGGTGCTTGTAGAGATAATGTTGAATGCCTTCAAGGAGGACTGAATGGGCATCATAATCAGCCACTGTCCAGACAGGAAATTATTTAACTTGAAAAATATTGCAAGTTAAGATTAAAGTGAACAGATACTTGCATAAAGTAGATGTTTAGGTTAGAATATTAGGGAAATGTATCTGGAAGAGCATTAATTCAATGGACAAATTATTTCCTTGCACATTTTGGTGAGAGGAGTGAAAATATTTTGTTTCTTTTTTTTTTAAATCAAGTTAAAGTCATATGATGGAAGATAATATGGCAAAATGGAGCTAAAAACTCAAGCCTTTGATATTTGAAATAAAAGTGACATTTTAACTAGGATATTTTGAATGTGTTCTTTTCAAAAAGACTGAATTTGTGAAATGTTCTTTCTCTTTCAGGAATAATCTATCATATTCTTATTCTCTAATTATGAAAAACCATTATTGATATCTTTAAACACCTGTTCAATTAGTTCCTTTTAAACTTTCATTTTAAGGAAAGGGTTCAGAATAACCATGTTCACTTCATTCCTCTCCAAGATACACTTCAGATTTTTCAGCTTTCTTACCCTTTCTTCTCTATGGCCTCAGCAATCCTCTCACCTTGAAGTTCACTTTAACCTGCAACCCATTGATTATTTAATTCCTCTGTGAACTTCTATTTTCAAGTAAAGAATTGAGGGTATCCTTTGAGATAAATAAGAAACTTGAGTGACATTGTTTCTGGTTAATTAATAATCAATATATTAATTAGGCTAGCAAATAGTCAATTGATTGGTGGCCAGTGATATCTCTAAGTTATCAAAGACAAAACCACATAGATAAAGAAATAATTAAATACCTTTGAAAAAATGATTAAGAACTCTGAGAGGAGGAGATAAAGTTGAACTGGTGAATAATTATTAAGGTAGAAGACATTCAAATGAAGAGGTAGGCTGAAAGACTTCAATTCCTCATGTTGAAAAGCTGGTTTGATCATGAGACACAGCTACCTCCAGATATCTATTTCTGGATTGCTGGGAACTGGACTTTTGGCATAGCATGAGCTGTACTCCTCACCTCTGATACTAGTAAAACAGATTTTTCCTGCTGCCCTTCTAAGTTGTCTTGTTTCACTCAGAATTTATGTGAGTTCTGCCACTCTAGAATTCATTGATATTTGCAATCTGAAGGAGTTTGAAGGAGAGTTTTGGTGAGTCCTTTTCTTTATTCCACCATCTTGGCTTCCTCTACTGCCTTCAGCTATCTGGACAAAGGAATCCACCTCCACTGGAGTCTAAGACTTTATAGCTGGAATACACCTTCATTAAATAATATTTGCAATTTAATCAGAAGTAAGTTCTCTTAATTGGATGAAATTTCGTCCAAGATTGGGAAGTATTTTTCTTTTAAACCAATCTCATCTGTAATCCTCTCCTTTAGAAACTGACAGAACTAAAGGACTCTCAGAGGTTTGCTTTTGAAGATCCTAGAGGCTTTGTTCACTTGACTTAATAATTACAAGGGTCAGCCAGTAGGGAGCCCTGGTAGCTTTCTCTGGAGCATTTGAGGCCCTCAGCAGCAGGGTCTGAGTTGACTTTGAACAATGTGCTGAGCCCTGGAGGAGGGAGTTAATCTGTCTTTCCATTGAGTGAACTCTGTTGCCTGAGGGGGTGGGGGGTTGTTTATTGTTTGTTCTAGAAAAAGGTCTCAGCTGAAAGTATGGAGTTCAGGTCCCCAGACCAGCTGATTATTCTCCAGTTGTGCTCTGAAACTCTGTGCTGGAACTCACCCTCCCATAGCTCTTCTCCCCACAGCCAAAGTTTACTCTGCTAAAGTTGGATCTTGCACCCACCACTCAAAAAAGTCCTCTGGCTTCCATCAGCTGATGATCCTGTGCTTACCCTTTGTTTTCATCTTCTGGTTCACCCACAGTTCCTTGAGACAGCCCTTGTCGGTAGGTGTTTTTCTCCTAGTTTCTCTTTCTGGATTTTATAGAGCAAATTTCTCTTAAGAGGTTTCTTTCATGTTATTTTTGAGTGGAAAGAAGAACACTTAACATAGTGCCTGTCTTCTCTCCCCTATCTTGGCCAGAAATTCTGGCCTCAGACTCTTAATTAAATAGCTGTGTGACCTTGGGAAAGTCACTTAACCCTTGCACTTGAAGCCTTTAAAACACTAAAAAAAAAAGCTGGCAAGATTTTATCAAACAAAACCCAGTGATGGAAAAACTAGGGGGAAACAATCTAAAATACCTCATAGAAAAAAATGAAGAACCTGGAAACTACATAGAGGAGAGAAACTATATCCAATTATAAATTATTTATCTCCCTAAAAGCGACAATCAAAAAAGAAACTGAATCATATCTTTTAGGAAATTATCAAGGAAAATTGCCCTACTATAATAAGAAGACAATAGTCCTTGAAAGAATCTGCTGATCAGAAAGAGATCATAGTCAAATTTCAGAATTCTCACCTGAAGGAGCTGCTAAAAAGAGGAAATTTAAATACCAGGTAGCCACAGTCAGAATTTTACGGGACTTATTAACTTCAACATTAAAGGATAAGAGGACCAGGAATATTATAAAGTGGAGGGCTAAGGAGCATAGATTACAACCAAGAACTGACAAGCTTGAAAAGTTCAAAATATTGTATCATGTGAAAAGATGGATTTTCAAACTTACCTGGTAAAAAAAACAGAATTGAAAATTTGATCTTCAAATACAAAAATCAAGAGAAGTATAAAAAGGATAGTATAAAGGGGAAAAAGCTTTTCAATAAGATAAACTGAAGGACATTTCCTGTCAGTCTTGAAAATTGTATGTCTCTTAGGACAATTGAAGGGAATGTAATTAAACAGAGGGCATGGACATAAACTAATCATAATGTGATGGTTTTTAGTTATATTGGAAATGTAGAAGGGAGTATACTTGAATAGAGAGTGTGGGTAGCAAATGATCATGATGGTGATAATACTTATGGCCCATGAGAATGGGACTTACATGAGGATAGTTGAAAGGAGCACACTTTGACAAAGGGTGAAGTTATAAGTCATCTATAAAAGAATTAAGACATGAAAAAAGGATTAAACTGGGAGAAGGTAGAGGCATTAGAGATAAATTAATACCCTGTGAATAAGCACATAGGACCTATTATAGTAGAAGGAAAGAAGGCAGATGATAAATACTGATTAAATGTTTCAACAGATTTGGCACAGAAGGAATGACATATATTCCCATTTCAGTTTAGAAAATTTATCTTACCCTACAGGGAAATAGAAGAGAAAAAAAAGCATAAAAAGACAATGTGAAGCTGGAAGCAATTAGAAGCAAAACAATAGTTAAAAAAGGAGAAAGAAAAACTTATACAGGGGAAATAAAAAGGTTTTTTGATGCTATTTCTTTCTCTCTCTCATGAGTTTGTTTTTTACCCCTTTAGTTCTAATAGTTTTTTATCAAATTGCCTAATATGAAAATATGTCAAACATGATTATGAATACCCTATATCAAATTGCTTACTACCACTGGGAGAGAGAAGGAAAGGAAGGGCATTAGAAAATGTGTCACTCAAAGACGTGCAACAGTATGAATGATGAAAACTGTCTTTGCAAGTAATTGAGAACAAAAGGCAAAAAAGAAAAAAGCACTGAAATACTTAATATGAACTGATGTAAAGTGAAATGAACAGAATTAAGAGAATATTTTACACAGGCACAACAAATAAATAACAGCTATTCTTAGCAATACAGTGATCATAGAAAATTCTTAAGGATTTATGAGGCTATCCAAATCTAGAAAAAGAACTATTGAAGTCTAAATGCACAAATTCTGTTTCTTCATTTTTTGTATGTTTTTCATCATAGCATGTCTTGCATAACAATGTGTTTTTCATGACCAAGCATGTATTAAATATATCAAAATGCTTGTTTTCTCAATTGCATTCTGTGATGGAGAAATAATTTGGAACTCAAAATTTGAAAAAATAGTTAAAATTGCTTTTGCATATAATTTAGAAAAAATATTAAATAAATAAAATAAAGAGAAGGAAAACAAAGAATGAGAATAACAACAGCAACAATAGTAACAGAAGCAGCTAAGATTTATAGTTTCTATCATGTGTGCAACTACTTTTCTAAGACCTTTACAATTATTATATTTTTAATTCTCAGAAAAGCATTGTGAATTAGGTAACAAATCTGGTAAATTTTGCCTCCACATTATTTCTGATCTTGCAGCCTTTCTCTCTACATACAAATGGAACATCCTAGTTTAGATCTTCATTATCTTTCACTTAAGTATACATGACTCTTCTGCTAAACCAACTCAAATGTTTCATTTTTTGTTTCAAGGATAAAACAAATTTCTTTATTTAGGTGTTAAAATCTTTTGTTACAAAGGCCCAATGTAAAGTTTTATACTAATTAGATATTAATCCCTATTCTGTTCTTTATGACAAGGTAAACTGAACCATTCTAACTTTTTACATCCTTGTAATAATTCATTTATTTTCTCTGGGTCTTAAATGTTTTTAAACTTTTTGCAAGATAATTACATTAAGTGACTTGCCCAAGGTCCCATACTAAAACAAATATTAAGTTTCTGGGACTGGAATTGAATTCAAGTTCTCCTGACTCCAGGGCTGGTGCTCTATCCACCATGCCACCTAACTGCCCTGTCTCTAGGTCTTTGAAGTGGATATGTATTATTTCTGAAATGCATTCTTATTTAACTTTGTCTTACAGAACTCCAAAATATTTCATCCAAACAAAATTAAAGCATGATTTTCTCCATGAAACTTTTCTTTATTCACACAACTGCTACATTTCAACCTCTCAAATTAAGTTATATTTACCTACTTCATGCAATCTATCACTGGAGTATAGCTTTGGTTCATGGATTAACTCAACTCTTTTGAACTCTATTTTAAAAGTAATTACTGAAGTACTGAATCTTAATGCTACTTACAAAAAATGATGTTGAGTATATGTATATTTGTTACACTTTGTGGTAAGTACAAGTGCTAAGTTGTGGAGAGGGAATAGGGGAAATTGTATAATTTTATGATACCAACCAATGTGCTTTGCATATCTTATGCAAATTTGTGCATGTGTATGTTTGTATAATAGCTTCTTAAACATTTTATTAATCCTAAAAATGTCTGACAAGTTTCTTGTTTTATACTTAAAATAGTTTTTTAAGTTATTTTAAGAATCACATAGCAGCTTATTAGGAAAATGCTAACTGGAAAGGCATATAATTTAAACTTTAAAAAATTTCTAAACAAATAAAAGTATATACTAATAAATAAGAAATTTCTACTTTGAGCCCTAACAGAATACAATCCATTCTCTAATCATACAACATACTTTTGTGTGACTTCTCATTGAATAAGCAAAAACAAACTGACTTGTTTATACCAAACAAATTGTAAACAATGGTCTTGAAATAATTGATTAATGATCAATATTGTCATATTACTCTAAAAACATTTGTATGCATGACTTGCCTTTAATTTACTCTGTTAATTTACTGTTTTATCTATTTTCTCTGACTTACTTTTTCTTATACCTGAACTTTCTGACAAAAATATCAGTTCATATTAAAAACAAAGAAAAAACAAAAAACTCTATAATAATTTCTACTTTAAATATCAGGAATTTTAATTTCCATTCCCCTATTCCCACCTTTAAACAGTGCTGTCCTAGAATACAGAATATATTTAAATAAAGTTTAGTTACAGTGCTGTACTGTATATGATTTCATAGGTTCATACCAAGAATTATAGATGAAAAGTATGAAGGGAACTCAGGGATCATTTTGTCTAAAATATTCTCTTTAAAGAAAAGTAAAATGACTAGAAGTAAAATGAATTGTTCATAATGACAAAGGTAATTAACACAGGAGGTGGCATATGAAACCATGTCTCTCTACTCCAGAGTTAGTTCTTTATTTTTTTCTCTGTACTCATACCTTCATCCTTCATGAAATAATAATAATAATTATGATAATTATAGCAATAACAATAATAATAATATTAATAACAAAAAGTTCCCATGGACACTTATTCATCCATCATTTTTACCAGAGATTCAAAGGTAGTTTGCTGACCTAAGAAATAAGCAAAATTATTTATCACAGAAAAATATAATGATATAAATAGCTATGTCTTTATTTTATATCAGTCAATATATCAATAATCTACTATTTACCAGACTCTTTGATCACTACGGGGCGGGGGGGTACAAAATACAAATAAATTGGAATTTTGAAGGACTTCCTGCCAAGATGGCAGAGAGAAGCAAAAGCACTGTTTTAAAGTCCCTTGGCTTTCTCCTACAACTGATATGAATCAAGTCTCTTAAAAAAAATTGGATCAATAGAAGCCACAAAAGAACAGAAGGTAATGTCTTCCAGCAAGATCTGTCACAGGGGAGCATGGGCAATGCCAGGCCAGAGAGACAGGTTGAGGTGGGGGATTAACTTGATAGCTTTTGTGATGTGCATGGTGTACAGACAGGGAGAGCTCCAGTGTGTGGCTTAGGGGAGCTGCAGAAGGATTGCTCAGGATACATTTCCACCAGCTTAGATGTTGGTGAAGATCTGGGCTGTGAGCCCCCAGTGTTTCCTACAGAGCTCCTGGTGTTCCTGAATTGATGGCATTGCTTTCTCTAGCACAAGTACAGAAATAACACCAGGTGTTCACACCTTTCTCCAAGGCCCAGGTGTGGGCAACAGAACTTCCCCAGCACTAATTTTCCCTCTGGCATTTCTATCCATGACCACCCTAGGCCAGTAACTGTGCTAGGTAGGGGGGGGCAAATTTTTTTTAAGAGACTTGATTTATATCAGTTCTGGGGGAAAGAATTCAAAATTATCTGTTATATGAAAATTGCTCTAAATCATTATTGATTAGAGAAATGCAAATTAAAACATCTCTGAGGCACCACTTCACAGGTCACAGATTGGAAAACCTGACTATAAAGGAAAGTGATCAATGTTTGAGGGGATGTGGGAAAACTGGGACACTAATGTATTATTGGTGGAATTTCAAACTTGTCCAACCTTTTTGGAGAGTCATTTGGAATTACACCCAAAGGGCAATAAAAATGTGCATACCCTGTGATCTGGCAATATTACTACTGGTTCTGTATCCTAAAGAGATCATGAAAAAGGGCAACAATGCCACATGTACCAAAATATTCATAGCAGCTTTTTTTGTATTGGCAAACAATTGTAAATCAAGGGAATGCCCATCAAGTGGGGAATGGTTAAGCAAATTGTGGTATATGAATATATTGGAACACTCAAGGGATGAGATTTCCAAAAAAGTTTGGAAAGATTTGCATGAATTGATGCTATGTAACGTGAGCAGTACCAGATGAAAATTATACACATTAATAATAAAAATGGGTTAATGATTTACCATGATGGACTTATTCATTTCTGCAGTATAATGAGCAAAGATAATTTTAAAAGACTTGTGAAGGAAAATACCATCCATATCCAGAGAAAGAATGTAGAGTTTAAATGAAGAACAAAGCTTATTAACTTCAAATATTAAAAGTTTCCTTATATTTTGTGTCATTTATATCTTTCTAATATTTTCTTTCTTCCATTTGGATCTGATTCTTCTCTCACAACATGTTCAGTGTCAATCTTACCTTAGATTGGGTCACAAATATAGAGCTTATATCAGATTACTTTCTGTCAGAGGGAGGAAGGAGGGAAAGGAGGGAGGATAAAAAAACTGAAAAACTCAATACCTTGCAAAAAAAAGATTAGTAAAAATTATCACTGCATGTAGTTGGGAAAACAATAAAAATATTAAATTTTTTAAAAATTTCATATTTTGGGGGTTCATTTCTTATGTTAATTTTGGATATCCCTCATCACTAGCATAGAGAAGATAATTAATAGTTGTTTTTCTTAATACAATCAGAAAAAGAGGTTACAGACTATTTAGTTTTATCTTTTTTTTTTAAACATGTGAAGAAAGTGAGGCCTAGTGTGATTTGGTGACATACCCAAGGTTACATAGACTTCAGAAGTGGATTTTTGATCCACAGATCCAAAATCTTTGCCTTTCCACCCTTCTGCTTCCTTCAATGAAATGTTGAAATATCAAAGGAATAGACAGAGAAAAGGGAGAAAAGAGTTATGGACAACAAATATTTAAAAACCTAGCTGACTGAATTCAATTTAGTAAACTGAAGGTGAAAACTTGAACCATTACTAATCTCTTGATCCTTTTATTGGCCTAATAATAAAGTTTTAGTCAATTCTAATATTGTAGATTCTACAATTTCAGAGAGTCAGAGGCAGCAATAGGAAACACAAATAGTTCTATTTAAATATTTGTCTTGTCTTGAAATATCCACAGTAGACAAAATTGTCTCTGGAATCAGAAAACTTATATTCAAATTCTGCCTTTTCTATTTTTTAATTGTCTATGGTTAAGTCATTCAAATTTATGCTTTCATTAAGCAATACCCCTTGATATATATGTGTTTTCAATTAAATTTAAATTTAATTGATTTTAAATTTGCTAAATAATTTTAAATTCAATTTGACGTAAAAAGATAAGAAAGACTTCACATATCAAAATGATTAAAACCTATTTTATTATACCTTTTAGTTCCAAGTAAAATAAAACTTGCTCTAACTTGCATCAATGCTGTGGGGTCAATAGGAAAATAAAAATAAAAAATAAATTATATATTTTTAATTCATAAGTCAAAAAATTGGCATTTCCTAAAACCAACACATTTTTCCTAACCTAAAGATACAATTAGGGCAGCTAGGTGGGGCAGTGAATAGAGCACTGGCCTTGGAGTCAGGAGTACTTGGGTTCAAATCTGACCTCAGACACTTAATAATTACCTAGCCGTGTGGCCTTGGGCAAGCCACTTAATCCCATTGCCTTGAAAAATATAAAAAACAAAAAGACACAATTAAACCAGTAAAATGCTTGTAATAATTATGGGACTCTAGATTCACTAATGGAGAATGAAAGGTTTGAGCTGAGTGGAGATCATTTAATACACACCTAAACAAATAGATTCTCAGGTCTTCTCTAAGCTGGCTAGATATTATTAGATCAACTCATTTTAATAGTTCAAACCTTTATTGTGTATCAGATATAGGCAAGGGGACCAAAAAGTACCACGATCTTTCCCATTAAAATTCAAACTTAATTTTTATTCATTATTTGCATTTTCACTTGCTAGACTAGAGAGGCAGCAGAATGTAATAGTTAATGTGTTAAACTTATAGAATCAAGAAAACCTAACTTCAAATTATGCCTTGAACACTTGTTTTGCATTATGGATGTATGCAAATTAACCTTTTGAATATCAGTTTCTTAATATGTAAAACAGGAGAAAAAAATGACAGCTTTATCATGGACTTTTTAGAAAGGCTTTTGCCTCTGTATCACTCTCAACTAGCACTGTATTTGACATATAGTAGATGTATAATAAATGCTCTCAATTAGTTGATTTAGGGGTGGCTAGTTGGCGTATTAGATAAAGCGCCGGCCTTGGAGTCAGGAGTACCTGGGTTCAAATCGGGTCCCAGACACTTAATAATTACCTAGCTGTGTGGCCTTGGCCAAGCCACTTAACCCCATTTCCTTGCAAATACCTAAGAAAAAAATTAGTTGATTTAACAATTCTATTGTGAGGTCCTTCATGAGATGATACTGAGTCCTTTCCACACTTCAGTATTATATTATATTTCAATTCAGGTATAGAATAATGTGACATATAAAAGGTCCAAAAGACATTTCTGGGTAATTAATCACTGTTTTAACTATGCTTATATTTATTAATAGAAGAGTTAGTGGCATTATTGAATGCCAAAGATTCCTCATGGAACTTGTTCAAGATGCCCTTGGAAGAATGGGTGTTAGTGAAGGTGGCAATTAAATCTAATAGGTTAACAAGTAATGAGATGGAATAAATATTATAAGAAGTGAACCTATTCTAAAGAGGGTCTCCAGGACTTGACTTTGATCATTTCATTTTCTTTCAAATAACCTCAGTCCAGGTGGATCTAATCAAAGAATTTATCCCCACCCAAAACTGAAAAGAACACAATGACCTTCCCCAAATGGGTGGAGTATGACCAAGATTGAGGAGAAAATCAATCCAATCTCATTATCACCACTCCTTTGCATTCAGGTTTGGTGGAGTGGAGAATAAGTTTTCAAAGAAGGAAAATCTTGTTTCTCTGTAATATTAATAATCAATGTCAATCAACATCTATGTCCTAGATAGGAAGAAGCAGTTAGTCTCACATATCTACCATTTATACTTCTAGAGAAAAAGTTCAAAGGGATTATTGTTAGGGGTGGATTGCCAATCATGACCCTAAGATCAAGAGGAGAAAGTACTAGCAATATGAATATGTGGTTCTTGATTCTGTACTTGCTTAATAATTTTAAAATAAGACAAAACAAAATCTGTGATATTAGGCCATAGTACATCTTATGTGGTAATTCATGCTTCTTATGAGGGAACTGACATGAATTAAAATCAAAATCACAGAATCATGCACAAGATAAAAGGCAATACAACATAGGTTGTAAGCAGAAAATGAACCAAGCAAGCTTTCTTTATTGAAGGGCCATACTGACAATATGAGGACAGTTATCAAGGCAGATATACTAGGGTCACCATCTAAAATCATGGATGAAGATGGAAATACAACATGATTAAAGTGGTTGGATTTTTATAGGATTCTTATCTGGGACATGGAATACCATATTTGAGGTCTAAAGAAACAAGAAATCAGGTTTCGGAATGCACAGAGTGGAGATGAAATCTCCTGGGGAGTAGGGTGACTAATTTAAATTTAAAATTTATTCATAAGTCTAAAAAGATAACATTTCTTCAAAAAAAACCACATTTTTTTCCTGTTGAGTTCCCCTGTCTGCCTGGGGATTCATTCAGCCCAGGAGAGAAAAGAAACATACGTACACTCGGGGTGGGATGCTAGCAGGACAACTTGCAGAGCCATTTAATTAAAGTATCAAGAAATTCTTATAACAGAAAACCACAAAATTATCATACAAGATAAATACAATCATGTAACTCCAACTAGCACAGGAAATAACCTAGCAGGATGTAACTCAGGTCAAGAAGTTCTGTAACAGTTCTACTAACAAGGGAGGCTACAAATGATATAGTTGTGTTATCACATAAGAGTCCCGTGGAAAGCCTTCAGCTGGAGAGTCACCAGAGCTTAGGCTTTTAGACATAACTGACCTTCTAACTCAAACTTGCTCGAGTGACCAACAACATTTTCCTAATTTAAAGATACAATTAAACTAGTAAAATGCTTATAATAATTATGGGATTCTAGATTACCTAACGGAGAATGAATTATTTGAACTGAGTGAAGATCATTTAACACACCTAAAAAAATACATTTCTCTGGTCTTCTCTCTAACATGAGAATTCAATGACCCTGCCCTTTACTAAGATGGCTAGACATTATTAAATTAACTCTTTTTAATTATTGGTCTCATAATGCTAGAATTAATCAGTTTCCCTGATAAGGGAAAACTGATAAGGTTTTCTTAGCTTCCTTAAGAATTATCACTTGGCAGGTTGGACAGGCTATTATATTCTCCCAAATGTGCAATAAATCATTAGCATCCTCTTCACCATCATCTTCATTATTACCATTCATTTATCTATAAGACTATAACATGCAAATAAAGTATAGGGATGCTCACTAATAGAAGATTTTTGATTGGACTTTAACATTAAAATAATATTATTGGGTCAAATGTACATATACAAATATTACTAAATATATCCATGCATAAATATTTTATAGAATGAATTTTGCCTCTTTTGCAAAGGATGACTGGTTTTATTCCATGTATTATTTTATGCTTTTGCAAGGTAAATGGGATTAAGTGGCTTGCCCAGAGCCACACAGCTATGTAATTATTATTTTTAAGTGTCTGAGGCCAGATTTGAACCCAGGTACTCCTGACTCCAAAGCCAGTGTTCTATCCACTGTGCCACCTAGCTGCCCCTATTCCATGTATTTTTTAAAAAATCACTCAGTTTTTTTTAATCCTCATTGGGACACTTCTGTATTTTATTAAAAATAAAGATTTTATTAAAAACAGAAAAAGAATATTAAGAGTTTTCTAGGGCATTGGAGTGAAGAAGATGGAGTAAAGGCAAGGAATCATCCAAGCACTCCCCTAAACCACCACAAATAACTTTATATAATGATTCTAGGGGCGGCTAGGTGGCACAGTGGATAGAACACTGGCCCTGGAGTCAGGATAACCTGAGTTGAAATCCGGCCTCAGACACTTAATAATTACCTAGCTGTGTGACCTTGGGCAAGCTAATTAACCCCACTGCCTTGCAAAAACAAATGAGTCTAACCAAATTAAAAAGTAGTAGGACCCATGAAAATACTGTGTGAAGCAATTTTCCAGTTCAAGCCAACTTGAAAGATGAGAAGGACCCACAGTGCACACCTGACCATTCCAGAGTGAACCTGCCCTATTCATTCAGGAACATACCATGGAATGACTGGTTCAATGACAGCAGTGGAGGTTTTCACACCTCTCAACCCAGGGATTGTCAAGAACAACTTGGAAGGTCAAGAGGAAAACTCTGCCACACTAGAATGAAAGTGGAAAACAGTCCAGTGCGGATGTCAGCAACATGGACCACACTCCAGAGAACAAACAACAGGGCTCAGGAGTCACTTCTGAAGCTCTTTACCATGAACACTAGGTTTATCAGGGGACATAGCAGGGATCTCTTTGCATTCACTGAGGCAGGACTCTTTTCTTTGTCCATACTCAGATCTGGGTTTGCAGGCTGGAGCCCCAGTCTCAGGAAAAGGAATGGAAGAAGACCAGAGATTACTGATTTAGCAGACTGGGCACTCTCCTCACATTTCAAGGACAGAGGTGAGAATTTGTGGTCACCCACAGCCAAGAGCAAGGGCTAGGAGAGTAGTCATAGCTTCTTATAAAATCTTGAAGGAATTGAAAACTTGTAGATCCCTGAGGGAGTCTCTGAAAATAGCTGCAAAAACTTTCAAAAACTTGGGATAGTGTGCTCTCCATCCTGAAGCAGAACTCCACCTTAACTAAAAGTTAAAATCAAATTGATTGAGCAAATAACAGAAAAATGCAACCATAGACATTTACATTGGTTACATGTAAGATCAAATTAAACACTCAAAAGATTACAAAGTCAAAACTTTTGCACCCCAAAGCACCAAAAAAGATATGAATTGGTCTCAGGCCACAGAAGGGCTCAGAAAACATTTTGAAAATAAAGAAAGGGACATATAGGAAGAATTGAGATAAGAAATGAGAGTGATGTGGGAAAATAATGATAGCTGAGTCAGCAGCTTGGTGAAGGAGATGCAAAAATAATATAAAGTACTGGAAAAAATAACATCTTAAAAACCATACTTGGCCAAATGGAAAATGTGATCCAAAGTGGCAAAGGAGATATCAAAGTTCATTGTAGAAAATAATTCCTTAAAATATAGAATGGGACAAGTGACACTGATGACTTTGTGAGAAATGAAGAAACAATACAACAAAATCAAATGATTGAAAATCTTGAGAAAAATGTGAAATTTCTCAATAGCAAAACAACTGATCTCAAAAATAGATGTAGTAGAGACAATTTTAAAATCATTGGAGTACTTGAAAGTCATGTTCAAAGAAAGAGTCCAGATGTCATTTTTCAAGAAATTATACAGGAAAACTGCCCTGATATTCAAGAAACAATGAGTAAAATAGAAATGAAAGAATCCCCCAATAACCTCCTGTAAGAGATCCCAAAATGAAAACTGCCAAATTTGTAATAGCCACATTTCAGAACTCCCAAATCAAGGAAGAAGATACACCAAGCATCCAGAAAAAAAATCAAATATCATGGAACCACATCAAGATAACCCAAGATATAGCACTGTCTACACTACAGGATCGTAGGTTTGGAATATGATATTCTGGAAGGTAAAAGAGGTTGGATTACAAAAAAGAATCAACTTTCCAGCAAAATTGAACATTGTTTTGGAAGAAAAGATGGAAGTTCCTTGAAATAAGGTTCTTTTGCGGTGGCTAGGTGGCACAGTGGATAAAGCACCAGCCCTGGAGTCAGGAGTACCTGGGTTCAAATCCAGTCTCAGACACTTAATAATTACCTAGCTGTGTGGCCTTTCGCAAGCCACTTAACCCCATTTGCCTTGCCAAAACTTAAAAAAAAAAAAAGAAAGAAGGTTCTTTCAAATTTTCTTGTTGAAATAGCCAGGAATTGAACAGAAAATTTTATGGTTGGTGTGCTGGGATGCAGCCAAGATGGCAGTGGATGAAGGCAGGAATTCCCAGACATTTTCCCTCCAAAAAATTAACTCCAAAAAATCCGACCAAATTCTAGAGTTGCAAAACCCACAGGAAGATTAACTAAAGCAGGTTTCCAGCCCAAGATAGCTTGGTGGAACTGGGGAAAAGGTCTGTTTTGCCAGATCAGGGGTTGAAAGGAATTGTAACCCAGCTAGGGGCTCAGTTGCAACAGAGCAAATCAGCTCCAACTTTCCAGAAGGTGCTTGGGTCACTGGAAGTGCCTAGGTCTGTGACCTCAGGAGCAGTTTCCAGACCATTTCACCTGGGAATTACTGGGAATGGCTAGGAGGGAGTGCAGGAGAAGTAAGTGCAGGGTCCAGGCTAGCATTAGCCTCAGGGAAGTCACAGGAACTTCTGAAGTCAACCAGCAGATGTTTACAGAGGACTCAGTCTACATATGGCAAGGGAAAGAAGTCTCTCTTCTCTCTGCTCTCCCTGGGGCAGGACTCTACTATTATGATGATACTTAGATCCAGGTAGAAGTCTGGGTCCCCATGCTACCATAGAGGAACAGAAAACCTCTTTACAGCTGCATCACAGAATGGAAAGACTATGGTCATCTATAGACCATAACACAAGCAAGAAAGCAGTTGGAATCACTCACAAGACAATGGAAGAATGAAAGTCACTGTGGGATACACCAAAAATTCTCAAAAGATTTGGAAGTCAAGTAAATCAAGTCATAGGCTGAGGAAATGAGTAAATAAAAGAAAAAAAGGATCTGACTTTATAAAATAATTTTGGTGCCTTGAAGCATACAAATAAACAGTGAGAAGATGGCAAAGTCAAAGTTTCTGTATTTAAAGACTTCAAGAAAATCAGGAATTGGACTCTGAATAAGGAAGAGCACAAAAATGACTTTGAAAAGCAAGTAAAGGTGGTAGAGGAAAAGGAAGGAAATGAGAAAAATGCAGGAAAATCAGGAAAACACTGAAGAAAATATGATGTCAAAAATCAGTTTAGGTGAAAGGGACAAAGAAGGCCAAAAAGCTAATGTGGGAAAAATGTCTTAAAAAGTAGAATAGGACAGTTGAAAAAACAAATAAGAAAGTTTCTGAAGAAATTAACTCCTTCAGATATAGAATGGAACTAAAGTAGTTGATATCTTTGTGAAGAACCAAGAAACAATAAAACAAAACCAAAAGAATAAAAAATTAGAAGAAATTGTGAAATAATTCTCTCTCTAACTTTTTTAGTTGTATTCTCAGTTCATTGATTTCCTCTTTCTCTAATTTATCCATGTAAGCATTTAAAGATATAATATATCCCCTGATAGGCACCTTGAGTGCATCCCATAAGTCTTGGTATGTTGTTTCATTATTGTCATTATTTAGGATGAAATAATCAATTCTTTCTATAATATGCTGTTTGATCCACTCATTCTTTAAAATGAGATTATTTAGCTTCCAATTAATTTTGGGTCTATATTTCCCTGGTCCAATATTACATGTGATTTTTATTCATTAAGATCTGATAAAGATATATTCACTACTTATGCCTTCCTGCAATTGATCATTAGGTTTTTATGCCCTAATACATGGTCGATTTTTTGCCATTTACTGCAAAAAAAAGTATATTCCTTTCTTTCCCCATTCAATTTCCTCCATAAATCTATCATGTCCTTCTTTTTTATTTCATGGCTAGATTTATCAAAATCTGAGAGTGGGAGGTTGAGGTCTCCCACTAGTAGTGTTTTGTTGTCTATATCTTCCTGTAACTCCCTCAATTTCTTCTCTAATAAGTTGGATGCAATCCCAATTGGTGCATACATATTTAGTATTAAAATTATTTTATTGTCCATGGTACCTTTTAGGAGGATACAGTTTCCTTCCTTATCTCTTTTACTGCTATCTATTTTTGCACTTGATATATTTGTGGTAAGGATTGCTACCCCTGATTTTTTCACTTCAGCTGAAGCAAAATATATTTTTCTCCAACTTTTTACATTTACTCAATGTGTATCTCTTTCTTCTTCAAATGATTTTCTCATAAGCAGCATATTGTAGGATTCTGTTTTTTAATCCACTCTGCTATTCACTTATGTTTTAGCAAAGAGTTCATCCCATAAACACTCAAAGTTATAATTAATAACTCTTTATTGTCCTCCATTTTTTTGGTGTGTATTTTTCCCCTTTTTTAACTTTATCCATATTCCCCAGTATTTTGTTACCGAATACCACCACGTTCAGTATATTTGGCCTCCTATATCCAACTCCCCTCTACTTTCCTTCCCCTTTGTTTGTCCCTTCTTTTTCCCCGTACTTCTGTTGGTTACAATTTCACTCCTCTCTTTCCCCCTTTTAGTACTTGAAAGGTCAGATAAGTTTCTTCACTTAACTGAGTGTTTGTATATTAACTTTAAACCAAATCTTATGAGAGTAAGATTCAGGTGGTTCTCACTTCCTCCTTTCTTCCCCTCTATTGCAATAGATCCTTTGTACCTCTTAATGTAATGAGATTTACCCCATTCAAACTCCTCCATCTTCCCATCTCTTTATGGTCCCCCTTTTTAAGGAGGTATTGTTTGTATAATACTCTATTTGAGTCACAGAAAAGTCATGTGTGTCTATCACTTTTGGCTAAGTATATTCTCTCTAATAGATTTACAGTTATTGAGAGTTATTAGAATATTTTCCTAGGTAGGAATGTAGCCAGTTTCATTATATAGGACAGAAATCTCATGAATAAATCATGAATGTCCATCCCTTCTGGCTAAATATATTCTCTCCAATAGAGTTACAATTTTCAAGAGTTATTAAAGTCTTTCTCCCAGGCAGGGATATAGCCAGATTCATCTTATTGGATAGAGTTTGTATTTTCTTTTATATTTTGTTTTTACCTTTTCATTTGTCTCCTAATTCACCTGTTTGAACTCCAAATTTTATACTAAACTCTGGTCTTTTCCATCAGGAAAAGTGGGAAGTCTATATCATAAATTGCTCATCTTTGGCACTGGAAAAGAAGGCTCAGTTTTGCCAGATAATGACTTCTTGGCAATATTCCAAAGCAAAATCCCTTGGTTTTTGGAATATCACATTCCAGGACCTTTGATCCCTTGATTCTGATGCAGCCATGTCCTGTGTAATTATTACTGTGGCTCCTTGGTATATAAATTGTTTCTTTCTGTCTGCTTGCAGGATTTTATCTTTTGTAGATAGTTCTGGAATTTGTTCACAATATTCCTTGATGTTTTCATTTTGGGATCTCTTCCTGGAGGGCATCAATGTATTCTTTAAATAACTATTTTTGCCTTCTGGTTCCATGATATCGGGGTCATTTTTCATCACTAAATCCTGCAGTATTAAGTCCAGGCTTTTTTCCTCTTCAATGGTTTCAACAAGACTAATAAATCTTAGGTTATCTCTCCTTGATCAATACTCAAGGTCACTGGTTTTGCTGATGAGGTATTTTATACTTTCTGTATTTTTTCAATTTTTTGGTTTGGTTTTAAAGATTCTTGTTGTCTCATGAAGTCACTAGTTTCCACAGACTCCATTCTGTTTTTTTAGAGAAGAATTTTGTTCATTTACCTTTTGCAATTACTTTTCCAATTGGTCAATTGTATTTTTTTGAAAGAGTTTTCCATTTGACCAATTGATGTTTTGAGGGAATTATTTTCTTTTTTGCAATTGTCCAATTGTATTTTCCAAGGATTTCTTTTCTTGTTACAATATTTTAATCTTCTCTTTCCCCAAAATTTCCAATTGTATTTGAAACTCCTTTCTGATTTCTTCAAGAAAGTCTTTCTATGTAGGAGACCAAATAATATTCTTCTCAGAGATTCTAGATCACTCTTTTAGGAATTTTTCTATGTGCCCCCCCCGTGACCTGTCTTCAGCTTCCTAAGGTCTTGTGTAAGGGGAGGGGCTAGTTTTCAGAAATAATTTGATGTTGGGAGGCTTTCTCACTGGGTTAAACAAATCTAAGTGGGCCAGTTAGTATTGGGTGCTAGAGATTTTGTTCCTGAGTTTTATAACTCCATCTGTGCTGGCCAGTAGGGTGTGCTGATTTCTTACTCTGGACTTTCTGTGATCTTGGTTTGAGGCCCTTTCTCTTGGTCTGGAGGTTATGGGCAACACTGTTGAATACTATTATCCTTGAACAACATGGGCTATGCCCTGGGGAAAGGTAATTACTCTCCCTATTCACTCCTGAAGGAACTCTGCTGCCAATGCCTGAAACTGGGCTGGGTGGGGGGAGGTGGGCTGTAATTGTGTCCATTCTGGCAAGAGGATTCAACTGAAATGAAAGTATGGAGTCTGAAGTTCTCCAGACTGGGGAGCCCAGGAAATTGATGTCCAACCATACTCTGTGCTCAAACTCGCCGTCCAGTTCCCCAGTAAGTCACAGACCATCAATCTCACAGCCAAACCCTCTGTTCCCCAGTTGGCTCTCAGTTTATGGCCCCCATAGTAAACACCTCCGCAGTTGATCCTGGACTAGTCTGTATTTCACCCCTCCTGGCAGGGTATCTGCTTTCTGTCCCTGGCTCACCCACAATTGCAGTAGACCCAATTTGAGACAGATGTTCTTCTCCTAGCTTCTTCATATGTATTTTTAGGGATCAGATTTATGTTAAGAGGTTTGTTTCAAATTATATATGAATGAAGATCAGGAGACCTTAGCACAATGCCTGTATTCTCTCTGCCATCATGATTGGAAGTCAATATTTTAAATAACTAAATGGAAAAATAATTGACCTTGAAAACAGATCTAGAAGAGATAATTTAAAAATTACTGGACTACCTGAAAGTCATGACCAGGAAAAGAGCTTAGGCTTCATTTTTCAAGAAATAATCCAACAAAATTGCCCTGAGATCCTAGAATCAGAAGGTAAAATAGAAATTAAGGAATCCCCTGATGACCTCCTAAAACAGATCACCCCCTAAAACTCCCAGGAATATTATAGTCAAATTCCCAACCCAACAAGTCAAAGAGAAAATTCTGCAAGCAGCCAGAAAGAAACAATTCACTTACCATGACATTACAGTCAGCATTACACAGGATTTGGCTGTGTCTGCATTAAGGGCTCATATTGCTTGGAATATGATATTCTGGAAGGCAAAAGAGCTTGAATTACAACCAAGAATCAATTACCCATCAAAACTGAGCATCTTCTTTCACGAGAAAAGATGAACTTTCTGTGACACAGGGGGCTTTCAAACTTTCCTGTTGAAACAACCAGGGCTGAAAAGAAGTTGATCTTCAAGTATAGGACTGAAGTGAAGCATAGAGAGAATAGACAGGAAGGGTTAATTATGAGGGATTTAATGATCCAGAACTGTGTGTATTGCTGCATAGGAAGAAGATGCTGATAACTCAAATAAACCTTACTTATCAGAGGAGTTATAAGGAGAATAAATATAGACAAGACACAGGAGGGAGTTTAATATAATGGTATAATATAAAGTGAGTAACTGAGTGAAAAAAAGGAATGCACTGGGAGAAAGGGAAAGGAGAGGTAGAATGGGCAAATATATTTTACTTAAAAGAAAGGAGTCAAGAAAAAAATTTTTGCAATAGGGTGGAAGGGAAGAAGGTGAGGCCGAATTATTGAACCTCCATTCTCAACAGAAATGAATCAGAAAGGAAATAACCCATACACTAGGTAGGTAGAGAAATCTATTTTATCCTAAAGGAAAAAAGAGAGGAAAGGAATGGGAGAAAGGGTCCAGGCATAGAGGAGGAAGGTGTAGGTGATAGAAGAGAAGGAGGACCATTGGAGAATGTTGTCTGACATAAATCACTTCTGAGGAGCAACAGTGTGAAAGGAGAGATAAAACAGACTAAATGGGATTGGAGAGGAATAAAATCACAAGAATATAGTGCAACTGTGGAAAAAATATTGAATCAATTTTTCTGATGGACCTATGATAAAGAATGCAACCCATCCCATAGAAAGAGTTGAAGGTCTCTTGAACACAGACTGAAATACACTTTTTGGTTCTCTCATTTCATTTCTCTAGAAGTTTCTCTAATTTTTGTAGGGGTGGCAGAGAGGTGTTTATATCTACTTTCACAACAAGATTATTGTAGTAATGTAAAAAATAGATAAATAATTTTAAATAAATTAAATTTGACCTACAAAATATGATTCAAATGAAACATGAAAAAGGTAAACAAAAAAAAAAGGAAACTTTAAAAGAATTGGTGTTTTTGATCAGTTTTTATTCCTACATGGGCAGATGATACTGAAAACTTCTATGACCTGTCTCATTTATTAGCCTATTTGGAAGGAGCATATATTTACAAGTCAGACAGGAATTGAATTTGGTATAATATATTTAAAAAGATGGAATTAATGTGAAAGAGGATTGTAATTGCAAAAGATAGAGGGGGAAATAGAATGGTGTAAGTTATTTCACATTAAGGAGGCAAGAAAAAGCTTTTGTAAAGGAGTAAAAGTAAGCAAATGTAAGGGGAAGTGAGCCTTCCTCTCATCAGACTTTATATAGAGAGGGGATAACATATTACACTTAATTGGATAGAGAAATTTATCTCATACTAGAGAAAAGAAGGAGAGGAAAGGCATGTAAGAAAGATTATTGGAGAGGAAGGGTAGGTGATAAAAGGAGGGAAGGTTGTAGGAAGAGGTAGTCAGATGAAAAACACTTTTGAAGGTGAAAAGAGAGAGAGAGAGTAGAATAAATGGAATGGATCAACTAAGATAGTGGGAAATATAGATAGCAATAGTAACTATGGAACAAAAGTACTGAAGCAAATTTCTCTGTTAATTTATCTGTTAAAGACCTCATTTTTCAACCATAGAGAACTAAGTCAAATAGTAAAATATATAAAAAATAAGAGTCATTTTCCAATTGATAAATAATCAAGAGATATGAATAGGTAGTCAATGTAGGGTATTTAAGTCATTTTTTTAAAAAGTCTTAATTAACTATTCATAGAAGAAATGAGGGTTGTAACAATTTTGAGATACCATCTTGTACTACTGGCTTACAGGTGAGAAGGATAAAATGATAGATATTGGAGGAGATGTAGGGAAGTTGAGACCTTGAGGAACTATTGAGGGGATACACATCAATTGCAGAATGGATGAATAAACTATCGTATATGATTGATAAAATGATTTTTTGTTATGAGAAAATTACAAATAAAATGGCCACAGTAAGAAACTTACATCAGCAGATGTATTAGGAAATGTACTGTAGGGAATTGAATAGCAGATGATAAGTCATAAATAACCTATTTTTTTCTCAGCAAAGTTGGGACGAAAGACAACTGTGAGGGGCTTATTATAAAGAATATTATCCATCCCAAAGACAAAAACGATGGTGTCAGTGTCCATATATAGTTTGAAGCATGTCTTTTTGCTTTTACTTTATTTTTCTTGAGTTTTCTTTGTGTTTTGGGGGGGTGATATTTATTTCTACAATATGTATATTGTAATGTTTTTCATGACAACATCCTATATCAAATAACTTGGTTTCTCATTGAGGGAAGCAAATAACTTGCTTTCTCATTGAAGTGAGGAAAGGGAAGCATTTGAAACTCAATATCTTGGAAGTGAATGTTGAAACTTGTTTATGCATATACCTGGGGGAAAATAAAATTATTTTTAAAAAGTGTTCATATAGGTATTTTCACATGATTATCTAGGTAAATGAGACAGGAAGAATTTGAGAATTTTACACTGACTAATTCCTTCAAATTTCATTGCTAAGATGGCGAGTGAGGAAGTAACCCTGTGAAACCCTCCCAAACCAAACTCCCAGCATTGATCTAGGATGAAGCAATTGTCTTACTAGTTTAGCAAGAAAAGAACCATTGTCGCAAGACTCCAAGTCTGGTGTAATCCACTAGTAAGGCACCACTCTCCTGCAAACTAGCAGATCCATAGTGAGGTGTGCAGTTTGTGCAACACAGAAAAGACCCACTTTGAGTGACAATACTTCCAGCAGAGGAATCAGGAAGCACAAAAAAGCACACCAGCAATGGGTATATCCAATACTTTTTAGTTTCTGAAGATTCTCAGATAACAGACCATCATTAACAGTTTTATGGAGCAAAAGAAACTCTACTGCATAAACAAAAAATATGTACATCTTGAAATAAATTGTCACTTATATAAATGTATTTTATTGATTCCTAAAAATGTTTTATCTTCATTTTTGAACAAGGTATAGAAAATTTGAAATTCCTGAGACCAACAGGGAGACCCTACTGACAGTACAATCCAGAAGGATAGCCTAATCTCCACTGAAAGCAAACAAATAAGCCCAGTGAAAGCCAGCAGTAAGGTCCTGAACTCCAGAACATGCATGGTTCAGTGCAGTACTAGAGGAAAATTAAATACAAAACTACAGTCACAAAAATAGCAGGAACAAGAGCAAAACCAAAGCACAAAGAAAAACAAAACTTCGTTATAGAAAGTTGCTATGGTGACAGGTTAGGTCAAGGTATAAACATAGAAGAGTACAGAAATTTTAAAATGGTTATAAGTGAAGCCTTAAAGAAAAAATGCAGTTTTATCTCAGGTCTAAGAGATGCAGTTTTTAAAAGGATTTTATAAACAAATTAGGGAAGGAGGAGAAAAATGGGAAAATAAATTAGAGTCAAAAACATTGGAAAATATGAATTTAAATTATATATATATATATATATATATATATAGAGAGAGAGAGAGAGAGAGAGAGAGAGAGAGAGAAGAGAGAGAGAGAAAGAGAGAAAGAAAGAGAGAAAGTGAAAATGACCATGAAAATGAAATTGACCAATTACAAAAGGAAGTACAAAAACTCACTAGAACACAAATTTTTTCTGATATTTTAATTTTATTTTCCTAACTAAATTTCATGATAGCCCTTCAGTATTCATCCACCTGCACATTCATAAATTACACATCTTTTGCCCACATTCCCGAGTGGTAAAAATCCAATAAAAATTACACATGTAAACTTGTATTAAACACACTCAAATATTACTCATTTCATATATGAGGAATTAGGACAAAGGAAAATGAAAAAAAAATCATGGGATTAGAACAAAAAAGAAAAGAGAAGTTTTAATTTTTTTTAAAGTGAATATAGTATCCATTAAAATTCTGTGGGGATTTTTATGTGGTTGTTTTTAGCCCCTTTGGATATGGATTACATTGTCTATAACAGATCTCTCAGAATTGTCCTAGATCTCTGAACTGCTGAGAGGAGTTGCATCCATCATAGCTGATCAACACACAATGTGGTTGCTAATGTGTCCAATGTTCTCTTGGTTCTGCTCCATTTACTCAGCATGAGTTCATGTAATTATTTCCATGCTTCTCTAATACATGATTTCTGAAAGAACAACAGCACTCAGGATCATTGATAAGACATAGTTTTTTCAACTAATCCCCAACTTATTGTCATCCCTTCAATTTCTAATTCTTTGCCACTACAAAAGGAGTTGTTAGGAATATTTTGGAACATGTGGGATTTCCACCATTTTTTATTTCTTTTGGATATAAATCTAGTTTTAGTTGCTGAATCAAAGGGTATGATGAATTTTATTGCTCTTTGGGCATAGTTCAGTATTGCTCTCCAGAATGGCTAGATGTTTATACCTCCATCAAAAATGCATCAGTGTCACAGTCTTTCCATATCCTCACCAATATTAATCATTTTCACATTTTGACATCTTACACAATGTGATAGGTATGAGGTAGAATATCAAAGTTGTTTTTACTGGCATTTCTCTAATCAATTATGGTTTGGAGGATGTTTTCATATGATTATACATATATATATATATGTGTATATATATATATATAATTTTAATTTTTTCATTTGAAAACTGCCTGTTCATATTCTTAGACCGTTTATCAATTGGGAAATGACTTGTAACCTTACAAATTTAATTCTAATCTCTGTAATTATAGAAATGGGACCTTTATCAGAATCTGAACTTATTGTTTCACATTTTTTCTTTTTTTCCTTCTAACCTTAGCAGTATACATTTTATTAGTTCAAAAAATTTCAATTTAATATAGTCAGTCATCCATTTTACAATTTATTATATACACTTTTCTGTGTGATCATAAATTTCATTGCTTACCATACATCTGACAGAGAATTTCTTGAACTGTTAATTGATCTATGTTAAGTAAATCTTACAAAAAATATACAAAAAATAGATAAGGTGGAAAAATTCCTGGAAAAGTTAGCTATATTCAAACTGTGGAGAAAGCTGAATGGGAAGGAAAAGGAATATATTTTCTTTTTTCTCAGCAGTACATGGTACCCTCATAAAATTCTGCATGTATTATACTAGAAAAACCCAACAATCAAATGTAGTAAAGCAGATCTAGTTAATGCATAATTTTTAAGATCATAGTGCAATAGAAATAATGTTGAATAATGAACAATACAAAAATTAAATGGAAATTTGAAAATACACTCCTAAAAAATCAGAGAAATGATGATGTAATTAAATAAAATAACAGCATAACATTTATGGGAGTCAGTCAAAGTAGTATATGGTGGATAATTTATATTTCTAATTACATCAACAAAAGAGAGAAAAAGTAGATAAATAATTTGAGCATGAAACTAAAAATAAATTGGAGGGGCGGCCAGGTGGCACAACGGATAAAGCACAGGCCCTGGAGTCAGGAGTACCTGGGTTCAAATCCGGTCTCAGATACTTAATAATTACCTAGCTGTGTGGCCTTGGGCAAGTCACTTAACTCCATTTGCCTTGCAAAAACCTAAAAAAAAATAAAAATCCCTGATTGCATATAAAATTGAAAATTCTGAAGATGAAAGAGGTTATTAATAAAATAGAAAGTAATTGAATTTATAATGTAATTGAAATTAAAAATAATTCCAGAAGTTCTTTTCAATAAAACCAAAAAATGGGGAAATGGGATTAATTTGTTTCAAGGAAAGAAGAAAACAAAATCCATCAAAAATAAAAGGGAGGACTCTATCCCTAGTGAAGAGGGAACTAAGACAATTGTTAGGAAATACTTTGTCCAATTATTTGTCGACAAATTTGTGAACCTAAATGAAATTGATGGATTCAACAAAAACTCTAAATTGCACAGATTGATAATATACTTAAATAACTCAACTTTAAAAAAAAAATTGAACAAAACATCAAATAAATTCTTAAGAAAAATCCCAAGGACCAGATGGATTCATAAGTGAATTCAGCCAAACATCAAAAGAATGGTTAATTCCAATATTACATAACAAATTGGAAAAAAAAATTTTCAAAAAAGATGGAGTCCTACCAAATTCTTTCTGTGCTGTAAATATGTTGCTGATATCCAAACCTGGAAGAGCTAAGGAGAAAAAGAAAATTATAAATCAATTTCTCTAATAAATTTTGATAAAAACTTTTTAAATAATAAAAAAATTAAATAATACCTCATAAACCAATTTCAGCTCTAAGTGGTTACATGATTTATACATAAAGTATAATATCCCCATAAAATGAAGATTGCATGGAATGGTTTATCTATTATATTTATAGTTAGGGAAGAATTCAGGACCATAGAAAATCTAGTAGAATTGTTAGTTTTAATTATATTAAATTTAAATGGTTTTGCATAAATAAATCAGTGCAAACAAAATTATATAGAAAGAAGAAATTTGGGCATGATTTTGTGACAGATAACTCTGATAAAACCTTCACTTCTGAAATATAAAGATACCTGAGTCAAATTTATTAAAAAAAATTACAGTTCATTCCCTAATTGATACATGAGCAAAGGTAAGAAAGAGAAAATTTTCAGTCAAAAAATGAAAGTTATTTATAATCATATATCAAAACCACTACTGATTATAATAATGCTAATTAAAACAGTCCTGAGATATCACCTCATGTCTGTCAGATTATTTAATATGACAAGAAAGTAAATGTGGAATGTTGGAGGCTTAGTAGAAAATGTGGAACAGTAGTGCAATGTTAATGGACTTGTGAACTGATTCAGTCATCTGTAAAACAATTTTGAACTATAACCTAAAGGCTATAAAACTGTCCATATCATTTCTAATGATATCACTACTAAATGGCAAAGATATCAAAAAAAGAGAGAGAGAAAAAGAACCTATTAGTAACAAAAACTATAACAAAATTATACCAGTTCTCTGTGTGTGTGTCTATGTGTATGTAAAATTTGAAAATTGAAGGGATAACCAGAAATTAGGTAAAGATAAAATAAGCTGTGGTTTATGCTTGTAAGAGAATATTATTCTACTGTAAGAAATGAAAAGTAGTATGATTTAAGAAAAGCCTGGAAATACTTATATGAATTGATATTTAGTGAAGTGAAAAGAACCTGGAGAATGTTATACATAGGAATGAGAATTTTTTCAGTGAAGAGCTTTGAAAGACTGCTAATTTATGTAATATAATGATCTGAGATAATTTCAAGTGATTAATGATGAAGTATAGTATCCTCTCACAGAAAAAGAACTTATTTGTTTAGTTGAAATGCCATCTATAACATGATATTTTTCACTTTCTTCTATTTTTTCTTTTATTGAATCTTTACAAGATGACTAATATTGAAATGTTATACATAATTATACATATATAACTTTTATAGGATTACTTTCCATCTGGTGTGGAGGGGAAGAATAAGAGAGAGACCAGAAGTTGCAACTCAAAACTTTAAACAAAAATACCCAAAAACAAAAGAATTCTTTTAAAGGGATTTCAATTAATAAAATGATTTTTAAAAAATCACATATTGGGGAGGCTAGGTGGCATAGTGAATAAAGCACCGGCCCTGGAGTCAGGAGTACCTGGGTTCAAATCCGGTCTCAGATACTTAATAATTACCTAGCTGTGTGGCCTTGGGCAAGCCACTTAACCCCATTTGCTTTGCAAAAAATAACATATATAAAAGGATAGGATCAGATATTCATTGTGCATTCATGGCAACTCATTACTAAAGATTTATTCATTAGTAATTTGAAAAAAGAAGTCAGCATGATGCAATTATTGAAACTTGATTTAGAGCCAGGAAATCTTGTTCAAATCATGAATAACACAATCTAGCATTGTGGTCTTGGGCAAGTCACCGAACTTCTGAGTATCCCAAACAACTTTCTGAGGAAATAAATTTCAGAGAAGGTGTGAATTTGCATTTAGGGGAGTTCCCACACTTCACAAATAACAACTCTGGTCTTAATGAGGAAAAAAATCTTGATGTAATAAGTATGCTAAAATTTCCTAAATAGTTAAAGGAAAATACATGAATTTCATTTATGTTTTGCTTTACATTGGTTTCCAAAAATTTATTTTGAATGACTTTAATATATCTTTCATTGATTATACACTTATTGGCTTATTTAAAATAATCCTTACATATTACTTTACCAAGGACAACACTGATCCCTAGCATTTCCTTTTGATACACATGAGCACAATAGTACCTTAAAGTAACAACATTTATTAGTGCAAATAAAAGTCAAAAACTCAACTTACTCCCTTTTAACTAAGGGTAACATCTAGATATTTCTATTATAGAATTTTATCTCTTCTACTAACATCTCAGTTAGCTTGTAAAGTTTAGCTTTAGAAGCCTAAAGTAGAAGTCTTATTAACAGAAAGGAAAGGACACTAGACTTAACATCAAAGTCCTTAGTTCATCTGTGATCATGAGCGCTTGTTTCATTTCATTTTCTTTCCATTTACTCAATTATGAGATATGGATAATAACATTTCTACTTTAAATTATAGGAGTGATATTGAAGAAACTACCTTGAAAGCCACTAAGTCATGTAAATATCGATGAGTATTAGTATGCATTTAATTATAAATGCATGATATATTTATGTATGAAGTCAAATAATTTTTCAAATGCTTTTCTTTTATTTGGTATATTTTGTGTTTATATGTGCCTATTGTTTTACTTCATAGAATACAAATACTTTGATAGCAGAAACTGCTTTAATTATGTCTTTATACCTTTAATGCCAAACATTCAGCAAAGAGGAGGTAGTGAATAAGTGCTTGATTGTTTTGTTCATTTTACTGGGAAAGACTTTCCCCCTTAGAATTAAAAAAAATTTTTTTGAAAAATTTCAAGACATTATCAGATAATGCTGCTTAATTTATTTAAATGAGATTATATCCACTAGACCTGGTGCCACCAGGGTAAAATGTGAGGTTTCTATTAACATTTTCTATTGAATCTAATACAGTAGTATGCAAATAGGTTAGATATTTAATAAATGTTTGTTAAATAAATAAGTTGATAGCTTTAATCATAAAACTGCGAAACATTTATACATTTTAATGTTAATAATTTACATGTTAATCATGACAGTAAAATTATTTTATATAAAGATTTTCAGTATTTAATTTAATTTTATAGCAATTTTAGATAAATTAAATTTAAATAAATAAATTTAAAATCAATTTTGAATCAATTTAAAATAAAAATTTTAAAAATTTAAATAAATTCATCTCCATATAAATCAAATTGAAAAAAGAAGGGAAATGAATTCATATTACAGCTTCTTGGATGAAGAATTTGTTGCCAGGAAAATCTTAAATGATAACAGCCGAAAATAAAACTGAGAGGAATCTACATAAAGAAATTAAATATAAAAACAAAGCCTTTTTAAATAAGCTATAGACTGCAAACCTAATTAACATAATTGACAATCACCTAAAATACTAATGATTCACTTGGTAGCAAAATATCATTAATTATATCTGACATTTATATTTTTTGTCCTTTTCCCAGCATGTATTTATTACATGGACAGTTCATGAAATCAGCTATAAGTGTTTTAAAGAATATGTCATTCATAAACCTATTGATTTGACTTTTGCACAAAGATTCTACTCTAAGATGTGTATCAAGGAAATACATTCAAATATTTTCAATGAATTATTTTTGTATTTCAAGAAAATTCAAACATATTAATATCAAAACTCATATTAAGTGTTTATTCTATATAAGTCAATGTGTAAGAATTTGGAGAAAATATAAAGATAAATTAAAATATTTAGTTTAACCATGGAACCCCTCCTTCCCCAGGAACACTGGTTTCATGGAACTTCCAACTAGTGAAAGGATATTATAAATATGCAAATATAAATACATATAAAATTCAAAAGATTATTTCTTATTAAACTAACATAGCTTGAGATTTACAAGTTGTTTTATTATACAACTGTCTTGTAAGGTACATTATTAATACAATTATTTTACATCCATTTTATGAGTAGAGAGTATAAATAGCTTTTTATGGTCACATGGCTAGTAGGTAGAAGAATAGAATTTAGAAAAATAAAAAATAAAGACAACCTGATAGCAGATTTCTAAATTCTGATTTTAAATCATCAGTTCTTTCCTTCACTTCTCCATTAAATCTTAAATTGATATATTGCTGCCTATCCTTTGATTTTCAAAAAGAACCAAAGGGGACCTACTAGGCTAAAGCCTTGACTGCTGTGAATTGCATCAAATATGAAAGAATTGCACAAAATTTTCAGTTCATCTCTTCAAGAAGCATCCAAGTGGCAATACAAAAGACAAGATGACCGGCAATGGCTTAGCATGCTGGGTGTGTCCTTTGTGACTCTGACCAATCTCTAAGTATTCCAAATCACCTTTACAGTCACTTTCATGTCTATAGGAACACATTTTCGAACATCTGCCCATTCCACTACAGGAAGTTTTCAGAACAAAAATAACACTTTAGCAAATAGAATAAGTCAAGTCTTGTGAAATCTCAGGAAGGAAAGATAACTGTTTAGATCCATTAGAATACTTTGTACAGTAGATTTACAACACCATAGCTATGTATCTAAAAAATCAACTTGTTGAATATTATTTTGAAAGGGAAAGCAAAATAATTCAGAAGAAAACAGTAATGAGATGCATGGAAATTAGGGACTTACTAGATTTCAAAAACAGGTTAAAAAAAAGAGAGAAATCCAGGAAAACTAGACGTAAAAATCAAAGCATTATGATAATAAATGATATGGTAGAAGTGACTAGAAGATCAAACATTTAAGATAGCTTCTACTTTACAGTTATGGGTGAAATCCTCTTATCCTTCCACTTGCCTAAACCTCTTCCTTCTCCTACTATATATAACACACATTATCTGTAATATTTTGATATAATAATTTAATGCATATTTAAACTATTTTATCCCTCTCAGGACCAAGATAAGCCAAGCATCTTGCCAACAAGGAAGGCTATGTCTCCCCCCCCACCCTGATTTTCTTTCTGTTGGGGGTGATCCATGGAAATTCAAGTAATCCTGTTTACCTCAGTTCCTCATTTGTCAAATGAGTTGGAGAAGGAAATCACAAACCACTACAGTATCTTTGTCATGAGGAGTCGAATGGAGTCAAGAAGGAACACACACAACTGAACAACAATAATGACAAGTAACATCTTTTTGCTTTTGTCTTTCATTCTTTTTTTTAATTTTCCAATTACAAGCAGAGATACTTTTTAATATTTAACCTTTTGCAAGAATTTGAGTCTCACATTTTTTTCTATCATCCTCCCTTCTCTCCCCCTTCCCCATAGCAGAAAACAATTTGACATGGCTCATACATGTACAATTAATTATATTGTGAAAGAAGAAATAGAACTAAGGGGATAACCCCTAAGAAGGAAAGAAAAAATATAAAAGAAGTGTTAAAATGACAATGATTTATTTTGCCTTGCATTTAGAATCCATAGCTTTTTCTCTGGATGTGGCTGAAATTTTCCTTAAGAGGTCTCTCAGGATTGTCCTTTTTCATTCACTTGAGAGAAATTGTTTCCATCATAGTTTATCATCCCATAATGTTGCTATATAATGCTATCCTGCTTCTGCTCCCTTCATCCAGGATCAGTTCATACAAGTCTTTCCAGGCTTTTCTGAAATCCTGTCCCTGATGATTTCTTAAACAACAAAAGTGTTTCATCACATCCCACAATTTTTCTTTAATCATTCCTCAATTGATGGGCATTTCCTTAATTTCCTATTCTTTGCCATTCTGAAAAAATCTGTTATGAATATTTTTGTATATGTGGACTTTTTACCCCTGTTCATGATCTCTTCTTGATACAGACCCAAGAGAGGTATTGCTGGATCAAAGGGTATGTACATTTTTATTACCCTTTTGGCATAATTCTAAATATCTCTACAGAAAAATTGGATCAGTTCAAACTCCATCAACAATAGGTTAGTGTCCCAGATTTCCCAAATCTCCTCCAACATTGATCATTATCCATTCTAGTCATATTGCTCAAACTGAAAGGCATAAAGAGGTATCTCAAAGATGATTTAATTTACATAAATTGATAAATATTTAGAGAAATTATTCATATGACTATAGATAGATTTGCTTTCTTTCTCTGAGAATTACCTTTTCATATCTTTTGACAATTTATCAATTGGGGAATGAATTTTTTTCATAAATTCAAATAAATTCTCTATATGTTTTTGCAATGAGTTGTTTGTCACAAACACTAGCTGTAATAATTGCGTTCCAATATATTACATTCCTTTCATCGTGACTGTATTGGTTCTGTGTGGACAGCATTTTTAATTTAATGTAATCAAAATCATCTAGTTTGATTTTTATAATATTCTCTCGCTCTTCTTTAATCATAAACTGCTCCCCTTTCCATAGATCAAAACGGTTAACTATTCCTTGTTCTCCCAAATGCTTTATAATATTATCTTTTATGTCCAAATCCTGCACCCAGTGTGAGATGTTGGTATATTCCTATTTTGTACCATACTATGTGTCAGTTGTTCTAGCAGATTTTGTTAAAGATTGAGTTTTTACATTAGAATATAGAGTCTTTGCATTTATTAAACAGTAAGTACTATCATCAATTACTGTTGCATTTTTGCATTTAATCTATTCCACTGATTCATCAATCTATTTCACTCTATTTCATAGCCAGGAAAAGAAGTATGCCTTGGGCACATTCCTGTATAATTTTTTTTTCATTAATTCCCTTTATATTCTTGCCTTTTTGTTCTTCCATATGAATTTAGTTGCTAACTTTTCTCACTCTAAAGTAATTTCTTGGAAATTTGATTGACATAGCACTAAATAAATAAATTTAGATGAAATCCTAATTTTGTTTAGATTAGATCAATCTAATCTTCAGCAATTGATATTTGCCTAGTTATTTAGATCTGATTTTGTTTGTGTGAGTGTTTTATAATAATTTTGATAGAGTTTCTGAGTCTGGCTTGGCAGGTATACACCTTTTGATAAGGGCCAAGATTATTTTGAGTGGGATAACTCTTTCTATCTTGTTAATAATATGTGTATATATATATATATGAGTGCTGAGGATTTATTTGAGTTTATTTACTTTGCTAAAGTTGGTAATTGTTTCCAGTAGTTTTTAGATGATTTCCTAGGATTATCTATGTATACCATGATGCCATTTGTAAAGAGTGAGAGTTTTGATTCTTCTTTCCAATTTCTAATTCCTTCAATTTCTTTTTCTGCTCTTATTGCTAAAGTTAAAACTTTTAATACAATATTGAATAAAAGTGATGATAATGGACATGCTTTTATGACCCCTGATCCTACTGGAGCTGCTTCTAACTTATCCCAATTGCATATAATGATTACTGATTGCTTCAGATAGATACTGCTGATCATTTTAAGGAACACTCCATTTATTCTTATGTTCTCTATTTTTTCATTAGGAATGGTTGCTGTATTTAGTCAAAAGCTTTTTCAACATCTATTGAGATAGTCATATGTTTTCTGTTAGTTTTGATATTGATATGGCTAATTATACTGATAGTTTTTCAAATACTAAACAAACCCTGTATTCCTGGTATAAATCATTATTGATGATAGTGTATTATACTAGTGATAACTTACTGTTATCTCTTTACTAAAATTTCTTTAAAATTTTTGCATTCATATGCATTAGGAAAACTGTCTATTATATTCTTTCTCTGTTTTGAGTCTTCCTGCTTTAGGTATCAGCACCATATTGGTGTCACAGAAAGATGAAGGCATAGTTCCATCTTCACATATTATTCTCAAATACTTTATATAGAATTGGAACCACTTGTTGCTTGAAAGTTTGTTAGAATTCACTTGTGATTTCATCTCTCCCTGTAGATATTTATTTAGAAAGTTCACTGATGACCTGTTGAATTTCTTTTTTTTTTTGAGATACAGTAAAGTATTTAATTTCCTCTTATTTCAACCTAACAAATTATATCTTTGAAAATATTCATCAGTTTCACTTAGATAATCAAATTTATTGGCTTACAATTGGGGGGAAAATTGTTCCAAATTGTTACTTTAATTTCCCTTACAGAATATTCTGAATTTTGCAGGGTAGTACATTCTGGCTTGTAATCCCAGGTTCTCTGCTCTCCCATATATGCTAATCCAGTTCTTCCAATCCTTCAATGTTGAAACTGGTCCTATATGAGTTGATTGTGGTACCTTTGTATTAAAATTGTTTTCTTTTGGCTGCTTGCAATATTCTTGCCTTTATATGAGAATTCTGGAATTTGACTATTATAACCCTTGGAGTTATTATCCTGGGGGTCTCTTTCTGGAGGGGTTCTGTGGATTCTTTCAGTGGTTATATTGTTATTTTGCTTTAGTAAATTTAAACAGTTTACTCTTATAAGTTACTGCATGACATTTCCCAGGTTCTTTTTTTAGTACCAGCCTTTCTGGTAGTCCGATGATTCATAGATTGCCTCTCCTGGATCTATTTTCCAGGTCATTTGTTTTCCCTAAAAGGCACTTAACATTTTCTTAAATTTTCTTAAATTTTTTGAATTTTGTTTGATGGAATCTTGTAGTCTTGTAAATTCATTTATTTCTATTTGCTCAATTCTAATATTTGGGGATTTATTTTCTTCAATTAATTTTTGTGTTTCCTGTTCGAGTTGATTATTTTTACTTTTAATGGAATTGATTGCTTTGGTCAGTTTTTCATTTTCCTGCATGACTTTCATTTCTGTTTTTCATTTTTCTTCTTCCTCTCTTCTTTGGCTTTTAAATTCTTTGTTAAGTTCTTCAATGAGATTTTGTATTTTAGTCCAATTAATAGACTGTTTTGATTCTTCTGTGAGTGATTTTTCAATGTGTTCTTCTTTAGACATGACATTGTTATTTTTATTGTCTGTAAAGCAGTTTTCTATACTCTTTTAGCATTCTTGATCATTTTTGTTGTTTTAGTGAATATAGATACAAGCTTTTTTTTTTTCTGGGGCTGCTGTCTGATCCCTGGCTTGTCAGTAGCCAAGATGTTACCTATGTAGTCCCTGTCTTTGCAGAGGTTTGCTTCTTCATTTATGTCCAGGTTCTGACTTAACAGTGGTATTTTTCTTCCCCAGTCCTATCAGACTTGGTTTGGGGTTGGGTTCCACCCTCCTGGCTTTCTATCTGCCTGCTGGGAACTCTGCTGTTGTTAAACTGTCAGGACCTGGATTGTTCTGTGGCTAAAAGCCCTCTACTGGTTTTCCCACTCTCCCACATCCTGGTCTTTATTTCCCCTTTCCCCCCAAAGAGACAGACTGTCACTGAAGACTCTCCACAATGTCTACAACTGAAAACTTCTTTTAAATCTTCTCTTTTTATTTCATGGTATCTGTAGTGTGAATGTTAGAGCACAGGCTTCATTTATCTTTGGTAGGGAATATCTCTGGGAGTATGTTAGCTTCATGCCATCTAGTAAGGTAAATTTCTAAACTCAATTGAGTGTGTGTATATTACCCTTTTAGAGCAAATTCTGATTAGAGTAAAATTTATGAAGTTTTCACCTCCTCCTGGCTGCCCCTCTTTTACAGTTGTTCCTTTGTATCTCTTCAGGCAATGTAATTTAGCTCATTCAACATTCCCCTTCCTCCTGTCTCTTTAATGTCACACTTTCTTAATTATATATATCATATATGTATCTATGTATGTATGTATGTATATGTGTATTTTAAATCATTGTATTAAAGTCAAAGACATTCCATGAATGTCCATACCTTCTGCCTAAATATATTCACTTTACTTGAGCTAAAAATTACTTATGAGAATCTTCCTCCCAGGTGAGAAAGTAATCAACTTTTTTTTTGGATAACAGCTTTTTTTCTTTTCGCCCTTTTCATGTATCTTTTGAGTCTCTTATATGGAAATTAAATTTTCTATTTAATTCTGGCCTTTTCTTTCTGGTCACTTCTTGGATCTCTAGGTAATCAGAACTGCTGAAGATCTAGCATTCCACTGGGCCTTAGGGCAAGGTGCAAACACCTGGGATTGTTTCTGTGTTTGAAATGGAGAAAGTCAGACCTTCCTCCAGGAACAAATAGGTTTGGAAGCAAAGGGACTAGTGCCAGCCCTTCCAGACTATGAAAACTGGCTGAATAGATCTCTGGGTGGCCAACCTGGAGCTCCCCCCATCTACCCATAATACAAAGTCTTCTGCAATTCTCAGGTGGGTCCCTTGCCTCAAACTTCACCTGTGCTAGGTCTCTGCTCTCTGTCCTGGGTATGCCCCTTGCTGGATCACGGTAGACGTTGCTAGAAGGTGTTCCTCTCTATTCTTCTTTGGATTCTGTTGCTTCAAAATCTGATAACAGGCTTGGTTCATGCTGATTCTAAGGTAAAGCCAGGAGACCTTGAAAAAGTGTGTGTGGCTTCTCTCTGCCATCTTGGTCAGAATCCCTATTCATGATTTGTTTTTTTTTTAAATACATTTATTTATTTATTTTAATCCTTATACACAGTTCCAAGTTACAAAATTTCCCTCCACCCTCCCTTCCCACCCCCTTCTCCTCAGCAGTGAACATTCAGGTTAGCATTTTACACCCATACTTTGATGAACATATCTATAAATTAGTAATTAAGGGATTAAGGGAAAGAGATACATAAGCGATAATTTTTATAAAGTGTTTATCAGATCTGTAAGGGTTTTTTTCTTTGTGTTTTGTTTTGCTTTGTTTTTCTTCCTCTGGTTGGGGATAATATAGACCATTACCAGTCTAATGAAGTTGTCCTAGCTCTCTGGACTGCCAAGAGCTATTTCCATCAAGGTTGTTCATCTCATAGTGTTGTTGATATGTACATTATTCACTTGGTTCCATTCTCTTCACTCAGCATCAGATCCAATAAGTCATTCTATGCTTCTCTAGAGTCCAATCATTTATGGTTTTGTAGGAACAATAGTATTCCATAGTATTCTATTCGTGTACCATAACTTGTTTAGCCATTTCCCAATCAAACCCACTCATGATTTTTTACAGAACAATATCACTGCATAACTTTCATATATTATAACTTGTTCAGGCATCCCCAAATTGATGGTAAGTATAAGAAATATTTTTCAAATTTTCACAACTACAACTCTTTTCCTTAGCTTTATAATGGTATTTAACATTCTTATTCTCTTTAATTATATCTTTTTTTGTTTTTACTTTGAGATCAGAATTACTGTCTCTGCTTTTTTTATCTCATCTGAAGCATAACATATTCTGTTCCAACTCTTTACTTTTATCCTGTATGTATTCCTCTGCCTCAAATATGTTTTTGTAAAAAATATATTGTAGGATTCTGGTTTTAAATTCACTCTTCTCTCTGCTTCTATTATATGAGATAGTTTATCCCATTCACATTCACAGTTAAGATTACTAATTCTATATTTTCTTCCATATAATCTTTCCCTGTTTATACTTTTCTATTTTCAACTGTAAGAGTGAATTACAATTCTCAGAAGTCATAAGCATCCTTTCATTACAATAAACTTAAACAAACCTTTTTAAAAAAAAAACAATTCCTCTAATGACCATACTATAAATACAACCCTCAAGTGCTAAGAGGTTGTTCAAATCGCGGTCAATTTATACCCATATACCCCTTTTCATTCACCTTCTTTTCCATTGACCCAATAGAAATACTACCCTCTAGAACTAAATGTCTGATCATATCACAGTTAATTTATACTCACACCCTCTGTCCAAATATAAAACTTTTTATTGTACTAAGTGAAATTCTCCAGAGTTAACTAACAACCCCATCCCTTTAATTTATCTTTTAACAAATCTCTTTAATCTTGCATTTGAAAATCAATTTTTCTTTTCAGTTCTTTTTTTTTTTTTTTATTAAATCAGGTATGTTTGAAAGTCCCGCTTTTCACTGGTAGTCTTTCTATTCCCCATCATATCTCAGTATCTCCCATCCTTTAATGTTGAAATTGATAAGTGATGCATAAGCCTAACAGTGACTTCTTGTTATTTAAATTGCATCATTTTAACTGCTTGCAGTATTTTCTCCTTTAACTGAGAATTCTGTCTTTCAGCTTTAATATTTTTGTAGTTTTTATTTTAAGGTCTCTTTCTGGGTTGTATAGATGGAGTCTTTCAAGAACTATTTTAAATGGTACAGTGGAAATAGAGATGGACTGAGGATGATTTAAGTTCAAATCCAGTTTCAAATACTTTACTTAGTTATGTGACCTTGGGCAAATCATTTAACCCCATTACATTGCTGAAAGCAAAAAAAAAAAATAAAAACGAATATGTAATATTCTTATTCTAGGATATTAGGAAAGTTTTCCAGGATAATTTCTGGCCTCTTTTTCTAATTTTGAATTTTGGGTAGACCAAATATTCAGGTAGACCAATATGCAATCTCCTGAATCTTTTTCCAAGAGTGGCCATTTTTCCTAAATTTTCCTTCTATTTTTTTTCAATCTTTTTAGTTTTGTTTGAAGTATCTTGCTGTCTCCCATAGTCATTTCATTGCATTTATATAATCCTAGTTGTAAATATTTTATTTCCTTCAGTCAGTTTTTTTGGTTCCTTTTCCACTTGATTAATTTTACTTCCAAGCAGGTCAATTTTGCTTCTATAATTATTGCTTTCTTTAGTTAATTTGTCTTATTACTCCTGTTTGATTCTCATTTTTTCCTCCATTGTTCTTCTTCCTTTCTTCTTTGGTTTTTCAAATTCTTTTTTAACTCTTCCAAGAGTTCTTTTTGGAATTGGGACTATCTCATCAACCCCCTCAGAGGCTTCATATATAGATATTCTATCACTGCTTTCCTCTTCTGAGGCAGCATTTTTACCAGAATAAACCTTGTCATTGTTTAGTGCTCTTTGGGGGAGGGCGGTGTTGGTCATTTTTGTCAGTTGAGCTCTGTTCCTGTGGTATAATGGGTATAACAAAGGTTTGGAGGGTTTTGTTTGTTAGTTTTACTGAGGCTCAGGATTCTGGTTCCTAAATTACTGTCCTGGCTTTTCCAGTTCCTGGATTGTTCCTTGAGCTAGGATAATACAATTCTGTACCAATTTTTCAGACATCAAAACCTTTATTTTTAAAAAGCTCTATCGCTGATTTACTAAATTTATCCTGTTCTTGTGGATAATGCTTATGGCAAATAATGAATTTTTGTTGTTTTCAACATTCTTTCCTTCCCTTCCCATCATTATCTTATTAGGTATAAATAACAAATAATGAAAATGTTATTTTTTATTTTTTCAAGATCTCCCAATCTTGCCTAAATTAGAAATCCAACTGCCCAAATTCAGGGTTGATTGCCATAGAAATTTTGCCCTGATAAATTTGGCACTTCTTAGGCAGCCTTGCAACCCTCACTCTCCAAGAAAATAACATAATGCTACCAGATTTAGCATAGCAATTGCTTTTCACCTTTTTGAAGCTCAAAAATTCCAAAGTCAAGTAATCCATTATCCTCAGTTTCCCAATAAGAAGGGAACAAATCTGTGCTGCAATCTCAGGTGGAAATGATCACTTCTTCTCTAGGCCTCAGGTCTTTCCTCATAAAATTAGTTTGTACCAGATATCCTCTGAAGTCCTTCCAGCTCTATCATGTTATGAACCACCATGAGCTTTAATTTTTTTCTTTAATTTGTAATATGACAGGATTGTACTGAATGATTTCTAGGATTCATACCAGTTCTAGGCCTGTCACCACGAGATTCTACTCTCATAATATCAGTAGGAAGGACTTTATCCATTAGTTATAGTTTTCATCAGTGCTATGCAATAATCAAGAATGAGTTAAATGATATTTAGCCCATGTGGCCCAGAGACTTCAGAGACAGAAGTAAATACTTAAACCCTCATAGGGACAAACCTCTTTGGGATGTTAAAGAATTAGAAACACAGTGGGTGCTCCCATCAGTTGGGGAATACCAGGAAATTCTATGGATTGTGTATAAAATGGACTAATTCTATGCAGTAAAAAATAACAACTATGAAACAATGAAACAAAGGGAGTTTTGTAGAAACCAATTCAGAGGAAATTCTAAGAAATCTATGTATGTCATCACTGCAATGCTAATAAAAGAATCAAAATAAAATATAGACTCAGTCATGGAAAAATTGATCAAATGGACTGATAATGGAAATTTAAATGTATCTCCTCCATAATTTCAGAAAGATAGAGGGAAACTACTGAGGCAGCATATGGTATAAATTGTTAGATAAGACCACAGTAGTACATATTTTTGTTTAATTGTTTTTGTTTCTGCAATTAATAGTTCAATCTAAAGTAACTAAGATGGAATTATGAAAAAAGAATTAATATGACATATTTAAAATTTGGACAATCATTATAATTTCCCATCAAAAAATCTTTTTAGAGTAAATTATACAAAGTGTAAGATTTTATAAAGTATTATTTTCCCTCTTGTAATAGAGCTAAGGCAGGAGATCAGAAGTTAATGACCAGGTTACAAAGACCATTTCCTCCCTATGCCTTTAGTTTCCTGGGAATGTGTTTTTTTTTTTTGGTACAATATTTTATTTCACCTTATTTCCTCAATTTCCTCATTTGACTCATCATTTCAATAACATGGGCACCCTCTACAATGACCTTTCTATATCTCTTCATTCAGTATGGTTTGCTCTCTATATTCCTTCATCTAGTGGAATAAATTTGCATGACTGCAAATTTCCTCCTCCAAACTTGAAATAAAACCTATAGAAACTCATGCTCTTACTGGTCTAATATGGTGCTGGGTTTATAAGTTTATCCCAAAATAAAAGTTGACAAAAATATTTCTCAGAGCTAACTATATACTTCACACAAAGGAAAACCTGTAAGATTTCTGTTAATTGAACAAATAAACTAACAAATTGATTAAAATGTTTCACATTTCATTTTTTTGCTGAAAGCTTTGTAGAGAGAAAGAAGCTGGAATTTTAGGTTTCATTGTTCAAGCTTCACATGAGGTCTGATATAAATTTTTCTTGTGTCATAAAAAATTCATCTTTATTTATAAATACCTTTAAATCTATAAGGTTCTTCACAACATCCCTTCAAGGGAGTCAATGCATGTCTCATAAAATGTAATTTTCTAATGAATAAACTAAATATCAGAAGAGATAAATGCTAGCTCAGAATTATGTAGTTTATAAATATCAGAATTAGGATTTAAAGGAAGGACTTTTTACATTGTGACTAATTACTCTTCTTTCTATAATTTCTCTCTACTTTATTGAGACTACTCATATCTCTACCCCTCCCCCCTTATTTGAAACATATGTTTCAAAGCTTGTCTAAGTTAAAATTATCTAGGGAAGACACAAATCAGATTGAGTCCAAGACTGAAAATAGTGCTGCTTCCCACTTGAGTCAAGGTTAAAGATACAACTAAGGATAAACTTAGATAATTTCCCTGCTATTCCAATACATTATATTCACACACACACACACACACACACACACACACACATACATACATATATATATATATATATGTATATTTGTAAATAATAATAAGGTACAAGCCTCAATCTAGTATATAAGGATATGCTTATCTTGTACTAACAAATTTTCCCTTCTACACATTATATTCTGCAGTATTTCCAATTGTTGGCAAAACTTCTTGATGTATTATTCATTAAACATTATGAGAAAATCCATTGTGCTAATGTTAAGAAAACAAAACAAATAGCTTTAGTTTGTTTATATGATATTTACAATTTCAGCTACGAAGCAACTTCAATGCTGAATGTTACAAATTTTAAAGGGAGATAGGTATCTCAACACTTTGTTTTTGGTTATATTTTTACCTGAGTGAGGAAGTGAAGATGACATTTCATAATTTATAACTATTAAAATCAATTGCTTGAATCAGTTAATCTTTTAGGGTTCCTCTCAAATTTGTATGAACTCTCCCTTTCAATTCTGACTTTTGCCATGTTATATAGATTTCTTCATCCACAAACTCATTTTGAAAACAATTCTTATTCTTCATTATTATTTTTCAGAATTTCAAATGGCATTGCTTCTGATAAAATTGGTCTTGTTAGCCTTTTATAAATATTTTTCCTACAATAATTAAATTCTTTTAATTTTTTAACAACTGCAATATTTATTTGGTAGTTTTACCAATCAGTTCTCTTTGTCTCTTTATACTGCCCAGCTTTATTACTCTTGGTCACTCCATATTCCCCAAACAAAGCTCATTTGGAGCTGGTTGAAAATGGACCAATTTTATGACCAAAAATGGAGAGTTCAATTTAGAAATCTCATTTTTTGCTGATGCTAATCACAAGTATGAAAAATAGAAACTAATTTTTTAAAGTATCTTTATACAAAAGTGAGGAGAAATAATTTTGTCTAAATTTGCAATTTTAAAACAATCCATTTTCCTTTCAGCAAAAGGAGTAGTGGAGGGAGATGATAAAGAATTTCAAGATGTAATAAAGAAAAAAGTTAATAGATCTTCATCGACTGGTTTGACAAAGACATATGCTTTAAAATGGTTCTTTGATTTACAGGGAGAAAATGTCTGTACTTTCAGATCCTCTGTAGCTTAAAACTGTAGTTAAAAGAAGAGAAAAAACTTTAGATATCAAAAGTTAATGCAAAAAGTCTCACCAGAAAAGATGAATTTTTAAATTGTAATTTAGCTTTAAGGAAACCCAAGAGCAAGAACATGATTTTTTATAGTCTTCATATCCATTCTCTAAATTCACAGGAGATGCCCTTCACAAAATTCCTTCCACTCACACTTAAAACAAAAAGATCCTAAAACCACCCCCTGCTCAATTGTTCCTGTAATTGTGTGTGATTTCCATTTGAATTGACTGTATAGTCCATGAATTGTTTTCTCCTATTGATAGCCACCTTCACTGAGCACCTAACACAGTAGTATTTTGAAAATACAACTGGAACCTTTGCATTTGAATGGGATATTGATTGGAGGGAAGTAGAAAAACATAGTGAGGACTCTTAAAGTAGAGATAATCTCATTTGTTAAGATAATTTTTAAAGGTAATCTCAGAGGTAGAAGAACCTTACACAATTGAGAAAGTGATTTAAAGGGGCAGCTAGGTGGTACAGTGGATAGAGCACCAACCATGGGATCTGGAGGACCTGACTTCAAATCCAATCTAAATACTTAAGTAATGTACTCTGGTGATCCCTCCACCACCATCTTTAAGCTTACTGCTAGCGTCTTTGAGCACTGACTCTATGTTCCAAGCAACTTCCAAAATTTTGTACTAGGTGAGACAGCAATTCCTTTTAGGTATAAACAGATAGCTAGAAGAATGACTAAACAAATAACCAAAAAAAAAAAAAAAAAGTTAAGAGTCCATCAGGATCCAAGGCACAAACCCAGTAAAGGAGAATAATACAAATGGAACTAAAGGCACAATTTGCTCATAGGATCACATAAATTTCTAAGAAGATGACAGAGAAAAGCCTGAGCTCTCCCCATTTTCTCCCCAAACAATCATCGGAATTAATTCTGGAATGATAGAAACCAAAAAAGTATGGAGTAAAATAATTTCCAACCTCAACTTGACTTATATGGTCTGCAAGAAATATCTGTCTCATTTGGATAAAAGAGGAACACAGAACAGCAGAAGTAATGTCCTATGCAAGAGAGTGGGAGGCCCTAGCCTCAATATGTATCAGCAACCGAGGTCTGATGTTCCTAGCTGAGCAGGTAAACACCACAGTGGACCAGTAATGAGGCCTTCAGCACAATGCAGAAAGCAATGGTCATGTGAGGGCATCCCAGAGACCTGGGTACAGGGGGCAAGATAAGGTAGAGTGACTCTTACTCAAAAGTGAAAGCCAGAGTGGACCCAAAGCAGAAAACCCCTAAACATATCCCATTAAGCCCCTGGAGCAAGTAGGAAAGTGTTTCCTGCACATCAGAAGAAGAGTTCAAATCTAAAAGTCATGAAATAGGCAGGCAAATGAGGAGAAAAAAATAACCCTTGAAAGTTACTACTAACAACAGAGAAGATCAAAGCACAAACTTAGATGAAGGCAATAATCTCAAAATTCCTCTATCTGAAGCCTCAAAAAGAAAAATGGATTAATCTCAGGTCTGAAAATTCCTTATGAGACTTCAAAAATCATTTTAAAAATCCAATAAGAGAAGTGAAAGAAAAATTGAGAAAAAGAGAGTTACACAAAAGAATCATTTAAAAGAAACCAATAGCATAGCAAAAGAAGCATAAAAATGGAAGGAGGAGGGTGGCTAGGTGGTGCAGTGGATAAAGCACCAGCCCTGGAGTCAGGAGTACCTGGGTTCAAATCTGTTCTCAGACACTTAATAATTACCTAGATGTGTGGCCATGGGCAAGCCACTTAACACCATTTGCCTTGCAAAAACCTAAAAAAATGGAAGGAGGGAAGATGTAGAACAATTCATTGAAGAAAGCAACCCCTAAAAAGTAGAATTGGCCATAGGAAAAAAAGTATAAAGAAAAAATGATGTGAATTCCTTAAAAATTAGAAATGGGCAAATGGAAGCTAATGACTTTATGAGACATCAAAAAACAAATTCAAAAGAATGGAAAAAATAAAACAAAATGAAAAATGCATCAATAAAATGTCAATAGACCTGGAAAAGAGTTGCAGGAGAAAAATATTGTGAATTAATGGATTGGTGAAAATCATAATTAAAAAATGCTAGGATGCATATTTTTTTCATTTTTTTAAATTTTCGGGGGTTGCTAGGTTGCACAATGGCTAGAGCACCAGCCCTATAGTCAGGAGGACCTGAGTTCAAATCTGACCTCAGACACTTAATAATTACCTAGATATATGGCCTTGGGAAAGTCTCTTAAACCCATTGCCTTACAAAAACCTAAAAAAAAAAAAAAAACCTTCCCCAAATACATGTAAAGATAATTGTCAGCATGAATATTTTGAAAAACTATGAGTTCCACATTTTCTTCCCTCTTTCTTCCACCCCTTCCCCTTCTCCATGATGGAAAGTAATCTGAGATAGGTTATACTGTCTTCTGTTTGTCTGCTTTTCAAATTACATGTAAGAATACTTTTCATTTTCATTCTTTTTTCAAAATTAACTTTTATTTTCAGTTTTATTTTGTGGAATAAAATAATCATCTCAATACCAGAGAATAAGTACAATAAGTACAAATCTATTGTATACAGCATGCTAATTTATTTAATATTGTATATTTATTTGTTTTTCAATTACATATATTGATAGTTTCTATCAATCATTTTTTGCAAGGTTTTGTATTTTACAATTTTTTCTCCCTCCCTTCCTTCTCTTCCCCTACCCCAAAAGAAGATACTCTGATATAGTCTTCACATTGGCTTCCATGACAGACAAAAACTCAAAATGAATGCATTGAGAGAACAAACATCCAAAAGAAAGAATAAACATTAGAAATAGCAAAATTACATTAAACATATGACAACTTTTCAAAACTGAAGGTAATAACATTTGGTCTTTTTTTAAACTCCACAATTCTTTCTCTGGACACAATTTTTCAACCATTCCCCAATTTCCAATTCTTTGCCACTACACAAAAAAGGGATTTTTACTCTTTTTCATGATCTCTTCAGGATGCAAACCAAATAGTAGTATTGATGGATCACAGGGTGTGAACATTGCTATTGCCCTTTGGCCATAATTCCAAATTATCCTTCAGAAAGGTTGGATCAGTTCACAGCTCCACCAATACAATGTCCAAAATTTTTAATATGCCCTCCCAATATTTATCATTATTCTGGTCATGTTGGGCAATATAAAAGGTGTGAAGTGGCACCTCAGAGTTGCTTTAATTTGCATTTCTATCATCAGTAATGATTTAGAATGATTTTTCATGCAACTATAAATAGCTTTGATTTCCTCATCCAAGAATTGTCTTTGAGTATGCTTTGATCAATTGCCAATTAGGGAATGACTTGGGGGGGGGGTTGGTTTTTTTTATAAATTTGACTCATTTCTCTTTATATTTTGGAAATGAGTCCTTTGTCAGATACACAAGTTGTAAAAATTATTTCCAAATTTATTACTTTCCTTTTGATCTTAGCAGTTTTTTTTTAAATTGAATTTTTATCTCAGAAACTGGACTCTTTGGATTTATCAAATACTACATTATTATAATTATTTCCTGCTGGCTCTTTTGCACCCAATCTATTCCATTGATCCACCACACTGTTTCTTAGTCAGTACCAGACATTTTTGATAACTGATGTCTTATATTATAATTTTAGATCTTGTATGGTTTAGCTATTTTTTTATTTTTTCTATTAATTTCTTTTGATATTCTTGATGATTTTGTTCTTCCATATGAATTTAGTTGCATTTTTTCCTAGCTCACTTAAGTAATTTTTTTGGAAGTTTGACTGCTAGGGCATTAAACAAGTTGTTTAATATAGGTAGAATTGTCATTTCATTATATTTTTTTGACCTGTCCAAGGACAGTTGATATTTGTCCAGTTATTTAGATCTGATTTTATTTGTGTGAAAGTGTTTTATAGCTGTTTTCATATAGTTTCTAAGTCTGCCTTGGCAGGTAGACTCCCAAGTATTTTATGATGTCTGGAGTTATTTTGAATGGGATTTCCCTTTGTATTTCTTGCTGCTATATCTTATTCGTAAAAATATGTATACATATATATATATATATATATATATATGTATATATGTATATGTATATGTATATGAATGCTGAGGATCTATGTGTGTTTATTCTATATCCTATATCCTACTGGTTTGCAAAAGTTGTTAAATGCCCCCAGTAGTTTTTTAGATGATTTTTTTGGAGTTTTCTAGGTATACTATCATATCATCTGCAAAGAGTGAGTTTTGTTACTTCATTTCCAATTCTAATTCCTTCAATTTCTTTTTTCACCATTTTTTGCTAAAACTAACACTTCCAATATAATATTGAATTGGAGTGGTGATAACAGTCATTATTTTATCATTCCTGAAATTACTGGTAATATTTTTAACTCATCCACACTGGATATTATGCTTTGCTGATGATTTCAGATTGACACTGCTTTTCATTTTAAGGAACACTACATTTATTCCTACATTATCTCATGTTTTTATCAGGAAAGGGTGCTGAATTTGTCAAAGGTTTTTCAGCATCTATTGAGATAATCTTATGAATTTGTTAGGTTTGAAATTGATATAGTCAATAATTATTATGCTGATAGTTTTCCTACTATTGAAGCAACCCTGAATTCTTGGAGTAAATCATACTTGGTTGGAGTGTATTATTCTAGTGATAACTTGCTGTAATTGCTTTGCTGATATTTTATTTAACATTCTTGCTTTTGGGGTAGCTAGGTGGTGAAGTGGATAGAGCATCGACCCTGGAGCCAGGAGTACATGAGTTCAAATCCAGTCTCAGACACTTAATAATTACCTAGCTGTGTGGCCTTGGGAAAGCCACTTAACCCCATTGTCTTTCAAAAAGCTAAAAAATATAAAATTCTTGCATTCATATTCCTTAGGGACAAATGACCTAAAACTTCCTTCCTCTGTTTTGATACTTTCTGGTTTAGGTATCAGCACTATATTGGTGTCATACAAGGGATTAGAGCTCCATCTTCACCTATTTTTTCCAATATTTTGTATAAAATTGGAATCAATTTGATAGAATTCAAATTTGAATCCATCTGAAATGATTTTTTTTCCTTTGGGATTTCATTGATGGCTTGTGGAATTTCTTTTTCCAAGGTAGGAATATTCGGTTATTTAAGTTCTTCTTCTTTTAACATGGTCAATTTTTATTTTTGTAAATCTCCATTAATTTCACTTAGATTAGCAAATGTATTGGCACATAAGAGCAGTTAGATGGTGCAGTGAATAGAGCACTGGAGTTGGATTCAGTAGCATGGCAGTTCAAATCCAACCTCAGACATTTACTAGCTATGTAACCTTGTCAAGTCACCTAATCCTGTTTGCCTTGCATCCAAGCCCATCTCCAGTCATCTTAATCCATATCTGACCACTGGATCTGGATGATCCTAAAGGAGAAAGTGAAGCTGATAGTTGAGTACAACACCCCTTCACTCAAAACCAATTCATGTGTTTGTAGTGATATCACCTCCCTAATGATATGGTATTCTTAGGAAATAAAGGACACACATTATTGGCATATAGTTGAGCAAAGTATTTCAGATTTATTACTTTAATTTCCTCCTCACTGGTGGTGAATTCACCTCTTTTTAATTTCTGGTTGCAGTAATTTGGGTTTTATCTTTCTTTTTTTTTAATCAAATTAACCAAAGTTTTATCTACTTTATTATTTTTCATAGAACCAACTTCTTATTTAATGTATAAATTTATAATTTATAATTTTAGAAATTCAATAGTTTACTTGTTTTCAATTTTATTAATTTGCCCTTTGAGTTTCAGAATTTCTAATTTGATTTTTTAATTAGGGATTTTAATTTGTTCCTTCTCTAACTTTTTTTTTGCATGCCCAGTTAATTCATTTCCTCTTTCTCTATTTTTATTGATATAAACATTTAGAGATAAAATGTATCCCCTAATAACCACTTAGGCTGTATCCCATAAATTTTGATATGCTGTCTTATTTTTGTCATTGTTTTGGATGATATCATTATTTCTTTCTAAGGTTTATTGTTTGATCCTCTCATTCTTTAAAATTAGGTTATTTAGTTTTCCATTAGTTTTAGGTCTATCTCACCCTGGTCATTTATTGCATGCAATTCTTATTGCCTCATGGTCAGAAAAGAATGCCTTCAATATTTCTGCCTTTTTACATTTGATTATGAGATTTTTGCGCTCTTGTACAAGGTAAGTTTTTGTGTATGTGTCATGCACTGCAGAAAAACATGGTCTATTCCTTTCTATCGCTGTTTAATTTTCTCCAAAGGTCTATCATGTCTAAGTTTTCTTGATTTTTATAATATCCTTAATGTACTTCTTATTTATTTAATGATTAGATTTACCTAATTCAGAGAGAGGGAGGATGAGGTCTCCCAACAGTGGATTTTGGCTGTCTATGTCTTTTTGTAACTTATTCAGCTTCCCCTCTAAGAATTTGTATGCTATACCTCTTGGTAAATACACATTTAGTATTGTAATTGCTCCATTATCTATGGTACATTTTATGAGAATTTGGTTTCCTTCCTTATCACTTTTAATGAGATTTATTTTTGCAGCTGCTCTGTCTGAGGTAAGGATTGAAACCAATGTCTTTTTCACTTCAACTGAAACATAGTATATTCTGCTGCAAATTTTTACCTTTATTCTTTTTGTATCTCTCTGCTTCAATTACACTTCTTGTAAGCAATACATTCTGGTTTTTAATCCACTCTCCTATGCACTTTCACTTTATAGGAGAGTTTATCCCATTGACATTCAAAGTTGTAATTATTAATTCTTTATTGCTCTCCATGCTATCTTCCCTCAAATTGTATTTTTCCTCTTTTTTCAAATTATTCTCTATTTCCCAGTACTTTGCTCCTGAATACCACATCTTTTACTGTGTTTATCCCCTTCTATCCAGCCCCTACACTTTTCTTCCTCCCATTGATTTACCTGTTCTTCTTTCCCTTACTTCTGTTGGTCTCTCCTTTCTTCCTCCCCACCCCTGCCTTTTCCCTCTTAATACATGAAAGTTTGGGTAACTTTCCAAACTCAATTGAGTGTGTGTGTGAGTCCCTCTTTGAGCCATATCTGATGAGAGTAAGATTCAGGTACTGCACCTCCTCCCATCTTCCCCTCTATTGCAATAGGTCCTTTGGGCCTCTACAAATAATATAATTTAGCCCATTCAATCTCCCCCTTCCTCCCATCTTCCTCCCTTTTGAATGAGCTACTATTTTTAAATCATTCCATCAAAGTCATAGACATGTCATAGATGTCCATTCCTTCTGGCTAAGTATATTCCCTCTAATAGAGTTGCAATTCTCAAGAGTTATATGAATCTTCCTGTCAGTTGGGGATATAGACAATTTAATCTTAGTGGATAACTGATTTTTTTTTCTTTTTCCCCTTTTACCTTTTCATGTATCTCTTCTCTTGTTTCACCTCTTTGAAGATTAAATTTTCTGTTTTGCTCTGTTCTTTGCATTAGGAAAAATTGAAAGTCTCCTATTTTGTTAAATATCCATCTTTTCTCTTGCAAGAGAAGGCTCAATTTTGCTTTGCAAGGCAAATGGGGTTAAGTGGCTTGCCCAAGACCACACAGCTAGGTAATTATTAAGTGTCTGAGGCTGGATTTGAAGTCAGGTACTCCTGACTCTAGGGCCAGTGCTCTATCCACTGCACCACCTAACCACCCCTGGATTGTGAATTCTTGACTGTAATCCAAGTTCTCTTGCTCTCCAGACCCTTCTATTCCTTAATGTTTATGAAACTCAGTTTTGTGTAATCATGACCATGGCTCCTTGATATTTGAATTGTTTCTTTTGGGTTTCTTCTAGGATTTTCTCTTTGATCTGATTATAGTGCAATTTGACCAAAATATTCCTTGGTGTTTTCATTTTGAGATCCCTTTCAGGAAGGGAACAATGTATTCTTTCAATGACTATTTTGCCCTCTGGTTCCAGGATATCAGAGCAGTTCTCCTTCACTGCATCCTGAATTATGTAGTTCCAAGTTTTTTTCCTTCAAAACTTTCAGGAATTATGATTCTTAGATTCTCTCTTCTGGATCTATTTTCCAGATCAGATGCTTTGTTAATGAGGTATTTAACATTTTCTTCTATTTTTAATTTTTTATTAAATTTTGTTTAACAAATTCTTGGTATCTAATGAAGTCATTAGTTTCCATGGATTCCCATTTTTTTTAGAGAAAAGTTTTCTTACTTTACCTTTTGTATCTCTTTTTCCCATTTCCTTTTTTTGAAGGAGTTTTTATCTTTTTCTATATGCTCAAAAGTGTTTTCAAAGTGTTTGTTTTCTTGTTCTAAGATGTTAATTTTTTCTTCCATTTCTTTTTCCTATTTTTTTCCATTTTATATTTAAACTCCTTTCTGATCTTGTCCAAGAAGGCTTTCTGGGCTAGAGATCACAACATATTCTCCTCTCAGTCTCCATCCCTCTCTGAGTTAGTATCCTAGTATTCAAAGTAACATTTAATGGACCCCACTTTGTGCTGGCCTTTCTTCAATTTTGGCACTTTCCTTAGTGCCTTGTGTTGGTGATGGGGCTGATTCACAGACCCTCCCTGTTGAAATTCCTTTACTCCCTCCTCCCTTTGAAGGTAAGTCATCTGATATAGGTTAAACATGCATAATCATGTTAGACATATTTCCATATTAGTTATGTTGTGAAATCAGAGCTAAAGGAGAAAAAAATCATGAGAAGGGAAAGAAAACCAGAAACATATTTCACCAATTGAAAATAGTATGTTTTAATCTTCAATCAGATTTCATTTCATCCTCAGCATGAAGATGATAATTTTCATCTTAAGTCTATTAGGATTGTCTTTGATCAGTAAAGAAATGATGAAAAGAGCCAAGTCTATCATAATTGATCATCACTTAAAAATTGCTGTTACTGTATATAGTGCTCTGATTCTGCTCATTTCACTTCGCATCACTTGATGCAAGTCTTTTCATGTTTTGTTTTGTTTTTTTCTGAAATGCACCTACTTGGGGCAGCTAGGTGGCAGAGTGGATAAAGCACTGGCCCTGGAGTCAGGAGTACCTAGGTTCAAATCCAGTCTCAAACACTTAATAATTACCTAGTTGTGTGGCCTTGGGCAAGCCACTTAACCACATTTGCCTTCAAAACAAAAACCTGAAATGCACCTACTTATGATTTCTTACAGAATAATAGAATTTCATTACCACAATTTGTTCAAGCATTCCCCAATTAACCCACAAATCTTCCATTTCTAATCCTTTGTGGCTACAAAATGAGGTCCTATAAATAGTTTTACACATGTGGATCTTTTCCCCTTTTTATGATCTCTTTGTAATTGTTAGATCAAAGACTATGCAGTTTTATTTTGCTTCCATCATATTTTGAAATTGTCCCTCAGGATGGCTGGATCAATTCACAACTTCACCAGCAGTGTATTAATTGTCCCAGTTTTCCCAATATTTATCAATCTTATCCAATATTGATCATTTTCCATTTTAATTTTAGTCAATCTCATAACTCAGAGGAGGTATCTCAGAGTTGTTTTTATTTGCATTTCACTAATAAATAATGATTTGGACCTGACAATTCAGGAATTTTGCTGTAACATTCCTTGAAGTTTTCATTTTGGGACCCCTTTCAGAATTCCTAATTATTGGGTGTTTTCTAATTACTATTTTTATCTTCTGATTTTAGGATACCAGGGGAATTTTTCCTTGATGATTTTTTGTAAGATCTTGCCCAATCTACTTTTTTCATCATGGTTTTCAGACAGTTCATTCATTCTTATATTGTCTCATCTGGATCTATTTTTCAGGTCAGTAGCTATTTACTGAGATATTTTATATTTTTTTCTTTCCTTTTTTTTTTATTTTGCTTAACTGGTACTTTATAATATTATGTTTTTTTCCAATTACATGCAAAGATATTTTTCAACATTCATCTTTTTAAAAGTTTCTGAATTTCACATTTTGATCCTGCCTTCCCTTCCCTGCTCCATTCCCCAAAGCATTGGGCAATCTGATATAGGTTGTATTTCTTACAGAACAATAATATTTCTTCAATGTCACGTGCCATAATTTGCTTGATCATTCCCCAAATGAAGGTCATTCCATCAATTTCTAATTATTTGTTATATAAATAGATGATTGTAAATATTTTGGAACATATGAGTAATTTTTAAAATATTTATGATCTTTTTAGGATATCAATCTAGTATTACTAGATCAAAAGGTATATTGTTTGCCCTTTGGACATGCTTCCAAATTGCTCTCCAGAATGATTGAATCATTTCCCAGTTCCACCAAGAGTTCATTCATGCCCTGATTTTCCCCTCCCCTCCAACATTAAGCCTTTTATTTTTTTTTGTCATTTTTGCCAATTTGATAGATATGAGTTGGTCTCAGAGTTGTTTTAATTTGCCTTTTTTTAATCAATATTTATTTGAAATATTTTTCATATGTTTAGATAGCTTTTATTTCTTCATATTTCTGTTTTTAATATTTCCCCTACTTCAATTTTTTAAGTGTAAATCCAGTACCATTTTACCTTTTCTCTGTATAGTTTCTGCTGTACTAATTTCCAGTTTTCCCAGTAGTTTTCTCAAATACTGACATTCCCAAAGACAAAGTCTTTGGCATTATCAAACAGGAGATTACTATTTTCATTTACTACTGATTTTTTTTTTGTTCCTAATCTGTTCTACTGATCCACTAATCTATTTCTTAGCCAGTATCAGATAATTTTAATTACTACCTCTTTATAATAAAGTTTTAAATCTGGTATAGCTGGACCATTATTCTTTGCAATGTATTTTCATTAATTTCCTTTATATTCTTTACTTTTTGTTCATACAGATGAATTTTATCATTACTTTTTCTAATTCAATAAAATAATTTTTAGTAATTTGATTGGCTTGGCATTAAATAAGTAATTTAATTTATGCAAAATTGTCATTTTTGCTATATTTTCTCAACCTGTCCATGAGCAACTGATATTTTCTCCAAGATTTAGATCTGAATTAATTGTACAAAAAGTGCTTTGCTATCATGTTCATATAGTTTCTCAATTTGTCTTGGCAGATATACTCCCAAGTATTTTACTTTATTTACAGTTACTTTAAATGGAATTCTTGCTATCTTTTTACTACTGGGTTAAGTTGGTAGTATATAGAAATGCTATTAATTTTTGTGGGTTTATTTTATATCTAGTTATTTTCCTAAAGTAAATTGTTTTAATTAATTTTAATTTGATTTTAATAGCATTTTCAAAGAGTGAAAGTTTTGTTTCTTCATTACCTATTCTAAATCATTGAATTTCTTTATTCTTCTATATGATATAGGTATTTTTTCTAATCCAATATTGAATAATAGTGGTGATAATAGTTCTTTCATCTCTTATTGGAAATTCTCGTAGTTTATCCGCTTTACATGTAATGCTTGTTAATGATTGTAGATAGATACTACTTATCATTTTAAGGAAAACTCAATTTATTCCTGCATTCTATAGTGCTTTTTGAAAAAGAACAGATGACGTATTTTGTCAAACCTTTTTTTCAGTATCTAGTTAGATACTCATATGATTTCTGTTAATTTTCCTATTATGCTGTTTGTTTTCTGAACAGTAAACTATCCCTCTATTCCTGGAAAAAATCTGGTCTAATCATAGTGTATTATCCTAATAACACCTTGCAGTATTTGCTTTTCTAATGTTGTATTTCAAATTTTTGAGTCAATATTTTTTCCAATTCACCTTTTTTCCTATTTTTCCAATTATGTTATAATAGCTTTTCAACATTCATCCACATTCATATTTATGTTGCACAACTTTTTTGAACTTACCGTTACCAATCATATCCCCTAACCAGGGAACAGACTATTGAATATTGGATATGAACATTTTTTTGGCATGCTAAGGGAAAAGGAAAAAAAATATGATAGGAAAGAAAAACAAAAGAGAAATTATAGAAAGATGAACATAATGTCCATTCAGATTCTACAATTTGTTTTATTCATCATCTGGATGTGGATGGTGATGTCCATTACAGGTCTCCCAATGTAGTCCTAACTTTCTGAATTGCTGAGTGAAGTTTTACTCGTCAATTAATCAAATCACACTGTTTTGGTTAATGTGTACAATGTTCTCCCTTTAATCAGCATCAGTTAGAGTAATTCTGTCCATACTCCTCTAGAGTTTGACCACTCACACTTTCCTATCGAACAATAGTACTCCAGATATTCATACACTGTGACTTGATCAGCCATCCTCCAATTGATGGGCATCCCCTCAATTTCCAATTCTTTTCTGCTACCAAAAAAAGCGCTATGAATATTTTGGAACATGTGGAAGTTTGCTCATTTTTTATACTTTCTTATGAATATAGGTCAAGTATTTGAATTGATGAGTCAAAGGAAATGAGAAGTATTATTGATCTTTAGGCATAGTTTCACATTGTTAACCAAAAATGGATGGATTAGTTCACAATTCCACCAACAAAGCACTAATGCACCAATCCTCCCACACCCATTGAAGTTTTACCTTTTTGTAATATAAGCCAACCTGATTGATATAGTTTTATTATTTTGCAATTCCCTATTTAGTAATGAATAGGAACACTTTTTTATGATTGTATATAACTTTAATTTCATCATTTCAAAACTTCCTATTCATATCCTTAGACCATATTTTCAATGGGAGAATGAAGTATAACCTCATAAATTTGATTCAATTATCTATTTGTTTTAGGATTGAGACCTTTATCAGAGTCCCTTTCTGTGAAAATTATTTCCCAATTTTTTGATTTCCTTCTAATCTTGGCAGCATTGATTTTATTAGTGCAATATCATTTTATTACAATGTAATAAGAATAATCAATTCTGCAATTTATAATGTGCCCTATTTCTTGTTTGATATAAATTTCTTCCCTTTCCATTGATCTGACAAAGTATTTCTTCATTTGTTAACTGGTCTTCGTATAGCCCTTTATGTCTAAATCCTGAACCCATTTTAACTTATTTTCATATGCTGTGTGAGATACGGATTTAATCCTAGTTTGTGCCATGGTATTTTCCAATGTTCCTATTTTCAATATCTTTTTTATCAAATAGTTCTTATCCCAGGAGCCGATGTCTTTGGTTTTGTCAAACAATAGATTACCATAGTCATTTACTATTGTTTTATTTGATTGTATCCTAATACACTGACCCATTACTCTATATCTTAACCAGTAGCAGGCAGTTTTTATGACTTCCACTTCATATTAGAGTTTTAGCCCTGTTAGAACTAGGCCACTTTCCTTTATAATTTTTTCATCAGTTCTCTTGATATTCTTGAACTTTTGTTGCACAGATGAATTTTGTTATTATTTTTTCTAGCTTGGTTAAAGAGTTATTTGGTATCTGATTGTTATGGCACTGAATGAGTAATTTAATTAAGGAAGACTTGTCATTTCTAGTACATCAGCTCGACCTAAACATAAGCAATTGACATTTTCCCAATTGCCTATGTGTCTTTATTTGTGTGAAAAGTGTTTTGCAATTGTGTTTATGGAGCTTCTGGGTTTGTCTTGGGAGCCAGATGTCCAAATATTCTATATTTTCAGCAGTTATTTTAATTGGATTTTTTCTTTCTACCTCTTGTCCTTGGGCTCTGCTATTCATATATAGAAATATTGATGATTTATGTGTGTTGATTTTATATCCTGCTACTTTGTTGAAATTGTTCATTATTTCAAAGTGGGTTGTTAGATGATTTTTGATTTCCTTGAATTCTCTAAGTATACCATAATATAATCTACAAAGTGTGAAAGTCTTGCTTCTTTATTGACAATTTTAACCCCTTTAATTTCTTTGTCTTCTTTTATTTCTAAATATAATATTTCTGATACTATGTTGAATAGTAATTATGATTATAGGCATCCTTGCTTTACTCTTGATTTTTTTGAAAATCTCTGAATTTATTCCCATTAGACATAATGTTTGCTGATGATTTTAAGAAAAACTCTATTCCTACACTATCTAGAATTTTTAATTTGGAAGGGATGTGGTTTTTTTGTCATACGTATTTTCAGCATCTATTGAGATAATCATATGATTTCTACTGATGTTTTTATTGATATGCCAAATTATCTGAAATATGTTCCTAATATTTAACCGTCCCCACATATCTGGCAGAAATCCATCCTGATCATGGTATATTATCTTAGTAATAACTTACTGTAATATCTTTGATACTTTTATTATGATTTTTACATTAATTTTAATTAGACAGATTGGTCAATAATTTTTTTTTTGGTCTCTTTTGCTTCTTTCTGCTTTTGGTATCCGCAGCATATTAGTGTCATAAAAGGAATTTGTCAGAACTCCTGTTTTTCAAAATACCCTATGTAGAATTAAAATTAATTGTTTGGTAAATGTTTGAAAAAATTCATTCAAAAATCCATCTGGACCTAGAGACTTTTTCTTTCTTTTTTTAATTGATTTATTTTCCCTCATATGCACATATATATTTTTAGGTTACAAAATTTCCTTACCCCTCCATTCCCACTCCCCTCTCCTCTGCAGTGAACAGTCAGGCTAGAGCTATATATACATAAAGATGTTTTTTGGACGAGTAATTTTGAGTATAAAGTATTAAGATTAAGCGAAAGAGATACATATGAGATAATGTTTATAAAGTGTTTATCAGATTCTGAAGAATTGTTTGTTTGGTGTGTATTTTGTTTTGTTTTGTTTTTCTTCCTCTGGATGAAGATAATATAGTCCATAGACTATACAGTTGTCCTAGCTCTCTGGACTACTGAGAGAAGCTAGCTGCTTCCAACAAGCTTGTTCATCTCACAATATTGTTGTTATATATGTATTGTTCTCTTGGTTCTACTCCCTTCCCATAAGTCACTCCATGATTTTCAAGATTCTGACCATTTTTGGTTTGTTATGGAACAACGTTTCATAGTAATCATATACCATAACTTGTTTAGCAATTCCCCAATTGATGGGCAGCCCGTCAATTTCCAATTCTTTGCCACTATAAAGAGAGTAGCTATGAATATTTTGGAACATGTAGGACTTTATACATTTTTTTATTAATTTCTTCTGGATATAAACCTAGAATTGGAACTGCTGAATCACAGGGTATGAACAGTATTATTGCTCTTTGGACAGAGTTGCATATTGCTCTCCAGAAAGACTGGATTCATTCACAGCTCCACGAGCAATGTATCCATGTCCTAATCCTCCTACAACCTCTCCAAAATTGATCATTTTCCATTTTTTTCATCTTGATCAATCTGAGAAGTGTGAGGTGATACCACATTGTTGTTTTAATTTTCATTTTTCTAATCAATAATGATTTGAACAATTTTTCATATAATTATACAAATACATATATATATATGTATATATATATATATATATATATATATATATATATATATATATCTTCAATTTCTTCATTTGAAAGCTCTCTATTCATATCCCTTGACCATTTATCAGTTGGGGAATGATTTGTTTTCTGCTTTCCTTCTAACTTTGGCAGCATTGATTTTATTAGTACAAAACCTTTTTAATTTAATATAGTCAAATTCATTCACTTTGCAGTATATAATGTACTCTAATTCTTTGTTGGTTATGATTTTTTCCCCTTTCTATAGATCTGATAGAGTGTTTCTTGCTCTATTCATTTGTCTATGGTTTCACTTTTAATGTCTAAATCTTGTACAGATTTTGACCTTATTTTGGTATAAGGTGTGAGATGTGGATGTATGCCTAGTTTTTGTCATACTGTTATCCAGTTTACCCAATAATTTTTGTCAAAAAGTGGATTCTTATTCCAGAAGCTGATATTTTTGGATTTGACAAATGGTAGAATGCTGCAGGCATTTACTGCAAACTTCTTCTGAACCTATCATAATCCACTGGTTCATTACTCTACCTCTTAGCCAGTACCAGGCAATTTTGATGATTGCTGCTTTATAGTATAGTTTTAGATCTAGTAGACCTAGGCCACCTTCCTTTACATTTTTTTTCCTCAGTTCCCTTACTATTCTTGACCTTTTGTAGCTCCAGATGAATTTGATTACTACTTTTTCCTAGCTTGGTAAAGTAGTAATTTGGTTAAAGACTTTTTCTTGAGGAAGTTATATGCTATTTCTTCAAGTACTTAATGATTATTTAAGAATATTATTTCTCTCTTCTGTTAGTGAGAGTAGTTTGTCCTTTCTACAATATTCAGCCATTTCACACAGGTTATCAAATTTATTGGCATACAATTGGACAAATGCCTCTTTAATTATCTGCTTATTGATTGTGTGTTCATTCTTTTCATTTTGGTAATTTAGTTTTTTTAATATGATTAACCAAAGGTTTACCAGTTTTATTGAGTTTTTTATTTTATCAGAGCAACCTAGTTTTATTTATTACATCAATACTAATCTCTCCTTTGATTTTCAGAATGTCTAATTTGGTATTTAATTGGGGATATTAAATTTGTTTTTTTCTATATTTTTTATTTGCATAGCCAGTTCTCTGATCTTCTCATGGTCTTTTTTTATTCATATAAGCATTTAGCAATATAAAATTTCACCAAAACCTGGTTGAGCTGCATCTCATAAATATTGGAAGATTTCTCATTTTGATCATTTTCTTGGATGAAATGTTTGATTGCTTCTAATGTTTGTTGTTTAACCCACTTATTTATTTATTTATTTTTTTGTGATCAGCTTACCAGCAGGGTATCCGCTCAGCACAGGAGAGAAAAGGAAACATGTATACACCTGGGTGGGGAATACCAGCAGGACAAGAAAACCATAAAATTAACATACAGAATAAAAAAAAATGAGGTAACTTTCTTATGGGCAGGAATTAACCCAGCAGGATGTGACCCAAGTCAAGAAGTTCAGAAACAGGCCTTATCGAATAGTGAGGACAAGAATGACACAGTTGTGTTATCAAATCAGAGTTCTGTGGCAGTTTTCAGCTCAAGGGTCACCAGAGCTTAGGTTTTATAGCCATAACTGGCCTCTTGCACAGCTACACTTCCCTCTTTTCTGTTTACACAACGAGCTCACAATTGTTCAACCTAATGCTTAACCTGAGTAGCATGATCCTGAATTTTATTGATAGCATATATAGTGGCTTTTGGTTACAGAAAAAAATATTTTGAAAAAAACTTGGTAAACAACAAAGTATAAACATCAAAAGAATCAATATAAGAAATAATTGTTTAATACTCTGGGTCCAATGCCCAAAAAGGGTGGGATGATGAAACCAATGAATTATCTTATCAGCTGTCTTTTCAGGAATCAAATCTCATTGGAAGGCTGTTTTGATTTCTTTAGCCAATTTTTACAAATCTTCAATACCAAAAGATAGTTTTTAAAATAAGTGACAAACAAAAAATGATCAATATCATAATTACAACAACACTGAAAAAAGAGATATCATGTAACCATGTACCAATTACAGGTGGAAAATACAACTAATCATACAATTTGTTGCTCAAATCTATATATTATTCCTTAACACAAATTGTTTATTACAGAAGTTTGTAATGATAAATCAAATGATAAAAATTTCCATTAAATCTTCTTCTGAGCCTTAAACGTTCTAGTAACATTTTCTGACAAAACTTGAGTAAATTTTGCTTCTATGTTTTCCTTATTCAAAACTTTACATACACATGCTCAAATGATGTAATTGTATCAGTTAATATCCCCCTTTTTCTCAGTAATGATCATAAATTTCTCTATATGGGGTGGGATACTATTTAATTCAGAAACATTATATGCAACTTCTCAACATCTCTTCTTTGATATTTCCAATAGTAACGTTGTTACATCCCAAATAAATTCTCAGCTTCCCCTATCAAAATAACTTCAGTCATATTTTTCTCTCCATAGTATAGTTGTTACCCATGGAGGATTTTGCACATAAGTCCAATATTCAGTTCCTTTTGCAGTTCCCAAATTGTTCATGATTAATATAACCATCAAAAGTTGTCTTTGTTGCGATTTCTGTCCTTCTTTCCTCTTTTTTTCAATTTCTTAAATGTAAATAGTCCATTTTCTGTATTACTTGATTTATCTGGTCTGCATGGTCTGATGTTTCTTTGTTACATCCAGATAGTTTCTCCATCTCCGGACAAAAGAAAAGCATACCCTCAACCCCAGGTTAGTAATTGATCAAGTCTTTTCCAATATCCATTTTTAGTATCTTTCCATACTACTCTATGAGTATCTTATGGATGTTTGTTATGTTATCTATGGTAATTTTGTAACCAAAGTGTTTTTAGCCAAGTTTTTATTCTTATCATCCTAAGTCAAATAATTAATGAGTACAAAGCTTTATTTAGGTGTAGTCTTGTATCTGCTTCCACACATTCCCTCTTTTCTGTTTATATGGGGGCATTTTAATGACCTATTTTTTCTTCTCAGTTATAGGCTTGATCTGTGGGATATAAGGAATGTCTGTATTATGTTTTATATTGTATAGACAGAATTCTTTAAATGCCATAGAAGTATATGCAAGCCTATTATCTGATTTATAAATTTTGGTATCCATGCAAAAAAATAGAATAAATCATCAATCAATCGATCACATGTAGAGTAGCCTCTGAACTATCTGCTGTTGCCATTGTATATGAACTAACTGTATCTACAGTAACATGAATAGATTCATTTTTCCAAAAGGTGCATAATGAGTCTCATCCATCTGTCATAACTAATTAGGAGTCTGGCCTCTAGGATTCTTAAAATAATTTGGAGGGGTAGGTAAATACCCTTTTGTGGATAGGATATTACTATATTCCTAGCTTGCTTTCTGGTTATTTTAAATTCTTTCTTTATTAAAGAGACATTCTGATGAAATGTTTTATAAAACAGTTTAGCTTACTCTTCTACTAAGCTTATAAGGAGTGAAAGGGTTACTTGATTGTTCCTATGATTACCTTCATATATATAGGTCCAGGTAATACAGGATGGGATTTTGTAGGTTCAATAAAAAAGGAATTGTATCCATGTCTAATAACTTCTAGTAATTATTTAAAGAGTTGATGTATTACTATATCAGTGCTATTTTAATCCCTTTCCCCTTTAACTTTTCTATTAAATTTTAACTTTAAGTTTATGTTCATTTTTACCTTTGCCTTCCCTTTTATCAGTCTCTTCTTCCATTTTCTTTCTCTTCCCCCCCCCCACCCTGCTTTCCAGTAGGATAGGGTAGATTTTTAAACCCAATTGGGTAAATACTTTAATCCCTCTCTGGGTCAAATGTATTGAATAGCACTTTCTCAGTGTTCATACCCATGTTGCCCTCTACTTATAACAGGTCTTCGTGACTCTTCACATTATTTATACATTAATGCTTAGCCTTTACCTAGTATAGTCTTTCTTTTAAGGTTTTTATTGTTTTGACCCTGTCTTATATTCCCTTGATAAAATGTACTCCTTTTATCTGACCTAATAAAACTAATATCCTCAAAGTTTGACTGAATGATTACTTAACTGGATTGATAAGCAGCATTGTCCTGTAATCATCAAGTACCTCCAAAGTCCTCTTCTGTCTCATTAGAAATACACATCTCAAGAACATGAATCACATCAAATTACTATCACTTTTTGCTCTGCCCTCTTATCAGGTACCCTCCATGAATACACAATCCTATTGAAGCAAAACATCATGCAAACTCAAATCATTTCATGAACCTCTTATACCCCTTCCTCACCCTCCCAGGATACTCCCTCCAATTATAGCCAAAGTATTAAGCTGAACAAAATATTTTCACTTTATTTTCATATCCAGTTCCTCTAAGTGTACTCTCTCCTTATATCTAGTACTCCAACCATAGCCCTACAGCCCTCCCAAACCAAAGTATTCTGTAGACGCTCTCCCACTGCCCCTTTAGCTCCCCAATCATGATATTTAACCCTAGTTAAATAAATATAGATTAAGGTAAGATCAGTTCCTATTCTCTTTTTATTCAACACTTCTAAGTAGATCCCCACCCTCTTCCCCTAGGTTAGTCCAAACCTCTAAGTATGTAGGAAAGTAAAGCCAATTTTGATTTAATTAAATAGAGAGCCTTTAAGTACTGAAATACTCTGAAGGTCTCTCTCTTTAGAGCTTTAGAATGGATTGTAAGGTCTGCAAGACAATGAATCAGTACCACTTAGCACAGGATGCCCTCATTAGAGAAAATTCTGGGCTCTATGAGCAAGACAGAATTAAAGCAGCTTCAAGTAAATATGAATTACAAATGTTACAGTATACACCCCAGGTGTTCCCTTGGACTATTTGTGCTCTTTTATGAGGAAAAGCATTCTGAGCTCATATTGGTTGGATCACTCACAATCAGAAGCACTATAATTTGCCTCAAACATAGTGATGTCATTTTGTTCTTCAATAATGAAGGACAAGAACCAACCAAACTCTATTCTCTAAAAACAATCTCTTAAAATATATTGAAACTTTTTATTTTTCTAAGAGAAATAAAATTCTCAAGAGTTACAAGTTTTATCTTCACTTGTAGCATTGTTTACAATTTATTGCTCTTTAGTAACATTTGTTTTTTTAATTTCCATTTACCTTTTTTGTATCTCTTTTCTAAAATTTACTTTTATTAAAGATATTATTTGAGTTTTACAATTTCCCCAAATTTTGCTTCCCTCCCCCCACTCCCCAACAGAAAGCACTCTGTCAGTCTTCACTTTGTTTCCATGTTGTACCTTGATGCAAATTGGGTGTGATGAGAGAGAAATCATATCCTTAAAGAGAAGTCTAAGAGGTAACAAGATCGGACAATAAGATATCTGTTTTTTTTTCTAAATTGAAAGGAATAGTCCTTGAACTTTGTTCAAACTCCACAGCTCCTTATCTGGATACAGATGGTACTTTCCTTTGCAGACAGCCCAAAATTGTTCCCGATTATTGCACTGATGGAATGAGCAAGTCCTTCAAGGTTGAACATCACTCCCATGTTGCTGTGAGGGTGTACAGTGTTTTTTCTGTTTCTGCTCATCTCACTCAGCATCAGTTCATGCAAATCCCTCCAGGTTTCCCTGAAATCCCATCCCTCCTGGTTTCTAATAGAACAATAGTGTTCCATGATATACATATACCACAGTTTGCTAAGCCATTCCCCAATTGAAGGACATTTACTGGATTTCCAATTCTTTGCCACCACAAACAGGGCTGCTATAAATATTTTTGTACAAGTAATCTTTTTACCCTTTTTCCTCATTTCTTCAGGGTATAGACCCAGTAGTAGCATTGCTGGGTCAAAGGGTACGCACATATTTGTTGCCCTTTGGGCATAGTTCAAAATAGCTCTACAGAAGGGTTGGATGAATTCACAGCTCCACCAACAGTGTAATAGTGTCCCAGATTTCCCACATCGTTTCCAACAATGGTCATTATCCTTCCTGGTCATACTGGCCAATCTGAGAGGTGTGAGTTGGTACCTCAGAGAAGCTTTAATTTGCATTTCTCTAACAATTAATGATTTAGAGCACTTTTTCATATGGCTATGGATTACTTTGATCTCCTCATCTGTAAATTGCCTTTGCATATCCTTTGACCAATTGTCAATTGGGGAATGGCATTTTGTTTTAAAAATATGACTCAGTTCTCTGTATATTTTAGAAATGAGTCCTTTGTCAGAATCATCACTTGTAAAGATTGTTTACCAATTTACTACATTTCTTTTGATCTTGATTGCATTGGTTTTATCTGTGCAAAAGCTTTTTAATTTAGTGTAATTGAAATCTTCTAATTGGTTTTGGTGATGTTCTCCAGCTCATCCTTAATCATAAACTGTTCCCCTTTCCATAGATCTGACAGGTAGACTAGTCTTTGATCTTCTAATTTGCTTATAGTATTGTTTTTGACGTCTATGTCCTGCAACCATTTGGATTTTATCTTGGTAAAGGGTGTGAAGTGTTGGTCTAATCTAAGTTTCTTCCATACTAGCTTCCAATTATCCAAGCAATTTTTATCAAAGAGGGAGTTTTTATCCCAATGGCCACACTCTTTGGGTTTATCAAACAGCAGATTACTATAATCATCTCCTGCTTTTACACCTAGTCTATTCCATTGGTCCACCACTGTATTTCATAGCCAATACAAAACAGTTTTGATGACTGATGCTTTATAATATAATTTTAGATCAGCCACCTTCTTTTGTACTTTTTTTCATTAAGCTCCTGGAAATTCTTGACTTTTTATTTCTACATATGAATTTACTTACAATTTTTTCTTACTCGTTAAAGTAATTTTTTGGAATTTTGATTGGTAGGGCACTAAACAGATGGTTTAGTTTTGGTAGAATTATCATTTTTATTATATTAGCTCTCCCTATCCATGAGCAGTTTATATTTGCCAAGTTATTTAATTCTAATTTAATTTGTATGAGAAGTGTTTTATATTTTTTTTAAAAAACATTCTGAGTCTGTCTTGGCAAATAGACTCCCAAGTATTTTATGTTGTCTGAGGTTACTTTGAATGGGATTTCTCTTTCTAGCACTTCCTGCTGTTTCTTGCTATATATATATATATATATATATATATATATATATATATATATATATATATATGTTGAGGATTTATGAGGGTTTATTTATAACCTGCAACTTTGCTAAATTTGCTAATTGTTTCCAGTAGTTTTTTAGATGATTTCTTGGCATTCTCTAGGTAGACCATCATGTCATCTGCAAAGAGTAAGAGTTTTGTCTCTTCCTTCCTAATTCTAATTCCTTCAATTTCTTTTTCTTCTCTAATTGCTGATGCTAACATTTCTAATATAATATTGAAGAGTAGTGGTGTAATGGGCACCCTTGTTTCATCCCTGATCTTACTGTGAATGCCTCTAGCCTCTCACCATTGAATATAATGCTTGTTGATGGTTTCAGATAGATACTGCTAATTATTTTAAGGAACAGTCCATTTATACATACACTCTCTAGTGCTTTTAATAGGAATGAATGCTGTATTTGTCAAAAGTTTTTTCAGCATCTGTTGATATGATATGATTTTTGATAGGTTTGTTGTTGATATAATTGATTCTGCTAACAGTTTTCCTAATATTGAACCAATCCTGCATTACTGGAATAAATCCTACTTGATCATAATGTATTTTCTTAATGATGACTTCTTGTAATCATTTTGCTAAGATTTTATTTAGGATTTTTGCATCTATATTCATCATTGAAATAGGTCTATAGTTTTCTTTCTCTGTTTTAACTCTTCCTGGTTTAGGTAAGAGTACCATATTGGTTTCATAGAAAGAGTTAGGCAGAGTTCCATCTTTCCCTATTTTTCCAAAGAGTTTATATAGGATTGGAACCAATTGTTCCTTAAATGTTTGGTAGAATTCGCTTGTGAATCCATCACGCTCTGGAGATTTTTTTTTAGTGAGTTCAATAATGGCTTGTTGAATTTCTTTTTCTGAGATAGGGTTGTTTAGATATTTAATCTCTCTTCATTTAACCTGGGCAACTTGTGCTTTTGTAAATATTCATCCATTTAACTTAGATTATCATATTTATTTGCATAGAGTTGGGCAAAATAATATCGAATTATTACTTTAATTTCCTCCGCATTGGTGGTGAGTTCACCTTTTTAAAATATGATACTAGCAATTTGGTTTTCTTCTTTCTTTTTTTAATCAAATTGACCAGAGTTTTATCAATTTTATTGGTTTTTTCATAATACCACCTTTTGGGTTTATTTATTAATTCAATAGTTTTTTTTGCTTTCAATTTTATTAATTTCTCCTTTAATTTTTAGAATTTCTAATTTGGTATTTAATTGGGGATTTTTGATTTGTGCTTTCTCTAATTTTTTTAGTTGCATGTTTAGTTCATTGATTTCCTCTTTCTCCAATTTATTCATATAAGCATTTAGAGCTGTAATGTATTCCCTGAGAGTCACTTTGAATGAATCCCATAGGTTTTGGTATGTTGCTTCATTATTATCATCATCTAGGATAAAATGGTTATTTCATTCTATATTTTGTGTTTTAGTCCACTCATTTTTTAAAATGAGGTTATTCAGTTTCCAATTTGTTCAGGTTCTATATCTCCTTGGCCCATTATTGCATATGACTTTTATTGCATTGTTATCTGAGAAAGATGTATTCACTATTTCTGCCTTTCTGCAGTTGATCATTAGCTTTTTATGTCCTAGGACATGGTCAATTTTTGTATAAGTTCCATGTACTGTGGAGAAAAAGGTATATTCCTTTCTATCCCCATTCAGTTTCCTCCATAAGTCTACCATATATAATTTTTCTAACAATCTATTTACATCCCTAATTTCTTTCTTGTTTGTTTTATGATTCGATTTATTTAGATCTGAGAGTGGGAGGTTGAGGTCTCCAACTAGTAGAGTTTTGCTGTCTATGTCTTCCTGTAGTTCTTTTAGCTTCTCTTCTAAGAATTTGGGTGCTGTCCCACTGGGTGCATATATATTCAGTATTGAAATGACTTTATTGTCTATGGCACCTTTTAGGAGGATAAAGTTTCCTTCCTTATCTCTTTTAATGCTATCTATTTTTGCTGCTGCTTTGTATGAGCTAAGAATTGCTACCCCTGCTGTTTTTGCTTCAGCTGAAGCAAAATATATTTTGCTCCAACCTTTTACCTCTACTCTATATGTATCTCTCTGCTTCAAATGAGTTTCTTGTAAGCAGAATATTGTAGGATTCTGGTTTTTAATCCAGTCTGCTATTCGCTTATGTTTTAAGGGAGAGTTCATCCCATTCACATTCAAGGTTATGATTACTAATTCTTTATTGCCCTCTTTGCTATCTTCCCTCTATTTGTATTTTCCCCCTTTCCCCCCTTTTATCCATATTCCCCAGTATTTTGTTTCTGAATACCACCCCTGTCAGTGTGTTTGCCCTCCTATATCACACCCTCCCCTTTCTTTCCCCTTTCTCTTTTTCCCTTTTCCCTTCCCTTCCTTTTGTTATTTCCCCTTATTTCCCCCACTCCCCTTCCCTTTCTCCATACCCCCCTCCCCTTTTCCCCTTTTAATATTTGAAAGGTTAGATGTTTTATAAGTTAACTGAGTATGTGTAGGTTGACTTTAAGCCAAGTCTGATGACAAGAAGATTCAGGTTTCTCCTCTGCTCCCTTCTTCTCCACTATTACCATAGGTTTTTTGTACCTCTTAGTGTAAAGAGTTGTACCCCATTCAATCCCCTACCTCCTCCCATCTCTTTCCTGTCCCCCTTTTTAGGGAGGTAGTGATTTTTTAGATCATTCTATCTAAGTCATAGAAAATTCTGAGTGTCTGTCCCTTCTAGTTCAATATATTCTATCAAATAGAGTCAAAATTACTGAGAGTTATTAGAGTCTCTCCCAAGTGGGGTTAAAGTCAGTTACATCCCTTTGGATAGTAGTCTCTTGGATAGGTCATGAATGTCCATCATTTCTGGCTAGGTGTATTCTCTCTGTTAGAGTTACTACTCAAGATTTATGAGAATCCCCTCCCCCCCCCCCCCCCCCAATGCTGGGATATAGCCAGTTTCAACTTACTGGATTGAATTTTTTTTCCTTTTACCAACGCCCCCCCTTTTATTTTACCTTTTCATGTGTCTCTTGAACCTCCTGTTTGACGTCCAAATTTTCTGTTTAGCTCTGGTCTTTCCATGAGAAATTTTTGGAATTCTTTCATTTCGTTAAATGTCCATCTTTTTCCCTGGAATAGAAGCCTCCACTTTGCAGGAAAGTAGATTCTTGGCTGCATTCCAAACTCCCTTCCACTTTGAAATATGTTATTCCAAGCCTTCGATCCCTTAATGTTGATGCAGCCAGGTCCTGCATGATCCTTACTGTGGCTTCTTGATATTTAAATTGTTGCCTTCTGGCTGCTTGCAGGATTTTCTCTTTTATCTGATAGTTCTACAGTTTGGCCACAACATTCCTTGGTGTTTTCATTTTAGGATCTTTTTCTCATGGGTATTGGTGTACTCTTTCAATAACTACTTTACCCTCCGATTCCATGATATCAGGGCAGTTTTCCATCACTAGACCCTGTAATATTAAGGCCACACTTTTTTTCTCTTCAATGTTTTCAGGAAGTCCTATAATTTTCAGGTTGCCCTTCCTCGATCTACTCTCAAGGTCAGTTGTTTTTTTGATGATGTATTTTATATTTGGTTCTATTTTTTCTATTTTTTGATTTTGTTTAACTAATTCTTGCTGTCTCATGGAGTCATTAGTTTCTGTAGACTCCATTCTTTTTTTTTGTGGGGAGGAGTTTTCTCCATTAACCTTTTGCAACTCCTTTTTCAATTGGTCAATTCTACTTTTGAAAGAGCTTTCCATTTGACCAATTGAAGTTTTGAGAGAATTAATTTTTTTTGCATTTTCTCATTTGAGAATTATTATCCTTTTTTATTGGTCCAATTGATGATCTGAGAGATTTATTCTCATTTTGTAATTGTCCAATTGATGATCTGAGAGATTTATTCTCCTTTTGTGTTTGTCCAGTTGTACTTTCTAATGTTTTGTTTTCTTGTTGCAAGGTATTAATTGTCTCTCCAAAATTTTTAAGCTACTTCCTTATTTCTTCAAGGAAGTCTTTTTGTGCTGGAGACCAGATTGTATTCTCCTCAGAGGTTCCAGGTCTCTCTGAGTTGTGGTCTTTCCCTTCCAGGAATTTTTCTATGGATCCACCTTTCCGCTGACCCTTCTTCATTATGCTAAGACCTTGAGTTGGGGGGGGGGCTGGCTCACCTGGGCTTGGGATGCTGAAGGTTTCACTGAGTACAGTTTCTCTTGCTGTCCAGTAGGAGGTGCTGGTTGCTTTCTCTGGAGTGTCTGTGACCTTGGTTGAGAGGCCTTCTCCCTTTGATTGAAGGGAGGAGTTGGAGCTATTGAATTCTTTTGCCTTCAATCAATGGTGGGCTTTACCCTGGCCTGAGGTCATTACTCAGCTGGGCTGGTTCTTCTGCTCTCACACCTGGGCCTGAGGCAGAAGTCATTTGCATTTGTTTGTTTGGGAAGAGGCCTCTGTGCAATGGAGGCATGGACTCAGAGTTTCTCAGGGATGGTGTGCACAGCATTCCTGCACCAGAATTCTCCCCCCAGCCTGGTCCCCAAGCTCCAGGGGGACAGCACCTACACCAGCACCTCTGCTTCCCTGCTGACCCAAGCCCCTTTTGTCCAGCCCCACCGCTGATCCAGCAAGTCCGGCTCTCGGGCCCTCAGACTCCCAGTTCCAATTCAGCTGTTAATCTGCCTGATCCAGGGCTGATCCTCCTTCTGAGCCCAGACTCACCTGCCCTAATTCGGCCAAAGCTGATGCGGGAGACAAATCCTGATGTAGATGTTCTTTCTCCTGACTTTTCTTTCTGGGTTTTGTGGGTCAGATTTCTTTTAAGATGTTTGTTTCATGTGATAGATGGGGAAAGATCAGGAGAATTTAGAACTTTCCCTGTCTTCTCTCCGCCATCTTGGCCAGAAGTTCTCCCTATTTTTTTGTATCTCTTGAGCCCTATATATGAAGATTGAATTTGCTTTTCAGGTCTGGCTTTTTCATTGAAAATTTTGAAATTTCTCTCTGTTATTGAACCTCCATTTTTCCACCATGACAGAATATACTGTGTTTTTTAAGGAAATAAATTCTTGGTTGTAATCCAAGATCCTTTGGCATGTAAAATATTATATTCCAAGCATTCTTTCTGATCCTTTAATATTGAAGATGACAAATCCTGTGTAATTTTTTTTTTGTATTTCCTTTGTACTTAAATAGCTTATTGTTGTCTACCTGTAGTATATTTCGCCTTTATCTGAGAATTCTAGAATTTGACTGTGATAGTTCTTGGAGTTTTTATCCTGGTGTCTCTTTCTGGAGGTGTTCTATGTATACTTTCAATGACTATTTTTTGTCTTCTTGATTTAGAATATTGGGACATTTTCCTTATAACTTCCTGAAAGATATTGACCAGGCTCTTTTTTTATCTAGACCTTATAGAAGACCAATAATTCATAAATCACCTTTTCTGAATTTATTTTTCAAATTGTTCTTTTTTCCTAAAATATACTTTCCATTTTCTTCAATTTTTGAAGCCTTTGAGTTTGTTTGTTGGAATCTTGGTATCTCAAAGTATCATTAGTTTATATGTTTCATTCTTATTTTTAGGGTTTTATTTTCTTTAGGTAGTTTTGCTGTATCCTCTGCCAGTTGATTAATTTTACTTCTTTGCTGGATTGCATTTCCTTTCCAGTTGTTTTATTTGAGTTATTAATAAGTTGCATTATTTTTCCAATTGGAAAATTTTATTTCTTGTACAGTTACATTCTTTTTTTACAGTTAGTTATTTTTACTTTTAAAGGAGTTTATTTCTCTGGTCAGTTTTTCATATTATTCCTGCAAGTTTCTCATTTATTTTTTACACCTTTTTCTTCCTCTCTTCTTTGGTTTTTAAATTCTTTTCTAAGCCCATCTATCAAATTTTGGATTTGAGTCTAGTTCATAGACTCCTGTGGGGATTCCCTTGTAGATAATTTGTTACTGTCTTCTTTTTCTGAGATGATATCTCTATATGCTTAGTAACTCTCTATAGTAAGTGCTTTTTTTTCTCATATTTATTGTAGAGTTCTGCTCCTGGGAAATAAGTGGTATAGTCCTGAGCTTGTATGCAGGACTTGGATCTGATCATAGCCTATTCCTGGTAAAGATGTTGCCCACACAGCCCAGGCATTGGCTGTTTCCTCTTTTATGCCTAGACTTTGCCTATGCAGTGGTCTGTTTCCAATCCAGTCCTGTCTTTTGTCCCAGTGTTTCAGGGTTCAGATGGTGTCTGGTGATGAGATTCTCCCTGCTGGTTTGCTTGCTGCTGGGATCTTTGATATTGACTAGCTGCCAGGGCCTGCACTGCACTCTGGCTAATTGTCTCCTGCTGAATTTCCTACTCTCCTGCCTAACTGGGCTTTATATCCCCTTTCCCCCCAGAAAAAGCTGTCATTCACTGAAGATCCTTGATGATGTCCATGGTTGAAATGTTATTTCGATCTTTTCATTTTTTGATAACATCTCTAGGGTTAATGTCATTGTAGATGCTTCATTTACTCTTGTGTAGGGGAAAACTTCAGGAGTATGCTAGGTTCAAGTCATCATCTTGGCTATACCCCAGAAGTCTATGCATCAATATCCTTTTTTTTAATTAATTTATTTTCATCCATTTGAACGTGCATATTTTCAAGTTACAAAATTTTCCTTCCACCTTCCTCAGCTGTAAAAAATCATATTTTGATAAATATGTTTACAAATTAGTATTAATTATTTTCATTATGAGGAATCCCTTAGGATTAAGGAAAAGAGATACATAAGAGATAATTTATTTAAAGTGTTCATCAGATTCCGGAGGGATGTTTTTTCTTTCTGCGTGTGTGTGTGTGTGGGGGGGGTTGTTTTGTTTTGTTTTTCTTCCTCTGGATGGGGATAATATATTCCAATAACTGGTCTAATACTGTTTTCCTAACTTTCTTAAATACTGAGAGGAGCTACTTCCATCAAGCTTGTCCATCTCACAATGTATTTGTTGAAGTGTACATTGTTCTCTTGATTCTACTCCCTTCACTCAGCATCAGATACTAAAAGTCATTCCATGCTTCTCTAGAGTTGGAGTATTTATGATTTCTTATAGAACAAATGTATTCCATAGTATTCATATGCCATAACTTTTTTTAGCCATTCCCCAATTGATAAACAACCCCTTAAATTTCAATTCTTTGCCACTACAGAAAGAACTGCTAGTAATATTTTAGAACATAACAGACTTTTTCCATTTTTAATAATTTCATCTAATTATAGACCTAGAATTGGATTTTCTGGATCAAAGGTATGATCAGTTATATTGATTTTTAGGAATAGTTCCATAGTACTCTCCAGAAAGATTGGATCCATTCACAATTCCACCAGCAAGCAATGCATCAATGTCCCAGTCCTCCTATAACCTCTCCAACACTGACCATTTTCCTTTTTTTCTCATCTTGGCCAATCTGATATGTGTGAGATGATACCTCATTGTTGTTTTAATTTGCATTTATCCAATCAATAATGATATGGAACATTTTTCATTATATATAGCTTTTTTATAGTGTTTATTATATATATATATATATATATATATATATATATATAAATAGCTGTTACTTCTTCATTTCAAAACTTTCTGTTCATATCTGTTGACCATTTATCAAGTGAAGAATTAACTGTGACCTTATAAATTCGATGCAATTCTATATATATTTTAGAAATGACACTTTTATCGCAATTCCTGGTTGTGAAGAATGTTTCCCAGCATTCCACTTTCCTTATTTTGACAACATTGATTTTATTAGTGCAAAATATTTTCAATTTAATATTGTCAAAATCATTCATTTTGCAGTTTATAATGTGCCCTAATTCTGTTTGCTCATAAATTTATACCCTTTCCATAGATCTGATAGAGTATTTCTTGGTCTATTAATTTATCTATGGTTTCATGCTTTTATGTCTAAATCCTGTACAGATTTTGACCTTATTTTGATATAGGGTATGAGATATGGATATATGCCAGGTTTTGGTCATACTATTTTCCAGTTTTCCCAACAATTTTTGTCAAATAGTGAGATCTTATTCCAGAAGCATATCTTTGGGTTTGTCAAATAGCGGATTGCCCTATTCATTTACTGTGGTTTCTTTTGAAACTCTCCTAATCTGCTGATCCATTACTCTATATCTTAACCAATACCAGACAGTTTTGATGACTGTTGCTTGAAAGAATAGTCTTAGATCTAGTAGAGCTAGGCCACCTTCCTTTATTTTTATTTTTTTCATCATGTCCCTTACTATTCTTGACCTGTTGTTGCTCCAGATGAATTTTATTACTTTTTTTCCCTAGCTCAGTAAAGTAGTTATTGGGTAGTTTGATTAGTATGGCACTGAATAAGTAATTTAATTTGGGTAGAATTGTCATGTATATTGTATTAGCTCAAGGTAACCATGAGCATTTGACATTTGTCAGTTATTTAGATCTGACGTTTTTGGATGAGAAATGCTTTATCATTCTAATAACCTATCTGTCCCCACCATCAAATATTCTTTAGGGAAATTGGTCTATAATACTATTTGTCTTATTTTGACTCTTTCTGGTTTACTTTTTTTCAAATAGTTTTTATAGATTTGGAATTAACTGTTTTTTAAAGGTTTGGTTAAATTAACTTGTAAATCCATCTAGACCTGGAAATATTTTCTTAGGTAATTCAATGATGGTTTATTCAATTTCTTTTTTTCTACAATGAGGTTATTTATGTTTTTTATTCCCTCTTCAATTAATATATGTAATTTATTTTTGCTATAGATATTCATTATTTCCCTCATACTGTCAGATTTATTGGCAAGTAGTTGGGCAAAATAGTTCTGAATTTATATTTTCATTCCTCCTTCTTGGTGATAATTTCATTCATCATACTTGTAATTTGGTTTGTTTTATTTTTCCTTTTTTTTAAAATCAGATTATCCTACAATTCATCTTTTTATTTTGCTTGTCAAAAATACAAATCAGCTTTATTCTTTAGCTCATTAGTTTTAATACTTTCAATTTTATGAATTTCACCTTTGATTTTCAGAATTGCTAATTTTGTATTTAATTGGAGATCTTTAATTTCTTCTTTTTCTCGCAATGTTAGATACATGCCCAATTTATTGATCCCATTTTTTTCTATTTTATTCAGGTAATCAATTAGAGATATAAAATTTCCCTTAATGACTTCTTTGGTTGCATCCCACTACATTTGGTATGGTCTATCATGGTCATTGTCTTGGTTGAAATTATAAAATCCACTCAAGTGGATCAGCCAATAAATCATTAGAAATACATTTAATATTTCTGCCTTTCTGCATTTGATTATAAAATTTATATGCCCTAATGCATGATCAATTTTGTATGGGTGTCAAATACTTCAGAGTAAAAGTGCATTTTTTCTATGTCCATTCTGTTTTTTCCAAAAGACTATCATATTTAAATTTTCTATGATTATATTCACTTTCTTAAGTGTTTATTTTGTAATTAAATTTAAGTAATTCTAAGAGATAGAGGATGAGGTTTCCCCCACTAATATAGCTTTTCTATATTTTCCTGTAACTCATTTAACTTCTTCTCTAAGAATTTGGTTGCTAGACCATATATTGCATATTTTTAATATTCATATTCCTTAATTATTTATGATGAATTTCATGAAGTTGTAATTTCTTTCTTTATCCCTTTTAATTACATCTAAATCTTTTTTAAGTTCTTCTTCAATCAGGATTGCTACCCCCCCCTTTTTTTTGCTTCAGTGGAAATCTGCTCCAGCCTCTTATTTTACTTATCTTTGCTATGTTTATATCTCTCTTCTTCAGATATGTTTTTTTGATAAACAGCTTATTGTAGGGGTCTGGTTTTTAATTCACTCTAGTATTCACTTCTAATTTTTAGGAGAGTTCATCCCATTCATATTCTACATATGATTGTTACCTCTATATTTTGCTTCATCCTCTCTTCCCCAATTTGTATATTTCTCTCTTCTTTCACCTTGTCTCTCTTCACCAGTGTTTTGCTTCTGACTGCTCTCTCCTTCAGTTTGTTTTCACTTCTATTAATCCCCTCATCATTTTCTTCTCTCTTTTCCATCTTGCTTTCCCCTCCTCCATTCTTCTGTCTTTTTAATTGGTCCTTCCTTCTCCTTTCTTTCTCCTTTCCCCTCCTACTTCCTATGGGATAGTATAAATCTCTCAAAGCAAATATCAATGCATATCATTTCCTCTTTGAACCAAATCTTTGGAGAGTAAAATCTACTCAATACTCTTACCCTCGTGTCTTTCCTTCCACTCTAATCGATCGCTTGTGTCATTTTTTGTTTTGTTATTAAGTCTCTCTTTCTTCTTCCTTCTCCCAGTATCATCCTTTTTTATGATTTAATTATTTTATACCTATATTATACCAACATCTTCTATCAGATCTATGAAATCCTCTAGGGTTATAATGATCATTACATCATCACCAACTTATCCCCATATCCTTTATCTAAATAGGAGTCTTTTATTTTCATTTACCTTTTTTATACATGTCTTGAGTCTTATGTTTAAAGATCAATTTTCCTCTTCAGTTCTGCTCTTTTTTTTTTTCAGGTAAGTGCAAAAGTACTTGATTTCATTGCATATCCATAACATTTGCAAGTTAGTTGATTCTTGATTGTAATTCAAATTCTAATTCTCTCCACAATATCATATCCCAGGGCCTCTAATCTTGAAATGTTGAAACTGGTAAGTACTGTGTAATCCTGGCTGTTGCTTCCTGGTATTTAAATTACTTCTTTTATTCCTGTTTGCAATATTTTCTCTTTTAATTAAGAATTCTGAAATTTGGTTATAATATTTCTTGAACTTTTTATTTTGAAATCTCCTATTGAAGGTTAACAATGGATTCTTCAATGTTTATTTTATCTTCTTTTTCCTTAAGCACTTACCTTCTAAATTGCCCTTGGAAATCCCTGGGATAAGAGGTCTGTCCAAGCATGCCTAGGGACCCAGGTGTCCTGCTATGCTGTGGCCCTTTCCAATCCTCATGGAACACATCCTTCGCACTGATCTTCCAAATTGACTTGGAATGGAAAAAAATGTTTTTTTGGCTGATATTTAATTTTACCAAATATATGTTATGAAGGTTTTCAATATTAAGTCATTAAGATACATATATATATATATATATATATATATATATATATATATATATATATATAATATGTAAAATTTTCCTTCACCCTCCCTTCCCGGAACACTCGCCTCAGTGGTGAACTATCAGGTTAATATTGTTCATACACATGTGCATTAAATACATTTACAGATTAGTCATTTCAGTATGTGGAATTAGGATTAAGGGAAATAAATAAATGAGTTTTTTTTTTAAATGGCTTCTGAAGTTTTTTTGTTGTGTTTTGTTTTGGTTTTTTTATTTTGTTTTATTTTTCTTCCTCTGAATAGGGATAGTATTGTCCATAACTGGTCTAGTTTGATTGGTTTAGCTCTCTTAACTGGAACTGCATCCATCAAGGTTGATCCTCTTACAATACTTTCATTAATGTGTATAATGTTCCTTTTCTTCTGCTCCCTTCCCTCCCCATCAGATCCTGTAATTGTTTTCATTTTTCTCTATATTTCAACCATTTATGATTTCTTATTGAACAATATTATTCCATAGTATTCATGTACCATGACTTGTTCAGTTGTTGTCCAATTGATGGGTAGTCCCTCAATTTCCAGTTCTTTGCCACTACAAAAAGAACTGCTATATATTTTGGAAGATGTAGGATTTTTCACATTTTTTTATGATTTCTTCTCCATTTAGGCCTAGAATTGGAATTGATAGGTCAAAGGAAATGAACACTTTTATTAATCTTTGGACATTGTTCCATATTGTTTTCCGGGTGGATCATTTCACAACTCCACGAGCAATGCATTAATGTACCAAAGCTCTCACAACTTCATCAATATTGATCATTTAACCTTTTTTGTTATCTTCAGCATCCTTAAGGGTGTGAGATGATATCTCAGAGTTCTTTTAATTTGTATTCCTGTAATCAATAATAATTTGGAGCATTTTTCAATATGATTATGCATAGCATTAATTTTTTCATTTGAAAACTATCTATTCATATCCTTTGGCCATTTATCAATTGGGAAATAATTTGTGACCTGGTAAATTTGATGGAAATTGTCTATATAATTTAAAAATGAGATTTTTTTATCAGAATTCCTAGAAAGATTGTTTGACAGCTTTCCACTTTCCTTCTAATTTTAGCAACATTGATTTTATTAGTGTAAACTTTTTTTAATTTACTATAGTCAAAATCTTTCATTTTGCAGTTTATAATGTAGTCTATTTCTTGTTTAGTCATAAATTTTTCACATTCCATATATCTAATAGACAGGGTATTTCTTGTTCTATTTCTTTATGGCATTTCCCTTTAATCCAAAATCCTTTACTCAGATCCCAAAATGAAAAACTCTCAGGAATTTGATAGCTAAATTCTACAATTCTCAAGTCAAGGTGAAAATATTATAAACAATCAGAAAGAAACAATTTAAATATTATGGAGCTAGGCAACATTACACAGGTTTTAATAGTGTCTTCATTATAGAGCTTATAGGTCTTGAAATATGTTATTCTGGAAGGAAAAAGATGTTGGATTGCAACCAAGAATCTACTGTCCAACAAAATTGAACATAATCTTTCAGTGAAACAAAAGATGAACAATCAATGAAATAGGAAACTTTCTAACTTTCCTGATAATATGACCAGAGCTGAACAAAAAGTTTTATCTTCGAGTATAGAACTTGGATTAGACCTAGAAAGGGTGAACTGGAAGGGCAAATTATGAGGGATTTAGTGATGGTAAACTGCTTGTATTTCTGCATGGGAAGATGATGCTGATAATTTATATGATCCTTCTCATTTGCTAGGGCAATTAGAAGGATTATCTATAGAGAAGGCATAGGAGAGAGCTGAATATGAAGGTATAATATATTAAAGATGGAATTAATAGGTGAGAAATGGAAGAATATGAGAGAAAGGGAAAGGTAAGGTAGACTGACTAAGCTATTTCACATTAAAGAGTCAATATGGACTTTATCATTCCCAGAGAGGAATAAAAACAAAAGTAAATAAAACAAAGAGAAAAAAAAAACCCTTTTGAATCTGATGAACACTTAATAAAATTATCTCTTATTTTTTTCTCTTAATCCTAATTCCTTAAACCAAAGATTACTAATTTGTAATCATGTTTAACAAAATTTTGTATAATATGATAACCTGACTCTTTCCTGCTGAGGGGAGGGGACTGGGAAGGGTGGGTAGGGGGAATTTTGTAACTTGGATATATGCATGCACTTATGGAAAAAATAAGTAAATTTAAAAAAGAATAGTACCATTTTATGGTTAGTACTGTTTTACTTTTTTGCTCATTTTGATAAATGAACTTTGTTCCTGGGGCAAAGAGGGCACAGTCCCAAGGTTTTTGTCCTGGGTTGGACGTTGATCCCTGACTTCCTAATTATCTATAGCATTGGCTATGGATTTTCAGGTGCTAGAATTGTATTCTCTCCATTTTGATAGCCTAACCCAATCCTGTTCATTATACCATCATTGCTGAGAGTTGAACATTGACTTCCAAGATGTGATTGGGACACTCATTGGTAGTCTGCTGCACTGCTAGCTTTCTGAACCTGGTCCTGTGCTGTGCTGTGGCTAAGAGCTTCCCACTGACTTTTCAGTATTCCTGCCTATGCTGGACTTTACTTCTCTTTTATCTACATGATAAAGTCCTTTACTGAAATTTCTCCATATTATCTTGAGCTGAGAATTTTTTTCATTTTGTGTTTTTTTGATTGCTTGTTTTGTTTTGTGTGTGTGTGTGTGTGTGTGTGTGTGTGTGTGTGTGTGTGTGTGTATTCTATTAGTAGGTCTGGAAAAAGCTCCCAGGGCTTCACAGCACTATGTTTGTTCCACACTCAGAAGTTCTCTCCAAGTTTTCTTTTTTTCTTTTTTTTTGGTTTAATTTTTGCAAGTCAGTAGGGTGAATTGACTTGCCCAAGGTCACACATCTAAGTAATTATTAAGTGTTTGAGGCCAGATTTGAACTCAGGTCCTCCTGACTCCAGGGCCATGCTCTATTCACTGTGGCACCAAGCTGCCCTAGTAAGCATTCTTGGTGAAAAGGATGGAACTAAAAAGAAATTTGGAAAGATCAAAAAGGGAGTAAACAGAAATATGCAGAGTTAAATGTTTTCTTATGTCTGACATCATGAACCTGATTCGGTTTCCTTGGCAAAGATGCTAAATTGGTTTGCCATTTCCATCTATAACTTATATTACAGATGAAGAAAGTGAAGTGGGACTATTGACAAATATGGAGAAGTGAAGTCAGGCATTATGTTAAGCTCTCCTGGATTTCCCTCAGAACTGACATGAATCAAACCTCTCAACAGATTTTGGATGCACAGAACATAGATGATCATCTCCTGGTAAGGTTTATCAGGAGAAACTTGGTCCTCCACAGGGCAGAGGCAACATGGTGAGTCTTGGGACTAACCTGAGAAATGCAGCAGAAGTTTTTTCCATGTGCATGGTGGATAGACAGGAGAGCTCCAGCAAGGCTAGCGCCCATGCTTCCAGCAGAAGAGTCCCAGTGCTTCCAACTGAGTCCCTTGTTCTTGTGGGAGGGCCTGACTTTCTCCAGCAAAAAACACAGAAATAGTCTCAGGTGTTTTTACTTTGCCCCAAAACCTGGATATGGGAGGAAGATATTATCCAGCACTCATTTCCCAGAGAGAACCTGTGGCTTTTCCAGCCTAAGGGACCACCCTAGATTTTGTAAAGGCAGTACAGATCCTTTCTCAGGCCTAGGGAATAGGTCACTGACATCATGAATGCAGACAATCTAGAGAATGTTTCTGGCATTCTTTACTGGTGGGTCCACTGAGTAAATCACTAGAATTCCTAAACACAGTGAGCAAGGTCTTTAAGAATCTCAATACTAAAAGCCCTCCTCATTAAAACAAAATGTAAGGAAAAGGTCCAAAAATGAAGAAAGATCAGTGCAAAGCAGAGTCCTATTAAATGTTTCCTTGGAGAAAGGATGCTAGCTCAGAAAGGGTGAGACTTCAGAGAAGAAGAAGAGTTAGTCTCCCATCCAGAAAGACTCCTTAGAAGAAATCAGAAAGGAGTTTAAAAGTCAAATTGGGAAAAAATTGGATAAAGAAACACAAGAATTAATTAACACTATACAAGAGAAAATTAACATCTTCCAACAAGAAAACAAATCATTTGAAAATGCAATTTGACACATGCAAAAAGAAAAAAAAGTTAAGAAATTAAAAGAGAAAACAACTCTGCAAAAATAGAATTGAACAAGTCGAAAAGGAGATACAAAAGGTCAATGAAGAAAATTTTTAACTAAAAAAAAATCGGAATCAAGAATTTCTCGAAACAACCGACCTGGAAAATAGATCTCCTGAGAAAATTTAAGGATCATAGGATTACTCTAACACCTTGAAGAAAATAAAAAGTATGAACTTCATACTTCAGGATATAGTGAAGGAGAACCACACTGTTATACTGTAAACAGAGGACAAAATAGTCATTGAAAGAATACATCCTGAAATGAATCCCAAAATGACAACACCAAGGAATGTTGTATCCATATGCCTGAACTACCAGATTAAGGATAAAATCCTTCAAGCAGCCAAAAAGAAACAAATACCAAGGTGCCACAGTCAGGATTGCATAGGACCTGGCTTCATCAACATTAAAGAATTGAAGGATCTGGGATATTATATTCCAGGAAGCAAGGAAGCTTAAATTACAACCAGGAATTCACTATCCAGCCAAATTGAGACTTCTCTTTAAGGGGAAAAGATGGACAATGAAATAGGACACTTTCAATCTTTCCTGATGAAAAGATCAGTTAAACAGAAAATGTAATCTTCAAATAGGAAACTCAAGAGATCCATAGAAAGGTAAACAGAGGAAAAAGAAAAGAAACTGTTACCCAATAAAATTTAAATGATTACATCCCCACTTGAGAAGAAGATTCTCACAACTCTTGAGAATTATAACTCTAATAGAGGAAATATACTGAGGCAGTAGGAATGGACATTCATTATATGTCCATGACTTTGATGGAATGATTAAAAGTTATATATCAATACAAAGGGAGGCCAGTGAAGAGACAGGAAGGAGAGTGATGCAAAATGGCATATATGACATTATTGGAAGAGGCACAAAAGACCTATTACAACAGAGGGGAGAAAGAAGGGATTTGAGCAGTGCCTGAATGTTGCACTCTTCATATTAGGCTCAAAGAGGGAAAAACACACACTCAGTTGAATTTAGAAATTTATATTTCAAGAACTAAGAGTATTTGGAGGGGCATGAGGGAAGGAGAGACATATAGAAAGAAGGAAAGAAGATAGGGAAAAGGAAAGGGGAAAGAAAAGGGAGAGTTGTATAGAAGGGTGTAAACACACTGGAGATGGTATTCAGAAGCAAAACACTGGACAGTACGGATAAGGTGAAAGGGGAAAAATACAAGTGAAGAGGAGATAGCATGTAGGGCAATACAAAGTAATTATAGGGGCAGCTAGGTGGCACTTGGGCAGCTAGGTGGTACAGTTTATAGAGCACTGGCTCTGGAGTGAGGATCTAGGTGCAAATCTCACCTCAGACACTTATTAATTACCTGTGTGACCTTGGGCAAATCACTTAATCCCATTGCCCTGCAAAAAAATTCTTTCAAAAAAGAGAAATTATAACTTTGAGTATTAATGAAATGAACTCTCCCAAAAAGTGGAAGTGGCTAACAAAATGGATTAAAAACTAGAATCCCACAATATGCTGCTTACAAGAAAGATACTTGAAGCAGAGAGAGATATATACAGAGTAAAGGTATAAGGCAGGAGCAGGATATACTACACATCCAAATTCTTAGAAGAGAAGTTGAATGAGTTACAGTAAAACAAGGACAGCAAAATTCTACTGGTGGGAGGACTCAACATCCCTCTTTCTGAATTACTTAAATCTAACTATAAAATAAACGAGAAGGAAGTTAAAGAGGTGAAAAAAATGTTAGAAAACTTAGGTACAATAGATTTTTGGAGAATATTGAATGGGCATAGAAATATACCATTTTTTCTGACACCTAAACCTATATAACCATATGTTAGGGCATAAAACTGTCTAAATCAAATGCAGAAATGTGGGAAATATTGAATTCACACTTTTCCGACCATGATGAAGTAAAAATCATATTGCAATGAAGGACCATGGAGAGATAGACCTAAAACTAATAGGACACTAAATAGCAGTTTCAGAGAATGAGTGAATCAAATAACAAATCAAAGAAAGAATCAATGATTTCCTACAAGACAATGACAATACTAAGACAACTTAGCAAATCTATGGAATACAGCCAAAGCATTTATTAGGGGATATATTATATCTCTAAATGCTTACATGAAAAAATACAGAAAGAAGAGATCAATGAACTGAGAATGCAACCAAAAAGACTAGAGAAAGAACAAATTAAAAATCCTCAATTAAATATGAAATTAGAAATTCTGAAAATTAAAGGTGAAATTAATAAAATTGAATAAAAGAAAGTTGTTGAACCTATAAATAAAACCAAGAGATAGTTTTATTAAAAAACAATGAAATAAATTTTTGCTTTAAGTTGATTGAAGAAAAGAAATCAGAAAAACCTAATTATTTCTATCAAAAATGAAAAAAGTATATTCATCACCAATTGAGTAGAAAATTAAAGTAATAATTCAGACATATTTTGCCCAACTGTATGCCAATAAATTTGATAATCTAAGTGAAATTGATGAATACTTAGAAAAATATAAATTAAGAGGTTAGAAGAAATTAAATACTTAAATAACCTTATCTCAGAAAAAGAAATTCAATAAGGCATCAACGAATTTCCTAAGAAAAAGTCTCCAAAACTTGATGTATTCACAAGTGAATTCTATCAAACATTCAAGGAACATTTTGCTCCAATTCTATATAAACTATATATAACATACTTTAAGACTGAACTCTCTCTTCTTCTTTCTATGACTCCAATATGGGGCTGATACCTAAATTCAGGAAGAATCAAATTAGAGAAAGAAAATTATAAACCAATATCACTGTTGAATATAAACACAAACATTTGAAATAAAATATTAGAAAGTGATTACAGTAAGCTATCTCTACATAATAGAATATGACCATGCAGGATTTATACCAAGAATTCAGGATATACTTAATATTAGGAAAACAGTCATCATAATTTACTATATCAATGAGAAAACTTACCTAAAAGTGTTGAAAAAGCCTTTGACAAAATGCAGTACCTATTACAACTTTTAAAAAATGTAGAGGCCATAGGAATAAATAGATTATTTCTTAAAATGATAAGAAGTATCTCTCTAAAACAAGCACAAGCAATTTCATAAAATAGGGATAAACTAGAAGCATTCCTAATAAGTTTAGGAGTGAAACAAGGATGCCAGTTATCACTATTACTATTCAATATTGTATTAGTATTGTTAACTTTAACAATAAGAGAATAAGAAATTAAAGGAATTAGAATTGATAGCTCTGTATCCAGAGATAGAATTATGGAGTTTAAAGGAAGACCAAAACTTCTTTTCTTCAATTTTAGCATGTATTATGTAATTTTGCTATTTCTAATGTTTTCTTTCTTTCTTTTGGATGTGATTCTCCTCTCACAACATGGTCAATTTTGATATACACTTATCATGGATACAAATATAAAACCTGTATCAGATTACTTTCTGTTGGGTAGGGGGGAGGTAAAGGAAGGAAGGAGAATAATTGGGAAACTCAAAACCTTGCAAGAAATGATTGCTAGAAACTACCATTTTATAAAATAGGAAAATAAAAACATTTATATAATAATAAAAAAAGAAAATGAAGCAAACAGGATTAAGTGACGTGCTAGAGTTGCACACACTGTATCTGATGTTGAATTTGAAATCAGATTTCCTCATTCCAGGCTCAGAATCCTATTCTCTAGGCCAACAGGTTTCCATGGAGTGAAATAGAAAAGAAAAATGGAAAAGACACAGAAATATAGTTTTTGCATTCTAGTTTGTGAGGTAGGGTGGGGTGCGATGAGAATGAAATTGGTAATGCTGTTCTAAGTAAAAGAAAATGTCATGAATTATAAAAGAAGTCAGAAGATAAACAATCTGGGTGAGATTTTTGTTATGTTTTGATAATGAAATAAAGAAAATAAAGGTAGGTAGAAAAGAATATGCTAAAGAAGAGAAATGGATGAATGAGCAGATGAACTGGCTCATGTAATTAAGTATTCCAATGAGAAAGTGGTAGGAGGGCAGGTATTACGTAAATATCCTTCTGAACTGAAGCAGAATAAAGCAAATAAAGTCAAGAGAATATATACTATTGAAAAAGCAATGTTAATACAGAAAGAGAAAAAAAGACAAATTTAAAATTTATATAGGCTAAGCAACGATTTGGATGATATTCCTTATAGAATAATATTTCACTAGATATGAATAGTGAGATACTCATTTTTGGACATCATCAAGATGAAATTGTATTTTGTTTGATAATGTCTATTTATTTCAAGAGTCATATTTTTCTATTTTTTTCCAGGAAAAATGTGTGCCAGGGGCTTGCAGATAGAAAGAAGTGATAAAGATAGATATCCTTTGGAAAAATAAATTTAACGAATGAAAGATCACCTTGAACTTTTTAATGTAGGCTTTTTTTGCTGTTTTTTTGCAAGGGGATGGGGTTAAGTGACTTGACCAAGGTCACATAGGCAATTACTAAGTGTCTGAGGCCAGATTGAACTCAGGCATTTCTGACTCCAGGGTCAGTACTCTACTACTGTGCCCTAGCTATCCCTATAGACAATTATTTTGGAAAAAAGTGACTAAAAAGAAAACAAGTAAGAAAAATGGAAGCAAATTACAACATTACAATGTTTTTTGTATGTGGAATGAGGTGAGAGGGTAGGATAGTTTCTTTTTTTTCCCTCATTATTTTCATGATGATCAAAGAAACATAAAGGTGTTATTAAATGAATGCATAGTCAGGTTATTTTAAAATTTGAAATGATCTTGATTTTTAAAACATTTTCCCAATAGATTAAGTTACCTTTATTTTTCAGACAACAATTATTATAAAAAAGAAAAGAAAGTCCCTAAAACTCTACATATCAGATAAATAACACAGTATATTCATCTTTACACTTTAGCCTCCCATCTTTGCAAAGGAAAAGTGCAGCATTTTCATATTGCTCCTTTAGTATCAAGACATGTCATTAAAACTTCAAAATATTCAAGTTCATGTCATTGTTGTTAACATTTGCATTTGCATTTTTGTGGCTTGTATGAATATTTTGCTTCTGGCTTTGTTTACTTAACTTTGCATCAGTTTATTTGTTTTTTCAGAGTCAACATTCCATAGCTGGTGTTGTTGCAGCTTGTCTGGTTTCAGTGCCCTATCAGCTATGACTTCACTCCTGGAGGGAAGCTGAGAATAAGGAGTCAAGCCACACAGCCTTAATCCTCAAGCTCAAATTTATTACTGCTTAGCTTCTAACATATATACTGTTAGTTCTTCTGGGGTAGAACAAAGACAAATGAGGAATTGTGGGATGTGGCAAGCAGGGTCTACTGCAGCACTTGGCTGTTACAGGATAAGGGGGTACTTTGTGGGGAGGTGGTTAAACACAGCTATGCTTTGGGCTGTGGGGTGGAAAGACCAGCTCCCAAGGACTCTGGCACAACTTATCTCTCAGGGTGGCATGCCAGCTACTGAGAATGTGTCCAAGTGTCAGTTATTTAGAAATGACCTGGGTCATGGCCATTAGAATAGCCTGTATTCCCACATCGTGTAACTATTTCCTTATCAAAAATCAGGGATATATGTATATCTATATGTGTGGTGTGTGTGTGTGTGTGTGTGTGTGTGTGTGTGTGTGTGTGTGTGTGTTTTGCTAGATGGCCTTTGAAGTATCTTCCAACACTCAAATTCTATATTAATGGCATCCTCTTTGTGCTAACTCTTTGTAACTTTAAAATGTACTCCTAAAATGTTGTAGCATATATTATTTTTAATTGTTTTCATCTGGATGGCTAGTATCACTTTTCCTGGGTCACTTATCAAGTCATTCTTAGAAACATGTGCAGACACTAAATACCTGCTGAATAGCATAGCACCTGTTGATAGTCTCATACAAAAATCACTTTTGTTTCCTATAGTTTATAAGACAAGTCTTATTGGTAAGAATTTATATTATCCCCTTTCACCATCTTCTTTCTCTGTTTCCTGAATTATATTCTCTATGTATACTCTATTACGGGGTTTCTGGCTAATTCATTAATTTCAATCTCTGCTTTTTGAGCAGAAATGGGTATATGAGTAATCATTTTATTTAATAATGTTCTTTTGTATATGATTTAATTCAAATTAAAAGTGATTTAAGTCTAGTTAACATATAGCAAATATAATCACATACCAAATTTATTTTTCATGAATATAGTTATGATTCTATATCAATTCTGACTCCTAGTAAAATAAAAGGATATAATTTAGAACTTGAAGGAAGTTAGAGAGATAATGATGATAATAATTAGCTAAATCATAGATAGAAAAATGATAGGGAAATAATATATTTAAAGATATTGATGATCTTTGTCCTTCATTTTCAAAGAAGACCAGTTATTTCTTAGAATGATATCTTGGGATGGCTAGGTTGCACAGTGGATAGAGCACCAACCCTGGAGTAAGGAATACTTGAGTTCAAATCTGGCCTGAGACACTTAATAATTACCTAGCTGTGTGGCCTTGGGCAAGCCACTTAACCCCATTGCCTTGAAAAAAACTAAAAACAAAGATATCTTAACTCATGAGTGAACATTTAAGCTACACAGAGTTGCACAATGTTGCCAGCCTCATTCTCTCAGAATCCTCAAAGTAAGTTATCAAAAGCAAGACAAAATTCAGTATGACTAACTGTCTGTTGAAGTTCTCAGTGCTCTGCAATATCTCTTTGATGACCCCTTGAACAAATTGTTTTCATCTGTTCATTCTATCAGGGGAAACCTTCAGATGCCTGAGATAGATACCCCACTAATTCACTGATGAGTCTGAGTCCCATTGCTTATCCTCAACCTGGTTTAATCTGTCTGCTAAGATGTTTCACAGCGTTGTAGCCACTATGAATGCTACAAATATTTGTATTCATAGGTAAAAGTTTAGTGGCAGGTGGACATCAAGGTTTATTGGCATTCAAAGAGAATTAGCACCACTCTATATCAAATACTAGACATGAAGATACAGTACAGATAATGTCTTCCTTTATGAGTAATTAAATCTATCAAAACAGAAAAGTCAATGATATTCACTTTTAAATCTTTAGTTAATATTTATTTCAAATTTCCCTTGAATAAGTATCAAATACTTTAAAGGTTTTAATTTTCTCTGACTAGAAAAGATTACTTTCATATATAGAAAATAAAGCCTATAAGGTTAGATAACTTTCTTTAGTAGTTTGCATTATAAATAGAATAGATGGATTTAGGCATCTTAACATTTACACAAAAAAGAAAATAATAATAGCATAATCTTGCAACTCTGAGTAGCCTTTCTAAATTGGTTTCTGGCCTCATAACTCAAATAAATAAGGTCTTTTGAACTGAGTAACATCCCCCTTTATTTATTATTATTTGACCTCTCTGTTACCTATGTTGATTACCTTTCCTCTTATACCCACTCTCAAATCTGGATTTTGGGGCTTTACTCTCTCCTGGTTCTCTTTCAACTTGCTTTTGTTTTCTATTTCTCCTTCTGCGATTCTTATGTATGGACTAACATACATATGTATATATATATATATATATATATATATATATATATATATATATGTATATATTTAACCCTAACTAAGGATATTACCAAAATCCCTCTCTAGTTCTGGCTTTCTTCTCTTCTATCTTTCTTCTCTCTATTTGTGATTATATAAAAAAACTTGTATTTAACTTTTATGTTTATATTTATGTCTCACAGAAAACATCTTTATATACTATCTCAACCTCTCCCTTTACCATGTGTTTCACATCATCTACCAAATGGTGATTGAACATTTCAAACTGTGTCTGCCAATAAAAGTATTAATGGTTGTGCTTGTGGTCAAAGACTGAGCAAAAGGACAACTTTCCTTTTACAGGATGTGACTATAGAACAAACAGCAAAACACAATGGGTGACTAGAGTTGAGGGCAATTTTATTGTTTATAGAACTGTGGTTCATGGAACATTATGATTGATTGTGGTATTTGTATGTCATGGAACACTATTGTTCTATTAGAAACTAGGAGGGATGGGAATTCAGAGAATCCTGAAGGGTTTTGCATGAACTGATGGTGAGTGAGATGAGCAGAACCAATAAAAAGACTGTACACCCTAACAGCAACATGGGGGTGATGATCAACCTTGATATACAGTCTCATTTCATCAATGCAACAATCAGGGACAAATCTGGGCTGTCTGCAATGGAGAATACCATCTGTATCCAGATAAAGAACTATGGAGTTTGAACAAAGTCCAAGAACTATTCCCTTTAATTTAGAAAAAAAACCTGATATCATATTTTTAATCTTGTAATCTCTTATACTTTATGTTTCTTCCTAAAGGTTATGATTTCTCTCTCATCACACTCAGTTTGGATCAATGTACAACATGGAAACAATGTAAAGTCTGACAAGTTGCTTTCTGTGGGGGTGGGGCCAGAGGGAAGTAAGATTGGGGAAAAAATTGTAAAACTCACCATAAATAAAATCTTTAATAAAAACAGAAAAAAATTATGATTGATTGGAAGTTTAGTAATTAGAGATTAACAACTACTCCCTTCCTTCCCTCCTGAGACTAAGTCCAGTTGCAAGGACAAAAGATAATAGACCAGCCCTTTTAAGATAGAAAATTAGACATTTTTGCTGGATAGATTGATGTTATAAAGAAAGGACATTCATATATGTATATGTATATGTATACACACACACACACACACACACACACACACACACACACACAAAACCTCCAAGGTTTAGTCAAAAAATAGTACAGTGATTAGCAAGATATTTGGACATCTAAACTTAACTCATTTTAGATCAGTTAAATTCTAAATTAAATTCAGAGAGAGAAAAAAAAAACATGACTTAAATTACCATACAAAATAAGTATAAACTAGGACCAATTAAAAAATAACTAATGTAAGTTTGATTTTGATCTCAAAATCGCTTGTTTAATTTTTATTTCCCTTTTACTTAGAGTTGTTCAACTCATTGAGTTGAAAAAAAATGTCTGTGGCATTAAACTGTAGAAAGTGCACAACTAAACCAAACATCAAAATCATTTGACGAGGTTGAACTACATTGGGGGAAGTTTTATTTTTCCTTTGCCAGGAATTACAATATACTGATGAAACTACTGAATCAAACATATTTCACCGTCTCCCTTAAAGGAACAAAAACAGAAATAAAATCAGACAAATAAACCAAAAAAACAAAACCAGAAATGCAAAAGCATCTTAATATCACTTATCAACTTCCTGGTTATTCCCGATATTTTATCACAAGGAACTTTTCTCATTTTCATTAACAAATTGGAGGAAAACCAGCACAGTTTAGTTTTCTGCTCTTCACTAAATAAAAAGTTTGATTTTTACTGTAAATTCTAGTACTTTCTTTCTGCTGATCTTCCCCAGATTATTTTTTATATAGTCTTTTAGTACAAAACTGTTTTTATGCTATCTCTATCTTTAGAACAATACAGTCTTTTTGTCTTTTTTTATATATTCTCAGATTTTAGCCTAGTTTCTTAATAGTGTTTATTGACTGTTTCAGATATCATAATTAATTATTGACCTAAGATTTTACTAGTTCATGGTTAGCCTAAATGAAGAATTTCCGTCTTCCAATGAAAGTTGGCTTCTGTCCTATAATTTATAGTTTCAGAAGATTACTCAGAGCTTTAATGTGTCATAATTGGGACCTGAATTCCAGTCTTTCTTATTTCAAGACTGGCGCTCTCTATCCATGATTTCTCTCATATTTCTTGCAATTAAATGTATAAATAGGATAATTGTTCTACTCATATTCTTTAAATTAGCTTGTTAGTTTCTTTTTATGAAATAACTTCTTAGACCCTAACAAAAATATAAACTTATAATATTTACATACTTTCCTGAAAAACACTACATTATTTGCTTTCAACTAAGTAATTAGGGAGAGAGAGAGAGAGAGAGAGAGAGAGAGAGAGAGAGAGAGAATTAAAAAAAACTAAAATATCTTACTTCAATAATTTTTTTGCCTTTGAAAAATATGTGCCTGGAAAAGAACATTGATTAAGAATGACAATATGTGTCCTAATTTTAGACTCAATTCTGCCACTGATAAAATATAAGAAATTTAACAAATGAATGAATTTCATGATGACTCAGTTTCCCTATTGTTTAATTTAGAAAAATAAATTAGGTAATTGTTTAGATCATGGTGGAGAGAAGCCAGGCCCTGTGTTAAGGTCTCCTGATCTTCCTTCATAAACAAAAAGAAACATACCTCTCAATGGTATCAATGGTAGTCCTGTCAACAAAATCCAGAAAGACAAGGAGTTGCAAAAAGTAATGAAGAAAATTCTTCCCTGAAAAAAAGAATGAAGTTTATGGAAAGCAATGAATTCAGGAGACAAGAATTTGTTAAACAAAACCAAAATATTGAAAAAATACAAGAAAATGTTAAATACCTCCTCAGCAAAACCACTGACCTCAAGAATAGATCTAAGAAAGATAACTTAATAATTATTGCTCTTCCTGAAAACATTGAAGAGAAAAAATAGCTGGGACTCAATATAACAGAATTGAGTGATTAAAAGACTCCCCTGACAACATAGAACCAGAGGACATATTAGTTATTGAAAAAAATGCATCGATCCCCCTCTGGAAATGGATCCCAAAATGAAAACACCAAGGAATATTGTAACCAAATTCTAGAACTATGAGATAAAAGAGAAAATCCTGTAAACAGTCAGAAATAAACAAATTAGATACCAAGGAGCAACAGAAAGGATTATGCAGGGCATGCTTTCATCAACATTAAGGGATCAAAGGGACTGGAATGAGATATTCTGAAGAGCAAGGGATCTTGGAATAGAGCCATTGTCCAGCCTTTGCTTCATGGGCAAAAGATGGAAATTTAATGAAATAGGAGACTTCCAACTTTAACTGATGAAAAGACCAGAGTTAATAGAAAATTTGGACTTTAAATAGGAGACTCAAAAGAGACATGAAAAGGTAAAATTTAAAAAAAAGTGGGGGAGGGAGGGAAAAATAACTGTTATCAAATAAGATGAAGCTGGCAATATCCCTACCTGGAAGAAATTTTTTAATAACTCTCAAGAATTGTAACTCTATTATAGGGAATTTAAATAGCCAGAAGAGATGGACACATATGACTTATTCAAGAAACTGTTATACAATAAGATGAAACTGGATATATCTATCCTTACCTGGGAGAAAGACTCTAAGAATTCTCAATTACTGTGATTTTAGTAGAGAGAATAGCCAGAAATGATGGACACACATGAGCTTTCTGTGACTCAGATAAAATGATTTAAAAACAATAACTCCTTAAAAAGGAGGACAGTATAGAGATGGAGGATGGAGGAGACTGAATGGGGTAAATCTCATTACATTAAGAGGTAAAAAGGACTTATTTCAATAGAGGGGATGAAGGGAGGGGGTGAGAACTGCCTGAATCTTACTTTCATCAGATTGCCTTGAAGTTAACATACACTCAGTTAAGAAACTTACCTTACCATTAAAGTGTTAAAATGGAAAAAGGGGAGGGGGAGGAATGGGAGAATCAACCAAAGGAATGGAAGGAAGAAAGGACAAAGGGAAAGGGGGAAAAGGGGGAGGGGTGTTCGACATAGGAAGGCAAATACCAAAGGTGGTGATATTTAGAAACAAAACACTGGGGAATATGGATAAAGGGGAAAAGAGGGGGGAAATACAAACAGAGGGAAGCTAACAAGGGGTCAATAAAGTGTTAGTAATTATAACTTTGAATGTGAATGGGCTGAACTCTCTCTTAAAACATAAGTGAATAGCAGAGTGGATTAAAAACCAGAATCCTATAATATACTGCTTACAAGAAACTCATTTTAAGTAGAGAGATACATATAGAATAAAGGTAAAAGGATGTATCAAAACATATTTTGATCATAGCAATAAAGTAATCTCAATACTAAATATGTATGTACCCAATGGTATAGCATCCAAATACTCAGAGGGCAGTTGAAGGAGTTAGAGGAAAACATAGGCAACACAACTCTACTGGTGGGAGACCTCAACTGCTCACTCTCAGATTGAGATAAATCTAACAATAAAATAAGCAAAAAAGGAAGTTAAGGAGATAGATTGTTAGAAAACTTAGACATGATAGACTTATGGAGGAAATTGAATGGTAATAGAAAGGAATATACTTTTATTTCTGCAGCACATGACACCTACAATGAAATTGAACATGAACTAGGCCATAAAAACATAATAATTATCTGAAGAAAGGCAGAAATAGTGAATACATCTTTCTCAGATAATGATGCAATAAAAATCATATGCAATTTTTGGGCCAGGGAGATATAGAAACAAAACCTATTGGAAACTGAATAACCCCATTTTAAAGAATGAATGGATCAAACAACAAATTATAGAGAGAATTAATTATTTAATCCTAGATAATGACAATAATGAAACTACATGCCCAAATCTACAGGATACACTCAAGGCAGCCATCAGGGGATATATTGTATTTTTTTAAGGTTTTTTTGCAAGGCAATGGGATTTAGTGACTTGCCCAAGGCCACAGAGATGGGTAATTATTAAGTGTCTGAGGCCAAATTTGATCTCAGGTACTTCTGACTCCAGGGTCGGTGCTATATCCACTGCATCACCTAGCCACCCCAGGATATATTATATCTTTAATGTTTATATGAATTAATTAGAGAAACAGGAAATCAATGAAGTAAATATGCAACTAAAAAAATTAGAGAAAGAACAATTTAAAAAAAAAAGTTAAATACGAAATTAGAAATTTTAAAAATTAAAGGAGAAATTAATAAAAACGAAAGCAAGAAAACTATTGAACTAATAAGTAAAACCAATAGCTAGTTTTATGAAAAAAGCAATAAAATTAATAAGCCTCTTGTCGATTTGATTAAAAAAAATGAAGAAAACCAAATTGCTAGTATGTTAAATAAAATAGTTGCACTCACCACCAATAAGGAGGAATTAAAGTAATAATTCAGAATTATTTTGTCCAACTCTATGTCAATAAATTTGATAATCTAAATGAAATGGATGAATATTAAAAAATTATAAGTTGCCCAGTTTAAATGAAGAAGAAATTAAATACTCAAATAACCCTGTCTCAGAGAAAGAAATTCAACAAGCCTTTACTGAACTCCCCAAGAAAAATAATCTCCAGGGGTCAGATTGATTTACAAGTGAATTCCACCAAACATTAAAGGAACAACTGGTTCCAAATCTATGTAAACTGTTTGGAAAAATAGGTGCCTACCTTTTTCTAATGACCCCATTACAGTGCTGATACCTATGTCAGAAAGAGTTAAAACAGAGAAAGAAAATTATATACTTATCTCATCAATGAATATAGATGCAAAAAAATCTTAAATAAAATCTTAGCAAAATGACTACAACAAGTTTTCACCAGGATAACACATTATGACCAAGTAGGATTTATCCCAGGAAGGCATGGTTGATGCACTGTTAGGAAAACTGTCAGTATAATTAATTCTATAAATAACAAACATATCAGAAATTATATGATTATATCAAGATGCTGAAAAAGAATTTGACAAAATGTAGCACCCATTCCTACTAAAAACACTAGAGAATATAGGAATAAATGGTTTGTTCCATAGAATAATAAACAGTATCCATCTGAAACCATCAACAAGCATTATACACACTCTTTGCAGATGACATGATGGTGTACCTAGAGAAACCCCCAAAATCGTCTAAAAACTACTAGAAATAATTAGCAACTTTAGCAAATTCGCAGAATATTAATTAAGCTATCATAAATCCTCAACATTTCTATATATAACTAGCAAGATGCAGCATAAAGAGCTAGAAAGAGAAATTCCATTAAAAGTAACTTCAGACAATAAAAAATACCTGGGAGCCTATCTGTCAAGGCTTCCACAGAAACTTTTTGAAAACAATTACAAAACTCTTCTTACACAAGTAAAATTAGATTTAAATATTTAGGGAAACATTAACTGCTCATGGATAGGTAGACCTAATATAATAAAAATGACAATTCTACCAAAACTAAACTACCTGTTTAGTGCCCTACCAATCAAAATTCTAAAAAAAAATACTTTAATGAGTTAGAAAAAGTTGTAAGTAAATTCATATGGAAAAATAAAAAGCCAAAAATTTCCAGGGAGTCAGTGAAAAAGGTGCAAAAGAAGGTGGCTTAACCCAGCCAGATCTAAAATGATATTATAAAGCAGCAGCCATCAAAACTGTCTGGTATTGGCCAAGAAATAGAGTGGTGGATCAGTGGAATAGACTAGGAGCAATAGCAGGAAAAGATCCAGATCTATGGTAAGGGAAGCAATTTATGACCAAGGAAGAAATGGAGAACTTCTTTAAATATAAACTAGACAATTTGGATTACATAAAATTAAAAATCTTTTGCACAGACAAAACCAATGTAACTAAGATCAAAAGAAATGTAGTAAATTGTGAAACAATTTTTATGAATAGTTTTTCTGACAAAGGACTCATCCCCTAAAAGATACAGAGAACTGAGTTAAATTAAAAAAAATAAGCCATTCCTCAATTGATAAATGGTCAAATGATATTCAAAGGTAATTTACAAGTGATGAAATCAAAGCAATCTATAGTCATATGAAAAATTGCCCTAAATCACTTCTCATAAGAGCCATGCAAATTAAAACATCTTTGAGGTACCACCTCATACCTCTCAGACTGGCCAATATTACCAGAAAGAACAAAGAACAATGCTGGAAGGGATGTGGGAAATCTGCGACACTAATACATTGTTGGTGGAGCTGTGAACTCATCCAACCTTTCAGGAAAGCAATTTTGATTTAAGCCCAAAAGGCAACAAAAATGTGCATACCCTTTGATCCAGCTATACCACTACTGTGTCTATACCCTGAAGAGATGATGATGAAAAAGGGTAAAAACCTCACATGTACAAAAACATTTATAGCAGCTCTGTTTGTGGTAATAAAGAAATGACAACTGGGGGAATGTTCATCAATTGGGGAATGACTTAACACACTGGGGTATATGTATATATTGGAGCACTAATGTTCTATTAGAAACCAGTAGGGATGGGAATTCATGGAAACCTGGAAGGATTTGCATGAAGTGATGCAGAATAAGATGAGCAGAATCAGAATAACATTGTACACCCTAACAGCAACATGAGAATGATTATCAACCTTAATGGACTTGCTCATACAAACACATCAACAATTGGGTACAATTTGGGGATACCTGTAATGGAGAATGCCATCTGTATCCTTAGAAAGATTTGTGGAGTTTGAACAAAGACCAAACACTATTTCCTTTACTTTTAAAACAAATGTTTTCTTTTTGTGCAATTCTGCTATATCACAAACTATGTTTCTTCAGTATGGATATAATTTCTCTCTCATCAAATTCATCTTAGATCAATGCATACTATGGGAATGATATAAAGACTACCAGACTGCTTTCTGTGGGGGGTGGCGGGTAGGGAAGCAAGACTGGAGGAAATTTTGTAAAACTCAAAATAAATAAAACCTTTCTAAAATAAAAAAAGAAACAAATGGAGGGGAAAAAAGAAGAGAACTAACTCAAGAAGAAGTATATATTATTTATTCAATAAATATTTATTAAGTACCATATATGTAAAAGAAACTGGATTTTTATTGGGGAAATGTTTAAACATGATAAAATTTTCTGTTATTGAACTTATGGTTCGATAGAGGATACAGCATAAGCAAGAGGGAGGTCAATAGCTAAATTAATAAACATTAAGTGTCTTCTATATGCTGCTTGTTGTGATACTTGGTAGGAAAAAAATACCGAAATGAAGTAGCCAATATTCCCCAAAGCTCACATTCTACTGGAAGATAAAACATGTGGATATATAAGTAGATCCATTTTAATAGATATCACACACACACACACACACACACACACACATATATATGTATATATATATATACATATATATATATATATGTATATATATATATATACCTTACTCACTTACAAGTTATATCTCAGCTACTTGAAACATTCCCGTATTTGATATTATACTCTAGAGGTCTAGGAAAATCAAAGAAATGTTCATTAATTAGCATAATTTCAAATATCCAATCTCTCACTTAAGCACAGAGCCCCTATCACATTTCAACAAATATCATTTAACAAACTGTAGAGGCTACTTTTGTTCTAAACCAGCAGTTGTAAGGTATATCCAGTACCCAGGGTCAATGGGGGACTAAATTCTTGGGCAAAAATTAAACCTAGGGTTGCATACACTAGTACTGGATACAAGTTTAAGTACTGTAGGACAAATTTGCCATGCATTGCCTAATTCTGAGTCACAATTCTAGAATAAGTAAAGCAGTAATCATCACTAGAACGGTTCCTAGCATTGTAAAGACCAGAATATAGAACCAATGAAATGTTTGATCAGACCTCTTTCCAGACCATACAACTTTGAAAAGAGAAGACCATAAAAGACAAGGTTTGTTCTCTTCCCCCGTCATCACCCTCATCCCCCAGCTTAGAGTTGTACAGAACCATTTCTAACATGAAATCAAAAAATCATGAAGTAGGCTGAGAAAAATGAGCAAAAAAAGAAGCAACAGCAGCAATATCAAAGAACTTGACCCTAAATAGTCTTTTATGATGAAAGGAAAGTTCAAGACACAAATTGAAAAGAAGAATTTTATTTGAAATCCTGCAAACATAGCTTCAGCTAAAATTACAGAATGGAAACAAACAACAAAAATTGCTAGAAAAGATAATGATTAAAAATGTTTCAATCCTTGAGAAAAAAATGAGAACTATGCAAGAAATTTATAAAAAAGAGAAGAACTTGGTCAAAGAAAAGGAAAACAATTATGACAATACTCCTTAAAAATCACACTTAGCTAGATGGTAAAAGAGGAATGAAAAAACTACTTAAAAATAACAACTTAAATATTAGAATTCATTGCATGGGAGTTATCCATCAAGAAGCCACAGAACAATGTCAAAAGTTTGAAACAAATGGAATTGTGGGGTATCCCATAGGAAAAAAACAACTGACATAGAAAATAGATAAAAAAGAGATGATTTAAGAGTCACTGGGGTACCAAAACATCATGAAAGACACATAAAAGGATTAAACATCATGTTTATAGAAATTATAAAGAAAAATTTCCCTTATAATCTAAAACAGAGAGAAAATTAGAAATTGAAGAACTTTTTAAATTAAAGGAGAAAATACTGCAGACAGCTATAAAGAAATAATTCAAATCCTGGTGAGTCACAGTTTCAAAGGAATTGTTGGGCTTGGAATATGATATACCAAAAAACAAAAACCCCTAGAATTTACAACCAAAATTAACCTATTAAGCAAAACTGAGTGTAATTCTACAAGGGGGAAAGTAAATATTTTAGTGTACTATAAGATTTTAAAGTACAAAAAGTTTGATATTCAAACACAGGATTAAAGAGCAGTATTACCAAGCAAAAATGAGGCAGGAATCATAAGGGACTTTATAAGATTGATTTCTAAATTTCTGTATGAGAAGATGATGCATGCCTTAAGATTTTGTTTTTTAAAAAACAACTCTTCATAATCTGATGAATACTTTATAAAAATTATCTCTTATATATCTTTTTCCCTTAATCCTTATTCCTCACACTGAAAAAACTAATTTGTAAACATATTTATCAAAAATATATATGTACAATGCTAACGTGACTGTTTGCCACTGAGGGAAGGTGAGTGCGAAGGGAGGGTGGAAGGAAATTTTCTAACTTAAAAATATACAAGTGAATAAGGATGAAAATAAATAAGTAATAATTCAAAAAAATTATTTTTATCACTACCCCAGTGACTATCCCAGATATGAATGGGGATTATTTTGTTGGATTGTTTTCATAAGGTCTAGAACGGTGGAAAAGAGGGATACACTGAAAAAAGGAAGAAGAGAAATAGGAAAAAAGTATTTATAAATGAGGTATATGAAGAAAAATGTACAAAATCGTGAGGAGAAGGAAGTCAGCAATTCTTGAACACCACTTTTGAACTGATTGAAGGACAAAAGAGCACACACATGCACATGGTTGGGTTCAAAGATTTATTTTGACCTAGTAAAAGGGAAGGGGCAAAATCAAGGGGTGAGGTTAAGATAAAAGACAAAGTAGATTAAGGAATGCAAGGATTAGAAAAAAATGAAGGATGGGATAAGATGAATATAAGTGAATAACCTGGAGGGAAATTCCCAGCAACAATCATAACTGTGATTCTAAGTATAATAAACTCACTCATAAAACACAAGAGGGATCAGAAATCAGTCTTGCAATATGTTGTTTGAAAAAGAAATAGTTGAAAGGGAAAGCTATAAATGGATTTTAAAAATGGGTTGGAGAATCTATAATATTTTAGCAGTTGTTTTTTTGTTTTGTTTTGTTTTTTGTTTCTTAGGCAAAGGTAATAATAATAATAATGATGATCTGAGAAAGAAACAAAAACAAAACAAATTAAAAGAGATATTCCAGGAAGTTTCATTTGGCTTAAAGACAGCAAGAACAGTGAATTAAACTCCATATTGAAGATTTAGATATCAGATGTTAAAGCATCCAAATTCTCGAAGGTTAATTTAAATGAGTTATAGTAAGAAATAGAAAATAAGTCTATATTGGTCTGGGAATCCCAATTTAATCTCCTCAAACCTACATAAAAATAACCATAAAATGAGTAAGAAATCAATTAAGGAAATAAATAGAATTTTAGAAAGGAAAAATATTATAGACATTTTGTAGACTTAAATGAGAATACAAAAGAATATCTCTATTTCTAAACTTTAAATGGTAACTTCATGAAAATTGGCAATATACTAATACATAAAAAGTTCACAAAATATATAAAAGTAATGTTAAATTCATCTTTTCTGACAAAAGGATGATAAAAATTACACCCATCAAAACAACTTTGAAATATAAGTTAGGGGGCAGCTAGGTGGCCCAGTGGATAGAACACTGGCCCTGGAGTCAGGAGGACCTGAGTTCAAATCCAACTTCAGACACAATACCCAGCTGTGTGATGTTGGTCAAGTCATTAATCTCACTGCCTTGCAAAAAAAACAATATATATATATATATATATATATATATATATATATATATATGTATATTTGTTGGAAACTAACTTTATTCTGAAGAATGGATGGGTCAACAATCAAATTATAGATCCACCAATAATTTAATATGGCATAATATTAGCAAGATAGCATATTTAATTTATGGGAATCAGTCAATATCACACTTTGGGGATAATTAATATATCAAAATGCTTATGTCAATAAAAGAAATAATAGTTGGGCAGGCAACTAAAAAAGAACATAGAAAAAAATCACACACCATGAATTGAAAATTAAAATAAGACCCCTCAATAATACTTCCAAAGTGGTATGATCTAAAGAGAAGTGTTCACTCCTCTTTTGGTCTGTACTTTGGTCTGTGCATGGCCACAAGCATCTTTTCTGCCCTAAAACCATGAGAAGGCTCCCTACGCCCCATATTGCAGCAGGCTCTGGGGTACTATTGCTCCCCTCTTCCTGGGACTATGACATTAGCAGTGCCACCCAGATCCAAGTATGCTAAATACTTAGCAATAGCAATCTACTTCTGATTTCCTTTATCATTTGCGGCCTGATAAATCCTGAAGCAGCTGCCACCACTACTGATTCAGTGACTCCCAGGCTTTGTTCTTGGTTTGCAGGAAGTGGTTCTCCACAGCTGAGCCCTTCACTCAACTGTGCTCCACTCTCACTCTTGTGTGACAGATTTCTTCTGCCAACCTTCTAAATTTTCTTTAGCATCTATAAACTGAGAGTTCTGAAAATTACCATTGCTACCACCAATTCAGTCCCTCCATTGTCTGTTACTGGATTGCTGTGCCTGGTTTAAGCTGGTGTGACCTGCACTGTACTGCATTCCTCTCTCACCCAGGTGCAACAAATGTTTCCTCCTCATCTTCTAAGTTGACTTGGTTGGAAAATTGTTTTACTCCATCTTTTCACAAATTTGGTATTTGGTATTTGTAGGGGTTTAGAGAGTTCTGGTGAGTCTCTGTCTTCACTTCATCTTGGCTCTTACCCCTTTTTTAGAATTTACTGAGGAATCAATTGTATTTTTAAGAGATCTGTCATTGCTTCAGGTGAGTGGCATTGCAAATAGTGGCTTTTTAAAAAGAAATGTATTTATTTATTTATCTGTTTATTTATTCATCCATTTATTTATTTATTTATTTATTCATTCATTTGTTTGTTTGTTTGTGTATTTGTTTGTTTGTTTTTTGCATTCCAGGAAAAGGAAGTCACTTCCTATAGTCCCCACTTTGGCTTAGGACACATCAAAACATGAGACTGAGGGTATGCACAGAAAAGTCACTCCTCTTAGAAAGTAAGGTTTGAAAACCAGGTGAGGGTATGATTAGGTGAAATTGCCCCCAAAAGGAAGCAATAGGATTTAAAATTATCAATTTTATTTCCAAGTTGGAGAGACAATGCACTTAGGGAGCACATTAGAAAAAGTTAATTTGACAAGTGAGAAAGAAGAAAAGCAGAGTGTGGATGAGACAGAGAGAGAGAGAGAGAGAGAGAGAGAGAGAGAGAGAGAGAGAGAGAGAGAGACAAAGACAGGAATTGAGAGGAAGAAAGGCAGACAGAATGATGAGACAAAAGATAAAACGACAGGTAAAGATAGAGACAGAGAGAAGCACACACACATATTATACATGCAGAAACATACAGACAGACAAATAGATAAGAAAAGTAAGAGACACACAGACCAAAAAAGTAAAAGAAAGAGAGAAAGAGAGAGAGAGGGTGTGTGAGAGAGAGATTGAGAGACAACAAACCTCATTGCACATCCATGATAAAATAATATTTGAAAGCATTAACATATACTTTTTTGGTGAAAATAATATGTACAGAATACTACATATGATTCTTGTCTTTACTCACATTTCTACACATTAAGCACATTAAACTTTAACATAAATATTTCAAATAAATAAATTTATAAAGAGAGTTTTTATAAAGGTAAATATCAAGCATTACAAACTTTATCATCATCATTATCAGCAGCAGCAGCAGCAGCAACAGCATCTATTAAATACTTATCTTTTCCTGATTCAAGTTCCTGCTAAAGTTATCCCTACCATCTGTGAAGAAAATTGGTATGCTCGAATCTTTTTGTTCATTCACTCTTCCAAATATTCTTTGCCCCTTGCATTATTCCATCATAACATGTTATGCAAGAAAGGAAACTGATAATTGTAATGTCTTTATGGAGGAAAAAAATAATTTTAATACTACTTGTAGAGACCCTATATAATAAACCTTATAATGGACAAGGGTTGTTGCTAGTTCTAAGAAACCATGAAAAATAATTTTACCACAATGTGCTCAGAATGAATGGTTCAGCTTGGATCCTCAGAAAGATTTTCTAAAAGGTTCATGCTCTTATTTGCCTTAAAGTTGCCATTTTGGACTCTTAATTGTAAATCAATTTTATATAACTACTGAGGTGAACATAACATAACATGACATGACATGACATGACATGACATGACATAACATACATATTAAAAATTGCAGGAATGTGTATATGGGAGTGTTTATACTTGTATTTGTAGGTGTGTATAGACATGTATGTATTTATGTATATCAATCTACATTTATCTATATCTATATATCTACCGTGTGTGTGTGTGTGTGTGTGTGTGTGTGTGTGTGTTTGTGTGTGTTTGTGTGTTGGGTGTGTTTGTCCACAAACACACTCAGGGATAAAATGCTGATTGCAAGTAATGCACTTCCAGGAATAGATATTTTTGTCTCTTTCCCCTCAAGGCTAAAATGATACTTTCTTTTTTTTTAAGTTTGCCTATTCCTTAATGACTGGCATAAAGTTACTTATTTGCACAGCTGGAATAATGCCTCATTGCAGGGACCCTGTATGAAATATGCTACTATTGTAACTAATCAATTTTGTCTATATATTTGTCTTAAAGCCTTGTGTTTGCCTGGAAATTCTTGTGTTTTGGAAGGAATGCCATTTCTCCTAGTAATTTCTATTTATCATTGAGCTGTGGGACACTCCTGGCAATTTAGAGAAGACTAATGCCCTACAGGTTAGAGACGAACAACAGGAGTTACTCCCATAAATACAAATGCACTAAAGATTTATCTGTTCACCTACATAATTTTTTCCTCTTTAGGATACCTGGGGAGTTTTATGCATCTTTTGATGCCGATTTGTGGAAAAAAAAAACTCTAGTTTGCAAAGAAAAGAAAAAAAATTAGAACCTCAAATTTCACTTGCACAAACTCTTTTAATTCTTGTACACTTAGTAGCAGAAAATATTCTCTTGAAAAAGTGTGTTTTAATACAATATATATTTATATATGAAATCTAATATGTATATGTATAATTTATGTGCATATTTATACATATTTACCTTGCTAAATGATGCCACTAAAATGTTTGTTTAACTTTGTGGTGTCAAATATATTAATAACTATATTCTGTTTAAACTAATTCAGGTCCAACATTGTATCTAACATTTTACCAATAGCAATTCAAATGTAATAAGTTACTTATGTATAGATTTCATGAATCTGTGACAATATTCCCTTTCACAATAGAGATTTAAACTCAAGAACATGCTTCTTGATCTGGAATACTCTCCAGACTGCTATATGTATGATCATATAGATGAAGGATAAATTCTTCTCTAGGTTTCTTGGCACTATATGGGTGAGAATACTGAATATGCATAGATTATTTGGAGCATTTCTTCTAGTTATATGACTTCTTTATTTCCTTTTCAGGTTATAGAGCCATCCTTTGGTATTTTATGTAATTTTTTTCATATGAATCCATTTAATGAGAATTTTTTTGCCTATAGATTAGTCACATTCAATAATAACATTTTAGAAGTAGAAAGGACCTTAGAGAATATCCCAGATTATTCACCTCCAAAGGAATGAACTTAGGTGAAGAAATGGCATGTGGAATGCCCCAAATTATGCTGCATTTACCATTTATTGGGTCATTAAAGCTCAAGAAATATTTGGTATCATTTAATACATCTTTATCTTTATAAAGATAAGGAAACTAACTTCTGGAGAGAATACCTAATATCAAATGTTAGTATCACAGATTGTTCTGGAACCCTTGTATTCTGATATTAGTTCAATGACCTTGCCTATACTGGTTTTCATTTCTTCCAAATAATTAAATTACATTAATAATGTATTTTCTTTCAAAATTCATTATAATCTAACAAAGTTTATTGTTCCCTAATTTGTAAACTAGAGAATCAATTAATAGTTCTTCTGGTAGAGTATTTAATTGATAGTTAATTAACACAGAGAACATTGTTTTGAACTTGGAAACAGGAAGAACCAAATTCAAATTCCTGATCTCTTATTCAAGAAACTTCTTTAACTATATGGCCCTAGACAAATCATTTAACTTCTTCATCTCTTAAATAGGAATATTTAATAATAAAAATAAGAAGATTATAGGAAGATAGAAGCAAAATTTACTCAAGAATTATCAGAAAATGTTACTAGAACATTTAAGGTTCAGAAGAATACTTCATGAAAATTTTTGTCATTTGATTAATGCATTACAAACTTCTGAAATGAACAATTTGTATTAGGGAAGAATATATAGATATGAGCAACAAATTGTATAATTAGTTGTACCTTCCTCCTGTAATACATAGTATCATCTGTTTTTTTCAGATTTGTTGTAATTATGATATTAATCATATGCTGTTTGTCTCTCATTTTAAAACTCTCTTTTGGTATTGAAAATTTATTTAAATTGTCTAAAGACATTCAAATAGCTTCCCATTGAGATTTGATTCCTGAAAAGATAACTGACAAGAAAATTAAATGGCTTCATCATCCCACTCCTTTTGGTCATTGGACCCATAGTATTTTATTTTAGTTCTCTTTATGCTTATATTTGTGGTTTAGCAAGTTTTTTCAAAGTCTTTTTTTCTGTGACCAAAGTCACTATATATGCTATTAATAGAGTTCAGGAGAGTGTTACCCAGATTGAGCATCAGGTTGGGCAGTTGTGAGTTTGTTTTGTAAACAGAAAAGAGGAAAGTGTAGAGGCCGCTTAAGTGAGTTTGAGGTCAAGAGGCCAATTTTGGCCAAAACAACCTGAGCTCTGATGACCCTTAAGATGAAATCATTCACAGAATGCTGATTTGATAAGACAATTGCATCATTCTTGGCCTCAGTATTCAATAAGCCCTTCCTGACTTGGGTCACATCCTGCTGGGTTAATTTCTGCTCATAACTAAGTTACATCATTGTTTTTATTCAGTATGCTAATTTTGTGGTTTTCTTCTATAAGAACTGTCTGATGTTTTCAATAAGCTGACTCTGCCATTTGTCCTGCTGGTATTCCCCACCCAGGTGTACACATATTTTGTGTTTTCTTTTCTCTCCTGAGCCGATTGGATCCCTTGCTGTTCTGGGGATCACAACTGAAAGCATCTGAAAATCCTTAAAACATATCAGAAGAGCAATCAATCTTTTTAGTAAAACTATGTTCATTTAAAACTAAAGACAATTAAATAAGTCCTTAAAGAGACATATAAAAATATTATACATTGTGACATAATGTCAGTTTTGAAGAAATTTATAAACTTAAGAAGAATGAATTGAGAATATTAAATAACAACATTGCAGAAACAAATTCAAAAGTTAAGAGAACTGTGAGAAATTGAATTACTATTCATGATCCCAAAGATAATATAATAAATCATGTCATGTTCCTCTAGAGAGAGGTAAGAAATTCAGGATGCCAAGAAGCGTAATCCTGATTATAGTCAATGAATGACATATTCTCTAGAAAAGGCATATTAGTTCAAATCTGAGTTTAACTTTTAGCTTTTTGATTAAATATATTATCTTTCTCATTCTCAGTTTTCAAAGATATAAAATTATTGCATTGATTAAATAATCTCTTAAGTCCTTTTAAAGTCTTAACATTTTTTGATCTCTGTAATAACTAAATTTGGAAATTTGAATCTTCTTTTTTTGTTAACTTTTTATTTTTTAATGATATTTTATTTTTAACAATATATATTATGAAAGTTTTTGAACATGCAATCATTTGCATATGTATATTTTTAAGTTACAAATTTCCTTTCACTCTCCCTTCCCATCTCCTTCCCCTTATGGCAAAAAGTCACATTAACATTGTACAAACATATTTGTGATAAATATATATACAGATTAGTCATTTTTGGTATGAGTAATTAGAATTAAGGGAAAGAGAGACACATAAGAGATTTTTTTTATAAAATGTTCAACAGTTTTTGAAGGGTTTTTTAATATTTTTTATTTGATTTTGTTTTATTTTTCTTCCTCTGAATGCGGATAGCATTGTCCATAGTCAGTCTAATACAATTATCCCAGTTCTCTGAACTGCTGAGAGGAACTGCTTCCATTTAGGTTGATCATCTCATGATATTGTTTTTAATATGTACATTTTTTGCTTGGTTCTGCTCACTTTGCTCAGCGTCAGATCCTGCAATTCAATCCATGCTTCTCTAGAATCTGATCATTTTTGATTTCTTATAGAACAATAATATTCCATGGTATTCTTGTACCATAGCTTGTTTAGCCATTCCCCAATTGATGGACATTCCCTCAATTTTGAATTCTTTGCCTCTACAAAAAGAGCTACCATGAATATTTGGTACATGTGGGACTTTTCCCATTTTTTATGATTTCTTCTAGATAAAGGCCTAGAATTGGAATTGCTGGGTCAAAGGAAATGAAGAGTTTTATTGCTCTTTAACTTCTAATTTGCTTATCCTGAAGATTTTTTAAAAAATAAACACAGGCTTTTCTGGAATTGCTGATCTGAAGTTTATAAGATGGCAGGAGAACTGATTAGATGACCTTTTTGAGGACAACATGGAGTTTCATCTTCTCTAATCAACATTTTCTCATGTGGTATTGAGTAGTCTTTTATAAATTTCACTGCTGAATTTTATAGGCTTGGGACACTATAGGAATATCAAGTTGAGGTAAAAAGTTATGTAAAAGTAAAAATTTTCTAAAATGGGAGTTGATAAAATCATAGATTATAGCTATAGTAAAAGAGCATCACAGAATCTTTTTAATAGGAAATTTTAATGTTTTCATTTTTGAGAATAACTTGGTATTTGTTAGAGATTTTTTCATTCAATTAATACTTCCATTTTAAAACATAACCATTAGGAACACTTTTAATTTTTTTTTACATTTAAAAAGCTAACCAGCTTAGGAAGGCCAACTGAAGGCCTTGGAGCACAGGACTTTAAATTCTAAGAAGGGAACACAGGAGAAATTTCACTTTGTTTTGGGCCACTGAACCCTGACACATGAAGTTCATCATTTAATAATAACAGTTGTTAAATGTAAAAGTGAAAATCAATTGGAGGTTCAACATAGTAAAGCATGCTCCTTATCAGAACAAATTAATAAGCTTATAGAGAGGTCCAGTGGCTTCCTTTTATACAAACTGATCTTGTGAGTTTTAGATCATTTTTATTTGATTATTTTGTTTTTCCCAAAGAAGAACTGATGAAAGACATTCTCTAAGAAATGCACAGTCTTTAGATCTGAAAAAGGAGGTAACTTTCTTCATTGTCCTACATTATCAAAGATTAGCCTTTGAGGAATTGACAGCAATATACCTTCAAACTATAAAAATTAGAATCAATACTCCATTAGAAGTCCCACTAAAGAGAAAAAAATTGAAGATTTGGAACAATAATCCTCTGGAAGAAGTAAAGAAAAGGGAAAAGATAAAGCAATAAAACTTGTACTTGTGAAAAAAGTTATGAGCCACTGCCTTTAACATACTTCCTAATGACTTTACATTAAGAACCTACTACTATTTCTGCTTCCTTTATTACTTCTCTTCCTGAAATTCCATCCTCTCTTTTCTTTTTCCCCTCTCTGTTTTCCTCATATTGTTTCTTTCTTTTCCACTTTCTAGATTATGATTCACCATAGTCAATTACAACTTGAAAAATTTTAACAACATGTGGATATCATGTTTTGGTTTTGTAATATTTTTTCTACATATAAATTCACTCTTCTGGAAGAATTCTCTGATACCACATAACTGGTAGACCATGTTTTTAGAGAAAGGCAATTACTTATATGCAGAGATATATAGGTTATCCTGAAAAATTGGATTTTTAATGAATTAGAAGATCATCCTGCACTAGTGGCCTCACATTAACAATCAATAATTCATATAAAATTAATTTTAAAAGCAAATAAAATATAGTAAGAAAAACCCAAACCTTGGAAGAACATTCCAATAAATACTGAGATCTTATTAAAAGAGTGGGCTCAAGCTTAAATTTCAAAGATAGAGAATCACAGTTGTTGGGAACTCATGTGGCAAAGGAGTGCCTTTGTTCTACATCTTAAAATTTCTTTCCTCCTTTTGTAGTGTACTCATGAAAGGTTAGAAGAGATAAGTAGGGGAACTAAAGAATGCTATGAATTAATATAAGAGCAATACAAACACACATGCATTAAATTACATATTTTCCAAATATTTAAAGGAAAGAAATTACAAGAAGAGATAAAAACAGACTGAAAACAAGGAATATTTAAGATTTTAATGCAGCCATTTCAGACTAAAAAACATAATAGTTCTAAAGAAGGAAAAAGAAAGAAGCTAAAGATATGAATATAATTTTTGAAATATTAATTATGATTCAATTATGGAAATTACTGAATGGACAAGTAAGTCATAGGGAATGATGGGGTCTCATAAGAAATCATAGATATTTCTTAATTGTTTTATGAACTGAATATGTACTAGGGTACAAAATGCTCATGAACAAATAAAGACAGAAATAATGGATATATCCTTGCTTAGTGCATAATAATAAATTTATAACCAAGAACAGAATTAGAAGAAAGACTTTAACCAAGTGAATTCTAAACAAGAATACTTAATGTCAAATAATAAGTCTTGTGCCATAAAGAAAAAGTATACCAATAAAGACAGAGATCAATGACTTTCAAATAGAATTTAAAAAATAGAAATAAAAGTGAAAACAATTCAATTACAAATATAATGAAATATTATTAATGAAATAATTAAAGAAATAAATTAAATAAATTCTTATAAATAAATAAAATTAATAAATTATTATAAATGAAATTAAATGAAATAAATTAAATTTAAATTTAAAAACAAAACTTATAAAAGAAATTTAAAATAAAATGTCATTAAAAATGTTCTCTTTATATAATGATAAAGCTAATAAGTGAAAAAGATGAATATTTGCCACCAAATGAAATTATCAGATAGCAAAAGAAATAAGAAATTAATTATTTAACAATTTCACAAAAAGGATGCTAATATTTCATTAAAGAAGTATAATTCTGAATGGAATTTCCACTGAATACAAAAGCAAATTCTATTTTAAGTAATTTACCAACATTTGTTAGCAATTTTGAAAACTAAGTAATAGAAAAAAGAAAAATCAAAAAATTTCTTAGATATAAAAAATTGGTTTTATAACAAAAATTGGAGTACACAAATTAGAAAAAGGGATTTGTAAAGTATTATATTAAAATATGAACCATTGCATAAATAAATGAATATACATAATGAATAAATTGAATTTATGACAAAATTCAAAATCAATTTAATATTATAAAAACCAAAATTACAATAGAATATATCAATAAAAATAATTGTCACGTGTTTCTGAAAGTTGATAAGAACATTTTGACAAATTACAATACATATTTTTGTTAAAAATGCCAGAAGGCATGGAAATCACCATATTGTAATTTACTCATGTTGGTATTAATAACAAATAAGATCATTTTAAGGAAATATTCAAAGATTTTTGTTCAATGATGAAATAATACAGATTGAAATATAGACCAAAGAGAATAATTTAAACTCTGACCACCATAAGATATAGAAAAACAACTTTGAATGATACTCTGACTAAATAGTCCTTTGCCTGTATAGAGTAGAATTTTCAGAATTTCTTATAAAAATCACATTCATATTCTCTGATACTTTCTTTTTTAATCAAAAATTTTATTTATTTTGAGGGTTACAGTTTTCCCCCCAATCTTACTTCCCTACCCTACCCAACCCACAGAAAGCAATTTGTCAGTCTTTACATTTTTTCCATGTTGTACATTGATCCAAATTGAGTGTGATGAGAGAGAAAACATATCCTTAAGGAAGAAACATAAAGGACAAGAGGTACCAAGATCAGACTATAAGATATCAGTTTTTTCCCCCCTAAATTAAAGGAAATAATCCTTAAACTTTGTTCAAATTCCACTGTTCTTAATCTGGATACAGATGGTATTCTCCATTGCAGACAGCCCAAAACTGTCCATGATTGTTGCACTGATGGAATGAGCAAATCCATCAAGGTTGATCATCACTCTGATGTTGCTGTTAGGATGTAGTGTTTTTCTGGTTCTACTCATATTGCTCAGCATCAGTTCATGCAAATCCCTCCAGGCTTCCCTGAATTCCCAACCCTCCTGGTTTCTAATAGAACAATAGTGTTCCATGACATACATATTCCATAATTTTCTAAGCCATTCCCCAATTGAAGGATATTTACTTGATTTCCAATTCTTTGCCTCCACAAACAGGGCTGCTATGAATATTTTTGTACAAGTGATGTTTTTACGCTTTTCCATCATCTCTTCAGGGTATAGACCCTCTCTGATACTTTCAATGTTGTTTGTGGACAATTATGAAGTTCACTTAAAAATGTAACAAAAATTGCAATATGCAAATAGTGACAGATCCTTGTTACAAGGATTTATTAAGTCCATATTTGGGAAGGACTTGTTACTGAGTGATGAGAAGAATACAAAGAATATTCAAAGAGTTTGAACTCTAATAAAAAAGAAAGTACACAAACAAAAACTAGAAAATGAGGGGTTTGGGGATAATTGGGAGACAGAAATGAAGGGAGTTAATAGAAATGAAATCATTTCCAAAATGGAGCATGCGAGAAACTCATAAAAAGGATCAGGGAGCAGGGGAGGAAGTTTCAAGTAATAAATGACATTTCATGATAAGATACAGTTGAGACGTGATAAAGTCATGAGAATAAGAAACAAAGTTAAGAATATAAGTACTCATCTCATTTTGCAACTGCGAAACCTGAAATAATATAATAAAGATGGTATTGATGCCTACTACTTTGTGTGATACAGTTACAGTTTCTAATAGACATAAAGAGCCTAAGAAATAGCCTCAAATGTCATCTAGACCAGTAGTTTCAAGTCCCAAAATGCATACTTAAATTTTATAGGAACAATCTCTTTTCCTTAATATTGTCAAAATGTTTAGGCTTCAATTCAGAAAGACTTGTTAATGTGATTGCATATTCATCTGAACAAAGGTGCAATATTATGATTTCATTTGAAATATACTTTGAGTTGAGATATTTCATTGAGAACTTCCCCCTGCCTGACAATGTTATTTTTGGGTCTGCATTTAAGAAAAAAAAATCCAGAAAAAAATATGTGCACACATAGGTACACACACACACACACACACACACACACACACACACACACACACACACTCTTTGAGTTGCCTTTTGAATTTTAGTTTTCATTTTCTTTAAATGTCTCTAGACAAGCTTGATATTTTTCTCAGAATTTCTTTATCCCTGTTTTCTTCATGGAGCAATGATAAACCTGGTTCATAACTGCAGAAATCATAGTTGTTTTTTTCTCAAGTGACAACAATTGCTAATTGCATAAAATAAGTCTATAGTCAATATTCATTGTAGCATTTAATTATGCAATTGAGAAAGTATGACATCAATAATATAGTCAAAATAATTGCAGCTTTTGGCCTTATTTTTGATCTTCCTTTTTAAATTGTTCTAGATATTGATAATAATTAAATAAATAAAAATCTGAAAATCTCCTCAGCAAAATGGTTCAGGAAATTTTCAAAGTTCCTTGCCCCAATCTCAGAGTCAAAAGTAATCCAAATGAACTAAAAGGATTATGACTATGACTATACTGAAGGAGAAATGTCTACACAGATGCACAAATGTAGTAGTCAATGACCTTTATTGATAAATGTGAAATTTATTGAAAGTTCCTCTGCTCTAAAATACCTTCATCTCTTTTGTATAAAGAGGTCTGAAATTCACTCCTTAAAAGAATTAGTCTGTTACATTAAGGCATGGAACCTCTCAAATACTTTTTTAAAATGCCAATAGTAAATGTTTTAGAATTAACTCAAACTGACTCATCAAATTTTCAAAATAAACACCTGCAAATTAGAAATCATAAAACTCTATAAATTAGGACTTATATATTTGTTTTAGATACTTTAGAATATAAAATGTCAAAAACAGATTAAATTGAAAAGTTTGTATTACCTACATTTTTCTCCTTTCTAGCAATCAGATAGCTAATTGTTAAATGGTGACTAACATTTCATTTCATATTCTCTTTGAGAATCAAAGACTTTGGTCTTATGGTATATTCGTACCTTAAGAATGAATTTGGGGAGGTAACTCTTAAGCTGTTGCCAAATAGTAAAAGTGTAGGATACATTAGTATTCAAACAACTAAAAGAAAGAAAAAGAAATATACTTTGAGAAAAACATGACATTGTTTGGGCAACCTTTGATAAAAGGGGTATTGCTTTCACTTTAATTGACAAATCAAGATCATTTATTACACTTGCCCACCCTCACAGAGCACACTATAAATGAAGAATTAGGAATAGTAATTCCAACATACATTGACTAGAGTAATGAATCTTGAATAAGAAAAATTCTGTTTTAGTTTTCCTTATCTATAAAATGGAGTTAATAATAACACTTACTTGCTATTGTTATTTTGAGGATAAAATGAGATAATCTTTTTACAGTGAACTTTATAAACAATATCATGATAAAATGTTAAATATCATCATCCTCATAATTTTATTTGATCATTGATAATATTATATAATGTTACCATAGTTGTCACTCTGTACAAATGAGTTAACTGAGTCTCAAAGAGATTATTTGCTCACAGTCACAAAAATGATAGATGGGGAAGGTTTTGAACCAATGTTTTGATGATTGCAAGAAATTATACTATTATACTGCAATATTTTAACAAAATTATTTCCCTTTGAGTAATGATCAATATAATTATATTTACATATTAATTATTAAAAATGCTTTTCAATTAAGTCATTAACATAAATAGGAGAATTAAAATTTATACAATATCTAAAGCAGTGATTGACTAACAATAAAATAGACTGATTTAAAAAGTAATAATGAAGTCAAAAGTTTATGACCTTATTCACACTCTTCTGATTAAGCCCCTCTGACTGTTTACCATAGCTATTTGAAGATACTAGTATGTGTGCTATCAGTCCCTTGAGATTGTATCTAAGAGATTATCATTGAAAAATGCATTTGCAACTTCAAGATTTTGTATGAGTGTAAGTTGTTTCAGTATTCCAAGGGGTCAGAAAGACTTGATTTCAAATCCTGGCTTAGACATGATAAAGCAATGGAGGAAAATTAATGGGTAATAGAGGAAATATACTTTATTTTCTGCAGTATATGGTAATTACACAAAAATTGACCATGTACTAGGGCATAAAAAACTAATCAATTGCAGAAAGGCAGAAATAGTAAATACATCTTTGTAAGATCATAATGTAATAAAAATCACATGCAATATTGGACCAGGGAGATATAGACTGAGAAATAATTGTTAACTCAATGACCTCATTTTAAGAAAGAGTGGATCAAACAAATTGTAGAAGGAATTAATAATTTCATCCTAGATAATGACAATAATGAAATAACATACCAAAACTTATGGGATACAGCCAAGGCAGCAGTTGAGGGATGCCAGGAATGTAGTTTAGTAATAGGAAAACTGCTAGTATAATTAATTATATCACTAACAAATCTATCAGAAATCATATGATATTATGAAAAGATGCTGGCAAAGCTTTTGACAAAATACAGCACTCATTTCTACTAAAAACACTAGAGAGTGTAGGAATAAATGGATTGTTCCTTAGAATAATAAACAGCACCTATTTGAAACCATCACCAAGAATTGTATACAATGGAGATAGACTAGAGGCATTCAAATAAGGTCAGGGGTTAAAAATGGACTCACATTATCACAACTACTATTCTAATATTGTATTAGAAATGCTAGCTGCAGCAATAGGGAAAGAAAAAGAAGTTGAAGGAATTATAATTGGGAAGGAAGAGACAAAACTCTCACTCTTTGCAGATGACATGGTGGTATAACTAGAGAATCCCCCAAAATCATCTAAAATACTACTAGAAATAATTAGCAACTTTAGCAGAGTTGCAGGATATAAATAAAACCCTAATAAATCCTCACATTTCTATATATGACTAGCAAGATGCAGCAGAAGAGTCAGAAAGACAAATCCCATTCAAAGTAACTTCAGACCATCTAAAATACTAGAGAGTCTACCTGCCAAGGCAGACTCAGAAAATTTTTGAAAACAATTTCAAAACACTTAATCACACAAATAAAATTATATTTAAATACCTGGGCAAATATCAACTGCTCACAGATGGGCCGAGCTAAGATAATAACAATGATGGTCCTACCAAAATTAAATCACTTATTTTGTGCCCTACAAATCAAAATTCCAAAAAAATATACTTTAATGAGTTAGAAAAAATTGTAAGTTAATTAATATGGAGAAATAAAATGTTGACAATTTCCAGTAATTCAATGAAAAAAAGTGCAAAAGAAAGTGGCTTAGCTTTACTAGATCTAAAATTATATTATAAACCATCAGTCATCAAAACTGTCTGATTTTGGATAAGAAATAGCATAGTGGAGATCATTGGAATATATATATATATCCAAAAGAATCTAGATAATTTCCATTACATTAAATTAAAAAGATTTTGCACAGACAAAACCACATAACCAAAATCAAAAGAAATGTAGTAAATTGGGAATCAGTTTTTTCCATTCATATTTTGATGAGTGATTCATTTCTAAAATATACAGAGAACTGAGTCAAATTTTAATAAAAACAAGTTATTCCACAGTTGACAAATGGTCAAAGGATAAGCAAAGGCAATTTACAGATGAGGAAATCATAGCGAACCATAGTCATATGAAAAATTGCTCTAAATCAATACTTATTAGAGAAATAAATACAAAAGCATCTCTGACTGGCCAATATGACCAGAAAGGATAATGATCAATATTGGAAAGAATGTGGAAAATCTAGGACACTAATGCATTATTGGTAGAGCTGTGAACTCATCCAACCTTTGGGGGGAACAATTTGGAATTATGCCCATTGGGCAACAAAAATATACATACCCTTTGATCCAGCAATACCACTTCTGAGTCTATACGCTGAAGAGATTATGAAAAAGGGTAAAAATATCACTTGTACAAAAATATTCATAGCAACCCTGTTTGTGATGGCAAAGAATTGGAAAATGAGTGAATGTTTATCATTTGGGGAATGGCTTATTAAAATGTGGTATATGTATATGATGGAATGCTACTGTTCTATTAGAAACAAGGAGGGATGGGAATTCAGTGAAGCCTGGAATGATTTACATGAACTGTTGCTGAGTGAAATGAGCAGAACCAGAAGAACATTGTACACCCTAACAGCAACTTGAGAGTGATGATCAACCTTAATGAACTTGCTCATTCTATCCGTGCAATAATCTAGCACTATTTTGGTATATCTGTGATAGAGAATAGCATCTGTATTCAGAGAAATAATTGTGGAGTTTGAACAGAAACCAAACATTATTACCTTTAATTTTAAAAAAATATTTATCTTATTATGCAAATTTGGTCTTATACTTTATTTTTCTACCTTAAGGATATGATTTTTCTCTCATCACATTCAATTTAGATCAATGTATACCATGGAAATAATGTAAAGACTAACAGTCTGCCTTCTGTGGGGGTGGTGAGGGCAGGAAAGTGAGATTATGGGGGGAAATTGAAAAATTCAATAAATAAATATCTAAATTAAGAAATATCTTATTTCTAATTAATATTTATTGCCAACCCTTTCCTTATGTTACTAATGTCCTTTTGCTTGTTGTATGAAGGTGAAACGGAGCTAGTTTATACTGGCTTCAGAGAAGCTACTATTAATTTTTCAATATGAGGGCTTGTTTAAAGTTCATAATTTAGTAAATATCACAAATTAGAATAGCCTTTTATTTTGTTCATTGTCTAACCTTAAGACAGAGAAAATTTTAATATTTCAGAATAAATTTAAAAGAGTATTTTTCAAATACACACAGACACATATGTGTGTCTGTTTATATATGAATACATGTACAATTCCACATAACCTTTTTATTCTAAAATTATAACACATATAAACATATATATATATATATATATATGCTTACATATACACAAACATATACATAAGAATCAATTTGTGTATATATCTGTGTTGGTTTATTTAATATAAACACTTTCTAGTACATGGAACAACACTGGAAAGACCTTTCCTAGGTAAGGATTTTATTACTACTTTGTAACACTGATAGAAAATGGTGTTTTCCAACTGAATTCATCAGTACATAACACCTTTACAAGATCAACATTATTATGAACATAGCCCAGTCTCTTTCTTAAATCTGCCTTGTAGATGCCAAGTCACAGAGAGTAAAGAAATATCACAAGCCTTGTACCCATGGAGTGAATAGTCTTATGTTGGGAATAATTCATGAAAGATTTTATCTCTAAGACCCTCTTAGCCCATATTTGATGTCAGGATGAAATGAGGACATGTTGATATTGAACATTTATCAGAGAGATTTATTTTGTTCTTACACAGTAAGGAAACTTGACAAAGACAGAGCAGTAATTCTCTGACCTCATCTTCTTGTCTCCATATGGAAATTGGTCTGATCAGCAGTATGTGATAACATTAATATGTATTTTCTTCAAGCCATGCATTGTGGAAGGCTCAACTAAGTATATAAATACAAAGAAACCAGATAAAAATAAAACAAACAACAACCCAAAATCCCTGTTCGTGCCTTCAAGGTCATTATATTTATGTTGTTTAGGCAAAGGATAAAGTTCATAGTACCCCTTTATTTTTGTCTTTAGGCTTCAGTAGAACTCATAAGCTCAATATATCTAAAATCTTCATCTATTCATCTGCATAAATAGATAGATAGTTAACAGTTATTGATATATATTATCAAGTATATAGCTATGGGATTGCCAGGACAATTTATTTCCTTTACCTTTATTTTTTTTTAAATCTGTTATGGGTTTTTTTTTGGCAAGGCAATGGGGTTAAGTGACTTGTCCAAGGTCACACAGTTAGGTAATTATATCTGAGGCTGGATTTGAACTCAGGTCCTCCTTACTCCAGGGCTGGTGCTCTATTCACTGCACTACCTAACTGTCCCCTCCATTTCCTTTATAAAGATGGACAATGGAAGCATCCTTGAATTCCTGGGGGGATAACCTAATAACCTGGAAAATTTCAGTAAATTTTTGGTTGAGCAATAGCCTTAACTACCTTGTAAATATCAGTTGGAATAGGATCAGTCCCAGGATGCTTTCATATATGATAAAAACCCTAATGGCCAAACCTCTTCTTTCATTAGAACTTTAGCTAGGGGCATATTTATTTCAATTTGTGGTAGTCAATAACTTCTGCACTGATTGATGTTGTTCTTTTAAGAACACTATGGCAGTATTCAGTCCATCCCTCTACAATCATGTCCTCATCAATGTAGCTCCATCAGCACTGAATATTTGAGGTGCACTAAATGTCTTTGATCCATAAATAGCCTTCATGGCATCATAAAAGCACTTTAGATTGTTACTATCCACGTACAACTGAATTTCATCTTTATTCCTACTGAGCAAAGAATTCTACATCTCTCTAAGCTTCACTTGTGCACTATTTTTTTGATGGAATTAAAAAATGCCTGCTTAGAGAAATGGATGAACTAGAAATAACTCAGAGGGAAACAAATTGTCTAATCAAAATTCAAGAAGGACCTTCAGTAAAGTTGTGTATCATGTTGGTAAAAAGTGAGTATAACCCAATGTAGGTAGGAGAATTTTAAAGTCAATTGGAGACTCCTAGCCACAGCACAGCTCAGGCCTGACTCAGCAAGTCAGCTTGCTCCCAACCTCAGTTTCGAAGACAAAGTTCAAGTCCTAGAAATGCTGGTGAAACAGACAAAAATGAGTTGGTCTTCCCTAATGCAGAGAACAAATCACTAGCATGGAAATACATAGGAAACACCAGTGGTAGGCAGTAAACCAGGGACCAGACCTCCAATCCAAGCAGGAAAAAACATTGAGATTGTGCCCTGTTTGCTCCAGGAGCAATGCGCAACTATTAAAATGAGCAAACAAACAAACAAACAAAAAGCACTAATCATAAAAACCACTATTCTGAGAGTAATGATAAAAATGTCATTCCCTAAGAGAAAATCTATGAGAAAATGCCAGCATGTGAAGCCTCAAAAGCATTTTTGTATTGATCTCAAATCTAAAAAGATCTCTTGTAAGAGCTTAAAATAGATTTTTTAAAACCAAAGAAAAAAGAAAGAAGAGAAATGGAGTGAAGAAATAAGTCATGCAAGTGAATTGTGAAAAAAATAACTGAAGACAACAATATTTTAAAGCAAAATTACAAAATGGAATAAGAAAGTAACTCCTTTAAAAGTAAAAATGGCCAATGGAAAAGGAACATAACTCATCAAAGAGTAAAATTAACCAAAGAAACCACAAAAACTAACTGAAGAAAATTAAATAACTCAAAATTAGAATTAAACAAATTGGACACATTGACTCTATGAGGAACTAATATCTTATCAAGTAAAACCAAAAAGTTGAAAAAATAGAAGAAATTGTAAAGTACCTGTAAATAAAAATGACCTTGAAAAATAGATCGAGGTGAGATAATTATTGATCTACTTGAAAGATGAAATCAGAAAAAAGCACCTGGACAATATCATTCAGAAAATAATCATGTAAAATTGCCTTAATATTCTAGAATCAGAAGATAAAATAGTTCTTGGAAGAATCCATTGAACAATCAATATAAAGACTCCAAGGAAAATTGTAGGCAAATTTCAGAATTCTCAAAAACAGAGAAAATACTGCTGCCAAAAAAGAAACAATTTGAATACCAGTAAGACACATTCAGAATTACACAGGACTTAACTTCAACATTAAAGGATTAGAGGGCCTAAAATATGATATTCCACAGTCCCAGGAGCTTAGTTACAAGCAAGAACCAACTACTCTGCAAAATTCAGCACATTCATGGGAAAACATGAATTTTCAATGAAATAGATTACTTTCAAGCTTGCCTGGTGGAAAGGCCAGAAGTGAACAGAAAAATTGATTTTTAAATACAGGAGATATGTAAAAAAGTAAATGGAATGAAAAAATTTAGTCAATAAAACTAATTAGGAAGATAATACCTGTACCTCCTGAGATTTTTTTTCTCTTAGGACAATTGAAAGGAACATAATTAGACAGATTGTGTGGCTATTTCTATTGAGGCAACTGTTGGAGGCCACTCAGACAGAGGAAATAGATGTAAAACTATCAAGATGGTATTGTATTATAGCACATGAAAGTTCTATTTCTATTGAGACAACTGGTGGGAAAGAACTTGGACAGAGTTTGTAGGTCTAAATTGCTCATGATGTGATTCTCTTTGTGGCTGTAAAGAATTGTACTTCTATCAGGACAAATGAAAGGATTATATTTTCTAGATGATGGGTAAAAGGAAGGTATAAAATAACTAAGACTTGAAAAAATGTTTATACTGGGAAAAGAATATGGAATCAGAGTAAAATTAGAACCACATGAAGAGGCACAAAGAAGTTATAGTAGAAGTAAAGTAGGGGGAGTATGAACACTGAGTAAATCTTACTCTCAGCAGAGTGAGCACAAAGAGGGAATGATATATATTACAAATTTTTCCTAGACTACAAGGAAGTCTAAGGGAATGTGAAAAAATAGAGCAAGGCACAGAGCAGTCAAAAGTAAAACACTGGTGAAGAGGTTTAAGAGGAAAAGAAAAAAAAATGTACACATGGGGGAAGATAGAATGAGGGGAAAGAAAAAAAGATTTTGCAGTAATAAAATCATTGTGACAAAGATTAAAAGGAATGTAGAAATCTGGGAAACACTTGTCATAGCTGAGATTCTATAAGAAATAATGAGGAGATAGTCTTTGGAAAAGCCTGGAAGGACTTGCATGAACTGTGCTGGGTGAAGTGAGTAGAATCTATGAAATGATCAACTTGGATGAAAAGAGCTGCTCTCAGGCTCTCAGTGATCAAGGACAATCCTGAGAGATTTGTTATGGAAAATACCATTAACATTCAGAGACCAAACAATGGATTCTGAATGCAGAATAAAGTTTACTATATTTGATTTTTAAGACTTCTTTTATATTATTTCTCTCTCATGATGTCCCCCCACACCTTATTTCTAATTCTTCTTTCACAGTATACCTAATATGGAAATATATAGAACAATATTTTAGTTGTACAACCTATTTGAGATTTTTCACTGCCATGGGGAAGGAAGAGGGAAGGAAGGGTGGTAGAAAAATGTGGAATGCAAACACTTGCAAAGGTATGAATGTTGAAAACTATCTTTGCATATTATTGGAAAAAAAGAAAAGAGAGAGGAAAAAAGAAATTGATAAGCTATCCTGTAGATAAATCCTGCAGAGTTCTCATTTTTCATTTAGGAATGTCTGTACTTTCACATTATTTTCATTAAACTATTATTTATGCCTGGCAGTGTTCCGATCCAGATGAGCAATTGCAATTCTGGACAACAAATATCTGAAAGCTGCCCCTCAACTTCTGTTGCACTGATGCCATCTGTGTGTTGGTTCAACTTTCACTCCAAGTTAACAAAATGCTCCTAGCCTACAAGGAATACAAGCACTCTAATCTCTTTATATTAATTCTCTTAGAAGTCATTTTGCCTTGGAGTCAACACTTTATTCGAATGGGAATATTCAGCTTGAAAAGGATGAGTCTATGATCAGTTCAGCATACAGCACAGCCTATTGCCCTTATAGCTTTCATATCCTTTCTGCATCTTTTCAAAATCACCTAGTCCAAAAGAAAAATAGCACCCTCCCCGAACAGCAGGGATGTTAGTTTGGCTCAAGAGAGAAATGAAATGTATACACACAGGTGGGGCTGCTAGTAGAACAAATAGCAGAGCCATTTATTCACAAAATCAGACAGTTCTTTATAGCAGAAAACCACAAAATTAAGATACAAGATAAAACAACACCAGGTCTCAAACTTGCACAGGATGTAATCTAACAGGATGTAACCTGGATCAAAAAATTTGGGTACAGGACTATCACACAAGTGAGGTCATAGATAATGCAGTTGTGTTATCACAGAAGAGTGATATGGTCTTTAAACATTTCTGTCTATATTACAATATAAAACATATTACAGGCATTCCTTATAATCCCATGGGTCAAGCTATAGTGGAGAAGAAGAATAGGTCATTAAAGTTGTTCCTACATAAACAGAAAAAAGAGGGGATTGTGGGGGAGCAGATACCAGGTAATGCCTAACTAAAGCTTTATATTCATTAAATTATTTGACTTTGGACAATAAGAATAAAACCCTGGCTGAAAAACATTTTGGTTACAAAAAATACCATAGATAACAACAAATATCCATTAAGAGTACACATAATGTGGAAGGATCCAAAAGATGGACATTGGAAAGAGCCTTCAGCAGGAGGATCACCTAAGCCTGGACTTTTAGTCATGAACTGACCTTTCACCCAGACTCACAGAGTATCTCTGCAACACTTCCCCCTTTTCTGTTTATACAACAAGTTCACAGTTATGTTGCATGAGTTGGCCTTCAACCCTTCATCATAAAGCATCCAGTTCTTAACTTGTGCTACCAAAATGTTATAATTTCAACATATATAAAAGACCTTAAGAATACTTAACATGGGGTGGCTGGGTGGCATAGTGGATAGTGTACCAGCCCTGGAGTCAGGAGTAACTGAGTTCAAATCTGACCTCAGACACTTAATAATTACCTAGCTGTGTGGCCTTGGGCAAACTACTTAAACCCATTGCCTTTCAAAAACTAAAGCAAAACAAAAAGAATATTGATTGGTAAATACATTAGTCATCTTATCTGGCTTCAAACCATTCTTGGAGTCTCATTTTACATCTTCCTCAATATGTGCCATTCTGGCATTTAACATCTTGAATGTAAAACCCACACTCTTATTCAGAGCAAAGATAGATTTTAAAATGAGAGGCAAACAAGAAATGATCAATATCATAATTACAACAAAACTGAACACAGAAATAATAGCATGTAATCATGTACTATTTACAGGTTGAGAAGACAGCCAATCCTATAATTTCTTGCACAAATCTGTTTTCTTCCCTAACACAAAGTGTTCATTACAAAGGTTTGTAATGCATAAACCAAATGATAAAGATCTTCATAAATTAACTCGAGCCTTTGAACCTCTAATAATATTTTCTGACAATTCTTGAGTATATTTTCCTTCTATCTTTTCTTGATTCATCACACCTTTACCTCTTCAAGCACAAATAATGCAATTGTAACAGTAATAATTGTAATAGTAATATCAACTTATTTGGAAGATCCTATCATGAATGCTATATTTGGTCTTAGGCATGCAGTCATAGACAATTTCTATTCTGCATAAAATATTTTGCCTGGCATATTCCACTGTATAAATCTTGTCTAATACTACCATAACTTTCCATATCTCCGATTTAGCTAACCCTAACATTTCTAAGATCCTAAATACTCACATGCTAATATATTTGGATGAGTTGAATATTAGTTTTACATAATTTAATACCTAGTTCAACAGTACACTTTTTACAAAAACATAATTTTCATATTATTTCAACTAGAAAAATTAGATCTAATTTTTCTTCTCAGCATCTCTTCTTTGATATTTCCAATAGTAAATTAGTTGTATACTAAATAATTTGCAACTTCCCCTTATCAAAACAACTTCAGCCATAATTTCCTCCCCATAGTGTAGTTTTGGATATAAGTCCAATATTCATTTCATTTTACAATCCAAATTGTTCATGATTAATATAAGTGTCACAAATTGTCCAATAATTCCATTTCATGCTTTCCTTTTGCTTGGTCTATCCTCCCTTCTTTTCTTATTATTTCTTTCTCAATTTCTTAACAGTAAGCTATTCATTTTCTGTATTACTTGATTAATCTGGTCTGCATGGTCTGATGTCCCTTTGTGGCATCCATACAGTTTCTCCATCTGTGGACAAAACAGAAGAGTGCCTTCCACCCTAGGTTAGTAATTGATCAAGTCCTTTCAAATGTCCATCTTTTGGATCCTTCCACATTATGTGTACTCTTAATGGATATTTGTTGTTATCTATGGTATTTTTTGTAACCAAAATGTTTTTCAGCCAGGGTTTTATTCTTATCGTCCAAAGTCAAATGATTTAATGAATACAAAGCTTTAGTTGGCCATTACCTGGTATCTACTCCCCCACAATCCCCCCTTTTTTCTGTTTATCTAGGAACATCTTTAATGACCTATTCTTTTCCACTATAGCTTGACCAGTGGGATTATAAGAAATACCTGTAATATGTGTTATATTGTAATATAGACAGAATTGTTTGAAGACCATAGAAGTATATACAGGGGTTACCTATTCTTATGAATTTTGGTATCCCTGCAAAACAATGTAATAAATGATCAATCACATCTTAAGTAACCTCTGAACTTTCTGTTGTTGCCATTGTATGTGAACTAAATATATCTATTGGAACATGAATAAATTTCATTTTTCCAAAGGTGAACAATGAGTCATTTCCATCTGCCAAAACTCATTAGGAGCCTGGCCTCTGAAATTCTTAGAATAATTTGGAGGGGTAGGTAAATATGGAATGCATTGTAGACAGGATTTGACTATATTCCTGGCTTTCCTCTCTTGGTGATTTTAAATTCTTTCCTTAGTAAGGAGGCATTACAATGAATTTTTTTTTTTGTGAGACAGTTTAGCTTGCTTTTCTACAAAGTTTATAAGGAATGGAAGGGTTAGTTGATCAGTTCTATGATTACATTCATATATAGGCCCAGGCAATCCAGGGTGGGAATTTATATGTTCAATAAAAAAGGGATTATATCTATTCCTTATAACTTCTAGTAATTCTTTTTGTTTGTTTGTTTGTTTTGTTTTATTTCTTTTAGGTTTTTGCAAGGAAAATGGGGTTAAGTGTCTTGCCCAAGGCCACGCAGCTATGTAATTATTAAGTGTCTGAGTCTAGATTTGAACCTAGGTACTCCTGACTCCAAGGCTGGTGCTTTATCCACTATGCCACCTAGCCGGCCCTACTTCTAATAATTCTTTAAAGAGTTGATAAATATCTACATCAGTGCTATGATTAATAAAGGCTATTTCTATGTGTCTGACCACATGATAATTATACTTACTATCTGTAAAAATGTTAAAGGACTGAGGCTGTTCTTTTAATACCATTAATGTAGCATATAATTCATTCTTTTGTATTGATGTAAAAGGAGTATATATACTTTCTTTTCTATTATTGTGGATATGCTTGGACCTACAGGTTCAGAATAAGGTCCATCACACTGTTTAAAATTTTCAGGGAACCCAGAGGATCATAACTTCTGATATTTTCCCTCATTACCTCCACAAAGCAACAGATCATTAATTCCAGGCTTTGACATCATTACAGTAAAATAGCTTATATAGACAAAACTAGATCATATAACTTTTCAATATCTTGCTCATCAGTAAATTATCTAAACATGGGTTACATAATTTTCATTATCCCAATGATTTTTCAGAGACCCTCACATATACTCAATATTATTAGAAATAATTGCAATTAAAATATACCTCTTACATACTCTTCTTCTGAGTTTACCATTTTATTTCTTTAAAATTAAACATTTAACTCTTAGCCAATTTTAAACGTAAGATGTCTAGGCTGACATTTCATTCCCTTAAAGCAAAAATAAGTTCTGTTAAAGTTAACCTTAAAACCGAATATCTTTCCCAGAAAAATTTCTATCATATCTTGTTTCATAAGCTTATTTTCCTTTTATTCTAAATACTCTATTTTCCTTTTCTTTAGATTACTTTTTTCAAGGCAAATAGGGTAAGTGGCTTGGCCAAGGCCACATAACTAGGTAATTATTAAGTGTCTGAGGCCAGATTTGAACTCTGGTACTCCTAAGCTCTATCCACTGCACCACCTAGCCTCCCCTAAGAACACTCTTTTCAAAAAGAAAATAAGATTCACCATGAACTTATATGTATATAAACCCAATGTAAATCTGTTACCAAAGTCAGTGTTTCAAGATACAGCTATTACTTGAGCTTCTATGACCTCATATATAAATATTCCCTTTCATAAACATGAGGTGAAAAAACCCAAGCTTTTTGCAAACTCTCTGGCCCAAAAAGACTTGAGACATATAACCTGTTGACAAGGTATTCTCTAATTTTCTTATAACAAATATTTACAAATGTGATGGATGACACTTCAATTCCTTCATTTTTTGTGATTGCAACAATTTTAAATTTTCAAAAAATTGTTTGAATCTGTTCTTATATAAGGTTTACTCATTATACATAACTCATTTCAATTTAAATTATATTTCCTTTACTCCCTAAAACCTTGCAATAAAAAATTCTTAAGACCACATGTTTCTAAAAAAAGTTTGATGATTACAAGATTTTCTTTACAGTTCTCTTAATAATCTTATAAATTCCAAAACTCATATTCAAAATTACCTTAAATTATTTTCCTTTTCAAAGTATAAAAGTTTGCAAATTCTTCTCATCTATATCAGTGTTATTCTAACTTCTCAATGCTCTAACTTACAGGAGCTTTCTATCCTCACTGACAAAATGATGTTCTGGGAATTTGAGATACTCCACATTTTGAGATATCTAGATAGTGTGTACTAATACTTTACCTATACTGTTTATCATTCCTCTGTCACCCCAAAGTTTTTAAATCCATGAACTTTACCCCACCTTTTTAGCAATTTTAAAACCTGATGAAGAGCTTATAACTCAGAAGTCAGTGGTAACAAAGGTTTTGGCAGATTCCCAGCCTATAACAAGGCCATTCTGACCCTATCTATTTTAGCATTCCCATTAGTTCTTTTTCCTCCTTTGATTCTGAAGGAACCACAAAACATTATAACCAAAAATATCAATATTATTTTTTACAAACCCCTTAATTTGGTTACCTGTATTTTCAGACATCTTATTACAATTTATAGAATTACCGAATTTGAAGAAAGAGTTAACATTTTCCTAACAATTACTTTTATAACAAACTTTTCAATTTATGGGATATATTACTTTTCCAATCAATTAACTGTCAGATACTGCCCAAGTGGCAGTTTAATGCAGTTTTCAAATCACCCCAAAATACATATCTCTATATAGACTTATAGCTGCTTATATTTTCTTCTCTTCTTACATTGATTTGTAAATCACTTTTCAAAGTTCCAAAATTCCATCATATATTTATAAAAAGCTGCTCATACTTACTTTTTATAGGCTTAAACCAACATCAATAGTTCACAAATGGTTCAAAAAACCCCCAATTCTTACAAAACCCATTACTCAGACTGAACTACTCACATTATTCCTTAATATGCTGTTCTTTTATTCTTTTCCATAAATTCTTTTATTAAGAACAGTCAAGAAAAAATAATTTTAGGGACAATATCAATTATTACTAGGTCTTTTACAAGTATGATTTGCCAAATCAGTAAGTAAAACAAATGTTAAACAAAAAAAAGAAACAATAAGAGAAAATAACAGAATCCTCCCCTCTCCCAAAAACAACATGATTTTCAGGAAAATATGTCTCATGGCATCAAAATCATGAGTTTTTGAAAAAGATCTAATTTTGAAAAGAAAGAAAGGAAAGAGGATTGGTCAATTAGAACACAAAGACATGACAGCAGGCTTGACCATGCAGAGACAGCTAAGAGCTTCCCTTTGTCTCTGTTTTAAAATAAACACAAATAAAATGCATAAACAGTCAGAGAACTTCAAACAACAGAGGCCTCCAAATTCTGGGGAAAATCCCACTGCTGCTCTTACACTAGAGAAAATGCAAAAAAACATTCCATTTATCACAATACATTTTTCCATACAAAGGTATTACTATCTAACACTTCTAGATTTTAACTGGTATAACTTTTGAGAAAGCAAACAGTCATTCAAATATCCTTCAGTCTCGCAGCTATGTGACACAGTCACCCGGCCCTGGAGTCAGGGGTACTTGAGTTCAAATCTGACCTCAGACACTTAATAATTGCCTAGCTATGTGACCTTGGGCAAGTCACTTAACACCATTGCCTTGCAAAAAAAAAATCTCAGCCCATTGGAATATTCCCTGTCCCCTACTTCAGCTATAGTAAACCAAATAACATCTTTGTGAGGAGACAGTACTAAGATTTTTCTGGGGGTGTGGAATCTTCTGTTCTTAATTCCTCACTTGACCCATAATTTTCCATAATAACTATCATTATCAGAAGCTATATTGATAAACTCCTGAAGCCATAATGTTGCCATATCATTCTGGTAAAAGATTAATTATTTAGTTTCCCCTTATATTTTTATTTATTTATTTTTGGTATTACTTGGAACCCAAATTTTATATTTTAGATTTAACCTGACTTTCCTGTCTTTCTGGAATTTACTTCCCCCATAAGTTCTCAAATTAAAAATAGCATTTCTTTTTATGATTTCTTTATTTAACATATTTGGAAATATACACTGTCACTTTCCTGATTCCTTTAACCCCGAATAAATTTCTTTTTTAACACTTGTTTATCCAAGACTTCATGAAATAATTCTCTCTAGCTAGTCCAAAACTTCAAGGTTGAGAGATAAGGACCAGAACTGCAAGAGGACAAGCTGCAGAGAGGGAGAAGGGGCAGGGGACATTCTTGTAGAATCATAGTGAAGAAGCAGGAAAGAGAAAACGTCTACAGCATTTTATCATACTAATGTTTATTTATCTGTTCACACACTGTTCCCTGATCATTTAGATTCAAAGTACATTCTAAACTCAATTATCTTTTCCTTGGGAACCATAGAGAACCTCCATAAATGGTCTATTAAAAACATCTATTTTTTAAAAAAATTTCTAAGCCCTTCTCTTTAGCCAGTTTATTTAAAATATTTATGTCATACCCTCGCTTCTTTATTTCTTTAGATAGTTCCTTCCCTATTACACCCACAGTACTAGCTTGGAAAAAATGAAACTGAAAGCATCCCCCTTACCCTTAATTCATCCCAGGACTTTTGATGGCTCTACAAGGAGTGTCTTCTCCTGAAAGTCTCTCTCAGCCTCCAAACTGGCTTCAAGTCTCTGGCTTCTGCCAAATAATAGCCCCACCCACCCACCCTCACCACAAACCTGTAGGAAGATTAGTTTGACTCAAGAGAGAAATGAAATGCATATGCACAGGTGGGGCTGCTAGGAGAACTAGCAATGTCATTTATTCACAGTATCAGACAATTCTTTATAGCAGAAAACCACAAAATTAGAATACAAGATAAAATAATGATGTTTCTCAAACTTTTGCAGGATGTAACCTAGGTCAAGAAGTTCGGTTACAGGGCTGTCATACAAGTGAGGTCATGGATGATGTAGTTGTGTTATCACAGCTGAGGTCCATGGAGAACGTTTGACTTGAGGCTCACCTAACCCTGGGTTTTTAGTCATATAAACGTATCTTTCACCCAGACTCACCAGAGCAGCTCTGCAACAATAGATGCCAATGTTTGCTGTGAGATTGCATCCAGGAGGCAAATAGATGGAATTTTTTTTTTTTGAGAATGTCATGAGATGTGCAAATTTTCTGAAGTAATTGACCACTGCTGTTGATCTTTCCAGTTCCATTCCTACCAAAGTTTCCTTGCCATGTCCGGTATCTGAAACTAAATAGCATTAAAAGGCACAATAAGTTTGTCCTCTTTTGGTATATTGATGATGAGGGTCTCCAGGTGTGCATAATGTTTTCCTTTTCAGGGCTCGTCATGGTGGCATCATAGGCAATTATGATTGTGGTATGGTATTTTCTTGAAAATGAAAATTATATTGCTAATTCACTCCATTTTGTTAGGCACTCAAAGATTGTTGACTAGAGAAGTTTTGATTTCAAAACTTCTCTCAGATTCATGTTATTCCCCTTGAATGCAGGCAATCCAGAAAAAAATCTATCTAGCAACAATTCAGTAAGCTAGTCTTCATTTGTCAGTCTTCTTTCACTCAGGGCTGCTATTTAGATATATGATGTCTACTAAGCTCTCTTGCAGCAAGGGTTGTTTCATCTTTTAGGTCTATTGGATATTGTGTTGTTTATGAGTTAGCACACATTCCATACAACAATAGTGAGTGGAATTTTCCTTGAAGGATTGTTTGTTCATTAGCTTACCACTCAGGAGATGAAAAGTGTAATTCTTAAAAGTCTTCTCAGACACCCAGGTGACTTCTAGTGAGGAGATAACCCTGTGATCTGGGTCACCTCCTGCAGAGTTGTGACTACAGTTCCCTGTATATATTAACCTGCTGTTTTGTCCCTTGTCTGTCATCACTAGACTTTGAGATAGGAATGAAAAATGGTGCTGGGGATGGATGTCTTTTGATTTATGTGTAAATTGGATTTAAATGAGGCAGAGCTGCACAAAGTCATCAGTCTCACCGCTCTCTCTTCCAAAGACACCACAGTCCAGTGACAATACAAAATCAAGACACCTGGTGATGACTATTTGCAGTTGGCAGAATAAGATATCAGACACTGAAGTCCTTTCATGAGCCAAAGTGCCAAGTATTCAAACATTGCTGCAGAAAGTGTGACTCCAATGGACTGGTTATATTGTTCAAATACCAAATGTATGTTTGCCAAAAAGACTATTTTGTGGAGTATTAAATAGGCCAAATGCTTACAGGAAAGCCAGAGAAAGTGACATAGGGACAACTTGAATGTCTCCTTTATAAACTTTGAAATTGATTGTGCAGCATGGGAGACAATGCACAGAAATGTCCAGCATGGCATACTCTCATCAAAGAGGGTTCTGTGTTCTCTGAACAAGGGAGAATGGAAAGTAGCTTAAAATAAAAAAAAATGAAATGCATAAGTTTAGAGTTACAACCACAGATGTTAACACAGACTAATTGTGACTGATCTGTAGTAAAGCATTCTGAACTCATTTAGTCTTATCACCTCAGTCAGGCAAACTTTAACTTTTCTCTAATATAATTATGTCATTTTTTTCTTCAATAATTAAGGACAAGAACCAGCCATATGTATACACATACACACACATGCAATATGCATCTCTCAATTTATATACTCATATATCTATAAACCTCTCTCTCTCTTTATATAATATATATGTGTGTGTATGTATGTATGTGTATATAAGTGTATATATGTATATATGTTATACGTGTATATATACATATATATGTATATACATATATATATAATATATATATTATATATATATATATATATATATATATATATATATATATCTTTGTATGTCTTCTGAAACTTTTCAGGTAACAAAAGCAGCAGAGGAAGTTACTACATAGGGGAATGCATATAGCATTGACTCTGGAGACAGAAGGAACTGACATCAAATCTGGTCTCAGATATTTGATAATTAATAGCCGTGTGACTCTGGGAAAATTACTTGACCACTAATGTTTCATCAAAAAGGAAAAAAAGAAAAGGAGAAGGGCAACCCAACTTTTAGATTACAACTATTTTTCTCTTTAATGTCCCATTTTCTCTATATCTCTCAAGGAGTAGCTTTTACTCTCCCCCAACTCACAACCAATCTGTTCACTGATTGCACAAGAAGCTTCCTTTCTTATCACACACGAATCCTTCTATTGCTCTTTGAGACAACTGAAATTTTGATTTCTTTGATTTAATGAAGATTCATGAGTCACAGAATCCATGGAAGATTATCAATATTAATAAAATGAGTTTTAATGCCTGTCAGCAGTTTGCAATCACTGAAAATCCTATCCAAATCCAAAATCCAATCATATTCTCTCCTCTTCCATTTCATTTCCATGCACAGTTCACTATTGATTGATTTTGGTTTTTTCAAAATATAAAAACTGGTTAACTAATTCAATTCAATTGAGTACAATTGAATTCTTCATGTGAGAAATATGATTTCTTCATCCAATTGAATTCTCCTTTATGGAGGTCTTGGCAGATTTCATTTGAGTAATCAAAAATCTTATCAAAAAGTCTCATTAGTGTTGTGGAGTTAGGAAAAATGAGCATATTGTAATAGAAAATAACACCTGGGGTTAAGATTATGACTGGAGAGAGGTCCAGCCAAGATAGTGGAGAGAAGTCAGGCATTGTTTTAAGCTTTCCTGGCTTTCCCTCATAAATGACATGAATCCTATCTCTTAACAGATTTTTTGATCCACAGAAATCACAGAAGAACAGAGGGGGAACATCTCACAATAAGGTCTGGTCTGTTATGGGGGAATATGGGTGTGCCCAGGATAGAGAGCAAAGACCTAACACAGGGGTGGAGGGATGAGGTGGGGGACAAACAGAGGTTGGCAGGAGCAGAAGACTTTGCCAAGTGTATGACAGGCAGACAGGAGAGCTCCGGTGTGAATGTTCAGCCTTCTATCTGGCCTGCTGACTTGGTCTGGGAGAAACAAGCCATGAGTCCCATTGTTTCCAGCAGAGGAGTCTTCCTGCATCCAGTTGAGTCCCCTTTAGATTCTGTGAGATGGCCTGACTTTTGCTGTCACAAATGCAGAAACAACCTCAGGTGTTCACTCCTTCAATTGCCCTATGGCCTGGGTGTGGTCAGAATATCTTCCCCAGCATTAATTACCCAGAGAGAATTTGTGACTGTTCTAGCCTTAGGTCTTAGGCCTCTAAATTATCTCAACACCAAAGACTTGCAAAATCCTCCCCGCAACACAAGACCCTGGGAAAGGACCTCAAAATGAATAAAGGTCAGCACAAAGTGGGGTCCATTGATTGTTACCTTGGAGACAGGGATACTACTTCAGAAAAGGAGAGAAGGGGTGGAGCTACAGAGGATGATATGAATTGCTATCCAGCTCAAAAAGGCTCCTTAGAAGACATCAGAAAGGAATTTAAGAATCAAATGGAAAAATTGGGAAAAGAAACACAAGGGACAACACTATGCAATAGAAAAATCAACATCTCAGAACAAGAAAACAAATGCTTTGAAAATACAATTGGAAAACTACAAAAAGAAAACAATTCTTTTACAAACACAATTGGGTAAATGGAAAAAGATAACTCCTACAAAAATAGAATTAACAAATTAAAAAAAGGAGATGTAAAATGTAAATGAAGAAAATTCTCGTAAAAATAAATTGGAGGGGTGCTAGGTGGTGCAGTGGATAAAGCATTGGCCTTGGAGTCAGGAGTACCTGGGTTCAAATTTGGTCTCAGACACTTAATAATTACCTAGCTGTGTGGCCTTGGGCAAGACACTTAACTTCATTTGCTTTCAAAAAAAAGCTAAAAAATAAATTGGAATCTGTGGAAACTAGTAACTTCATGAGATAACAAAAATTTGTTAAACAAAATGAAAAAATGAAAAAAAATAGAAGAAAAATGTAAAATACCTCCCTGGCAAAACAACTGACCTGGAAAATATATTCAGAGAGACAATTTAAGAATCATAGGACTCATTGAAAGAATATATTGATCCCCTATTGAAAGGGATCCCAAAATATTGGGAATGTTGTGGCCAAATTCCAGAATTATCAGATCAAAAAGACAACCCTGCAAGTGACTTGAAGAAAAAATTCAAATATCAAAGAACCACAGTCAGGATTACACAGGAATTGATTGCATTATCATTAAGGGATCAAAGAGCCAGGAATATGATATTCAGGAGGGCAATAAAGTTTGCAATATAACCAAGAATTCTCTATCCAAAAAAACCTAAGCCTTCACTTTTAGGAGAAAAGATGGATATTTAATGAAATAGAAGACTTTCAGTCTTTCCTGATAAAAAGACCAGAGTCAAATAGAAAATTTGAACTTCAAACAGGAGGCTCACAAGATGGATGAAAAAGTAATTAGGCAAAAAACTGTTATCCAATAAAATTAAACTGGTTACATTCCTATTTGGGAGGAAGATTTTCATAACTCTTGAGAAGGGTAACTTTATTAGAGAGAATATATTTAGACAGAAGGAATGGACATTCATAATATGCCAATGATGTTGATGGAATGATTTAAAAGAATATCTCATTAAAAGAGTGGCAGGAAAGAGATGGGAAAAGGAGGAAGATTAAATGCAGCAAATTGCAACACATGAAATCATGCAGATGATCCATTGTAATAGAGAGGAAAAAGGACTGCCTGAATCTAATTATGTGCATATTTGGCACAAAGAGTATTGATTATATACACTCGGTTGAGTTTAGAAACTAATCTTTTCTTTTAAGTACTAAAAAGGGGAAGAATGAGCAAAGGAGGAGGGCCTGGTAGGAGAAAGGCAAGAGAAAAGTGGGAAAAGGAAAGGTGTAGAAAGTTGAGGGGGTTAGGTAGAAGAAAGTAAACACTTTGAAGGAAGTGGTATTCAGAAGCAAAATGCTAGGAAGTAGGGATAAAGTGAAAAATGGGGATTATACAAGCAGAATAGCAATAGTACAGAGGGCAACAAAGAGTTAGAAATTATAACTTTGAATGAGAATGAATTCTCCCTTAAAATGGAATTGGATAGAAGAGTATATTAAAAACCAGAATCCCACAATATGCTGCTCATATGAAAGACATTTGAAGCAGAGAGATACACATAGTGTAAAAAAAAAGAATGAAGTGAAAACAAAAAAGCAATTGTAAAAAGAGATCTCATTAAATGAGAAAAGGAAGGAAATTATGTCTACCTAAAAGTTACCATAGTCAATGAAGTAATTTCAATTCCAAATTTGTATGCACCCAGTGGAAAAAGCATCCAAATTCATAGAAAAGAAGCTAAATGAGTTACAAGAAGACATAGAGAGCAGAACTCTACAGGTGGGAAACCACAACCTCCCTCTCTCAGAATCTAATCACAAAATAAAGAAGTAAATTAAAGAAGTGAATAGAATGTTAGAAAAGTTAGATATAATAGAACTCTGGAGAAAATTAAACAGGGATATAATCACAAATAACCTTTCTTGCTGTAGTGCATGAGACCTATGCAAAAATTAGTCATGTATTAGGATATGAAAGCTCCTGATCAAATACAGAAAGAAAGAAATATTGAATGCAATGTTTGGAGACTATGAGTCAATAAACATCAAATGCAATAAATGACTATGGAGATATATACCTAAAACTAATTAGATACTAAATAATCTATTTTTAAAGAATGAATGGATCAAACAACAAATCTTAGAAAGAATTAATGATTTCATGCAAGACAATGACAATAGTGAGAAAGCTTACCCAAACTAATGGAATACAGTCAAAGCAGTTATTTGGGGATATATTATAACACAATATGCTTTCATGAATAAATTGGAGAAAGATGAGATTAATGAACTGAATGTGCAATTGAAAAATTTAGAGAAAGAACAAATGAATAAATTTTCAATTACCTTGTTAGTACATGGTACCTATACCAAAAGTGACCATTTACTAGAACATAAAACCTTATAATCAAATGCAGAATGGCAGAAAAAATCAATGTTCTTTTGATGAGGCAATACATATTAAATGTAAAAAGGGGGTTACAGAAAGAGAAAACAAAACTTAATTGAAACTAAATAACTTATTTTTAAATATTGAGTGGATAAAGCAGCAAATTATAGAAATAATCAATAATTATACCCAAGAAAATGATAATAATGAGATATCATATCAAAATTTATAGGATGCAGCCAACACAGTTATGAGGGGAAACTTTTTATCACTAAAAGTTTATATGAATAAAATAGAGAAAGAGATTAATGTATTGGACATGCACTAAAAAAGCTAGAAAAAGAACAAATTAAAGATCCCAATTACATACCAAATGAGAAATCCTGAAAATCAAACAAGAAATTAATAAAGCAAAAACAAGAAAACCATTGATCTAATAAATAAATAAATAAGAATCAGTTTCATGAAGAAGAAAATAAAATAGATAAACCTTTGGTAAATTTGATTAAAAGAAAGAAGATAACCAAATTAGCAGTACCAAAAATGAAAAAGATCCACTAACCAACAATGAGGAGGAAATTAAAGAGACAATTCAGAGCCACTTTGCCAAACTGAATGAAAATAAATTGGATAACCTGAATGAATTGAATGAATATTTGCAAAAGTAGAAACTGCCTAGATTAACAGAAGAGGAAAAATATACTTAAATTACCCCATTTCAGAAAAATAAATTTAAGAATACATCAATATACTCCCTAAAAAAGTCTACAGGTCCAGATGGATTTGAAAGTGAATTCTAAAAAACACTTAAGGAGCAATTAATTGATTTTCAACATAAACTAGTTAAAAAATCAGAGAAGAAGGAGTTCTTCCATTTCTCTTTTATGACACCAACAACCAACATGGTGCCAATACCTAAACCAGGAAGAACCAAAACAAAAATAGAAAATGATAGACCAATCACCCTAATGAACATTGTTGCAAAAATCTTAAATAAAATTTTAGCAATAAGATTACATCAAGTTATTATTTAGGATAATACACCAAGATCAGGTAGGTAGGCAAGGATGGTTCAGTACTAGGAAAACACTCACCATAATTGATCATATAATAGTAAAACCAAAAGAAATCATATGATTATCTCAATAGACACTGTAAAAACCTTTGAAAAATATAGCATTCATTCCTATTAAAAACACTATAATTTTAGAAATAAATAATATTAGTTAAGAAATTAGGAGTTTTAGGGTGGCTAGGTGGCGTAGTGGATAAAGCACCAGCCTTGGAGTCAGGAGTACCTGGGTTCAAATCAGGTCTCAGACACTTAATAATTACCTAGCTGTGTGGCCTTGGGCAAGCCACTTAACCCCATTTGCCTAGCAAAAAAACCCTAAAAAAACCTAAAAAAAAACTTGATACTATCAATAACAAACTTCACAGGAATCTCAATAGATGCTGAAAAAGTTTTTATTTTGTCAAAATAGTTACCCATTTCTACTATAAATTCATATTATAAATCCTTGAGAGTGTAGGAGTAAATAGATTGTACCTTAAAATAATAAAGAGTATCTCTTTGAAACCATCAACAAGCATTATATGTAATGGGGCTAAACTAGAAGCAATACCAATAGGATCAGAGGTGAAACAAGGATGCTTGTTATCACCACTATTATTCAGTATTGCAATAGTTATATTAAATTTAAAAATAAGAGAAGAAAAAAACTAAAGGAATTATAATTGGTAATGAAGAAACAAAACTCTCATTTAGCAGATGATATAATGTAAATCCAGAAAACCCTAGAAAATCATCTAAAAGCTTCTGGAAACAATTGGAAATTCAACAAAATCGCAGGATGCAAAATTAACCCACATAAGTCCTCATCATTTCCAAACATTCCTAACAAGATCTAGCAGGAAGATATAGAAAAAAATTCCATTTAAAATACCTTCAGGCACTGGAAAATACTTGGGAGTCTTCCTGACAAGGCAGAATCAATTTTTCGAAACCAATTATAAGGGGCAGTTTGGTGGTGTAGTGGATCAGCCCTGCAAGTCAGGAGGACCTGAGTTCAAATCTGAACTCAGACACTTAATAATTACCTAGCTGTGTGACCTTGGCAAGTCACTTAACCCCATTGCCTTGCAAAAATTATATACATATATATACATATATATATATATATATACATATATATGTATATATATATATATATGAAATGTATTTCATAAAAATAAATTCAGATTTAAATAATTGTATAAATATCAATTGCTCATGGTTAGACCATGCAAGTACAATAAAAATGACAATTCTACCTAAATTAAACTATTTATAGGTGCCATACCAATCAAGTTCCCCCAAAAATTACTTTAGTGAGCAAGAAAAATATAGTAACTAAATTCATATGTGGGAAACAAAGGTCAGAAATGTCAAGGGAATAAATGAAAAAAATATTATAAAAGAAGGATGTCTAAGCTATACCAGATAAAAAATTTATATTATAAAATCTCAGTAATCAAAATTGCCTAGAATTGGCAAAGCAATAAAGTGGTGTATCAGTACAATAGAGTAGGTGCAAAAGAGATAGTAGGAAATAATTTTAGTAATCTACTGTTTGATAAATTGAAAGAGTCCAAATTCTGGGATAACAATTCATTCTTTGATAAAATCTGCTGGGAAAACTAGAAGATAGTATGGCAGAAACGAGCATAAGATCAAAATTCATACCCTATACCAAGATATAGTTAAAATGGGTGCAGTATTTAGATGCAAAAGACAATATTATAAACCAAATTAGGAGGGAAAGGTATTGTTTATATGTGAGATCTAGTAAAGTGGAGCAGTCTATGATCACAGAAGAGTCAGAACATTATAAAAAGCAGAATGGATAACTTTCATTACATAAATTAAAAAAAAAATTTCTGACACAAAACCACTGCAACCAAATTCTAAAATAATGTAGTAAATTGCAAAACAATTTTTACAACTTGTGTTTCCAACAAATGAATCATTTCTAAAATTTATTGAGAACTGAGTCAAATTTGTTATAGAAACTAATTATACTTCACTTGAGAAGTGATCAAGGTTTATGCAAAGGCAATTCTCAGATAAATAAATCAAAGTTATCTATAATCATCTGAAAAATTACTCTTAAATCATTATTGTTTAGAGAAATACAAATTAAAAGATCTATATGGTACCATCTTGGTCTCAGATTCATCAATATGACCAGAAAGAATAATGATCGGTGTTGGAGGGGATATGGGAAATCTGGGATACTAATGTATTATTAGTGGAGCTGTGAATTGATCCAGCCTTTCAGTAGTGAAATTTGGAATTATGCCCAAAAGGCAATAAAAATTTACATACCCTTTGATCCTGTCATACCACTACTGTGTCTGTATGTTGAAGAGGTCATGAAAAAGGGTAAAAATCCCACATGTACAGAAATATTTATAGCAGCTTTATTTTTTGTGGCAAAGAAGTTGAAATGTAGGGGATCCCCATCAAACGGAGAATGACTGAACATATTGTGGTGGAAATATGATGGAACACATACACACATATATTATTTTTATTGAATCATAAAAGCACCAAAGAAACCACAATCAAGACTTTTGTATAAAAGTCTGAGGCCCTCTGGAAAAGATGGCATATTTTCTTATAGTTACTTGTTCCACTGGCGACAATTACAACACAGGTGATCAGACCCCCAAGAATAATGTGTACCTTCAGTGACTAATTTTATGTTGTGCTTTGTCTTCAACTTTATTTAATTACTAGAGTAGGCCTCCAGGATTTGGAAAAATTGAAATATCAACTAGGTGAGATCAGTCTGAAAGCTTAAGGGGCAACAATAGTTTAACAGGAACCCTGTTTCCCCCCGCCACCACCACCACCAAGGAAAAAGTTCCAATCCAGATATCAATTTAACCGAATGGCAATATTTGTTTCCCACATTACCAGAAGCATAGGGGAAAGCATCACCCCCCCACTGCTATGGATGATCTCAAGACCCTGAGGGGGCTATTGTGGTTTGTTCCACATAATATGAGATCCATTCAATTTTATATCAGATATCCAAACAACATTTCATTTTTCTTCCTCACATAAGCTGTATATGTGTAAGAGATCTGTCAATTCACATTTTTTCTTGAAGGGTAATCTGTACCCTAAGATGGTCCCTAGATAGGCTCAAGAAATGAAATAAAGGGGAGAAGACAGGATTCTTTCTGTAAAGGCTTCTTTGGTTTAAATCTTAATATAAGAAAAATATGAAACAGCAGAGTATTGTATTCATACATTAAGCCCAGCAAAAGTTAACTACCCTTAGTCATAACCCAGGAGAAGACCCATGACTTTTTCCAATATAAACTAGTTGAATGGCCACACTGGAAAGACTTGCATGAATTAATTGAAACTGAATAGGGTGAGGAGAACCAGAATCAATTATACACACTAATAACAAGATGGGGTGATGATCAACCATGATGGACTTGCTCATTCCATCAGTGCAACAACCAGGGACTGTTTTAGGGGATTTGTGATGGAGAATGACATAGGTATCCAGAGATATGGAGTTTAAATGAAAACCAAAACTTATCTTCAATTTTTAAAAGTTGTCTTATGTATTGCAGAATTTTTCTATTTATTTTCCTTCTTCCTTTTGGATCTGATTCTTCACTCATAGTACACTAATTTTCAATCTATGTTCATCATGGATACAAAGGTAAAATATTTTATCAGATTGCTTTCTGTTTAGGGGAAGAGGGAAGGAATGGAGTGAGGAAGAAAAATTGTAATACTCAAAACCTTACCAAAAATAATTGGTAGACTCTACCATTGCATGTAATTGGGAAACAATAAAATATTGATATAATAAAAAAAAGAAAAGAGCACCTGAAGAGTATCTCTAGTCACAGAGAATTCAGTTTGGAATTTGTGTGGAATATTTGTGTAGGCATTGGTTAATTTCTTTTGTGAATGCATCCAACATTATTTCCCAGCTTGATGTTGCAAATTAATGTTATTTTTAAATATACAACTGTGGTTGAATTAAGCATAGAATTTTCTATCATGCTAAGATATATCTATGTCTATAAATCTATCTATATAGATATATCTATCTATAACTATCCTATCTATCTATCTATCTGTCTATCTATCTATCTATCTATCTAACTGTATATCTATCTAATATCTATCTATCTGTCTATCTATACATCATGCATGAGTGGCACTTTGAAGGATAAATGATTTAAATTTTGCACTTTCTTCTAATAACTGAAATGCTTTTGTGCAATCTACAAACAGATATAATAACATCTCTTATTGTTCCTAGGTTTTAAGTCTATATTGTTCAGTTGTTTAGGCATGTTTGACTCTGTGACCCAAACAACTTTGCCAGTGTTGTCAATGGGGTTTTCTTGGTTAAGATACTGGAAAGCTTTGCTAGTTCCCTCTCCAGTGGATTAAGGCAAACAAAAGTTAAATGACTTTCCTAGAGTCCCAGAGCTGCAAGTATCTGAGGCCAGATTTTATCTCAGGTCTTCCTGACTCCAGACATAATGTTCTATCCACTGAGTCACCTAACTATCCATTCATGTCTAAATACATAACTAAACAGAATTTACTGTCAAAGGAAATTTTATAAAAGTCTATTTTCTTTTCCCATATTTCTATCAAGATTTATTGAATATTTTATAGAAGTAAAAATTTGTCTATCATCTATCTAACTATCTATCTATCTATCTATCTATCTATCTATCTATCTATCTATCTACTTGTTTGAATCACAAAATCTCAGAATTGGAAAGCACCTCATTCCTAAACAAGAATCTTTACTATGACATGAACAATGAATAATCATCCATTCATTGCATGAAGATTTTTAGTGAAGTGCAACCCCTTATTACTTCATAAGGTATCCACTAATGGATGACTCTAATTGTCAATTATCTTTAAGTACTTTGATATTTCTGTCAACTTGTTGCTTTAAATATTCTTTTCATAATATATACCATCCAATTTTGTGCCTCTGATTTCCTATAAATTATTCAGAACGATTATATCAAAAAATCCTAGGTGCCTTCCTATACTAGTCTTAACATACATGACTACCAATGAAGCACATATTTTATCCATCTGCTCTCTAATGATATGTGACAATGTCATGCCTTTCCATTACCTTCCTGACAATTATGCATTGCTTTACAGTACATGACATGCCTTCACATACATAGAGCTCAGTAACATTTGGCACCCTGTTCCACAGCCTGCACAAGAATTTTAAGTCTTCAGAGATCATGTTATTCAAAATTGTATTGTTACATAGCATCATCAAAAGCATAATGGTAATGGGTCTTTGATTTACAAAGGAATATGGGATTATTATAATGACTACATTATTTTTCCAATTTAGGAGAGCTTAATAGTTTCCTCCTGTTTAATCCAGCATCCAATTCAATATTGATCTGCAATGACTACCCAAAGCAAAACTATGAGCTGTCTGTCCAAGATTATATCATAGTTTGGAGCACAGTCTACAACATAATGGCTATAAATATTAACCTACCTGCTGGTACTCCTCGTAAAATTCTTGTTCACTATCAATGAGTCAACATGTAAAAAAAATAATTAAATGATATAGTATTATAAAAGAATTAAATTATGTTGTATATTATGGTAAATTATAAAAGAATTAAATTATATGGTATATTATAAATGAAATAAATAGTTAAAAGGAAATTTCAACTTAGTGGAAGAATGAATAATAAATTCTCCTTAGAAAATATAAAGGAGATTAGGAGTTATTTACATTTCATTGAAAAGTAACTAGAAAAATAATTTAAGGGTGTGCTTTGGTACACTTAGTCATTTAAGGTTGTTATGCTCATGATGAGAAACTCTTTGGTTAAATAATGTCATTAAGAAGATAATATCTTAAATGTTAAAATTTGCTAGAAAACAGAAAACAGTAGAAAAATTCTAAGAAGGACTTGATATGAATTTGCAAGTAAAATCAACATATATTTTATTACTTGGGGATTTGGATTTTAAGTAAAGAAAGACAAAAAATCTGAATATTGAAAAGAAACTAGCTATAAAATATAATTTTTCAAGAACAGAAATGGGAGTATACATAAGGCAAAATGAAAGCAACACAACAAAAATAAAACAAACTGTACCTTAATAGAGAGAGGATGTTAGATTACTGATCAGGGAATTGGTGTAAATGATATAACCATGATACAAGTAAATACTAAATTGCATGAAATAGCAAGAAATTATTCACTTTCAGTGAATAACTAGTTTTAACTACTATTAATTATGAAGGGCATATGATCTCTATCCAGAGGAAAAAACTGACAAATAAAAGGAAGTATAGAAGATGCCAGGAAAGTATTTCTTTTACTAGAATAACAGCTTTTCTAAAACTTTTCTCAGTTTTTTTTGAACTCTGAGAGATTAAATAATTTCTCCAGATTCACAAAGCTAGTATATGTCAGGAAGAGAAATTTAAGATAAATATCTCTGATTCTGAAGCTTGCCCATTTTCCATTATGCTATACTGTCTCTCATTAACAAAACATCTATTCATTCATTCATTCATTCATTTATTTATTTATTTATCTATTTATTTATTTATTTTAGAAATATTTTATTTATTTTTAATTTTACAATTTTCCCCCCAATCTTGCTTCCCTCACCCCACCTCCCACAGAAGGCAGTCTGTTAGTGCATTTTTAAGCTTTTTTTTCTGCAAGGCAAAAGGGGTTAAATGACTTGCCTAAGGCCACACAACTAGGTAATAATTAAGTGTCTGAGGTCAGATTTGAACCCAGATACTGCTGACTCCAGAACCAGTGCTCTATCCACTGAGCCACCTAGCTGACCCTGAATCTGTTGATATTTTCATTGTTTACATGGTATACATTGATCTAAATTGAATGTGATGAGAGTGAAATTATATCCTTAAGGACAAAAAATAAAGTACAACAAATAGCAAAATTATATCATAATATAATGCTTTTGTTTTTCTAAATTAAAGCTAATAGTCTTTGGTCTTTGTTAAAACTCCACAATTCTTTCTCTGGATACAGATGGCATTCGCCATCGCAGATAACCCAAAATTGTTCTTGCCTGTTGCACTGATGGAATGAGCAAGTGCATCAAGCTTGATCATCACCCCTATGTTGCTGTTAGGATGTAAAATATTCTTCTTTCCAGGCTACCCTGAATTCCCATGCCTCCTGGTATCTAATAGAACAATAGTGTTCCATGTTATGTATGTATGTATATATATATATATATATATATATATATATATATATATATATATATATATATATACTACACTGTGTTAAGCCATTCCCCAATTGAAGGACGGTTACTTAATTTCCAATTCTTTGCTACCACAAATAGGGTTGCTATGAATATTTTTGTACAAGTGATATTTTTACTCTTTTTCTTAATCTCTTCAGGTATAGACACAGTAGTGGTATTGCTGGATCAAAGGGTATGGACATTTTTGTTGCCCTTTGTGCATCATCCCAAATTGCTCACCAGAAAGTTTGGATGAGTTCACTTCTCCACCAACAATGTATTAGTGTACCAGATTTCCCACATCCCTTCCTTCCAGCATTGACCATTGTCAATTCTGGTCAAATTGGCGAGTCGGAGAGGTATGAGGTGGTACCGCAGAGATGCTTTAATTTGCATTTCTCTAATAAGTAATCATTTAGAGCAGTTTTTGATATGACTATGGATAGCTTTGACTTCCACATCTTTAAATTGCCATTGCACAACCTTTGACTCTTTGTCAATTGGGGAGTGGCTTGGTTTTTGTATATTTTAGAAATGGGTCTTTTGTCAGAAATACTAGTTGTGGGGGAGCTAGGTGGTACAGTGGATAGAGCACCGGCCCTGTAGTCATTAGTACCTGAGTTCAAATCTGGCCTCAGACAAGTAATATTTACACAGCTGTGTGGCCTTGCACAAGTCACTTAAACCCATTGCCTAGCAAAAAATAAAAAAAAAAAAAGAAATAATAGTTGTAAAAATTGTTTCCCATTTTACTACATTTCTTTTGATCTTGGTTGTAATGTGTATTGTCTATGCAAAAGCTCTTTAGTTTAATGTAATCAAAATTATCCACTTTGTTTTTAATGACATTCTCCATCTCTTCCTTGGTTATAAACTGCTTTCCTTTTCATAGATCTATCAGATAAACTAATCACTTAACTAAGCTTCACTTTTCTCATAATATTGGGGTTTTTTGTTGTCTAAATGCTTTTAGATTTTATCTTGGTATAGTGTGTGAGGTGTTGGTCTGATCTAAGTTTATTCCATACTAAATTCCAATTTTCCCAACAATTTTACCCAAAGAGATATTTTTAACCCTATAGCTGGACTCTGGGTTTATCAAACAGGAGCTTATTATAATCATTTCCTGCTATTGCACCTAGACTATTCCACTGATCTATAATTGAATTTCTTAGCCAATATCAGACAGTATTGAGGACTGATGCTTTATAATAAGATTTTAGATCTTGTAAGGCTAAGCCGCCTTCTTTTGCACTTTTTTCATTGTATCCCTGCAAATTCTTAAAAGAGGAATTAATAAAATTGAAAGCAAGAAAACTGATAGAATTAATAAATAAAAGCAAGACCTGGTTTTATGATAAAAACAATAAAATTGATAAACCTCTGATCAATTTGAAAAAAAAAGAAGAAAACCAAATGCTCACAACTTATTTCTCCATATGAGTTTGCTTACAATTCTTTCTAACACATTAAAGAGATATTTTGGAATTTGGTAAGGTACTAAACACATAGTTTAGTTTTGGTAGAATTGTCATTTTTAGTATATTAACTTGACATATCTATTAGAAGTTGTTGTTTGCCCAGTTATTTAAATTTCGCATTATTTGTGTGAGAAGTGTTTTCAAAATATTTTTGAGTCTACTTTGGCAGATAGACTCCCAGGTATTTTACACTGTCTGAGTTTACTTTGAAAAGGATTTTGCTTTCCAGTTCTTTCTGCTGTATCTTGCTGGTCATATATAGAAATGTTGAGGATTTATTTTATATTCTGTGACATTGCTAAGTTGCTAATATTTTCTAGTCATTTTTTTAGATTTTTTGGGATTCTCTAGGTATACCATCATGTCATCTGCAAAGAGTGAGAGTTTTGTCTCTTCGTTCCCAATTCTAATTCCTTCAATGTCTTTTTCTTCTCTTATTGCTGCAGCAAACATTTCTAATATGATTTTGAATAGTACTGATAATAATGGCCTACTTTTTTCACCCCTGATCTTACTGGAAATATGTCTAGCCTATCCCCATTGCATATAGTGCTTGTTGAAGTTTTCTTTTTTTTTCTTTTTCTTTTTTTGCAAGGCAGTGGGGTTAAGTGGCTTGACCAAGGCCACACAGCTAGGTAATTATTAAGTGTCTGAGGCAGGATTTGAACTCATGTACTCCTGACTACAGGGCAGGTGCTCTATCCACTGTGCCACCTAGCCACCCCTCACTGTGCCACCTAGCCTCTCAAGTTACTACTTATTATTCTAAGGAACAATCTATTCCTACACTCTCCAGTGTTTTTGTAGGAATGGGTGCTGTATTTTGTCAAAAGGTTTTTCAACATCTATTGATATGATCATATGATATCTGATAGGTTTGTTATTTATATAATTAATTATACTAACAATTTTTGCAATATTGAACCAACCCTGTATTCTTGGGATAAATCCTACCTAATCATGATATATTATACTAGTCATAACTTGTTGTAATCATTTTGCTAAGATTTTATTTAAGAATTTTACATCTATATTCGTCTGGGTGATAGATCTCTGATTTTCTTTCTCTGTTTTAACTCTTCCTGGTTTAGGTATCATCATATTGATGCCATAGAAAGAATTAGGCAGAGTTCCATCTTCACCTATTTTTCCAAAGATTTTATATAGAATTCTATCTAATTGTTCATTAAATGTTTGATAGAATTCACTCATGAATCCATCTGACACTGGAGATTTTGTCTTAGGGAGTTCAATAATGGTTTAGAGAATTTCTTTTTCTGAGATAGGTTTATTTAGGTATTAAATTTCCACTTCATATAACCTGGGAACCATATTTTTGGAAATATTGCTCCATTTTATTTAGATAGTCAAATTTATTGGCATAGAATTGGGGAAAATAATTCCAAATTATTACTTTAATTTCCTCCTCATTGGTTGTGAGTTCACTTTTTCATTTATGACATCATGTATTTGTTTTCTTCTTTTTTAATTAAATTGATCAGAGGTTTATCAATTTTATTGTTTTTTTTTCATAAAACCATCTCTTGGTTTTATTTATTAGGTCCATACTTTCCTTGATTTTGATTTTATTAATTTCTCCTTTAATTTTTAGAATTTCTAATTTGGCATTTAATTGGTGGTTTTTAATTTGTTCTTTCTCTAGATTTTTTTAGTTGCATATTTAGTTGATTGATTTCCTGTTTCTCTAATTCATTCATGTAATGATTTAAAGACATATTATATCCCCTGAAAACCACCTTGAGTGAATCCCATAGATTTTGGAATAGTGTTTCTTTATTTTCATTATCTACAATGCAATAATTAATTCTTTCTATAATTTGTTGCTTGGTCCACTCATTTTTTAAAATGAGGTTATTTAGTTAACAATTAGTTCTGGTCTATATCTCCCCAGCCCAATATTAAATATGAATTTTTGTTGCATTATGATCTGAGAAAGATGTATTCACTAGTTCTGACTTTCTGCAGTTAATCATTAGGTTTTTATGCCCTAGTACATGGACAGTTTTTGTTTAAGTGCCATGTATTGCAGGAAAAACAAGTATATTCCTTTCTATCCCCATTCGGCTTCCTCCATAAGTCTATCATGTCTAGGTTTTCTAACAATCTTTTTACCACCTTAACTTCCTTCCTTTTTATTTTATGATTAGATTTATCTAAAACTGAGAGTGGGAGTTTGAGTCTTTCATCAATAGAGTTTTGCAGTCTATGTCTTCCTGTAGCTCTTTCAACTTCTCCTCTAAGAAGTTGGATGCTATACTATTGGGTGCATACATATTTAATACTGAAAGTACTTTATTGTCTATGGTACCTTTTAGGAGGATATAGTTTTCTTCCTTATCTCTTTTAATGCTATCTATTTTTGTAGCTGTTTTTTCTGAGATAATTTGATACCCCTGCTTTTTTTCACTTCAGCTGAAGTAAAATATATTTAATCCAACCTTTTCGCTTTTACTCTATATGTATCTCTCTGCTTCAAATGAATTTCATGTAAGAAGTATATTATAGTATTCTATTTACTTTTTTTAGGTCTTTTTTGCAAGGCAAATGGGGGAAAATGGCTTGCCCAAGGCCACAGAGCTAGGTAATTATTGAGTGTTTGAGGCCATATTTGAACCCTGGTACTCCTGACTCCAAGGTTGGTGCTCTATCCACTGCACCACCTAGACTCCCCAAATAAGTGTAATGTGAGGGTTTTTTTAGGTTTTTGCAAGGCAAATGGGGTGAAGTAGCTTGCCCAAGGCCACACAGCTAAGTAATTATTAAGTGTCTGAGACAGGATTTGAACCCAGGTGCTCCTGACTCCAGGGCCAGTGCCTTATCCACTGCACCACCTAGCCACCACTGATTCTGTTTACAATTTAACGGAGAATTCTTCCCATTCATATTCAAAGTTATAATTACTAACTCTATTGCCCTCCATGCTATATCTTCCCTCTGTTTGTGTTTTTCCCCTTTTTTTCCTCTTTATCCATATTCCCCAGTATTTTGTTTCTGAATACCTCTCCCTTCAGTGGAATTGTCCTCCTATATCAACCCCGTCCCCTTTTTTCCCCTTTCCTTTACCACTTCTTCCTTTCTTTCCTTCTGTTAGTTTCCCTTTTTCTCCACATCCCCTTTCCCCCTTTTAATACTGGAAAGTTAATATAAGTTTCTGAATTTAACTGAGTGTGTGTGTAAGCTAACTTTCCATCAAGTCTAATGACAGTAATATTCTGCTGCTTCTCACCTCCTCCTATCTTCCCCTCTATTGCAGTAAGTCTTTTGTACCTCCTAATGTATAGAGATTTAGCACATTCAATCTCCTGTATCCTTCCATCTCCTTACTGTCCCCCTTTTTAAGGAGGTATTATTTTTAAATTATTCTATCTGAGTTACAGTAAAGTCATGAATGTTCATCACTTCTTGCTAAGTATATTCTCTCTGATAGAGTTACAATTCTTAAAAGTCGTAAGAGTCTTTCTCCCAGGTGGGGATATAGCCAGTTTCAGTTTCATCTTATTGGATAGAACTCTCATGGATAAGTCATAAGATTCCATCATTTCTGACTAAGTAGATTTACAATTCTCAAGAGTTATGAGATTCAGGGGGTGGAGCCAAAATGGCAACAGGAGAGGTTTGTCTTTTAGGTGCTCTCACTCAAAACTTATAAACTACAGACTCTAACTAAATTTTCAAGAGACAGAATCCACAGAGGGATGTAGTAGGGCAGTTCTCCAAATTTTGGTAACCTGGAAAAGAGCAGAAAGGCCCAGCTTCACAGGGATGGAGGGATAGCCCATCAGAACTAAGGAATTTCAGCCTCCCCGAGGCAGCTCCAAGGTGCTGGGAATCTCGGCTAATGGCAGCGGGTGCAGTTTCCTGATCTACACCCCAGGCATCACTGGGCAAAACTTGGCAGATAATCAGGGCTTGCTACCTCTGAAAGAGTGAGCACCTGAGGCCCAGCCTTTAGGGCACACAGAGAGCAGTGTGGCCCAGGCAGCCCAGATACAGAAATCAGAAGCAGGAGCTTCTTACTGAGCCAGTAAGCAGGAGCCCCAAGGGCATGAGTGCTGAGCCTAGAAAGGGGAGTGGAGAGAGACTGATGGGGGTGTGAGACAGGCCTGACTGTGTAAAAATACTGATTTTTCTGGCTGCATTGTAGGCTCAACCAGTGCTAGCTTGGACCACCTAGGGTCCATTTTTTCCAAGTTCCATTATACCAGACAAACCCTCTCATGAAAAAAAGAGGTCTAATGTCTGTGCAAGCTGAAGGGCCGCACAGAGGGACCTGAGACAGGGTGGTGTATTTTGTATATGGTGGGGTCTATATCTCCATGGGGGTGCTCCAACCTCATCTAAGGCAGAATAGATACTGAGCCAGGAACCAATGTGGAATGCATAGGGGCCTCTGCATGGGGCCCAGGGGATCTGTGGAGACCAGGACCGAGGGAAATGTCCAACGTTAGGGAGAAGAGGGCAGGGAGGGGAGTGTGGAATTTGGGATGGTCTAGTATACAGTGTTCTAAAATCCTTGGGCCAGGACACACCAGTACCATTGTATCCCCATAGACTTCCAGCTGGGAATCTTATGTCAGAAGAGTCAAAAGCAAAAAGGTCCCCTTGAAATGAGTGGGATAGCAGGACCCAGTATGGGTGTGCAAAGGACCAATTAAATGTGAAACCAACAGAATTGGAAATGTTAAGAGTCCTGGGAAATGGTGTGGCTGCTTGTTGTTCCGGTGAGAGTGCAGGGAGACCCACAGTTCCACCACAGGCAAGGAAGAGAGATGCATCTTAACCTATGGGTAAAAGAATTGGGGGGGGGGAGGGGATAAGTGCCCATCGCGGGGGTGGCCTGTACTTTGGGGGTATTCAGCAGGAACAGCATAGTAATGAGGAGCTGGAGAAGAGACAAGTGTCCTCTGGGTTTAAAGTCCATTGCTCTTTTTTGCCAAGGTGAGGAGCTGGTGCTGGAGCACTGTGGGAGGTTGGGGAAATTTCCTCCTCCTCCTCCCTCTGCGTCTTGGGTCTCGTCTGCTGTTGTTCAGCGAAATTCTCTGCATCTCTTTGGTGAGGGCTGCGACGTAGGGTGTCATCTCGAGAGGCAGGTCAGATCAAAAGGTCAGGAATCCACAGGGGGGCAGTGCAATCTGTGGGAAAAACAAAAGTAAACCCTCTCCCTTGTGTTAGGATAGGGTCAGGTCCCCTCCATTTGTTAGAAATAGGATCCTCCCAGTGAACCATGGGCCGAGGAGTGGCCGGAAAAAGGGCCCCCCAGTGTTTAAAGGTGGGGAAAACGCTTCGGGAATCAAAAGTCAGGAAGTTCATAGTAAAGAGGGGCCTATGCAGGGCAATTTTTGGGCCATGCCAGTTGTGGGCATCACTGTCTTTTTGTTTTAGGAGAGTGTTCTTTAACGTGCCGTGAGTCCGTTCAACAATTGCCTGGCCTTGTGGGTTGTGAGGGATTCCCGTGACATGTTTAATTCTCCACGGGGAACAAAATGTGGCAAAGGGGGAAGAGGTAACGTAAGGGCCATTATCTGTTTTTATAGTGTGAGGGACTCCTAGGGTGCAGAAGGCGGCCATCAAAGCAGTGACAACTGCTCTGGAAGTTTCAGAAGTCTTGGCTTCAGCAAAAAGAAAGTGAGAAAAGTGTCAATACAAGTAAATATGAATTTGTGCCGGCCAAAAGGTGCAAAATGAGTGACATCAGCCTGCCACAAAGAGTTGGATCGGAGTCCATGAGGGTTGACTCCTGTCTTAGTGAGTGGGCCGAGGGGTAAAAAGGGTGCACACTTAGTGCATTGTAGAGAGAGGTGTTTGCATTCCTCAATGGTTAGATCTGGGTAAAAACGGTGAAGGGATTCTGGGGACAAAGGAAACCTGTGGTGGAGCTCCTTTGCCTGTTGCAGGGGGTCAGAGGGGGTAGTTAACAAGATAAGATTGTCCTCGAGACTGTTGCCTGAAGACAAGGGGCCTGGCAGCCCGGTATGTGAGCAGATGTGGGAGAGGAACCACGGTGCTGCTCTGCTGTGTAGAAGTGACCGGCAGGAATGCATCAGAGCGGAGATGAGGTTAGCCTCTTCTGGGGGCAGGGATGCAAAGGGGAGGCTAGAAAGCATCTGCACAGCATAAGCACTGTCACTGAAAATGTTGATGGGATCGGAGGGGAAGTGGGCAAGGACCAAGGCCAGTGCCTGCAGTTCTCCCCATTGCACAGACTGGGTGTGAGGGCTCTTATGAGTGAACAAAACAGATCCATTTTTTTAGATAACATAGACCAGGTGCTTTCTGTTTGCATCTGTAAAAGCTACATAAGCCTGTGGAATGGGTCTAGGGGAAGGAAATGAAAAGGGGAGTGTGCTGATGGGGAGTGCTGAAATCCCCTTGAGCAGAGGGGAGGGCAGGTAATGGTTACCAACAGACCCCGCAAAGCCCAGGAGTGCCAAGGTGAGATCAGGGAAGTCAGAAAAGCAGTGAGGGATATGGTGAAGGGTATGGAGAGGACAAGTTTGTCAGGGTCGGTTCCGAAATGAGCTTTGGCAGCCTTCCGACCCTTTAGGGTAAGATGAACCAAGGACAACATCAGTGAGGCTATACGGGGAAGAGAGCACCATGATAGGTGTACCCAAAGCAGGGGTGCACTCTGCCAGAGGAGGGCAACATGTGGAAAGACAATCAGGGAGAAGGGTTTGTGAGCGTCCCTTCGGGAGATGGTAGCTAGGCATAAAGCCGAGTTAACTTTGTTAATGGCTGCCACCACCTCTCTGGTCAGCACACGGGGGCTAGAGGGATCAGGAGAGCCTCTAAGGCAGTTGAAGAGAGGCTCCAAGTCTTTAGTGGAGACAGGCAGGGAGGGGCGAAGCCAGTGAATGTTCCCACAGATCTCCTGGAGGGAAGTAATAGTGAGGGTCTTTGGAATGGAAATGACTGGCCAGCCTAAGAGGGCCGAAGAAGAATGCACGGTAAAGCCCAGGTAGGTAAATGGGAGGTGCCTTTGAATCTTATCCGGAGCAAGTGTCTAGCATGCTTTGCAAGAAGGGGCTATTAAGGCCTTCCTCCCTGGCGACCTTCCTCATCCTTTCCAGGACCCTAGCATCTGTGGGATACCACCTTAAGGGTCTTTGTGGGGTAGGGTTAACATTAACTGGGAAAGCCTGAGTGAAAGGTTCTGGCTTGGGGGGAAATGCACCCCAGCAATAGTCTCTCATCTGGCAGACTTCCATGAAGTCATTAGTAGGTGCTGAGGGGGCAGGGGAAGCATCTTGATGTTTCAGGCCCCAGGGGTTATCATCCATGGGCTTATCAGGGATTTTACTGTGTGTCCAGGGTGGCTCTGGGGGAGAGTGTTGGGGGAGTTGGATCCAGTCTTCTCCCCGAGGCAATTCAGGGTAGAGACGAGGAGGCTTTGGGGGGGGGGGGTTGTCTGGCGGAGGATCCGGGGAGGGATTAGGAGGAGGGGAGATTTCTCATCAGTTTGAGTGCCCTCATCGCGGACCTCAGTGAAGTGGCATGGGCTCTCTGCTCTGGCCTTTTCTACCTCTAAAGCTGCCTGTTAAATATCTTGAGGCTTTTCCTCTCTCCCTGAAATGCAGGCATGCATTGTAGTGACAATAGGATAGAAGGGCAGAGGGGGAGAAAAGTCGCCACGGACCTCAGCTCTGCGGGCAAGTGTCAAAACATGCCCCCAAACATGAGGATCCAGGATGTGACCAGCTTCAATCCAGGGGGCCAAAGCCAAAACCGCCTTTAGTGTTATCTTACATTCTTTTTCAGTGCATTTCAGGCAATGGGAACTTAGGAGTTGTTTAAGAACCCGTACTTGCGTATATTGGGAAGAAGGGGGAAGATTCCCCATTAGGATAAGGGACTACAGGGGGCTCTAATAGCCGTGGGGCCGCTGGGGCGGGGGGGTTGTCGAGAGACCAGCCTGAATGGGGTACTTACCTTGACCAGCAAGGAGGAGTGTGAGTCTGAAGAGCTCTTCAGAGGGGGATCCTGGGTTTCAGCATCATTTGTTGTGGCTTAGTTCCTTGGGGCCCACAGTGGCGACCTCCCTCCAGGAGGGGAGCTGAGAATAAGGAGTCAAGCCACTACTGCCTTATGCCTCCAGCTCAATTTTATTATTGCTTAGCTATTACATATATACTGTTAGGTCTTCCAGGGTAGAACAAAGAATAATGAGGTAATGGTTAGGGGATGCAAACGGTGTGTAGGTAGAGCTTCTTGCATTACAGGGTAGGAGGGTACGTTAGGGAGGAGATGATAAGGTACAGCTGTGTCTAGTGCCCTTGGACAGTGGGGCGGAATGTCAAGCTCCCAAGGACTCTGGCTCCCAAGGACACCAGCTCACCTTATCTCTCAGGGCGGCAAGCCAGCTCCTGAGACTGTCCAGGTGGCGGTTTACTTGGAGATGATTTGTGTCATGGCTGGTAGAATAGCCTGTGTACCCACACCTATTTGATATCCAAATTTTCTATTTAGTTCTGTTGTTTTCATTAGGAAATGTTGGAAATCTCCCATTTCATTAAATGTCCATCTTTTCCCTTGGAAGTGAATGCTCAGCTCTGCTGTTGTTCCTTGCTACATTCCAAGTGCCTTTGCCCTTTGGAATATATCATTTTACTACCTTTGATCCCCTATGTTTATGCAGCCAGGTCCTGTGTAATCCTTAATGTTGCTCCTTGGTTTCTAAATTGTTTCTTTCTGGCTGCTTGCAGCATTTTCTTTTTTATCTGATAGTTCTGGAATTTGGCCACAACATTCCCGGGTGTTTTCATTTTAGCATCTTGTTGAGGAGGGCATTGATGTATTCTTTAACTAACTATTTTGCCTTTTGGTTCCATGATATTAGGGAAATTTTCAACCACCAAATCCTGTAATATCAAGTCCAGCTTTTTATTTCTCTTCAATGTTTTCAGGAAGTCCAATAATTCTCCAGTTTTCCCTTCTCAATCTATTCTCAAGGTCAGTGGTTTTATTGAAGAGATATTTTACATTTTTCTCTGTCTTTTGGTTTTGTTCAACAGACTTGTTTTCTTATGAAGTCATTAGTTTCCAACAATTCCATTCTTCTTTTAGAGAAGAATTCTCTTCACTTATCTTTTGCAACTCCTTTTCCATTTGTTCAATTCTATTTTTGAAGTTTATTTTCATTTGCCCAAGTGTAGTTTTGAGAGATTTATGTTCTTTTTGCATTTTACCAGTTGAGGATCTGAGAGAATTATTCTCATTTTTCTATCTATCCAATTGTATTTTCCAAGAATTTTTCTTGTAGCCAGGTGTTAATTTTCTCTCCCAAATTTTCCAATTGATTTTTAAACTAGTTTCTGATTTCTTCAAGGAATTATTTCTGTTCTGGATACTAGATCATATTCTCCTCAGACAGTCTAGTTCTTTCTGAGTTAGGGCCTATTCCTTCTGGGAGTTTTTCTATGGACCCTCCTTACTCCTGACCTTTCTTCATTTTCCTAAGATCTTGGGTTGGGAAGGGGCTTGTTCACAGATGTGTGGTTTTGAGATTCCCTAGAGGCTTTACTCATTGGGTTTAGTAACTCTTTATGGGTTGGTCAGTAGGGGGCACTGGTAGCATCTTCTCTAATGTTTGAGTCCTTGATTTGAGGCCCTCTCTCTTGGCTTAGAGGGGGTAGTTAAAGATGCTGAATACTTTTGTCTTTGAATAATGGTGGGCTTTGCCCTAGGGCAAGGTATTTGCTCTCCCTATTGATAGCTGAGGGAGCTCTGCTGCTCACTCCTGAGCTTGGGGCAGAGGTGGTCTTTAATTGTGTTTGTTTTGGGAACAGGCATCAGCTGAGATGAATGTATGGACTCTGAGTTCCTCTGAACCAGAGGAGCCCAGGCATCAATGTCTGCAACTCTCCCACACTGGAACTCTCCCTCCTGCCCTCCTGGGAAGCCCAGAACATCAGTACTGCTAGTTATGCCTCTGCTCCCCAGTTGGCCTCCACCCCTACAGTAGATCAGACTGTTCCCACTCTCAAGCTCTCACCATGTCCTATGCACCCAGCAGAGTCTATCCTTTGCACCCGGGCTCACCCACAGTCCTGGATGACAAACCTGAGGTAGATGCTCTTCTCCTAGCTTCTCTTTCTGGGTTTTGGTGATTGGATTTCTATTAAGGTATTTTTTTTTCATATTATATGAGGGAAAATCAGGACACTTTAGCACAGTTCCTGTCTTCTCTCCACCATCTTGGCCAGAAGTCCAACAAAACATTATTTTACTAAAAAAGCAATTTAAGAGATCTAGATGAGTCACCCCTAAAGTCAACAAAATTATGAATTCATATCAGCTGGTTTCTTGATCTCTTGAAGAAGGTATCTAACACAACTTAAAAAAGATGGGGAAGGAGAAACAGAAAGATAATTAGAGAGATTTCCTAAACTTCTATCATACTATATTTTCACTCTCAATGTTATACTAATATGTTTGCAGTAATACATAGGTACTCACTTTGAATCCTGCCTCTTCAACTTACTGCTCTGTGACCTTGACAAATCACTTCATGTCTCTCATCTTCAGATAATCTTTAAATTGAGAGGCTCTAGATGAGATGGTTTACAAGATCCCTTCCAAAACTCTCAATATGTGATTCTATCTTTTCTATGCATGAATAAGTGAAGTAGAATTAAAACAAATAAATAATGAAAAGAACTGGATTACATAGAAGAGATAATTCATGGAGGCAACATTTCTTACAAAAGAGAAAATCTTTCTTTTTTATCTTCAACATATTACCGCTGGTTCTGTTATTTCAGTTAAAGGATAAAATTTGGCTCAAGACAATATTTTTTTGAATATCTGAATTTATATGTTTTTGTTCATGCCGTTTCCAACTATTGTTTCCCCATAGAAAACATTTCTAATTCCTTTAAACCATTTTTTCTGGGGCATGATCATGAAGCCTCTCATCATCCTAATTGCTCTTTTCTAGATTCCTCTAATCTTTTCTGTATTCTTCTAATATTTTGTCTCTTAGAATTATCATGATATTATAGACCAGAAATGATTTGAGCAGAGCAAAGAGACTATATTTCTCTCTCCACTTTTTCTGATCCCAACCGAAACTCAAAGGAATTGTTTTGGTTATCATATAAAACAACCATCTAATATTAGCTTCTAATTCATTCATAATCCATATTTTGTTCAAATAATCTGCAAACTGTTCAAACTCATCTATATTTTACATGAAAATTGAGGTTGAAATTTCAAGACTTAGTCTAAAGCTTAAAATTTATCTCTATTATATTCACCTTAATAAATTCAATTTGACATTCATAGAAATACTCAGAATGTTATCCAACATAAATGCTATAACACCTATTATTGTGTCATATATAAATTCTTAGCATGTCATTGAGCATGCGAATTAAAAATGTACATAGATTCATTCACTATTTTATCTACTTGCATTGATGTTGAAATGAAATGACCATTCTTTTGATCTGATCATCCTAAAATTCTGTAATTATATTATTATCTAGCCAAATTTATGATTCTTTTTCATAATCTTGTGAAAAAGTTTCTAAAATTTTGGTTTTACTTATTATTTTCCCTTATCTATTAATTATTACTTCATAAGAAAAGAGAAAACATAAAAAATAGTTTAACAAAATATAAATAAATAAACTGGGTGAAAACATTTGTAAAATTTAGTTAATTTTGGTTCTCTAATTTGTGTTATTTAGTTTAAATTGTACAGGGAATAACAAAAAGTTTTAAAATGGAAACAACTGCTTACCTTTTATAGTAATCTATTCTACATATGCTTAGCAATATATTGGAATTATTACATTTGGAATTCAGTGAGTACCACATATAAGGTAGTAGCACTTGAAAAATAACAGAAAAAATTGAAACTGAAGAGAAACTGATGAAGAAATTCACATGAAAAGAGAAACAATTTTAAATGCATTCAGGAGTCTTTGGAAATTTCATATGTACACACAAACATATTAGGAGAAACAGAATACAGAGAAAGAGACAGAGTCAGAGACAGAGAAAGGTACAGACAGAGAGATAGAAACAGTGTGAGACAGAAACAGAAATAGAGACAGAGGAAAAAAAGACAGAGATAGGATTGCTTGAAAAAAAAATTTGAGAGGGATAACACTAGCAGCTGAGTGATGGATGAGGAAAAGTCTTTGTCAAAGTACAGTATTTGAGCTAGGTGTTGAAGGATGGCAGGAAAACAAAGAGCTGGAAGAAGTAAGGCAGAACATTGAAGACATTCAGGGAAGCCAATTCCTAAGTCATACAGATGAAAGAAGCATACAGTTGTAGGAATAGAAAGTAGTCCAGTTTCCAGTGTCAGTGAATCATCAAGTGTACATAAGATAATTTAAGATAAATGGAAAAATAAGAAGGGGTTAAGTTTTAAACATTTTCAAATTAAATTAAACAATTAAATTTAACAAAGAGGATTTTATATTTGACCCTATAAGTAATAAGGAATTGCTGGTACCCCTTCAGCATTTGTGTGACTGTTACTCTTTCTACACTTTCAGAAAACAACTTTAGTAGTTCTATGTAAAATGGATCAGAGTGAGGAAAGACTTGAGAAATAATACCACATAGGAAAATATTGTAATAATTCAAAAAGAATTAATGGTTAGTGTGATGACTCTGTAAATAAAAAAGAAGTATATATATATATATATATATATATATATATATATATATATATATATGTTTGAGGACAGAAACTACAAAACTTGACAATATAACAGAAATATGTGATCAGTGAAGGTAAGAAGTTGAAGATGACAGTAGGGTTGCATGCTAGAGTAGGTGGTGAGATGGTCCCATTGATACTGTTAACCTTAAATAATTTAAGCTAAAAATGAAATAAGAAAGTTACTTTATACATTAAATTTTGCTCTTTTTAGATATGCCTAGAAACCTATAGGTGAAAGACACCATTAAAGACGTCTATCCAGAAATTTTAATGAGAGAAGAATATTTATAGAAAAAAAGACAAAGTCATAAAAATTTGGTGGTCAATCATTCATGTTACACATTATTGTATAAAGGTATCTTTGATTATTTTTAGGATCCTCTTGATAGGGGCTACCAATTAATAAATGCTTTCCAAAATTTGCTCTCAGTGTCCTTCCTGGGCACTTACTAGAACTAGGAATTTTAGCTAAGGCTCTGCAGTCTTATGGTTATCTTTTCCCTTTTGCCTTCCAGGGAGGACTGTCTAGAGACTTAACCACTTATTATCAGCACCTGGTATCTGCCTTGATATCCAAAAGCTCTCCATAAGGAGCACATTTATAACTTAATGATAAATTTTGTCCCTTCTATCTGTCCCTTGGTGGTGCCAACTCCTGACACCAAGACCCGTTTTAAACAGAAATAATTTATCTAAGATCATTTTTCTCTCTGTTCTTCCTTGTATAAATGAGAATATGTCTTTGCTAGTGTATCTCCCAACTCTCAACCCACTGTACCATCACAGTGCCCAATAAAATGTCAGCTTGCTTTGGAGAGAGCCCAAGTCTCATGAATTCTGTCTTAAATCTCGAATACTAAATCCTAATATCCATTAGGTCTATTCTATGTTAGAAATGACAATATCCAAACAGAAACTGTGTCTCTTTCTCTGACTTGATATTTTATGTAGTCATAAATCTAAGAATTCATCTAAATCTCTTATTGAGATGACCAGAGCAGTCTCCTACCTTCTAAGGATGTTCTTCATCCAATTGTTGACACAATTGTGAAAGCCAAACTTAAAGATATAATTAATGGGGGATCAGACTGCTACACACAGTCAGAGTTAGCTTCAGATTTGTAACTGGAGAGACACAGATCGTGAGAACAGTAAAGGCTAACATTAGATATAAATCTTAATTAGGAATCAATTTTTGATTGCAAATATAAGATTTAGATACTTAATTTAGTCATTTAAAGTATTACAAAGTAGTCTTATCACCACATCCATTTCAGAGAGTAATTATACAGATGACTAACAGATTCAAACATTATGTAATTTGAGCACGTTTTCAGAGAGAATAAATAAATTGGGGAAGCCAACTAAAGTGGCACTGGAGTCAGGAGTACCTGAGTTCAAATATGCCTCAGACACATAATAATTGCCTAGCTGCATAATTTTGGGCAAGTCACTTAATCTCATTGCCTTAAATAAATTTTAAAAAAGGATAAATAAATTGAATATTAATTTGAAAACAAATCTCCTTGCTTTAGATATAAAAATCTAATCATTATTCTAAAGTTCTAAAGTTTTGGTTTCTTTAAAAATATCTAGTCAGAAGTATAATAGGGATTGCAAAGTACCAACTCATTCAACTTAAAGTATTTTGGAAGTATATGGGGCTTTATCCTATATGTAGCAAACCTTAGCTACTTCTAATAAATATATGGGTTAGATTGGTTTTTTATTGTGTTTTGAAGAATGTTTAATAGAAAAATGTCATAAAGCAGAAAAAAACACTTGAAATGGAGTTAAAATGGCAGAATTTTTTGGAAAGGAATAGATAAATTGAGTTCTTGAAATACATAATGATAGTGAGACTTGAGCCAAGTCCTGGTTCTATTATTTGTGAGCTCTATGACCTTTGAAAAAATCATTTAAATGTTTTTTTTCACTAAATTATTTCTCTGGGAAATAAGATAAATGCATTTTTAATTTCATTACAAGCTTGTTGTATGTATCCAACAATATAATATTAAAGACTCAAGTAGTCATAAATGTAAGCTCATTAACTTTGATGGAATTATTATTATTTTGAAGTACATCTTGAAATGTGATTAAATTTGATCAACACTTTTAATAGTGATCCTCTGAAAGGTACCTGATATAGAAAGCTTGTGGTTTTAATAGCTATCTTACAGACAGGCATTCTACAGATAAAAGAATTTCTAACAACCTCAAATGCTCAAGTTCTCACAATTATGATGCAACTAAAGTGGCTCATCTAGATGTGCTTAATTACCTTTAACAAGTTGTACTTGTATATCTGCTCAATTTGTTGAAAAGAAATAAAAAACAAAGAAAGAAATCTAATGAAAGAAAAATACATCTGACCACAGGAACATTATTTTTGCATTTGCCTTCTTTGCTGAACTCCTAGGTTGTGGCCCTTTCAATTTTTTTAGGATGATAATAAATGCATTATGATATGTGTATGAAAAGAACAGGGCTTTATATTTTTTTAATTTACTTCTTAGCATAGGTTATGATGAGTATGAATATAAGGCCTACTTTCTTTGTATGAACTTAGAAATATGTAGGATGCAAAGAAAATACCTCAATGGCAAAAGCATATGTGTAATCAGAAGTCATAATTAAAAGCAACAATAATGCTATTTTTTTGCTTTCCATAGAAAAGTTATGTGATTGTTTTTATAATAATTTAGAAAAAGAAATTAAAACAATTTTTGTAAAAATTCCTTATTTTACAGGATTGCTGATTTATCATTAAATTTTAGAATTTGTTTGATAACCTTGTTCCATTTTAAAGTTTTTAAATAAATGACTTGGGGGGGCGGGAAGTAAGTACAAGAAGTATATAAAACACCTATTTTTCCTACTTCATTCAGAATTACTAAGACCATAATGTATAGGAGAACAACACAAAGGAGCTCTATTGCTCAAAGAAGGCTTGCCAATTGTAAAAGTTACTTAATGTATTTTTTTAGATGCAATGAGGCCAAAGGTACAGACTACATAATGAAAACTTATGATATTTTGTTGTATTTAGATTTCACCAATATAAATGGAAAATCTACTCACTTCACCAACTGACCAAAGGAGCAACAAAGGGAGATCAGAAATCATAATGTTATGGAATGAAAAGTATCAGGCCTGAATTTCTATACATTTCTATTCAAATTCTTTGTTCTTTGAAATAGAAAGTCAAACACTTGAAACAGGAATCACATGGAAAGTGTAATATGAAAAGCCTGGAGTATCTTATTGATACTATGAAATTGAAATCATATTAAAATGAGAGGGGGGAAAAAGGGCATGTTATTTTCGGCACGTTATTGGAAAAGTTAGAAGTCTTCAGGTACCATTAATTTCATATTTTATTGCTCTAGATTTATAAAATCACTCCATAATAAATTTATTTGATGATTTTTAATGTTCATAATTTTTTTAAATTCACCAACAGAGACTATTTTGAAAATCACATGCCTTGATTCTTAGAAGACCATCTATATTTAAAATTTTAAAGCTGTGAAAAGAGAGGAAAATATAAGTAGTATAAAATTGTTAGAACTACTTTTAGCCAAGAAAGAAATTTCTTCTTAAAGTTCCTGAAAAATTCATTAGAATGTCAAAGGGCAGAGTTGCCAAAAAGAAATTGATTCTGACAGCTCAATTGAGAGAGTTCTATGCAATGTGAGCATATTCAGACAAAACATTTCATGGCAATTTTTCTTCTTTTTGCCACCTTTCCCTCACACTGCTTTGAAATACAGAACACAATTAATAATGGTGTATAATGTTCAAGGCTAGTTGCAAAGGGCACAATGACAACAAATGACTTATTCTCATTTATCTTTAGATCATACTTAGGTAGTAAAATAAACAGGACAAAATGTTAAATCCATAGTCAAGAGAGACAAGAATGAAATCATCACTGAAAGGCTTGCTTGATGGTGATGAGAGCGAAAATAGCACTTGATTTTAATTCCCTTGATTGCAATTTTAATATCCTCATTTATAAAAAGAAGAATACAATTCCTACAATGCTTACTTATGTTGGTCTATTGTGAGGACAAAATGAGAACACATGAAAGCTACATAAATGTCAAATCTTATAATTATCAGTCAGATAGGACATGTAGAGAAATGTCACTAGTTCCCTGTCTATTTATGTATCTCCTTATATTAATTTGTCATTTAAACTGTTGACTATTCAATATTTCAATAATATTTCTCAGTTTTTGTTAGTACTTACATCTATTGATTTCAGCTCATAACTTCTGCACACATGTTCACTTTTTATCATGTATATGAAGTAACAGACACAAGATTAGACAATATCTAAACCTAAGAGTAGAACAGGTGGAACCCTTAAAAAGTTTGTTACATTAGAGAAAAATTATTTGTTATATATTTATATAGAGAGAGAGATAGAAAGATATATAAGAATATGTGTATGTGTCTACATGCATATATATGTATATATATGTGTGTGTGTGTATACCATATATATGCAGTAAGATAGTAAATTATGAGTATGTGTGTATGCAGTTCCTATGTTTCCCTTTTTGAATATGAGCTGTTATATGATAGGCACTCACTTTACCTTTCCTGAAAGTACTTAACATAGTGTCTGATAATATTAAATTCTTCCAAAATGTTTATTAACTTGACTCTTTGCCTTAATCATCACCCACAAAAGGATATTTAAAATCTGCAAATTTTGAATATGTAAAGTATTTTTTTTCTTCTGCTAGGTAAGTGCTTCTTCAAACTGGCTATCTCAGGGCTAGATGAACAAGTCCAATCAGTTATTGTCCTTCCTGGAAGTTGTATTGTCAAATCAAGATTAAATTCACAGAAAAAGAGCTCAAATCGATTTATTAATGTCAAAATAGAATGTCAAAATAGCTACAAAGACTCTTGTGGTTTTCCATCCCAGTCAGAGAAAGGAGTAAAGAAGAAAAGAACACATTTAGTAAAATATTCATCATTTTCCATTCTAGATAGAATTGAGAATACCCTTTTGTTCTCTTTAGGATCCTAAATACAATTTTTATATTTTTCAATGACAAATAAAAATGTTCTGAAAGAATTAATCTGGTACTTCAAATGTTACAACTCTCTAAATTTGCCTCATCATACCAGTATTCTTTTTAAAATTTATATTTCATTTGCCAAAGTTTATATGGCTCCTCTCTATTTTCATAAGTGTTATCTACATTAATCATAAAACATTTGAATGAGGTAAGCATGCATCATGTTTGTAGCTCTAAAATCTACAACATGTTCCCACATCACTTTAGTTTCATCAAATGTACTTCTTTACATATTCTGTCCAGTTCTTAAATAAATATATACTCTTTTTCTGCCTTTTTGTAACTTCAAAATATTCTAACATGTGGGACACAGTTTTAAATCTCTCAGAAATAATAATATTTAATTTTTCTCCAATTCATTTTCAATCCAAACTATACACATTTCATCTATATTAATTCTTCATATATTAGTATTTTTAATTAAGTAAAGCTATTTTCTCATTCCTTTATAAGTATCAATATATTAACATATAATAACAGCACATTATGTCATTAGACAAACCATTTTTTATTTTTATACTGAAGCACTTCTATTCTTTTTATCATTAAACTGATCCACATGGGTCATGTTTATCTCACAGAGAATTATAAAAAATAGGGAGGAGACACTAGGTAGGAGGAAATAGTGTGTTTAGAATAGTCAGGCTATTGCAGAAATGTCCAAACTCTTCAAAGCATTTGTTTTGTTCTGTTTTGGTTTTATGGTGGGAGGAGGCAGCAAGCAGATGAACTACAATGTTATAATGGAAGAAGTTTAGTCATTCCTTTTTCTCCGTTTTTAGTATAGTTTTAGTATTAGTTTTTAAAATGTTTTATATAATTCACTTGTAAATTTATCAGAGAATTTAATAAGATAATGAGATAAAAGTAAAGACAAGGAATAAGTTTCCTATCTTGAAGTCCAAGTCCACTTTATTGTGGAGTTCAGAAAATTACACATTTTTCTGAATAAAGTCCTGAATAATTTTTTTTAGTACAAACATTTATCATTTTATTGTGGCAAAATGATATTTCCTGTTGCTTACATAAAATTATTTATTATCTGCTAAGTTGCAGGATGAGGGAAGTTAGGTGGCTAGACTACCAGACCTGGGGTGATCTTCCCAAGTTCAAATCTGGCCTCAGGTACTAACTATATGATACTGGGCAAATCATTTAAATCCGTTTGCTTCAGTTTCTTCATTGGTAAAATTGAGTAGAAGAAAAAATGGGAAATCACTCCATAGTCTGCAAAGAAAATACTAAATGTGGTGTTGAAGAAGTGTATTTGACTTAACAATAAAATATAGTTCATTTATCTCTCTCTCTCTCTCTCTCTCTCTCTCTCTCTCTCTCTCTCTCGATGCATCTTACAGAGAATTATAGAAAATAGGGTGATGAAATCAGTATAAATCCAGGTACATGTATCTTGACTTTTTTATATAATTCTGTTAAGCTCCTCAACATGTTTCTCTTCCTCTTTATTTCACCTTAGGGGGCAACTATTTGGAACTATGGGGGGGGAATGACTCTGTTGTAGCTAGGCTAGGATTTGAATCCTGATTCTAGACACTGGTTATTTTTGTAAACCTCATCAAATAATAAGGCCCACTCTTGATCCTTAGTTTCTTATCAAGAAGGTTAGGCAATATTGCCTCTGAGAAATCTTCCAGATCCAGATATATATTTGCAAAGGGAGATAAGCTTCATTGCCATTGTGAGAAGTTATTTGATCTCAATGCCAATACTACTTTTTTTGGCAAGTCTACGGGGTTAAGTGACTTGCTCAAGGTCACACACCTAGGTAATTATTATGTGTCTGAGGCCTGAAATTGAACTCAAATCCTCCTGACTCCAGGACCAGTGCTCTATCTACTGCCCCACCTAGTTGTCCACAATGTTAATTCCTTCTAAGGATATGAAGGCGGTTGTGGCTATTCCAGGAATATACTAATTCACCAGTTGTTAGAAAAAAAGAACTTAGATTTAGAAATAGAAGATATCTTCTTGATCATCTACTTCAAATCTCCTCTTATTATTGAGGAAAAAAAGCCTAAAAAGGTTAGAAGATTCATTCAAGGTCATGTTGATAGAAAGAGTAAGAGATACAACATTTAAACACTTAATTGTCTTTCCACAAGTTAACTGCATTTTCTACCTTATGAGAAGCTCAATAAACTAATATGACAGAAGTCAAAGTGATTGCATTAATCTTAAGAGTCTGGTATGATCAGATACTATGGATAGACAATGTCATTTGGAAGCTCACTTTCTCATGGGGAGATTGGCATGGCCTTGGACAGTAGACATAAATTGGTTTTGGGTACGTTTCATAGCATAATTTCTGGAATATTCTTTTCCCAAGAATTCAATTTGACCTCTGCAACAAGGGAAATATTGTGATGTGACCAAGTCTTTGTGTTTGTATACTTAATGTATGAGCACAAATTTAAATTTATAATGTGCCTGAAATTAACTCTCTGCTGCTAGGTCCATTAGAGAGAAAAGATTGACACTTATTTCACTTACATATTTTTAAAGCACTTTTTCTTTTATACTTACTTTAAGTCTCCATTGTCATTGTTGATTAAATATTTGTGGATAGATAAAATATTATGCCTTCACTTGTCTTTTTTATTTTTGCAAGGCAATGGGGTTAAGTGGCTTGCCCAAGCCCACACTGTTAGCTAATTATAAAGTGACTGAAGTCAGTTTGGAATTCAGGTACTTTTAACTCCAGAGCAGGTGCTCTATCCATTGCACAACCTAGTCAGGCTTTCACTTGTCTTTTTTAAGAAAGATTTTATTTATTTCGAGTTTTAAAATTTTTTCTCCATCTTCTTACTTCCCTTCCACCACCTCCACAGAAAGCAGACTGGTAGTCTTTACCTTGTTACCATGGTATACATTGATCTAAGTTGAATGTGATGTGAGAGAAATAATATTCTTAAGGAAGAAAAATAAAGTATAAGTGATAGCAAAATTACATAATAAGATAATGGGGTTTTTCCTAAATTGAAGGCAATAGTCTTTGGTATTTGTTCAAAATATACAATTCTTCATTTACCTTAAACAGATAATTATCCAGTTGGTCAATTCTATTTTTGAAGGAGTTTTCCATTTATCTAAGTGTAGTTTTCAGAGAATGATTTTCTTTTTGGATTTGCCCAGTTGAGGATTTGAGAGAATTATTCTCTTTTTCTATTTGTCCAATTGTATTTTCCAAGGATTTGTTTTCTTGTTGCATTGTATTCATTTTCTCTTTAGTTTCTTTTTCCAATTTTTCCAATTGATTTTAAAACTCATTCCTGATCTCTTCAAGGAAGTGTTTCTGGGCTGAGAACAAATCTGTATTCTCCTCCAAAGTGCTAGATATCTCTGGGTTAGAATCTATTTCTTCTAAGTATTTCTCCATGGGTAATGCTCTTCTCTGGCCTCTCTTCATCTTCTTATGACCTTGTGTTGGGGGGGCTGGCTCTCAGAGGTTTATTTTTGAATATCCTAAAGACATTTTTCTTACTTTAGATCCAGAGAGCTCTCCTTTATCTATTTTATTTATTTTTTATTTATTTATTCTTATTTTGTGCAAATGATGTGCTGTTTATTCATTACTAAAATTTTCTTGTTTAAGAGTAATATAATAAGCACTCCATGCCCAAAAACATAGACCCAAATGAGCAATAAAGTAAAGGAGAGAGAAAAAATTTAAATTAAAATTAAAAATAATAATAATAATGATAATAGAAGGTGCGGTCAGGTGGTGCAAGTGGATGGAGTACCAGCCCTGGAGCCAGGAGCACCTGAGCCCAAATCAAGTCCCAGACACCCAACAATCACCCGTCCATATGACCCCAAGCCACCCCAACCTCATTGCCCTGCATAAATAAAAAAATACTCAAAACAAAATAAAAGAATAATAATAATAACAGTAGGGGCAGCCAGGTGGTGGACAGAGAACTGGCCCTGGAGCCTGGATCCAAATCTGTCCTCAGACACTCAAAAATAACCCAGCTGCATGGCCCAAAGCAAGCCACCAAAGCCCCATTTGCCTGGCATCCACCTCCAAATAATAATAGTAATAATAAAAATTAATAATAATAATAATAATAATAAATGTGCTTCATTCGGTGTTCCAACACCACCAACTCTGTATCAGGTGGATCACATTCTTTATGATAAGTCCATCACAAAAATTACTTCCATATTTTTCCATCATTGCCATTGCTGATCGCAACTACCTCCATTCGTATGTCTCCACTACCATATACTATATTTACTCACTCCTTTCACATTGTCTCTGCTGTAGGGTAGCTGAATGGCACAACAGACAGATCCCCAGCCCTGGGGAAAAGAGGCCCCAAGCCCACATACCTCCCCTTAGACCCAGCATCCACCTGGCCCTATGGTTCCAGAGAGGCCATCCAATTCCAGCCCCTTGCAAGAAGTAAAAAAAGAAAATGTGTTATATCTGACCACTCTCATCCCATGATCCATCCTCTCCTCCATCACTCACATACCCCCTTCCCCCATCCCCCCTTCTCTCCTTCATAATCCAGATGTCTACATTCCATTGAATATATATATGCTGTTCCCTCTTCTAGTCACCTCTGATGAGAGGGAAGTTTCCCTCATTCTCCTTCCCCCTTCCATATCATTGCAATATCTCATTTTAACAAAAAAATCTTATTATATGAAATATCTTAGCCTATTCCACCTCTCTTTTTTTCTTTCTCCCATTACATTTTCCTTTTAGCCACTGACTCCATTTTTACACCATATTATATCTTCAAATTCATCTCTCTCCTGTGCTTCATCAATAAAAGATCCTTTTAAGTGCTTTATTATTTGAGAAGGTTCATATGAGTATTATCAGTATCATTTTTCTATGCAGGAATACATGTAGTTCATCATCATTAAGTCCCTCATAATTTCCCCTTCGCCTCCACTCTCTATGCTTCACGCAAATCCTGTATTTGAAGATCAAACCTTCTGTTCAGTTCTGGACATCCAACAGGAACATCTGAAATTCCACTGATGCATTGAAAGTCCATCTTTTTCCCTGGAAGAGGTTGTTCAGTTTTGCTGGTTTTGCTGGGTGCATTCCGAGGTTTTTTGCCTTCTGGAATATTATATTCCAAGATATATGGGCTTTTAATTTAGTTGCTGCTAAGTCCTGTGTGATCCTGACTGCAGCTCCACAATATTTGAATTGTGACCTTCTGGTTGCTTGTAGTATTTTCTCTTTCGCTTGGGAGTTCTGGAACTTGGCTATAATATCCCTGAGTTTGTTTTTCGGATCTCTTTCTCAGGGAGATCAGTGGATTCTCTCATTTTCTATTTTGCCCTCTGCGTCTAGGCTATCAGAGTAATTTTACTGTAGTAATTCTTTGAAAATGATGTCAAGGCTCTTTTTCTGATCATGACTTTCAGGTATTCCAATAATTTTTAAATTAACTTTCCTGTATCTGTTTTCCATATCAGTTGTTTTTCAATGTGATGGTTCACATTTTCTTCGACTTTTTCATTCTTTTGGTTTTGAAGTATTGTGTCCTGATTTCTTGTAAAATCAGCAACCTCCCTCAGTTCCATTCTTTGTCTGAAGGATTTGTTTTCCCTCAAAGAGATTTCTTATCTCTTTTTCCATCTGGCCAATTCTTCTTTTTAAAGCATTCTTCTCCTTAATAACTTTTAGAACTGTTTTATCCATTTGACCTATGCTGGTTTTTAACATGTTATTTTCTTCAGCATTTTTTTTGGATTTCCTTGACTAATATTCTGACATAATTTTCATGTTTTTCCTGAATCTCTCTCATTTCTTTTCCCAATTTTTCCTCTATCTTCCTCACTTGATTTTCAAATTTTTTTTTTTTGAGCTCTGTCATAGCCTGAGCCCAATTTCTGTTTTTCTTGGAGTCTTTAGATTCAGGAGTTTGTACTTCCTCCTCATCTTCAAATTGAGTGCTTTGGTCCTTCTTGGGATCATAGGCAAAGTACTTCACAATGGTGTTCCTCTTTTTTTTTCTCTGCTTACTCATTTCCCAAACCTGTGCCTGGTTTGGGGGTGCCTCCTGAGCTTTTGAGTATTATTGGGACCCCCACAGGGATCTCTGTGTGTGAGGTTCTGTCTTCCCTCCTGGTCTATGAATGGCCACAAGTGCACCCCTCTGCCATGAGGTTGAGGTGTGGGGGACTGCTGTTATATGTGGGTCATAGACTGCAATCAGGAACTGAATGTGGTCAGAGCCCCAGAGTCCTCTTCCAGGGACAGAGGACAGACCTTGGCAGTCTCTCTCCTGTCCCCTCCCTAGACTCAGCACTCACACCCTGGGGGCTCCTGCTTACTGGCTCTGCCTACTTCTGGTTCCTGGATCTGGGCTGCCATGGCCATGCTGCTTGCTGAGTGCCCTGAGGACTGGGCTTCACTACCTTGCTTTGGCAGAGGTCCCCCTGCTGATCCCCCAAGTTGTGCCTGGTGCTCCCTGAGTATATGTCAGAGAACTCTCCCTGCTGCCATGACCCATGGCTCCCAGCACCCTGGGGCTGCTTCTGGGAGGCTGAAGTTCCTTTACTCTAGCAGGCTACCCCTCCAACCCCATGGAGCAGAGCTTATCTGCTCTTTTCCAGCTTACCTTGGGTTGGGGAACTGCCTCACTGGATCCCTCTGTGGATTCTACCACTCGAAAATTTAGAGTCCTTAGTTTATAAGTTTTGAGAGAGATCACCTAAGTGATGATCCTCTGCTATCACCATCTTGACTCTGTCCTTCCTAGAGACTTTCTTCAGTTGGTTTAGTAATTCCAAGGGATGGCCAGTATTGTTCAATGTTTGCTTTCTCTGGAGTGTTTGAGGCCCTCTGAAGCAGGGTCAGAGTTGAATTTGAACAATGGGCTGGGCCCTGATGTAATGAGTCAATCTCCCTTTCAGTTGAGTGAGTTCTATTGCCCACACCTGATCCTGACGAGGTGGGGGTTGTTTGCTGTTTGTTCTGGGGAGAAGGCTCCACTGAAAGAAGGGTGCTCAGGTCCCAGCTCAGCTGGTCATTTTCCAGGTGTGCTCTGAAACTCTCTGTGTTGGAACTCACTCTCTTGTAACTCCTCTTCCCCAGCCAAAGATTCCATGGCTAAAGGTGACTCTTGTACCTTCCAAACACCAAAGCCTCTGTGGCTAACACTGGTCCTCTGTCTTCCCCCCAACTGCTCTCCCTGTGCTAGTTCTCTGGTGTCTGCTACATTTCAATCACAGTCCCACAAGATAGGCCTTGATGATAGATGTTCTCCTAGCTTCTCTTTCTGGGTTTTGTAGATTGAAATTCTGTTAAGAGGTTTCTTTCATGTTATTTTTGAGGGGAATCTGAAGCACTTAACATCTTGCCCATCTTCTCTCCACCATCTTGGCTCGAAGTACTCTTATCTTTTTAGAACATGATTGTATCATAATCCTTGAGATGGAAGGTGCTTTAGAAACAATTTCATTCAATGGCTTAATTTTAGGCATTGAGATGATAAATGCCTTGCTCAAGATGATACAGGTATCAAATATTAAAACTGGAACTTGAATAAATGTCTTTTGACTACTAAGTCTATATTGTTTCTTAGAACCATGATGCTTCACACCATAATTTGACAGACTGGATTAGAAAAAACCTCTAAGGGCCTTTATTGCTCCTTATTTTCTGATATAAGAAAGGACATTGACTTAATTCAAAGGAAATATCCCCATTATGTGCCTAGAGGATAATGTTTAGATTTTTACATAACACTCATGCCTAGAGAATGGTTTATTTTGCAGGATTATTGAATAACCTTAATATGAAACTTCTTTCAAATTTTTATATCCCTCTATAGTTAGGTGTAAATAGAATAAGTACAGAGATAAATGATATAAATTTAATAGAACTTCAGTGTGAACAAAGCTGTTGGAAATTAATGTGTGAATTGTTCAATTATTGAACAATTAACTTTTGGAATGCTTTGCATTCTACCCTGTGGGCAAAATAGACTAAAACACCTGTTAAATAGCATAAAATCTAATTTTAGCTAATGAGTATTATATCCCTAATTTTCTTGGTTCTTAGGGAATTCTGTGATCTGGAGGGAAAAAATGAATTTCTTCAAATGAATGACAAACCCATTGGTTTTTTTCAAAACCTTTCCAAAAAAAATTGTATCTCATTTCTTTTTCAAATATGAATTTTATTTAGTCTGACATATTTGCATTTCTTTCTTTCTACACAACCAGATTAAATCTTATAAGAATAAATATTTCCTTTTAAAATCAGTTGAAAAAATGATAATTAGATATGCATAACTGTGGCCTATTCATTCATTTGAAAAATAGATAGATATGAACCAGTATGACTGGAAATGCCTTGGATGTGAGGCAATCAGGTTTAAATGTCTAGTAAAATTAGTTAATAGTCTAGTGTCCCAGATTGGATTCAAACTCGCAGTCATTCTGACTCCAAGATCAGTGCTCTATTCAATGCATCACCTAGGTGTCCCTTCTCTCATTATATGTAAAAGGCAATTGAGACTTCAGGAAGCAAAATAACTTCCCCAAGGTGACCCAAGTAGTGTTAGAAGTAGCAATCTCCATTTAAAAAATGACTTCTGTATTATTTGAAATCTTTAATTTGACAGTATTCAAATTTCTAAGTACTTAAATTTACAGTTATTTTTATCTAACTATAGTGGTGATATCAACAGTGATTAAAAATTTTCCCCTTCTTAGGATTTCTCAGTTTTCCTGTTCCTTCATTTCCTAAGAATGAAATATCAATTAAAACTTAACTATGTGTTCTTTGAGTGTGGGGGTTTTGTTTCTTATGTAAAATAAAAGATAGAGTGTAGGCAATCATAAAGAAATTCTAAAACCCCTATAACACCATTACTTCAAAGTAAAATGGCATCCCTTTCTTCAATAATAGATTACAATATTTTATTTCAAAAAGCTTTTATGATATTATATTTTTCTTTTCTTTCTGAATTATCTACAGTATAGCATCAAGGGAATGAGTAAAATGGAAGAGACGAAACAGCATGGTAAGATTTCAAATGATATGTCAAGTTATTATGAACTAGCTGAAGGCTAATCCTTGCTGAGTGGATAGATTGTATAGACTTTATATCATTTAGTATAACTTCAACTTGTTATTGCTTGATGTTAATCTGGCAATATATTCTAGTTTTGTACTTTAGCTTACTTTGAATGTTAGTGGTTTATTTAACTATGGAGGGAAATAATTATAGCATAGGATTTAGAACAAGGGAGTTTAGATTCACAATTCAGGCTCTTATAGGCAACTAAACAACTAATGCACTTCCATTTTCCCTATGATAAAATGGAGAAAACTGTATCTTTCTCATTTGGTAGTAGTTTTAATAATGACTTCATTATTCTTACAATTGTCTTGAACTGAGTTTCCAGTTTGCAGGGTATGAAAAATTAGATTCAGAATGGGGGTAATGAGGAATAACAAGAAAGAAAGTCTCATATTTTTATAATGCTATAAGATTTTCAGCTTATTTTCCTCACAACAATTTTGTGATTTAGGACCTCTAAGTATTAATCCCCTTTTGTATAAAATGAAGAAATTAAGGCTCAGAGATGTTGAATGATTCCTTCAGATAGTTGAGCCCTAGGACTGAAACCAATCTTTTGTTTATGCCAAATTCAGTGCTTTTTCTACCCCAGATACTATTCCTTTCTGGTATTCCATGTAACATGTAGTCCAAAACACTAGTTGAGTGGCAGAAATGAAAAAAATAATTCATGTCTAAAGTACTGAGAGCATAAAGTTGAAATTATTCCAGAATATGTTGGAGAGCATAATGTGTCATATTATTTTTAATTATATAATGGTTATTTGATGAACTTCAGTTAATTTAAATATATGTTTTTCTCTTACATTCTATTTTGCATCAGTATTTTTATGTTTGTCATAGAGGATAGAAACTATTGCTTCTTCAAATCTGTGTCTCAATAGTATTATGCAACACTGTCAACATAATAAGCAACTAATACAAATTGAATTCCACTGAACTGATTCTGTAATATAAAAATATATTTTTTCTGTAGTTTTCATCACAGATATTTTTGAATATTTGCCATCCACCATTTTGACTCAGGACTTTGTGTATGTGTTATTATTAGATCAAAACTTCATCAACATTGTGGTTGTTGGTTGGTTGTTTTTTGTCCTTTGTTATCAAAGAAAAGCAAAAGGACATCACTATTTTTGACACAAATTGCAGTTTGTTCAAATTTTAATGATCAGAACAATACAATCTCAGAATGCTCTACCACAGGTTGAGCACAAACAGTCCATGTATATACCTGGGATATTTACTCTTACAAATTTTATATTTCCTTTGAGCTACTTTAATTCATCCTTGATAATAAAGTACAGCCCCCTCTCTGATAGGACATGCCATTTTTGGTGATCATGTGCCAGTGTCTTTCATGCTATTATAATCAATTTCAAAGTTCTTAAGGGAGATCTTCAGGGCATGCCAGTATCAGTTATTCTGGCCCTCTTGTGAGAGTTTGCATTGTGTTAGTTCTTCATAAAATAGTCTTTGTGACAAGCTTACATTTGGTATTCTAATAATGTGGTCATCTTATCTTAGCTGCACTCTCTATAGTAACATTTGAATTCTGGATAGTTTAGTTCAAGAAAGGATATCAGTGTGTGGTATCTTCTCCTGTCAGGTGATCTTCAGAATCTAACTAAGACAATTTAAATGGAAGCAATTCAGTTTACTGGCATGGTGCTGGTAGACTGTCCAGGTTTCACAAGTATATAGCAAAGAGGTCAGCACAATGGTTGTGAGGACCTTCATTCTGGTAGTCAAGCTAAATCCTCTTCATTCCCACACTTTCCTTGGAGTCTCCCAAATACTGTGCTAGCCCTGGTAATGTGTGTGTGTCAACCTCATTATCAATGTGTACCTCTTTGGAAAGGACACTGCCAAGGTAAGTGAACTTTTATCCACAGTACTCAAACTTCTCTATTTTCTGGGATCCATCATTCCACATGTGGATTGTGTGGTGCTGCTTGGTGGAGCTTCCATGTTTTCTTGATGTTAATTGTTAGACCAAAAATTAGCACAAGTAACAGAGAATCAAATCATACTTTGTTGCACTTCAACTTTGAAGGCTGCCTTGAGTGCCCAATCATATGCAAACAAAAGATGCACCAACACTCTTTCCACTCAGGTCTTGGCTTGTAAATTTATCAACTTGAAGAATTTCCCATCAGTGTGGTAGTTGACATTGATGCCATTTTCATCCTCAGGGGCAGCTTCTAATATCACACCTGAAATTATCCTGCTAAAAAGTATGGGATGCAAGTATAGAACCTTTTTTCAATCCATGGGTGACCAGTAACTATCTAGAGCATTGTCCACTATCCAGATCCTGAGCAGGCAGCCATTATGAATTTACAGTATCATAGGCCTTCACCAGATTGACAAACAAATGTGTATAGAGAACTCTATTCTGTTCCTGGCATTTTTCCTGGAGTTGTAGGGCAAAAAAGCAGCATATCAACTGTTCCTGCACCCTTTCTTGAGCTACACTGACTCTCAGGGAGGTGACAATATTCTAGGTGAAGTCAAAAGGACTCTGGCAAGAATACTGCAAACAATGACTAAAGGAGAAAGACCCCATGAATACTACAGGACATTTTATTACCTTTAACTTAATAGAGATAGACAATGGAGGCATCCTTGAATTCCTGAGAAAGCCATATAACCTAGAAAGTTTCAGTCAACTTTTGGATGATTAATGGACCCTCCCATATAGTTCTCAATTTGTACAAAATCAACACCAAGTGTGTTGCCATATGAAAGGAACCTACTGGAATTCAAAGTTTCTTCTTCAGTTGGAACTTCAGCTGGGGATTGATTGACTTCAACCAGGTATAAAATGTCCATGGCTTCTACATTGATTGATGATGATCTTTTAAGAAAACTATGATGGTTTCCAGGCCATTTCTCTAGGATCATATCCCTATATGTTAATCTATGTGGTTCGGTCAGTGCTGAGTAGTTGAGATGCATCATATGTCTTTGGCCCATAAATAGCCTTCAGGGCATCATATAATCACTTAGGATTGTTATTATTCACATAAAACTGAATTTCACCTGCTTTCTTACTAAGCAAAATGTCCTGTGTATCTCTCAGCTTCATTTGTGCTTTACTTTTTATGGACTTAAATGTTACCTCCTAAGAAAAAAATAAACCATCCTGTTGGTAAATTCTGTGGAGGTCTCATTTTTCATTTAGCAGTTTTATATTTCCCATCACTTTCAGCAAACCAGTTTTAATGTCTGTGAGTATTTTGACCCAGACGAGCAAATGCAATGCTTTTTAACAAGTTTCTGAAAACTGCCCACTCTTTTTATCCTCCTCTGCTACTGACTGTGAGTTGGTACAACTTTTCCTCCAAATTAGCCACAAACTGTTCCCACTTATATAGGGACTATAAACTTTAAACATTAATTCTTCTGGGGTAGTCATTCTACCTTGGATCCGCCATTTAGATTGAATGTGAAAATTTTACTTGGAAAGGTTGAGTCTGTGAAGATTCCAAAACCATGCCACTGCCTTTGTCAATCTCATATCCTGTCTTTCTCTTCTAGAAATCTATTATATAATGTATACAATCTCTAAGATGCCAGTGTTTGTTGCAAAGGGGCATCCAGGAAGTTTTATTTTGTTTAGATAAATGGAAGACAATGTTTGTCATGAGAAGTTTATGAAATGCACACGGTTTCTTTAGTTGGTTATCATTGTTTTTGCTTTTTTCTAATTCCATTCTTCTGTAACCTGGCCTTCATTTGCCAACCTTGTTTCATTCAGGACTGCTATTTGGATATGATGCCTGTTGAGTTCTCTTGCAACAAGAGCTGTTTATCTTGAAGGTCTACAGGATCTTGTGCTGTCTATGAGAGTGTACACATTCCATGCATCAATGGTGAATGGAATCTTTTTTTATGTTTTGTCCACAGAATAGGATCTCCCCTTGCCACAGTAATCAGATCAGGGTTGGGTAAGCAGATAATTTTTAATGATACCTTTTCTAGTCCCTTCCTCATACTATCCTTAAAAGAACTACTCAGACATCCAGGAGGCCACAAATCCCATTGCTTCTTTCAGTGAGGAAACAACCTTATGACTTGGGCTACATGTGTGCAGGATTGTGACTTTAAGTTTCAGTGTATCTGGACCTGGACCTCCAGCTTCATCTCTTGTCTGTCACCACAGTACTTGGAGATAGGAATGGTAAAATGGTATGGGTGACGTCTTTCAATTTTTGCTTAAATATATGTGAGGCAGAGTTGAACCAAGTCATGAGTTCACTCTCTCTTCCAAAGTCATCTTGGTTCAGTGGCAAAACAGAATCAAGACAACTAGTGATGACTTTAAATGCAATGGAGGACTTTGTTGTCTTTGATGTCCAACCAAGGTCTAAGGTCTCCACAGTCCTGCTTCAACTGCCTTCATGAATATTGGAACAAATTGGTCTCATTTTCCTGTTCCACCAGTGGAATATTTCACATGATTGAGGTAGTCATCCTCCCTTCCCATTCACCAATGAGTTTGACACTCCCTTGACAACTCTTAACCAGATCTAGCAGTTTGCCAAAATAATTTACCAGGATGTGGCCACAGTGCAGGCTATAACTTCTTAAGGCCACAAGTAAGTGTTATGTGGTTCATATGGACTAAAAAAGGTGGCATGAAAACACATTATTGAGACTGAGTCAATAAAGAAGAAAGATGCCAAGTTATACAGTTTGCCACAAGATTGTTTGCAAAAATGGACATATAATCTGACCTCTGCATCTTCCAAAAGGAGAAAAAGTATGAAAATCCACAAAAAAAGAAAGAAAAAACATCCTCTAGAACACAATTTGCAGCTGGAGAATATCACCATAACTTTCTTCAAAGCAAACATATTTATTTTTACTTCTTTATACATACATATTTACAAATATATTTATATAAATATATATTTGCTCTTGATTTAGATTAATAAGATTTCCATCTACCCTAAATTCATTATTTTCTGATTATTAAAAAGTATGTTGCTTCTTGCAAATGAATGTTGAATTTTGACAAAAATCTTTACTGATAAAAGCAAATTTTTTAAAAATTATTTATGACACTAATATTGTTTATTGCAATAATAATATTCCATACATTACATTAACTCTCCGTTCCTATTTCATAGGTTTCAATCTTTCTAATAGGTTTTTTCAACTTGTTAATATTTAGTTAAATTCAATGATCATTAGAGATATTGGCATGTAGCTTTCTTTCTCTGCTTTGTTTCTATGTGTCAAAGTAAAAAGAAAAAATTAAGAGGGTAACTGCTTTTATTATCATGGAATACAATTTAGGTAGCATTGGATTGATCTTTGAAATTTTGGTGGAATTCATGTGAATCCATTTGCTCTGAAGTTATTTTTCTATTGAGATTTCATACAATTTTTCACATTACTTTTGAAACTAATATTGTATAAATAAATTATTTCTTTTTTTCATAATCTGAATCCCTTGAATGTTTTATGTGTTATATATATACATATATATATATTATTTCATCTATGTAAAATGTTTTATTAACATCTGACTGGACACTCTAATTTTGAATAAATTATTTCTTTTTCAAAAACATTTTCAGTTTTTTTTATTTTTGTTATGAAAATTTGAACCTTTTTCTATTTTTAGTGAGATAATCTTTTTGTTCTTTAGTATTTTTTTTTTAAATGTAAAAATATTAAAGGGGAAATTTGGGGAGAGAATGACAATGGAGAGGTAGAGAAGGGTGATAGATGTAGATAATAAAATTGTGCATTAGGTATGCATGTATATTTAGTAATTAAATATACTTTCATTCATTGTTATTAATTTCTTTTTATAAGTTTTACAATTTCTACTTTGTTGCTTATTTGGAAAACTAAAAAGAATTTAAAAGTTAGTCTTTCTAGATTTTTTAAATATTCCTACTGAATTCATTAATTTTTAATTGTTTATATATATTTTCCTTCTATCCCTATTCAATATTGACTAGAATACTTTCATCTATCATTTTTCTATAGTTTTATTCAATTCTTTAAATTATAGCTACTACTATGGGGTATGAGGATTGCTTTGACTGTATTTCACTTGCAATCATTCTTCTAAAGCTTTCCTGGAGTAAATGGCACTCTGCAACTTTTTTTTTTCCTAGACATCCTGAAGATGATTTCTCTGGTAAAATGAGGATGGGTACAATTAAACTTGCCTCAGGCTCTGTTTCTAAGAATACTTGTCAGAACCTAAGGAAAAGCTTGTTCCCATCCTTCAAAGTTCAAAATTATTTTCATGAAAGAAGATTCTATTTAATTAGGTTTGTGCTTCCTTGTTCATGAAATATGTCATTCTATAAACATTGGTATTAGTTGCTTGGCATGCTTTTGATGATCTTCTCCAACACCTTCCTTCAAGAATTAGTTTAATCTCATTTTATGCAGAAGACTTTTCTGGTTCTCAACTAAGGATAGTGACTTCTCTATGAGATAATCTCCAATTACCCTGTGTATCTTTTTTATTCACATAGTTGTTTGTTATGTTGTCTCCCTCATTTGAGAAGAAACCCCTGAATTAGAGGAACTGATTTCCCCCTTATTTTATATGACTACTTGTTAGCAAATTTGCATTCACATAGGAATTGCTTAACAAATGATTGTTATCATGATCTGTGACATAAGTGAGGTAAACAAATTATAAAATGTAAAATTAAACCACAAAATTGTGCTAATTTTAAATATAATAGTGGTAAATATCAAGACAAGTTTTAAGATGAAATGTACTTTACAATACCAATTAAGTTATAAAATATTTGGAAAGTAAATATTTGTAATTTAGGTAGATATAAATATGATCGAGTAATGTTTCAACAATAAAATTATATTTGAAATAAAAGAACAGAAGATAATATGGGAGACAGGAAATATTCATAGAAAAATCAAATCAATGAAACAAAAAGAATTGCTTCCAAATTGCTTTGTCCTAGAACTTGATCTGAAAATCATATTTAAATATGACATATGTGAATAACAAGAAATAAACAGCAATATTTGAAAATCAGTTGATGGGTTCTAATAAAAATTAATTTGGAGAATAAGTGATTGACTAAAAAGGGTACAAAAGATGATATTTGGATTTCATTATTGTAAATTTCATGTTATGTTTGACTGATACCTGGCTAAAAATAAATTAGACCTCACTGGCTTGGTAAAAAGTATTTTGCTAAGTATTTGTTAAATTTTAAATACATACATATACCGATTATCTATGCTGTTAAAGTTCCTCCTTCTTAATTTATTCAAATAAGTGGAAGATTTACAGCATAGATAGTCATTAATGCACAAGAGACAAAAAGATAAAAGAAAAAGAAAATAAAGGAGTCATTTGTAAAATTTGTGGCCACAATGCCTAAAGTTTAGAGATTAACAAGAAGAAACTTATAGTCAATGAAAAACAGTAAATGTTTACTTGCAGGGATTACCAAGGCTTTATAGGTTCAAGTCTGTGACTATACTAAAACTCTCAATGATAATATGGTTTTTCAAAAAGAAAAGACACACATATATGCATAGTGACTGGGAGACAGTATTATATATGGATGAAATATATCTTTCTGAGGAAATGTAGCAGATAAAGGGAGAAGAAGTAAGATTGTATTTAGGCAAGAAAAATGGAAGAGATTTTATTTTTTTATCATTGCAATATCATATATGGGCATAAGACGTTCACAGTGAGAAGAAAGAGATAACATACATTTTTCAGGTTCAGAATGAATTAAAGTTGGCAGAAAAAAATTGCAATAAATAATGGATAATTTGTCTTAAGATGAAAAAAGAGAATTGAATAAAGTAAAGATTATCAAAAAGATGGAGAAAGTAAAGTTGCTTAAATTTACTTTTCACTAATTTGACTACAAAGGAAACTAAGCTTTATTCAAATATATTCCCTCATGTATCTAATGATATGTTTTTCTTAAAAGTTAAAAATACTAATACCTGTTCTTGAATGGGGCATAGAATGAAGTATTGGTTTGAATTTATGGAAAGTATATTAATAAGGATAAAATTAAAATTCTGAACTTGTGTGTGAGAGACTCAAATAATTAAAGATCAAAGTATGAATAAAAACAATTGTTATGAAAAACATGAACACATTATAAGTCAGCAATGTGATAGTCAACCCAAACTAATGTAATATTGTATTGAATTTAGAATGAAATGGTTTCTGGAAAACATTTCTGGAAATGGTACTCTCCTTTTATGATATGCAATCTCCAATTTGGGTTGAATTCTACTCACTGTGCTGAAAAAAGCCACTGAAAAATTGGAAAGTGTTTAGAGAAAGATTATTAGGATGGGGAAAAGACCTAAATTCATAATAATTGAAAAGACTTAAAAGAGCGGACATGTTTATCCAGGAAAAAAAAAAGATACTGGTGAAGAGCTAGGATTATAGTACTTGAATGGTTGCCATATAGGATTAGAAAAATAAGAGATGTTCTATTTAGTCTATTAAGACAAAACCAGAAACAATGAACTAGGTAGTCACAAAGGAAGCCATTTAGGCTTGATGTAATAAATATATTTTTCCTAATAATTAGAGATTATAGTGCTGGAGACATGGCAGATGATCTTATCTGGACATCTTCAAGGAGAAGCTAGATAATCATTTCTTGCATCAAGTACTGGAGATTCATCATTGTAAAAGATGAACTTGATGGCCACAGAGGTCCTTTTCAGATTTCAAATTCTATAATTCTGTGATCATTTACTTTCTGACATTCACATACCTCACAAACATTTTTATTAAGAAAATTAAATATGCTAGTCAATAAATTCAGATGTAGAACAATGAAAAAAGAAGAGAAATAGAATCAAAACATGCATGATAAAAATATTTGACAATACTTTATAAAATTAAAGCTGGTAATATGATTCCTTTTTTGCATAAACTTGGGAAAACTGATTACAGTGTGGAAAGAAATTAATCTGAACTTTCATCTCACACTATATGCTTCAAGGATTTTAAGCTAAATTTAAACATTTATAGAAAGATTCAAGTAATAAAATAGTATATTTCTCTTAATTGTGAAGTAGACAGAGATTATTCTATTAAACAGATCATCAGAAGAATTGGAAGAAGGGACATGTGTTGATTACATTAAAACAATGCATTGTTTACTACAAAAGCAATATAAGAGGGGGCTGCTAGGTGGTGCAGTGGATAAAGTATCGGCCCTGTAGTCAGGACAACCTGGGTTCAAATCCAGTCTCAGACATTTAATAATTACCTAGCTGTGTGGCCTTGGGCAAGCCACTTAACCCCATTTGCCTTGCAAAAACCTAAAAAGAAACAATATAAGAGATCAAGACAAATAAAATACTGGAGAAACATTTACAGCAAATATTGTATAACACTACATCTAAAATATAAAAGAACCTAAAAACTTTACAAAAAATATCTATAAAATGCAAAGGAATATTTATTGATGCTTTTTATTTTAGCAATTAAGTCCATTCTGACATTTACTTTCCCATTTCAAATTAAAATTTTAATTTATAATAGAAATTAAAAGATTAATAGAAATCAATTGGCAACAGAATCTTACTTGAATGAATATACAAGTAATTTTGTGTGGCCATTATTCATTTTTAGAAAAAAGTATCAGTTTTGTTTGCAGTAGAAAATTCTCAAATTCCCCACATTCCTTCCCATCCATTGTGAAAGTATTTTAAGTCAAATGAAATATAAAATCTTGCATGATAAAATTCTGTAGAAGCCAAAAACATATTTCAATGTATATTCCAAGTCCATGATTTCTCTATTCAGAAGCAGATAATATTTGGATAGAATTTTTCATCATGTGCCTTTTTGAATTGTATTGAGTCATTGTGTTGATTAGAATTTCAAATATTTCTCACTCTTTAACTTTACAATATTGCTATTAAGTTGCATGAATTATTTTGGTTCTGCTCATTTCACCAGGCATCAATTCATATACATTTTCACAAGTTTATCTGGAACCATTTATTTCATCAGGAAAATAGTATCACCTTTGCATACCATAATTTGTGCAGTCTTTCTCCAATTGATAAACTTCCACAATTCTCACTTATTTGTATTCCAGAAACAATAGTTATAAATGTTTTTGTACATATGGATCCTTTCCTTCTTTGATTGAGCTCTTACAGCTAGTGTTGGTATTGCTGAATAAAAGGGCACGCGCAATTACTCTTTTTTGTAGAGTTTCAAAATGTTTTCCAGAATGGTTCTACAAATAATAGTTCCAACACCAGAATATTAAAGTACCTATTGACACAATCCCTTTCTATATTTGCCATTCTGCTTTTCTGTGATCTTAACCATTCTAATATAGGTGAGGTGTGATAAGGAGCCCTGGACTAATCCTAGATTTATAACCTTAAAAGTTAATAATTCACAATAAAAAAGCAATGACCACAAAGGCAAGATGATTACCAGAAGACTTAATGTTAACAAATTAGCATAAATCTTTGAGCATGAACAGTTTGCTGATAACTTGCGGAGAAAGCTTAGCCAACAAACAAATGGCAAGAGTAAAGGAAGATTTCAAAGACTCGGTGTAAAATACCTGGTACAGAACACTGGGCCAGAAATAACAAAATTGGATTGGCAAAAATTATGGGTAAATTCAGAAGTTATAAAATGAAAAATGAGAACTCCGTAGAATTTACCAGCCTATAGTTCATTTGTCTCTAAGAAGGAAGCATTTAGGTTTATTAAAAGTAAATGGTAAAAGAAACGTTTAGAGAATTTAAGGATTCTTGATTCAGTATGAAGATTGATGAAATTTAATTTTATACTATTAGTAACTATCCAAAGCACATTTAGGATTCCAAGAAGACTATTTAAGGACAAAAGACCTAAGATGCATCTCAAAAACACAGTGGTATGATCCCAGAAAAATGGAATGACACTTCCAAAATGTTCTCAACAAACTATCAAAAATGCTAAAATCATATGACTTAAAGTTATACCTCAGGTCAAACAAAACATAATCTCCAATCCCCAATGACTCCCAGTCCCTATAGAAACAATATCACTCTGCTTCCTATATCCCATACCCTATAAATAGACTGGCTCTCCCCACCACCCTCTGCTGGAGTCTGTTCAGACCCAACCTGCTATTCTTTCCCTCAGTAAACAGCTTTGCAAACCATTTATAGTGCATTCTTACTTTTTACTAATGGTTTACTAATGGTTTACCTTTTGACTTTTCAGGTTCCATTCCATGCCTGTTTTGAATTCCATCCCTCCTTTAATTATATATATATATATATATATATATATATATATATATATATATATATATATATATATAATGGAAAGAGGGCTAAAGTTGGAATCTTATCACTTGATTGAGAGTAAAATTTATTAAATATTTTAGTCCCAAAACTTATCCAAATAAAGAAGGGAGTCTCATTTAATTTTGACTTCCTTCTCTTTAAAATAAAAAAAAAATATTTGTACTACCTCAGAAACATCAACAAAGTCCTCCATAAAATTGCAACACATAGATAAATTAAAAGACCAAGAAACATTCTATCTGTCAGATCTATGAAAAGGGGAAAAATTTATGACCAAGCAAGAAATAGAGTACATTACAAATTGCAAAATGAATGATTTTAACTATATTAAATCAAAAAGGGTTTGGCACAAATAAAATAAATGTTACCAAAATTAGAAGGAAAGCAGCAAGTTGGGAAGCAATCTTCACAACTTGTGATTCTGATAAAAGTCTTATTTCTAAAACATATGGAGAATTGGATCAAATTTATAAGATTACAAGATATTCCACAATTGCTAAATGGTCCAAGGATATGAATAGACAGCTGTCAAATGAATAAATCAAAGCTACATAAAATTATATAAAAATGTTCCAAATAATTTTTGATTAGATAAATGAAAATTAAACAATTATGAACTATCACCTCAGACCTATCAAATTGTTTAAGATGACAAAAAAGGAAAACGTTCAATATTGCAGAGGTTGTGGGAGGAATGGAACCTTAATGGATTGCTGGTGGAGTTCTTAACTGATCCAATCATTCTGGAGAGCAATATGAAACTATGTTCAAAGAACAATAAAACTGACCATACCCTTTGACCCAGCACTTCCAATACTAAGCCTATATCCAGAAGAAATCATAAAAAGTGGGGAAGTCCTACAAGTTCCAAAATATTCATAGAAGCTCTTTTTGTAGTGGCAAAGAATTGGAAATTGAGGGTTTGCCCATCAAATGGAGAATGATTAAACAAGTTATGATAAATAAATATTATGGAATCCTATTGTTCTATAAGAAACCATAAATGATCAGATTCTAGAGAAGCATGGAATGAATTACAGGATCTTATGCTGAGCAAAGAATAGAGAACATTCTACACATTAAAAACAACACAATGAGTTGATCAACATTGAGGGATGGAGCTCCTCTCAATAGTTCAGAAAGTTAGGACAACCCTTTCAGATTGGCTATGGACAATGCTATCCCCATCCAGAGGAAGAAAAACAAATCCAACAAAAATCCTTCAGAATTTGATAAACTCTTCATTAACTTTTTAAAAAAGAATTTTCTTATGTGTTTCCCTTAATCCTAATCCCTCATAATTAAAATGGCTAATATCCAAACATATTTATACAAATATCCATATAACATATTTACCTATTTGTTTGCCACTGAGGGGATGAGGGGAAATGGAATGTGGAAGTGAATTATGTAAATTAAAATATGCATATGCATTTGGTTGAATGTTGAATAGCTTTCAAACCATGTATTTGGGAAAAGGAAATATCAATTGAATTTTTTAAACAAATTAAATAAAATAAAGAAAATGAGAGTTAATTGCTACTAACAGATTTAGGGGAGAGTACTGAAATTAAAAAAAAATCTACAGTGACCTCTTGTGTAGTTATAATGAAAGAATTAAGCAAGCAAGCATAGATTAAAGAACAGCATTTTGACACCGTGAGACTGCAAAATATAGAATAAAATAATCCTCATCCTCAAGGTGTTTTCATTGAATCAGAGGACATTTGCTATATAGTTAGAAACATAGATTTAGATAGATGTGTGTATATATAAAAATAGATTCACATTTACATTAATACATATACGTACACATATATATGTATACATACATACATACATGTATATATATATGTAAATGAATAAATCAGAGAGAATAAAGAAAAGAGAATGGCAGGGAAATATTATCACTTGAGAAGATCTGGAAGACTTCAGATCCTGAGAATCCTATGCAAGCAAGTTGACATTTACTTTTAGATATTGCTCTTTACTACTACTCAGAGTAGGTAAACTCGGAGTTGAAATCCTTAACCCAGATTCAGCATTTTTGTGAGAACCATTGCTTGGTGATTTGGGATCTAAAGAACATTCATTTTTCTCCAATATTTTCTGACTCTTTGTATTACTCCTTTCCCAGGGCCTTACTTATTTCATATATTTTATTTCTCATTCATTGTATAGAGTGAAAACACAAGGTAGTTAATCCTGGCCCTTAAGGAATTAAAGATTAATTGAAAAAAACAGCATAAAAAAACAACTAGAAAGAAGTGAATATATGATACAATAGCTTTTTTTAGTAAAAAACTTAATCCCATTTGCAGATTTTTTTTCTGTAACAATGTAATTTCAGTAAAATAAATTGTTTGGTTACAGTTTCTCTTAGGCAAATCTGTCCTCTTCTAGGCTATGAAATTATGTCTGTGATACATTGATTGCTACAAATAGCTAGATTGCCCTTCTTAAAAAACACCTATCAAGAAATATTCTTTTAGGTATTTTCAAAGCAAATGGGGTTAAGTGGCTGGCCCAAGGCCACACAGCTAGCTAATTATTAAGTGTCTGAGACTGGATTTGAACCCAGGTACTCCTGACTCCAAGGCCGTTGCTTTATCCACTACTCCACCTAGCTGCACCAAGACATAATTTTTTAAAAATTCAGGAGTAACAAGACAAAAAGAAATACTCTAGCTATTGTAGTTACAGAGAGGGAGACATTTTTAACCAAATGAAATAGAGAATCTTATAAGTAGCACAATGGATAATTTTTCTATATTAACAAATGAAATAAAATCAAGCAAGATTAGAAAGAATACAGAAAATTGAGAAACATTTTTAACAGCAAATTTTTTTCTGGTAAATGACTCATTTATCAAAAATATTAAGAAATAAATCAAATTTAGAAGATTATACATCAATCCCAAAGTTTTCCAAAGAATAAATAAAAGCTGTTTATAGTCATATGAAAAATGTTCTAGATCATTATTGATTTGAGAAATGTACTCTGATGTTCTACCTCATACCCATCAGCTTGGCTAAGATGACAAAAAAAGAAAATGATTAATGTTGGAGAGAATATGTGAAAATTGTGGCTTTAATGCATTTTTGCTGGAGTTGTAAATTGATCTACCCAGTCTGGAGTATAATTTGTTAACTATTTTAAAGGGCAATTAAACTCTGCATACTGTTTCTAATAACACCAATACTAAGTCTATATCCAAAAGAAATTATAAAAAATAAAAGTCTCTTATAGCAGTTATTTTTATAGTGGCAAAGAATTGTAAATTGAGGGAATACCATCAATTGGGAAATGACTGAACAACATGTAATGAAATAATGTCGTTCTTTATGAAATCATGAGCATATATGAAGAAATAAAAAGTCGAGAATTTCCAGGGATTTAATGAAAAAAGTGCAAAAGAAGGTGACTTAGCCCTACCATATCTAAAATTATAATATAAAGCATGAGTCAAAATTGTCTGGTATTAGCTAAGAGATGGAATGGTAGATGAATGGAATAGACTAGGTGCAATAGCAGGAAATGATTATAGTAATGCACTGCTTGATAAACCAAAAGAGTCCAGCTATTGTCATAAAAACTCTCTCTTGTTAAAAACTGTTGTGAAAACTGGAAGTTAGTATGGCAGAGACTTGGATTGGACCAACATCTCACATCCTATACCAAGATAAGATCAAAATGGATACAGGATTTAGGCAAAAAACATTAATATAAGCAAATTAGCAGATCAAGGAAAAGATTACCTGTCAGATCTATTGAAATTGAAGCAGTTTATGACCAAGGAAGAGATAAGAGAACATCATTGAAAACAAGCTAAGTAATTTCAAATATATTAAATTAAAAAGCTTTTGGACAGACAAAACCACTATAACCAAGATCAAAAGAATTATAATAAATTGGTAAACAACATTTTCAACTAATATTTCTGACAAAAGACTTATTTCTAAAATATATAGAGAACTGAGTCACATTTACAAAAACCAAGCCATTCCCCAATTGACAAATGGTCAAAGGATATGCAGAGGCAATTTACAGATGAGGAAGACAAAGTGATCCATAGTCATATGAAAAATTGCTTTATGTTACTACTTATTAGAGAAATGCAAATTAAAGCATCTCTGAGGTACCATTTCATGCCTCTCAGACTGACCAATAAGACCAGAAAGGACAATGATCAAAGTTGGAAGGGATGTGGCTAATCTGAGACACTAATACATTGTTGGGGGAGCTATGAACTCATCCAACCTTTCTGGAAAACAGTTTGCCCAAAGGGTAACAAAAATGTGCATTCCCTTTGATGCAGCAATAACATTACTGGGTCTATACCCTGAAGAAATCATAAAAAAGGGTAAAAACACCACTTGTACAAAAATATTCATAGCGGCCCTGTTTGTGGTAGCAAAGAATTGGAAAATTGAGTGAATGCCTATAAATTGGGGAGTGGCTTAGTAAACTGTGGTATATGTTTGTGATGGAACTATTGTTCTATTAGAACTGTTGTTCTATTAGAAACCAGGAGGGATGGGAATTCAAGGAAGCTTGGAAAGATTTGCATGAACTGGAAATGCTGAGGGAGAGAAGCAGAACAGGAAGAACATTGTACACCCTAACAGCAACATGGGGTGATGATCAAACTTAATGAACTTGCTCTTTCCAGCAATGCAACAATCAGGCACAATTTTTGGTTGTCTTCAATGGAGAGTACCATCTGTATTCAGAGAAAGAATTGTGGAGTTTGAACAAAGACCAAAGACAATTATCTTTAATTAAAAAAAAAAACACGTTATCTTATTAAATAATTTTGTTATCTCTTTTATGTTATTTTTTTTCCTTACGGATATGATTTCTCTCTTTTCACATTCAACTTATATCAATATATATCCTGGAAACAATGTAAAGACTAACAGCCAGCCTTCTGTTGGGGCCAGGGGGAGGGAAACAACAATATGGGTAAAATAAATAACTTTTTTAAAAAATAATTTATGATCAACTGTACTTTAGAGAGCTATGCAAACACTTATATGAACTGCTTCTGATTGAAGTTAGCAGAACCAAGAAAATATTGTACACATTAACAATATAAATTGTACAGTGATCAACTATGGTGGATTCATCTCCTCTTAGATGTTCAATGATCAAGGACAATACTGAGACACCTGTTATGAAAAAATTGTCATCTGGGGCAGAGCCTAGATGGCAGTATGAAGACAGGACTTCCTGAAACTAGTTCCTCCCAAAACTCCAAAAGCAGACAAATTATGACTCTAGCAAAAATTTAGAGGGGTAGATTCCCACAGAATGACTGAGTGATACAATTTCCCAGTACAAGACAACTAAGAAGTTCCATGGGGAAAGTTCTGTTTCACTGAGACTAGGGGTTGGAAAAAGCTGCTGCGAGTGACTCAGCCCAGCACAGATGGGCTGGCTGCCTAAATCCCTGGGGGTGACTGGGTCAGTGGCAGAGGGGATAATTTCCAGACCTCCTGGCCCAAGGATTACTGGGCTAGCTTGAAGGGCTAGTGATAGAACTCTATTACACCAGAGTGCGTGGGAAGTGAGTACCCTGTGGTGAGAATCTGCAGTGGGAATCAGGGAAGCCAGCCTGCACCTCCAGAGCACAGCCCACAGATAGTAAGGGAGTCGGGGTTGACTGCAGAGATCTCCCTGCTCTCCCTGGCCCAGGACTCAGCTGTTTTCCCCACGCTCAAATCCAGGTCAGTTGCAGGTCCCATACTACCATAGCTGAGTAGGGACTCTCCTCACAGCTCCAGGACAGAGAGCAGTACCTGTGGTAATCCACATACGAAAGGACAGTCAAGAGAGCAGCCAGAGGCTCTTATAAGACCTTGGAGGGATTAAGGTCCCTGCGAATTGTCCCCAAAATCCCAAAGCCTTGGAAGAGTGGTAAATTAGTCATACATTAAGGAAATGAGCAAATAAAAGAAAAAGAAGAATGTGACCATAGAACATTATTTGGTTCCATAGAAAATTCAGAAGATGACAAAATTGAAGCTTTTGTACCCAAAACCTACAAGAGAAATAGAAAATGGTCTCAGGCTGTGGATGAGCTCAAAAAAGACCTTGAAAAGCAATTTAGAAGGTAGAGGGGAAATTGGGAGTATAAATGAGAGTGACCCAGAAAAATTTTGAAAATCAAATCAGCAGCTTGGTGAAAGAAATGCCAAAAATACAGAAGAAAATAATATGCTAAAAAACAATTTAGACTAAATTGGGGGAAAAATCACAAAAGGCAAATGAGGGGGGAAAATGCCTTAAAGAGAAGAATTGGCCAGTTAGTAAAGGAGATAAAAAAATGAAAGGGGGGGGATAGAATGCAGGGAAATACAGCTAGTAATAGCAATTGTGGGAAAAATACTGAACTTCTTTCGTGAACTTGTGATAAAGAAGGCAAGTCACCCTAGAGACAGAATCATTGGAATCTGAACACAGACTGAAGTATACTTTTTTCCTCTTACTCTTCTTGAAGTTTCTCTTCTTTTTTGGGGGGGGGGCGGGGTTTTGTGTTTACTCTCACAACAATATTATTGCAATAGTATAAAATAAATAACCAAATAAAGAGGAAAATATTCTGCTACAATAAAAAGAAAAAGAAAGAAAAAATGCCATCCATATCCAGAGAGAGAAACACTGGATTCTGAATGCAGAGCACAGCATAGTATATTCACTTTTAAATAACTTCTTTTAAATTTTTCTTTCTTTCTCATGTTTTTATCTTTGGGTCTTATTTTTCTTTCACAATATAACTAACATGAAAATATATTGAACAATACTCTGCATGCACATCTTTTACCAAATTGTTCACTATCTTGTAGAGAGGGGAAAAGAATGGTAGGTGGTAGAAAAATGTGGAACTCATAAACTTGCAAATGGATGAATGTTGTAAACTACTTTTCCATGTAATAAAAGTGAATTGTTTTTTAAATAGAATTATTTTAAAAAATCAAACTCAGTATTTTAAATCAGACTGACATTTTGCCTTGGTTTAATTTAGTCATCTGCTATACTTTTAACTATTGAGAACTATACTTCTCTTATGACAAATGGAAGAAATATATTAATAAAAGAATAGTAAAATAATAATAAAAATAATAACCAGGAGTAAGAATAATTAAAAATAGTAATAAAAGATACTCTTTTCATAGTTAAGTTGTAGGCATAAAATAATTATTTAATTGACCTTTGAGTTCTTCATTAATTTTGCTTTACATGAAATTTAGCTCATGTGAATTGTATTTCTAAAAAGGGTACTTGGAAAGAGGGTGTTTTAGAAATTAATTGTAATTGATCATGTTTATGACTCTTGAGAAGTATATTTCTAATAAAACCTTTAACTAACCATTGAATAATGGTATTCATATTGCTTCATTCTGACTACTTGCTGTATTTTCTCCTTTAACTGAGAATTCTGAAATTTGGGTATAATATTCCTTGCAAATTTCTTTCTAGGGGTGATCAATGAACTCCATCAAAGACTATACTTGGACAGAGACTGTCAGGTGTGAAGGACTATGAGATAATGTTGCTGATAAACTAATCAATCAATCAACCTTGGAGAAGTGTACTTCTATGAGGACAGATAAAAGGAATATATCTTGATAGAGGTTGTTCATACAAGAATGGTTTAAAATAATCAAGACATGAAAAGGAGGATCATACTAGGAGGAGGATAAATGGCATTAAATGAAGAGGCACAAAAGACCTATAATGTAGAGGGAAAGAAGGGAGGGCATGAGCATTGAGAAAATGTTACTCTTAATAGAATTTGACCCAAAGAGGGAGTAACATGTATTCCCTATTGGGTTTAACAATTTATACTATCCTACAGGAAATAGACATGGGAAGAGGGAGAAAAAGGGGGAAGAAGTAACTGATGAAAGGGAGTGTGAAAATAAAAGTAAAATTAAAGTAAAAAAAGAACAAGAAAAAGGAAAGGGAGCAGAAAAGACAAAAAGGCTGAAAGAAAGAAAGGCTGCTCAAGAGGCAGCAATAAGAAGCAAAACACTGGTGATAAGGAATAAGGTGAAAGGACAGAGAAAAATAGAAATGGGAGAAGATAAGATATAGTACTCACAATTGTAAATGTGACTGGTATATTTTTTTTATTTCTTTCTCATAGCTTTTTCACCTTACCTATAATTCTTTTTTTTTAAATATGACTAATATGGAAACATGAGTGCATATATACAACGTTTACAAATTGTTTGCTGCCATATAGAGGGAGTCAGAAAGGAACAGTGGTGAAAAAATGTGAAGAAACTACCATTACATGTAGTTCAAATAATAAAATTAAATTTATTAAAAATAGAAGAAATCATATGAAGCAGGACCTCAGAAAAGCCTGGAAAGACTTTCATGAACTGATGCTGAGTGAAGTGAGCAGAAGCAGAAGATCAGTGTCCATGCTGATAACAATAATCAACAATGATGGACTTACTGTCAGCACTACAATGACCAAAGATAATTCTAAAGTGCATGTGATGGAAAATATCATTCACTTCCAGAGAAATAACTATGGAGTCAGAATGCAAACGAAAGTGTACAATTTACAATTATGTCGATGTATTATTGGTTTTACCCTCTAATAGTTGTTTAATGTTTTTAATTTAATTCTTCTTTTGCAATATGGTTATTAATTAATAACAATGCATATATATAGTAATATATGTATAACCTAATTAGATTGTGATCTATCAGGGAGAGTGGGGAGGAAAGAGAGGAAGATAGAAAAAAGATGAAACTCTAAACATTACATGAAACTGATTGTTTATAATTATTTTTACATTTAGTTAGAAAAATTAAAAAATTAAAAATAATTTGGATGCTCTACCATTTTGATGCATATTTATGTTTATTATTGATTTTTCATTGTCCATAATGCCTTTTAGCAAGATGCAATTTCCTTACTTATCCCATTAAATTACACACACCCACACACACAACTACATATATAGATCTATATCTAGATCTATGTAGGTATATACATAGCTATATACACTTTTGCTTTATCTGTGATCAGGGTTGTTATTCCTGGACTTTTTTGGTTATTTTTTAATCTCAGCTGAAGCATATTGAATTCTTCTCAAACTGTTTTCTGTTACTTTCAATGTATCTATCTGCTTCAAATGTGTTTCTTGCAAAAACCATATTGAAGGAATCAGTTTTATTAATTCTTTCTGCTATCCATTTCTATGTAATGGGAGAGTTCTTTCCATTCATATTCACAATAAGTATCCATTTCTAATTATCCTACTTTTATCCCTCTTTATACTTTTCTCTCTCTTTTCACCTTAATCCTTCTCACAATGTTTTGCTTAACTATCAATTCCTTTAATTTGTCCTCCCTTTTATCAGTCACCCTCCCTTTTATTTTCCTTTCCCCTACATACTTTTACCATTCTTTTGTTTCTCCATCCTCTCAGTCCTTTTCCTTGGATCTTTTTGTTCTTGAGTCAGTTCTTTTCCTTTACTATAATAAGTCCTTTGTTTCTATTAGTATATATATATATATATATATATTATATATATATAATATATATATATATAATCTCTCTCTTTTCCTATGTAATCCTATTTTCAATTAATTTTTTATATTATCACATCAAAATCAACTTATGCCCAAACTTTCTATCTAAATATATTCCGTCTTTTTTTTTCTAGATTTTTCAAGACAATGTGGTTAAGTGGCTTGCCCAAGGTCACACATCTAGGTAATTATTAAGTGTCTGAGATCAGATTTGAACTCATGTACTCCTGAGTCCAGGGCCGGTGCTCTATCCACTGTGCCACCTAGCTGCCCCTGAGCTATAGTTCTCAAGAGTTACAAGTAACATCTTTCAATGTTAGGATTAAAACATTTAAATCTTCAGCATCTTTTCTTTTCTGTTTACATTTTTATGTATCTGGAGTCTTATATTTGAAAACTGAATTTTCTATTTCACACTGTTCCTTTCATCAGGAAAGTTTGAAAATCTCCTAGTTCATTGAAATTCTAACTTTTCCTTTGAAAGAGCATGCTCAGTGTTTTAGGGAGTGGATTCTTGGTTAGTATACTAGTTCCTTTGCCCTCAGGTATATTATATTTTACATCCTACACATTTTTAGTGCTGAAGCTGTAAAGTCCTGTGTAATCCTGACTGTTGATGCTTACTATTTAAAATGTTTGCTTTGTTTGCTTAAAAGATTTTCTTCTTGACCTGAAAATTAGGAAATTGAGGTAAAATAATTTTGGGAGTTTTACTTCTTAAATCTCTTTCTAGAGGTGACCTTAGGATTTTTTCCTTGAATATTTTGTCTTCCTCTTGGATGCTGGTGAGTTTTCCATGATAATTTTCAGAAAGACATTTTCCAGGCTCTTTTTTTTTCTCAAGGCTTCCAGGTAGTGCAATAATTCGTAAATTACCTCTCCTGGATTTATTTTCCAACTCTGTTGTTTTGTTCCAGCAAGGTATTTCAAGGTAGATCATTTTAAAAATTTTGAATGCATGATTGTTTAATGTCTCATAACATTATTTGCTTCCAATTGCTTAGTTCTAATTTATAAAAAATATTTTCTTCAGTTAGCTTTTACATCTCTTTTCTCATTTGGCTAATCCTATTTTTGAAGAGATTTTTTTTTCAATTTGGTCAATTCTATTTTTGAAGGAAGTATTTCTTCAGTCCCTTTTTGTTATTTCAAGGTAATAACATTTTTTTTCATAATTCTACTACATAACTTCAAATGCTTTTCCAATTTTAATTATGTCTCCTGTTTGATTTTTAAATTATTTTCAGAGATTTGAAGAGGAATATTTGAGCAGCAGAGAACTTTCTACTCCCCTTGAGGCTTCATGTGTAGGTATCCATATGCATATTTTCAAGCTACAAAATTTTCTTCCACCCTCCCTTCCCACTGCCCTCATTTCAGTGATGAATAGTTAGATTAGCACTCTACATACATATTTTTGATAAACATGATTAGTCATTTTAGGTATAATGAATTAGGATTAAGGGAAAGAGATACAAAAGAAATATTTTTATAAAGTGTTCATCAGATTCTGAAGGGTGGATTTTTCTGTTTTTGTTGTTGATATATTTTGTTTTGTTTTTCTTCCTCCCAATGGAGACAACATTGCCCATAGCCAGTCTAATACAGGTTTTCCTATTTCTCTGAATGGGTTGAGAGGAGCTGCTTCCATTAAGGTTGATCATTTCACAATGTTGTTTATTTTAAATAATTTTGTTTATTTTTTCTTTTATTACAATAATCATGTTGTGAGAATAAACTTAACACCCCTCTTCCCACCCCCACCCCCAAATATGAGAAACTGCAAGAATAATGAGAGAGAAAAAAATGTACATTGGTCTGTGTTCAGATTCCAATGGCTCTGTCTCTGGGATGTTACATCCTTTATTGTAAATCTGAAATAGAAGTTACCTCAATATTTTTCCCACAGTTGCTATTACTAGCTGTATTGCCCTCCACTCTATTCCTTCCCTCTCTCATTTATTGTATTCTCTCTCAACTTTCACCCTGACCCTGTTCAAAAGTGTGTTGTACCTGAGTACCCTCTCCTACTATTTATTCTATCACCTATTCCTTCCTTACCTGCCCCTATTCCCTCTTATCCCATCCCTTTCCTCTCATTTTTCTCTAGGGTAAGATAGATTTCCATACCCTATTAAGTTTGTATGTTATTTCCTCTCTGAGCCATTTTTTTTTGTTTTTTTGGGGGGGTTTTAGGTTTTTGCATGGCAAATGGGGTTAAGTGGCTTGTCCAAGGCCACACAGCTAGGTAATTATTAAGTGTCTGAGACTGGATTTGAACCCAGGTACTCCTGACTCCAAGGCCGGTGCTTTATCCACTACACCACCTAGCTGCCCCTCTGAGCCATTTATTATGAAAATGAAGGGTCACTCATTCCCCTTCACCTTCCCCTCTTCCACTCCATTGAAAAATCTTTTGTTTGACTCTCATGTGAATTATCTTAGCCCTTTCTTCATCATCTTTCTATTTCTCTACAGTACTTCCCTTTATTACCCATTCACTCATCTTTTTACTTTATTATACCAATGTATTCAGCTCCTTCCTATGCCTTGTCTTTGTCTATATATGTTCCTTCTAACTACTCTTACAAATGAGAAAGTTCATATGAGTTATTAATATCTTCTTCCCATGCAGGAATACAAACAGTTAAGTATCATTAAGTTCCTCATAGCTAGTCCTTCTCATCCACCCTCTCTATGGTTCACCTGAGTCATGTACTTGGAGATCAAGCTTTTTGTTCAGCTATGGCTGTTTCAATAGAAAAGTTTGAAAGTCCTCTCTTTCATTTAAAGTGCATCTTTTCCCCAAAAGAGGATGTCCAGTTTTGCTGGGTAGTTGATTCTTGGTTGTAAGCCAAGATTGTTTGCCTTCTGGAATATTATATTCTAAGCCCTATTAGCCCTTACTATAAATGCTGCAAGATCCTGGGTAAACCTGACTATAGAGCCACAGTAGTTGAATTATTTCTTTCTGGCAGGTTTTAGTATTTTCTCTTTGACTTGAGAATTTGGAATTTTGATATAAGATTCCTGGAAGTTTTTCTTATAGGATCTCTTTCATGATGGGATTGGTGAATTCCCACAATTAATATTTTACCCTCTGATTCTAGGATCTCAGGTTAATTTTGCTGTATTATTTCTTGAAAAATGAAGTCTAGGCTCTTTTCCTGGTTGTGACTTTCAGGTAGCCCAATAATTTTTAAATTGTCTTTTGTGAATCACTTTTCAAGGTCAGTTGTTTTTCCAGTGAGCTATTTCAAATTTTTTTCCCTAATTTTTTGGGATTTTTGGAAATAGCTTTATTTCTTCCTGATTTCTTGCAAAGCCATCAATTACCTTGAGTTTCATTCTGCATTTGAAGGAGTTATTTCCTTCAGAGAACTTTTTTATCTCCTTTTCCAGCTGATCAATTCTGCTTTTTTAAGACAATCTTCTCATTTGCCTTTTGTATTGGTTTTTCCACTTAGCATATTATTTTCTTCAATATTTTTCTGTATTTCTTTCACAAAGCTGCTGATTTGGTTTGCAAGATTCATTCTGATTGCTTCAATATCTCCTCCCAACTTTTTTCCTTTACCTCCTTAAATGCTTATCAAATTCTTTTTTGAGTTCATCCATAGTCTGACTCATTTTCTATTTCTCTTGGAGAAGCTTCGATTTTGTCATCTCCTCAATCTTCTATGGGACCAAAGTAGTTTTCTATGGTTAGATTCTTGTTTTTCTGTTGCTTGCTCATTTTCTTAGCCTATGACTGATTTATAGAACTTCCAAGACTTTGGGGGGTGGTTGGAAGCAACCCACAGGGACCTTAATTCCTCCAAGGTCTTATGAGAGGCTCTGAATGCTCTCTTGCAAATTCTTTGATATGAGTCTGTGGACAGACCCTCCCCTCTGCCCTGGGGCTGTGAGGAGGATGCCTGTTGGACTATGGTAGTATGAAAGCCCAAACAGTAGCCTAGTTTTGGGTGTGGGCAAACAAATTTGTCCTGCCCCAGGGAAAGCTGAAGGACCTCTGTAGTCTCCCCTGACCCCTTTACTGCTTATGGGCAGTGCTCTGGAGGTTCAGGATGACTTCCTCAATTTATAATGCAGTTTCTCACATCAGGGTTGCTCTGAAGCTGGTTCTAGCTCCATACTCACTCTGGTGTGGCAGAATTCTCTCACCACCCCCATCACACTGTTTCCAGTGAGCTTGGCTCAGGAGGTATGGAAACTATCCTCTATGTCCCAGACTCAGGTGTCCCTAGGGATCTAAGCACTCAGCCTGCCTATGCTGAGCTGTGGCTATAGCTGTGGTTGTAGCTGCCCCTATGGCCCTGGCAGCTTTGTCCAACCCCTGGTCCAGGTGAAGAAGATCTGTCCCAGGGAACTTCTAAGTTGTCTTGGACTGGGAAATTGTATCATTCAGTGTTTCTGTGGGCACTACCCCTCCAAAGTTTAGCTGGAGTCATACTTTGATGGCTTTTAAAGTTTTTTGGGGAGCAGATTTCTGGGAATTCCTGCTTTCATGCCACCATCTTGGCTCCACCCCTCAATGATGTTCTTAAGGTGTACATTGTTCTCTTGGTTCTACTCCCTTTGCTCCACATTAAATTCTATAAGTCATTACATGCTTCTCTAGAGTCTGACCATTTATGATTTCTTATAGAACAACAATATCCCATATTATTCATTTACCATAACTTGTTTAGCCATTTCACAACTGATGGGCATCCACTCAATTTCCAATTCTTTGCCACTACATAAAGAACTGCTCTGAATATTTCATAAAATGTAGGAATATTCCAATTTTTTATATATCTTCTGGATATATAACAAGAATTAGAATTTCTGGGTCATAGGTTATGAGCAGTTTTATTGCTCTTTGGGTATAGTTCCATATTGCTCTCTAGAATGGTTAGGTTCATTCATAACTCCACAATAATGCATCAATGTCCCAATCCTCCCACAACCTCTCCAACTTTGATCATTTTCCCTTTTTCTCATCTTGGCCTATTTCATAAGTGTGAGGTGATTCCTCATTGTTATTTTAATTAGAGAAATAATCAATAATGATTTAGAGAATTTTTTCATTTGATTATTCATAGCTTGAACTTTAACTTCTTCATTTGAAAACTGTTTATATTCTTTGACAATTTATCAATTGAGGAATGACTAGTAACCTTATAAATCTGATGCAATTCTATATATATTTTAAAATTGAGACCTTAATCAGAACTAAGTGTGAAGATTATTTCTCACCTTGATGCTTTCCATCTAATTTTGGCAGCATTGATGTTATAGCTTCAAAAACTTTTAAATTCAACATAGTCAAAATCATTCATTTTATAGTTTATAATGTGCTATAATTCTTGTTTGGTCATCAGTTTATCCCCCTTCCTTAGATCTTATAAATAGAGTATTTCTTGGTCTATTAATTTATCTATAGCATCACCCTTTATGTCCAAATCCTGTATCGATTTTGACCTTATTTTGTTATAGGGTGTTAGATGTGGATTTATGCCTAATTTTTGCCATACCATTTTCCAGTTGTCTGAACAATTTTTGTCAGATAGTAATCTCTTATCCCAGAAGCTGATGTTTTGGGGTTTTTAGAATAGTAGATTGCGGTAGACTTTTTTTGAAATTTCTTTTGAACCTATCCTAATTCAATGATTCATTACTCTATTTCTTAACCAGTACCAGGCAGTTTTGATGATTGTTGCTTTATAATATAGTTTTAGATCTGGTAGCTCTAGGCCACTTTCCTTTACATTTTTTTCATTATTTCCTTTGCTTTGCTTGACTGTTTTTTGTTCCATATCTTTGCTTATTTTAAAAAAGTTAATCTCTGTTTCTAAGGCACAGGAGCACTGTCCCATACTTTCCTTGCTGGGAACCCTGGGCCGGGTCACTGAATTTCCAAACTGACATCTCAGGTGCTATTGACTTGTTCACTGTTCTTGGATTATTATTCATACTACAGTGGTGGTTTGAAGCTTGTGTTTTGCCTTTTGTGCTATCAAATCCTTCCAAAATATCTCAAGCTAGAAAATTTCTCCTTATTCCTTTTTATGAGTCCTGAATGTATTTAAAAGCTTGTTTTAAGGTTTTTAGGGAGACTGAGGCCAGCTCAAGCACCTTCCCAACTAAGATTCTATGATACAGTATATGTTGACTTCCAATTCAATATAGTTCAATTGACTCACATTTAGGAGATGACTAAATAATATCTTATATCTTCATTTTATTTACATAATGGAAATATCTTGGTAGAGCTTTTGTGACAGTGAAGTAATCATTTTTCACACAATCAGATAATAAAGGTAATTAGATTTCAGAAGGTGTTAGGGATTGAGGATCATAGATTTATAGCTAAAAGGGACCTTAATAGCCACTGAGTCCAAGCCAATTATTTTAGAGATGAAGAAGATGTAGCTAGAGTTAGTAAATGATTTAATTAGAATCATATTGCTAATAAGTGTCTGAGACAATATTTGAAAGCAGGTCATTCTGATTTCAAGTCAACTGATCTAAACCACTACTTATAGAGATTATTTAATCCAAACACTTTATGTGACATATGAGGTAACTGAGGCATAAGAAAATAATTTAATTTGTTCAATATAGAGAACAGCAATGTTAGTATTTAACACTTATACTAATTAATAAAATTCCATTATGCATATTTTTCTTTTTTGACTTTTGAAGTCCTGAACATAATCATTAACATTATTATTTTACTATTAATTTATCAATGATAACTATAAATTTAAAAATTAATATGGACAAATATTAATTAATTTTTAATTATGATCATGTTATTTAACATTTTAGAAAATTAAAGGTTTACAAAATGCTCTATTCACATTTGTTTGATGAATTATAACACCTCTGTAAGTCAGGTGTTATAATTATTAAAATTTTATGGATGAGGACACTGAGAAAAAGAGAAACAAAATAAATTATCAGCAATCATGCAGTTAGGAAATATCTGTGACAGGATTTAAATATATTCTTCCTTTGTACATACATTCCCAATATCTGTCACATGAAAGTGATTTAATAATTCTTGTTGAATGATTGATGAAGTCTTCTTCACTTCAAGATCAGTATTATCAAACAGATTCAAGTATATTCCTATATAAAAAGACCAAAAAAAAAAGAATTGCATAAAGATCATAAATTTAAAAATTATTTTAAAAGGGAAATTTTCCAGTTAAATGTTATATTTTAATTTATTAATATCAAAGAAGAGATTAATAAAAGAGAGTGTAGAAAAGAGTTAATAAATAAAACTGCAAGTTGGATTTAGTAAAAAAGATAAATGCTTCATTATTTTGTTTTTCAAAAGAGGAGAAAATCAAATAAATATAATTAAAAATGAAAATAATGAATGCATCACTAATGATATGAAATTTAAACTATTATAAGGAGAATTTTTTGCTCATTCATATACCAAAAAAATTATTATTCTCCATTTAGTAGATATTAAATTTAACATGTTCTTATCAACTTTGCCCTGCTCATAGGAACTCTATATAACTCTTCTGCCATTTTTTTTCTTGTGGTTGTGTTGAGATTCATTTGTTACATTTTATAACAAAGTCATTAAAGTAATATAAAAGTAAATATGTACTATATATTGCATATTACACATCATATAATGTATAAACATGTATAAATGTTATAAAATATATATGACATTTTATCAAATGGATTCAAAGCATTACCTATATTCCAGAAATGTGACACTGAAGAGCAAAAGTAGAAAAAAAAACTTTGTTATAGCCAAACAATTATGTGTTATGATGAAGATAATGCTGTAATAGACATATATAACTTCTGAATGATCGTTTATTCATTGATTTGTTCATTTTGTATTTAAAATATCTTGCCTAGAAATGTAAATTGCACAAATAAAATGATCATTTCATAAATAATGGTTGTGTTATACATCCATTAATAAACATTTATTGTAAGCCTTATATTCTAGGCACCATTAATGTAGTTTTACTAATATTGCTATGTATATTTCCCTTTTTCCTGTATAGCCTAGGATTAAGGGAAACATACAGATAATAAAATTTCTAACTTGGAGTAAAACTTTCCAAATATTTAGGAGGAAAGGGTCTCAAAGGCTTTAAAAGATCTCCTTTGTGCCTTTGGTCTATGTTTTCCTAGATGAATCACTACAAATATGATGAAAATATTAAAAGCAAGAAGGTACACATTTACAAAATTACATTTTAATCTTGAATCAAGGTAAGAAATTAGAGTTGCTATAGCAATCAGCACAGATTTTTAGCAGTTGATAGGCAAAGATATAGCAAGCTGAATCAAAGATACTTTTGATAAAATAAATATTTTCTTTTTTCCATGTCAAGGCCATTAACTATACCAAGGCATCCAACAGACATTTATGCAATAAAATAAACAAAAACTACTCTTTGTTAGGGGGTGAAAATTAAATTTTTAACTTCTATGTGGGATGAAACTTTATTAACATGTCTGGTTTGGGAGGTCATATATCATTACACAAAGCTAGAATCATGCATGCACAAAAATGGATACAAGACTACTTTTCCATCAAATATTAGAATATGGTCCAAAGGAAAATCACCACACCTAAAATTTAGTAAACTATTACTCCTTTTTGTCTTGAGAGTTCTGTAGTTCTGTTACCACTGTGAAACACTGCAGGATAAAATTGTAACTGATATTGCAAAGGCCTAAATTCGACAATATATGAAATTCTTAAAAGGAGATCATCTAAAAATATTGACCATTCATGACACTTAATCCCGAATTGGAGGTAGCATTATTATTCAAATTTTCCAGTTAAAGTAATATAAATTTTTAAAGCTAGATTTGAACTGAGGTATTCCTCACTCTCTGTCCACTGTGTCACCTACAAGTAGAGGTAAAATCTGATAGAAAACTTGATGATGATGATGATGATGATGATGATTATGATTAAAAGTCAAAAGCTATATTGTATTTTGGGGACTTTAATGCAATAATGTATGTAGAAAAGTTCGTTCAAAGTGTTCCTATATTATTGATGAGAAAAAATAAGGACTTGCTTAAGATCATACTGATATTAGCTGTCATAACCACCATCTAAAACACGGTCTCAAAACTTTGGATTAAGTGCTTTTTTTTCTGGAAGTAATGAGGATAAACTAAAGTCAAAAACTGTGTATCAGTGAGTCACTGAATAAGTTATATCACAGATTTCTCAAAAGACTAACCAACTAAATACTGATTTTGAATGTATTTATATAAGCATAGAATTAAATTGCTTTGATCCAATTCTGAGTTCAATTCTATATGTGTTGCAGAAATAACTAATTTTCAAGACACATTAAAATAATGATTATAGAAATGTATACATGAATATTTAATTAACAGATTATCAGTGAAATAGATCAATCATTTGAGCTGTTAAGGGCTCAAATCCACCAATATGTTCAGATCATTTATTACTATTTAACATTATACTGTTATTTTCTTCATATTTCTTAATCATATTGCAACAGTTTAAATATTAATAAGAACAGGAGAAAGAGAGGAAGAAACAAAATAATTAAGAAGGAAAAAAGTATAAGTTGGGAGAGAAAAATAATTTGATTTCCTAATAGCACTGGAGCCTTAATTACATCTCAAGTATGTCTACACCATTTAGAAATCCTAATAAAAAATATCGAATGCTGCTTTGTAGGTTATTGATCAAAGTGTGAAATGGATCTTTATGTTAAACCATTTGATGTCTCATTGATCACAGAAACAGACATAGACATAACATAACTGTACATTGTAAAAGCATATATATATATATATATATATATATATATATATACTTCAAAGCAGCACAAAACCATTATCAAATTTTAAATCCTAAAAAATCTAAATAGAAATACAACAAAGGAAACCTACCATAATACCTCAGTCTCAGTCTTATCCTTCATAAGATTGCTTCGTTGCAGTAACTATTTTCAAAATCGACAAGTCAACAATAACTTCCTATATTGAGAAAGTATATTGACTTGGGACATCACATGATGTTTCGCCATCATTAATTCCACTTGTCAATATCCTCTTAGATTGAGTAAAATGGAATGCTAGTACTATAAAGCCACAAGACTTGTCCTCACATTAAATGAACACACCCATCAGCACTTATACATCCAAATTATTTCTGTTAGTTTCTAAATATCTCCTCTGGAACCACACACTTTATACTTCATGTGGCATGATTGAGAATCATTTTGGACTTGTTTTCTTGGAAGCCATTTTAGACACAACCAAATAAGTCAAAATCATTACTTTAGAACCACATTTTTTTTAAGTCAACAGTTTGATTCTCTAACCGTATTCCCTTTATTTAAGTACACATCACTTTTTTGGTCATTTTAAAAAAATAAAACATCCTAAAGGCAAAAGATTGTATGCTATTGTGGTGATTCCAAATATTTCTTGGGAGCATTCAGTAATGAGGAGTTCCCAGATGTTAGTATCACTGGATCAAAATTTTCAAAATGTCCACACTTTTGTATAAATAATTGTGGTTTTTTTAATAAAAGTACTTTCTTCCTTTATAATTTTGCTCTGTGCATGAGAGTAGTGTAATACATTTAAATTCTTCATGACATGGGTAGCAAATCTTAAATAGTGCTTATGAATCTGAAATCTTCAGTATCTGAGAACTGAGAATAGGAATTATGTAATGGCATTCATAAAACCAGGAAAAATGAAATAAGGGGATCAAGAACCAGCAAAAGAGGCTGAGCAACTGCAGCAAACAAGACATTGAGAAAAAGATACATTGATACCATAGATCCAAATGTTACATAGGATCTTTTAAAGAAAGAGCTGAGGGCCAAGATGGCAAAGAGAAGACAGACACAGGGTATCCTGATCTTCCTTCATATATAATATGAAACAAACCTCTTTACAGAAATCTTATCTCCAAAACCCAGAACAAGAAACTAGGAGAAGAAGACCTACCTCAAGGTTTGTTCTCTGGGATCATGGATGAACTGGGTGCAGTGGGCAGATTCTGCCTGGAGTACAGAACAAGATAAAAACTGTTGGGAAAATTGGAAGTTAGTATGGAAGAAACTTAGCTTAGACTAACATCTCACACCCTATACCAAGATAAGATAAAAATTGATACAGGATTTAGACATAAAAACAATATTATAAACAAACTAGAAGATCAAGAAGTATTGTACTTGTCAGATCAATGGAAAGAGAGTAGTTTATGACCAATGTAGAGATGGAGAACACCATTAGAAACAAACTAGATAATTTTGCTTACATTAAATTAAAAACTTTTGGACAGAAAACCACTGTAACCAAGATCAAAAGAAATGTAGTAAATTGGGAAACAATTTTTACAACTAGCATTTTTAACAAACTTTCATTTCTAAAATATACAGAGAACTAACTCAAATTTTCAAAAAAACAAGCCATTTCCCAATTGACAAATGGCCAAAAGATATGCAAAGGCAATTTACAGATGAGGAAATCAAAGGGATCCAGTCATATGAAATTTGCTCTTAATCATTACTTATTAGCGAAATGAAAATCAAAGCATTTCTGAGATACCACCTCACACCTCTCAAACTGGCCAATATGACCAGAAAGGACAATGATCAATGTTGGAAGGGATGTGGTAAATCTGGGATAGAAATACATTATTGGTGGAGCTGTGAACTCATCCAATCTTTCTGTATAGAAATTTCGAATTACGCCTAAAGGGCAACACAATTGTGTATACCCTTTGATCCAACAATACCTCTACTAGGACTATACCCTAAAGAGATTACAAAAAAGGGTACAAATACCACTTATACAAAAATTTTCGTGGTGGCGTTGTTTGTGGTGGCAAAAATTGGAAATTAAGCAAATGTCTTCTCCATTGGGGGATTGGCTTAGCAAACTGGTATATGTATGTCATGGAATACTATTGTTCTATTAAAAACCAGGAGTGATGAGAATTCAGAGAAGCCTGGAAGAATTTGCATGAACTGATGCTGAGTGAGATGAGCAGAACCAGAAAAACATTGTACACCCTAACATCAATATGCAGTGATGGCCAAACGTGATGGATTTGCTCATTCCATCAGTGCACCAATCAGATACAATTTGGGGTATCTGTGATGGGGAATACCATCTGTATCCAGAGAAAGAATCATGGAATTTCAACAAAGACCAAAGACTATTACCTTTAATTTCGGAAAAAACCCATTGTCTTATTATGCAATTCTCCTATCTCTTATACTTTATTTTTCTTCCTTAAGGATATGATTTCTCTGTCATAACATTCAACATAAATCGACGTATACCATGAAAACAATGTAAAGACTGATAGACTGCTGTCTGGGGGGGGGGAGGCGGGGGGGTTAGGAAAGGAAGATTGGGGGGAAATTGTACAACTCAAAATAAATAAAATCTTAAAAAAATGGAAAAAAGAGAGAACTGGGAAATAATTTTGAAAAACTCATTGATTTAGGAATGAGGTCATTTGAGTTCTGTGAAACTTAATTGCCATTATCTGTAAAATGAAGGCCTTGAGTATAACATTATATTATAGTAATTTAATCATATTATATTATATATCTTAAGAATATTTCCAGTTTTATGATCACAGTAAGTAGTTCCTATTTTCCTCATCTGGGGATGTGTATCTCTGTTGGAATTGGAGGGGGTGAAAGAGAATACAGAAGAGATTAAGGTCAGAGTGTATAGAAAATGGTATTATTTAATGAATTACTGTATAGCCAACTCTTTCAAAGAGAGGACAGGAATTAAAATATGTTTTCCTCATTTTTGAAATAATTGGATGTAAGGTTCTCCTGTTTTCAGAAACCTGTGACCATTCTATCCACACATGACCACAAACTCAAGCAGTCTCTTGTGTCTCTTATTTCAGGTTCATATACCTATTCAAAGGGTAGCTAAGGTGACATAAAATAGCAGGGTTTATGAAAATGCTAAATTCTATTGTTATCACCTTGTCATGTAAGGCTTATGAAAGATACAGAGATTTAACATTACATAATTAGGAGCATCTGGCTCAGAAGAGTTTGTGGTTTGTGGTAATAGAGAATCTTCTTCAGCAAAAATGTTTTATTCATGTATTTTGATTTTTAGTCCACAGAGCACTCCCAGTAATCCATTTAATATACAATGCTCTTCCTCACTCCAACAAATTGACGCAGAGGTTTCATTGATAGAGTACAAAACACCATTCATTAATTTTCTTTTTTCCTACTGTTTTATTTTCCATCGATGGAATTGTTTAAGTTTTTGTTTGTTTTACCACCAGTAAAGTAGTTTCTGAAATGCAAATCCAGATATGAATTTCTTCTGCCTCCATCATCACATTATCTGGCCTATCTGTTGACACCACTAGACCTAGATTTTATCAATCATTGCTAAGAAATTTGTTGTTTTGTTCAATTCAAGGAAAAGACAAAGATGTCTAATATAAGAAAAAAAAAAACTATGCTGTGCTACAAAGAAGCCTGGAATGAAGCAAGTTTAAGAAATGAGAAACCAGAATGTTCAAAGGCAGCAATATTAGAGTGGAAGAGAAGAGAGCCAAGTACTAAATTTATGGAGAAGATAAATGGGGATTGAAAGAGCCATGGATGATAACAAGTGCATGTGGCTAGAATGAGATAATTATTAATGGAGTGACTTTTTAGAAATCATTGTGGAGAGAGGTAGAAAATAGTAACAGTAACAAAATTTATGATAATTTTCCCACCTGTCCTATTATCAGAAAACAAACATTTTAAAATATTCTTTAATTTTTTAATTTATTTTTATTATATGACAAGAAATATACTATGTCCCATGTTACAAAAAAGAGCTCATAGTTTAACAAAAAGGACAAAAGATACAAAATATATGAAGAGAAAGAAAAGTATTAGGAGTACAAGGTTTCCTACAAAGGATAAGATGGAAGAAACATTCAATCATATTTTAAAAGTATACTTATATGTTATCTTCAGGAAAAAGCTACATTTTAGTGAACACCAGAATGTAGAAAGAATGTGAGATCAAAATCTCCTAAGATGGAATGGGAGTTTCTTTATCATGGAAGAATTAATCAATAAACAAATATTTCTTAAATAGTAACACTGTGACTGGTACTACATTCAGGATTAGAAATACAGGGAACGACCAAAAAAAATAAAACAAAATCTCTTTTTCCATCCAGGAACTCACATTGCAAATTCACAAGCATCAGTAGGGCTCAGATTTTCCATGGGAATGAGACCATTATCAGTGGGCAATAATTATTCTTTTAGATTATTTGTCACAAATGGACACTTACTTGATGGAAAGACATTACCATTACCATAGAAAGGTCTTTAAGCTATAGGGGGTTTGGGGAATGGATGTGAATGGCCAAGAATTGTAGTTTCCATACTCTAAGTATTTAGATAAGGATTTTCAAAATTTGCTATTGTTGAATACTTCAGTTCCCTAATTAACAAACCATCACTGAGATGATTTCTCCTGAGATGACTAAATTATCAAATTGTCTATCTTCAATGTTGTCTAGACAAATTTATGATGATGTTTGTTCAGGCAAAGTAATGTATTCTGGTACCTGCAATTCTTTTTAATCAAAAATACTTTATTTGAAACCAATAATTATACTTATTTCTTGGTATCTCTTGTCTTTAAAGACATTCATGTCATCCTTATTCTACATATGGACTCATTTTTTCTTTCATATTCAATGGCATTATCAATGAGGAATAAATACTTAATATGTCATAGTTATGTCATAGTCATGGCTAATGAGCGAATGTCTCTGCATCTCTCTTGGAAGGAGGACAGATATTGAGACTGATTATCATCATTTGAAAGATAATTGATTGCAAAATGCAATTCTTCTCAGAAAGATATATCCATTGCTCTAGCACCTATTCTCAGGATCAGGGTGTAACCAGTACTCTTATTTCTGGTTTCATTAAAAATTCGTAGAGGTGTTAAACCCACCCACAGTTTATAAAAATTTTTAATCCTATTGTTAGCATCTTTCCAGTAAAAACTAGGAAAAGCATACAGATTTTATAGTACTGAATATGAAAGAGAAATTTCATCACAACAACATCATTCTTATTTCTGACTCGATCATACTTTACTTGGAGGAAGGGAAACCGTTGCAATGTGAAAAATAAATCCTAGGCCTTGAAGTGTAATAAAATTGTGATGAAGTAAGTTTAAATTCTTACTTTGGGGTTTGTGAACTTGGGTTAGGAAAAAAAGGCATCTTTATTCTCGTAAATTTACCGTAACTTAGAATTTTCCTCAATTTTTTTTCTGAGAATGAAATCTAGAGGTATCATTTCAAATAAAAACAATAAAATGATTAAACATAGTTAAGTGACACACAGGGTCTAAAAATTAAATAACATCAGAACTGATGTATGACCATATTCTTTGTCTTAATATCTACCATTCTTTCCACTCCACTATTTTGTCATTGTTTATAGTTTGTTACAGCTCATTTTATACCTTCTGTATGCATCATTTAATTGGTGCCCCAACTTTTGTACCACATACCATTTTCCTGTTTCATTCTGTAATTTATCTTCATTGTCTATCCAAAATAAATATAAATAAATATAAATAAATATTCTAGTGCACTAACTCAAAATACTATCCAACTTAGCGTGCATCATATTCTAGACAACAGTAATTTTACCCCCACTACTTGAATATCCTTATATGGAGAATTAGTTCTAATTAATTTTAGTGGTAGTGAATTTTATTTTAGAATTTTTTGTAATACTGAAGTACTTGGTACAGTCAACACAATAAAATATTCAAATAAGAATAGTTTGAGTATTTGATCTTCTCAGGGGATTGTGACTTTTGCACTAAACTAGTTTTATGACAAAGCCAAGAGTCTTTGTTAATCACATATTTGTATATATCTCTCTTAATGTTAGATTTTGATAAAAAAAAAGATGTTAAAATAAAACTAGCTGTATTGGTGTGCCAACAATGGAATCTTGTGGAATTTTTAGCATTTTCAATGAAGATACATTAATATACACTTTTAAAGACTTCATTTTGTGTGGATGGAGCCAAGATGACTACTTGAGGGCATGGATTCCCAGAAACCCATCCCCCAAACAATTATAAAAAGTTGTCAAATTATGACTCTAAGTAAAATTTAGACGGGCAGAAGCCACAGAAAGAATGAGTCATACAATTTCCAAGTCCAAGACAACTTAGAAGATCTACAGGAAAGGTCTGTTTCACTGTGACCAGGGGTTGGAAAAAGCTGTAGCACAGTGAAGCCCCTTGGCAGTTGGGATAGTTTTCAGTCCTCTTGGCCCACAGATCACGGAGGATGTCTTGAAGGGCTCATGAGAGAACTCTGCCTCACCAGAGTGAGAGCAGAGCCCTGGCCAGTGCCAGTGTCAGGACAGATCTGCAGTGGGAATATGTGGTAGCAACTTGCAAAGCCACTCAGTTATTCCCGAACACACAGCCCACAGACAGAAAAGTGGTGGGGTGATACTACAGTGGTCTCTCTGCTATCCCTGGGTAGGACTCTACCATTTGCCCACACTCAGATCCAGGTTTCAGTCTGGATGCCCATATTATCATAGCAGAGCATTGATACTCCTCACAGCTCCAGGGAATGGGGGAGGGCCTGTGATCATCCACAGACCAGAACACAGGCAAGAGAGAAGTCAAAACCTCTCATAAGACATTGGAGGTATTGAAGTCCCTATGGGATATCCCAAAAAGCCCCCAAAGCCTAGGAAGTGTGGTAAATCAGTCATAGACTGAGAAAATGAGCAAGCAACAGAAAAGAAGAACCTGACCATAGAAAAATGCTTTGATCCATTGGAAGATCAAAAAACACACTCAGAAGATGAGAGTTGAAGTTTCTGAAAGGAATGGCTCAGACAATAGAAGAACTCAAAAAAGATTTTGAAAAATATGTAAGGGGAGTAGAGGAAAAATTGGGAAGAGAAATAAAAGTAATGCAAATAAGTGAGGAAAACCAAGTCAGCAACTTGGTGAAAGAAATACAAAAGAAAATAACATGTCAAAATCAGTTTAGGCTAAATGGAAAAGGAAATCCACAAAGCAAATTTGGAGAATGCTTTAAAAAAGCCGAATTGACCAGATGGAAAAGGATATTAAAAAAAATCCCTCTAAAGAAAATAGCACTGTCAAATTCAGGATGGAGCTTAAGGAGCCTGATGACTATGCAAGAAATGAAGAAACAATAAAACAATACTTTAAAAAAATGAACAATTAGAACAAAATGTGAAATATAACATTGGAAAAGAGGAAAAAATTTACTGGCCTACCTGAAAGTCTTAACCAGGAAATGAGCCTTGGCTTCATTTTTCAAGAAATAATGTAGCAAAATTACTCTGAGATCCAGAAGCAAAGAGTAAAATAGAAATTGATGGAATTCACTGATCACCTCATAAAAGAGATCCCAAAACAAAAACTGCCAGGGATATTATAGCCAAATTCAATAACTCCCAAGTCAAAAAGGAAACACTACAAGCTGCCAGAAACAAACATTCCAACTACTGTGACTCTGCAGTCAGGATTACACAGGTTTTGGCCGTGTCTACATTAGGGCCTCATAGGGCTTTGGATATGATATTCTGTTTTTGAAGGGCAATGGGGTTAAATGGCTTGTCCAAGGCCACACAGCTAGGTAATTATTAAGTGTCTGAGGCCAGATTTGAACTCAGGTACTCCTGACTCCTGGGCCAGTGTTCTATCCACTGCATGACCTAGCTGCCCCTTGGATATGATATTCTGGAAGGCAAAAAACTTTCAGGGGAAAAGTTCAGCTTTCAATTAAACAGGGGATTTTCAAACTTACCTGTTGAAATCACCAGAGTTAAACAGAAAATTTCATCTCCAAGTACAGGATTCAGGTGAAGCTAGAGAAGGTGGATGAGAAGGAGTAATTATGAGTAATTTAATGATTTTGAATTGTGTATATTTCTGCATGAGAGGAAGATAATGATATCTTATATGAACCTTCTCATTTATAAGAGCAGTTTGAAGGAGCATATACAATGCACGGGAAGTAATGAATAGTAGAATATAGTTTAAAGATGGAGTCAAAGGGTAATAATAGAAAGTACTTGGAGGAAGGGAAAGGAGAGGTTGAATTGACTAAGATATTTCACATGAAATATTTGAGAAAAGCTTCTGCAAGGGAGTGCAAGGGGGAGTGAATCATTCTCACCAGAAATAACATGCTTATTTGGGTATCTCTCTTAATCTAGAGAAAAATTAGAAGATCTGGATGGGATTGGGGTTACGTGGGAGGGGAGGGAGAGAATAGGTGATAGAATAGAGGAAAGATTGTGGGGGAGGGCAGTCAGACACAACACACTTTGGAGCAGGGACAGGGAGAAAGGATAGAAAGAATAGAATAAATAAGAATGGAGAGGATTAGAATAGAGGGAAATACAGCTAGTAGGAGCTACTGTGGGAAAAGATATCAAAGCAACTTCTCTGGTGGACTTATGATAAAGAAGGCAACTCATCCCACAGACAGCTGATGGAATCTGTGCACAGAATGAAGTATACTTCTTATTTCTCTCACTTCACTCCTCTTGATGTGTCTCTATCTTTTACGAAGGGAAGGGATTTTATTTTTACTTTCACAAAAATATTATTGTAATAAAATATGAAATCAATAAACCTTAAAAAGATATGCAAATAAAAAAGACTGTACTTTGCTCTAATAGTTATCCATTTTAGTTAATAAGCAATAAACACTAAAAACCATACATTTTAAGTACTTTTCAAACAAGTGTCAATGTATAGTTGTGATCTGTTATATTTTCTCTAAAACTATGCCTTTTACTCTCTTATATTTTTGTCAAGTATAAATGAAACATTCTCATAAATAATTTATGAAGGTGAGAAATTAAGCATGTGAGGCAGTAGAAAAACATTACACAAAGAAACATGAACTTTATATACCAAAATCTATTTCAAATGATGAGAAAATAGAAAATCCTACAAAGTACATATTAAAGCGATTCAAGTATGTCTTGAAACTCAGTGATACCACTGGCTTCTTAAAAGATAATTATGGGAGAGGGTGGAATCAAGATGACATCATGGAGGCAGAAATTTCCAGAGACTCTTCCCCAGACCCCTCCAAGTTCTGTAAAAGTATGACTCTAACCAAATTCTAGAGTGGAAGAACACACAAAAAGACTAAGTGAGGAGCAGCTAGGTAGCACAGTAGATAAAGCACCAGCCCTTGAGCTAGGAGGACCTGATTTCAAATCCGGCCTCAGATACTTAATAATTACCTAGTTGTGTAATCTTGGACAAAGCCCTTATACTTATTGTCTTAAATACATGCAATTTAAAAAAAAGATGGAGTGAAACAATTTTCCAGCCCAAGACAACTCACAAGATTTGCAGGAAAGGTTTATTCTACCTTGACAGTAGTTGGAAAAAGCTTCAATGTATCCTGGGATGCAGCTGGCCAAGTTGAAGAAAACCAGCTCCAGCCTTATAGGAACAGTCCAAAGGGTCCCTGGATCCTTGCGGGCACCTGGGTCCATGGTAGTGAAGCAGATTTCATACCTCTCAGCTCAGGGATCACCAAGTACAATTTGGAAGGTCAAAGGGGACACTTCCTCACCAGAGTGAGCTCAGAATCAAGGCCAGCATAGGCCTCAGGACATCCCCAACTCAAGAACCTTCAGAACTACCCAGTAGGTGCTTTCAGAGTACTTAGTTCACAGACAGTAAGGGGCTTGCTAAGATTGAAGAAGTCTCTCTGCTATACCTGAGGCAGTACTCTGCTACTTCATCCATACTTGGGTCTAGGTCACAATCTGGGGTCCCATACTACCAAAGTAGACCCTCCTCACATCTCCAGGGCAGAGGGGAGTGTTTATGTTCATCCACAGATCAGAGCACAGACCAAGAGAGAAGTCAAAGCCTCTTATAAGATCGTAGAGGATTTAAAGATATTGTGGAGTTTCCAAACACACCCCCAGAATTTTGTAAGTACATTAAAATGATGTCATAGGCTGGAGGGAAAAAAAAAGCAAAAAAACAGAAAATAATCTGATCTTAGGAAATTACTTTTGTCCCATGGAGGATCCAAATATACACTCAGAAGATGACAAAGTCAAAGTATCTGTATCCAAAGCAACAAAGAAAAATAGGAATTGGTTTCAGGTTATGGAGGAGCACAAAAAAATCTTTGAAAAGCAATAAAACAAGACAGAAAAATTTGGAAAGGGAAATAAGAGTGATGCAGCAAATTCATGAAAACCAAATCAGCAGCTTAGTGAAGGAGATGTTAAATATACTGAAGAAAATCACATGTTATAAACCAGTTTAGATGAAATGGAAAAAGCAGTCAAAAAGGAGAAGAATAGCTTAAAAAGCAAAATTGATCAGATGGAAAAGGAGATAAGAAATCTTTCTAAAGAAAATTAACTCCTTTGAATGTAGAATGAAACCAAGGGAAGCTGATGAAATATCAAGACACAATAAAATGAACCCAAAAGAATGAAAAAGCTAGAAGAAAAAGTAAATTATCTCATTGGGGGGAAAAATTGAACTGAAAAAAGAAACTGAAAAACAGATCTAGAAAAAATAATTTGAAAATTATTGGGCTACCTGAAAGCCATGACCAGGAAAAGAGCCTAGACTTCATTTTTCAAGAAACAATTCAAAAAATTGCCCTGATATCCTCAAAGCTGAGGATAAAATAGAAATTGAGGGAATCCAATGAGCACGTGCTAAAAGAGATTCAACAATAAAAACTCCAAGGAATATAATAGAAAAATTCCAGAACTCCCACAACACAGAAAATATTATGGGCATCCAGAAAGAAACAATTCAATTACCATGGCACTAAAATAAGTATTGCACAGGATTTAACAGTATCTACCTTGGGGACTCAAAGGGCTTGAAATATTATATTCTGGAAGGCAAAAGAATTTGGATCACCCCTAAGAAACAATTGCCCAGAAAAACTGAACATCCTCTTTCAAGAGAAAATATGTATATTTGAAGAAATAGGGGTATTTCAAACTTTCCTATTGAAATGACCAGTGCTGAAAAGAAAGTTTGATCTTTAAATACAGGAATCAGGTAAAGCATAGAGAGGGTAGAAGAAAAGGGAAATTATGTGGAATTTAATGATGTTGAACTGTGGGTATTCTTCCATGGGATGAAAATGTTGATAACTCCTATATACATTCTCATTTATTAGAATGGTTAGAAGAAACATTCATAGACAGCAGAGGAGGGAGCTGAATATAAATGTAGAATATATTATAAAGGGGAATAAATGGGCAATAAAGAATTGTACTGGAAGAAAAGGTAAGGGGAGGTAGAATGAACTAAGATATTTCATGTAAAAGAGTCAAGAAAAAAGCTTTTTCATGGAATGGAATGAGAGCAGGTGAGGGGGGAATGTGTGAACCTTCATTTTCATCAGAAGTGGCATAGATAGGAAATAATCAGTAGAGTATAGAAATCTTTCTTAACCTAGAGGAAAAGGAGAAGAAAAAAAAAATCAGAGAATGGAGTCAGGGGTGGTGGAGGCGAGGTGGAGGTGATAGAAGAGAGGGAAGATTGTGGAGTAGGACAGTCAAATACGAAACACTTTTCAGGAGGGACATGGTGAAAGGAGAGAGTACAGAATAAATAGGAGTGGGAAGGAATAGAAGGTGGGGGAGATACAGTTAACAATAGCAACTGTTGGAAAAAGCATTGAAGCAACAATTCTGATGAATTTGTGATAAAAAATACAATCCATCCCAGAGAGAGAGAGAGTTGATGGTATCTCAACATAGACCGAAGTACACTTTTTTCCTTTCACTTTATTTTTCTTGAGATTTCTTTATAATTTGGGGGTAAGGGGAATTATATTTACTTCCACAGCAAGATAATTATAGTAATGTGAAAATAAATAAATAAATAATAAAAAAAGAGAATGATGGAAAATATATGGGATAAGGAAACAAAAGAGGTCAAATAATAGTAATCCATGTAGAAGCCAAACACAAGCACACGCATATACATATTTATATAAATATATATGCATTCATTCAAATATATATATATACATATATATATGTATATATATATATATATATATATATATATATATATATATATATATGCATTTATAAGTTCCTGAAGGAACTGAACCTAATAAACACTAAGAATCTATCTTCAATTTCTGAATAGTGATTCGTTTGTTGGAAGACTGACCTGTGTACTATTTTTCATATAAGGATCAGACAAGAAGATCTCTAATGTTCTATGATAATATCACCAAAAATGAAACTAATTTTATTTGGGATGATAGTGAGTTGATTCCTTTTTTTCCTACTTGATTCCATGCTGTCATAAGCAAAGGTCCTCAGTAACTTCTGCTTCTCTTTTATTCTTATTTTATTTTTCATTTTAAATTTATTTATTTTTTCATCCATATGCACATGTATATTGTTAAATTACAAAATTTCCTTCCACCCTCCCTTTCCATTGCCCTCCTTTTGGCAGTGAACAGTCAGGTTGACATTGTACATACATGTTTTTGATAAACTTGTTTACAGATTAGTCATTTTTTGGTATAAGAAATTATGAAGGAGGGAAAGAGATGTACAAGAAATAATTTTTGTAAAGTGTCCATCAGATTCTAAAGGGTTTTTTCTTTTGTTTTTCTCTGAAATGGGATAACATTATCCATACCCAATCTAATACCATTATTCTAGCTGTCTGAACTGCTGAGAGGAACTGCTTGCATCAAGACTGATCATCTCATATTGCTCTTGTTCAGGTATCCATTTTTCTCTTGGTTGTGCTCCCTTTGTTTAGCATCAGATCCTGTAATTTATTACATACTTCTGTAGTGTCCAACATTTATGGTTTGTTATAAAACAATAATATTCTATAGTACTTAGTTACCATAAATGGCTTAGCTATTTCCCAATTGATGGACAGCCCCTCAAGTTCCAATTCTTTGCCACTATAGAAAAGAGCTATTAATATATTGGAACATGAAGGACTTTTTCTATTTTTTATAATTTCTTCTGGATATAGGACTAAAATTGGAATTGATAAGTCAAAGGGTATGAATAGTTTTATTTTTCTTTGCATATAGTTCCATATTGCTCTCCAGAATGGTTGGATCCATTCACAACTCAACCAGCAATGTCTCAATATCCTAGTCCTCCCACAACCTCTCCAACATTGATCATTTTCCCTTTTTCTCCTCTTGATCAGTCTGATATGTGTGAGGTGTTGTTGTTTTAATTTTCATTTCTCTAATCAATAAGGATTTGGAGAATTTTTAATGTGACTATATATGGTTTTAATTTCTTCATTTGAAAATTGCTTATATCCTTTGACTATAAATTGGGGAATGACTTGTAACATTATCAATTTCATGCAATTCTCTATATAGTTTAAAAATTAGACCTTTATCATAACTCCTAATTGTGAAGATTGTTTCCCATTTTTCTGCTCTCTTCTATTTTAACGTAATATAGGCAAAATCAAGCATTTTGCCAATTAATATTGTACTCTAATTCTTGTTTTGTCATGAATTGATTCCCTTTCCATAGATCTGATGGATTGAGCATTTCTTGGTCTATTAATTTATCTATGGTGTTGCCCTTTATGTAAAAATCCGGTACTCATTTGACCTTATTTTAGTATAGAGTGTAAGAGGGTCTATGCATTGTCTTTGGGTTTGTCAGATAATAGGTTGCTACAGTCATTTATTGTGGTTCCTTTTGAACCTATTCTAATTCACTGATGCATTTCTCTATTTTTCAACCAGTACCAGAGTTTTGATGACTGCTGCTTTATAGTATAGTTTTAGATCTGGTAGAGTTAGGCCACTTTAATTTACATTTTTTTTTCATCAGCTTCCTTGCTATTGTTGATCTTTTGTTGCTCCAGATTTGTTACTATTTTTTAAGCTTGAGAATATAGTTATTTGGTAGTTTGATTGGTGTGGCACTGAATAAGTAATTTATTTTGGGTAGAACTGTCAACTAACTTCTGTTTCAAATGTTCTTGTCAATTGATTTTGGTCTGGAAGTTTTATTGACAGGGATAAAATAATTGATAATCAAAATAAGTTTAGTTTTATGGTTAAGGACACTGCCAGTTTCTTAGAGCTGAAATCAGGAGCTTTATTTCTATAAGAAATTTTCTTGACAAAACTCTTCATTAAATTTGTATTTTGGAAGAATCCTGTATAATATTAAATGGACAAATTCTTTCGAGTTCTTTCCAACACTCTCTTTCCTAACATCTCTAAAAAAGAAAAGGTTCAATAATAATAATAATAATAATAATAATAATAATAATATGCACTCACACACATATGTTGCAAAACCATCATTAGTCAACAGGGAAATTTGGGTATATCTGTATGTGTGTTTATATTTTCATATTTTTATTTGATATATTGTATGACAAAATGAGTTAGAAACTCGGGGTACATTTCAGGTCCCAAACCTTCTATGTCTGAGACCTCTAAGACAATCAGCAAATCACATAATGTCTCTGTACTTCCATTTCTTCATCCATAAAGAGGTTTAATATCAATTATAACCATCAGAACTATGAAATAATTATTTTAAATGTTTTTCACATGTTGCACACATGTTATAGTGCCCTATAACAGTTTTGAAGAGTGTTGAAAGTAAAGCTAATAAAGGTAAAAGTCTTTGTAAATAGCAAAACAGGCTATGAATGCAGTTTAATCACAGGGTATAAATCCTATCACTTACTAGAAGAAATAATGATTGAAGAATATGTATGTATATGTAAATCTTTGTTACTTCTCCATTTTCTCTTTGGTGATGTACAAAAGAATCATGAAATAATATAGCAACTAGAATATTTCTCCTAGTATATATTTTCTCTGTTCCCTTAAGAATGACTCTTCTGTATGGTGAAAGAGAAGACTGCCATTAACACCTGTACCCACATAGCAATAACAGCTAGATGAAACCAAATGAAAGAGTGGCAAGCACTGTCCCATTGATTCAGCAAAGCCCAATAATCTGAGGGCTATTAATGGCAGTACTTCTTTGCCAAGCAATTCTCTGGTTGAAAGGAATTGGATAAGTACCAAATTAGATAATACAATAACTATTTTTATATTCTTTATAATAATACTTAAATGATAGGATATATATGTATAAATATTTACACACATTCAGATGCATATATGTATGTACATATACATACAAACTCAAATTTATTATATTCTGTATAATGCATAATGTTGTAAACACAATTATAAAATTGAAAGAATGCAATCTGGCTAAATAAATAGGTTTTCATATTATCACTATATTTTATATTATATATTATATGTACACATTTATATTATAATGAATATAATAAACTAAAATTTTGAATAAAAACAAAATGAAAATACTTTAAAATTCTCTCTTTATTTCAATAAATAGATTGACATATAGGAGAACATAATCATCCTTTATGATTAGGAACTATATTTAACCATATTGTAGATTATTCATGACAAAAGTTTCTTTTAACTTTGTCATCCTTTAAAAATTTGAATGTTTTATTGTTCCCTTATACTTAAATACAATTTTGACTATTTTTTAATAATTTTGAATTATAAATATTCACTCTCTCTTCTCTTTGTCATTAAACAATTTGGTAAAAGTATGCATATTTGTCAAATTCTAATAGAAAACAGACAAAACACACAATTTGCTTTGATATGCATTAAGACTACATCACTTCTTTCTCTTTAGGTGGACAGCATTTTTCAATATAGATCCTTCAAAATTATCTTGTATCTTGGTCTTGCTGGAAATAACTAAGTCACAGTTGTTTCACAGTTGATCGTTGTACTATGTTACTATTACTACACACAACATTCTCCTGGTCCTACTCACTTCACTTTGCATAAGTTCTAGGAATTTCCAGATTTTTCTGAAAGTATCTTGCTCAGCATTTCTTATAGTACAATAGTATTCCATTATAATTATATAACACAACTTGTTAAGATATTCATCTTGTACTAAATTTCCAATACTTTGCCAACACACACACATGCACACACACACACACACACACACACACACACACACACACAGAAACAAAATTATTGTTCTTATAGGTCTTTTTCTTTTAAATTCTTTCCTCTTTGGGATATAGACCTGGTAGTAGTATTACTGGTTGTAAATATGTGAACAGTTTTATACTCCTTCAGGCAAAATTCTAAATTACTCTGCAGACTACTTGAATCAGTTCAATTTCCACCAATGATGCATTGTTTTGTCAATTTCCCCCAAACCCACCCACATTTGTCAATTTCCTTTTTTGTTGTGGTTGTTCTATTAACCAATCTGATAGGCATGAAGGGTTTCTTCAGAGTTGTTTTAATTTGCATTTCCCTCATCAATAATGGTTTAGAACATTTTTCAAATATAGGAATAGATAGCTTTGTTTTATTTAACTAGAAACTATTATATCCTTTCACCATACATCAATTGGGGAATGGCTTAAATTCTTATATAGTTGATTCAATTTTCAAATTTGAAAGTTATGGTGTTTATCAGAGGAACTTACTATGCATTTCTCCTTCCAGTGTTCTGCTTTCCTTCTAATTTTGTGGCATTTATTCTGTTTCTGTGAAACTTTTGAAATTTGAGGTAATCAAATTTATCCACTTGAAATCCAAAAGTTTTTTGAATCTCATTCTTTCCAAATGTATAGATAGAACTGATAAGTTCTTTCACATTCACCTAATTTGTTTATTGATACCATTTCTCAATGGTTCTTTTATGTCTAAATCATGTTCCCATTTTGATCTTACTTGGTATAGGATGAGTTTTTTTTCCCTGTATCAGGTCTAGATTTTAGCATTTGTCAAACACAAGATTACTAAGGTAATTCATTACAAGATTATTATGATGATAATCACTTTTTTTTTTAGTTTTTCCAAGGCAATGGGGTTAAGTGGCTTGTCCCAGGCCACACAGCTAGGTAATTATGAAGTGTCTGAGGCTGGATTTGAACTCAGGTACTCCTGACACCAGGCCCGCTGCTCTATCTACTGTGCCACCTAGCCACCCCTTGATTATCACTTTTCTATTTCACTTTGAGATCTTTTTTTTCAGGTATGTTAACTTCATGCACATTTTTTCCTCTGATTCCTTTGACCTTCTTAAGATTTTGCTTTTCAAAATGAATTTTAATTTTATATTTCTAGCTCTATAAAACACTTCAATGGTTTGATTGGTATGGCACTAAATAAATGCATTAATTTAGGTAGAATTGCCATTTTTAATTATTGGGTTCATCTACCCATGATCAATTAATATTTTTTCAAAATGTTAAAATTTGACTTTATTTGTGTGATTTTATTTTGTAATGATGAAAAATGTAGAATTGTATGTTTGAAGATTGAATAAGAAAGATCAACACAAGGCAGAAATACTTTCTTTTATAAAAGTTTCATGTGGAGAAGTTTTATTTCTTCTTTTTTATAATTGTCACTTATTTGAATTAAAATTTATATTTATTTTTAAAGTTATCAACATTTTCCCAATACTTCTCATTTAAATAATAACTCATATTACTATAATAGTTTAAGTAGACACAATGTTTGCCTCACATGATACCCTGAAGTTCAAAGTGTTGTACATTATTAGTTGTTTTATGATAGGTGAGGGACTGAAGGAGTGTAAAGAATAGATCTTTGAATCATGGAGATAATTAAATGTGAATTGTGTTTCAGGTACTGAACATTTTAAATTATATTCATTTTTAATTATAATGTATGCTTGGGATTCATTTTATAGTTCCCCACCCCACCCCCACCAGTTGAAGAAAATGTTAAATTATATACTGAGTTCTTACACATAAAGTTCAATCTGAATATGGAATGAGCACATAGAAATATTTTGTGCAAATTTTACTTTTTTTATAGTTCAAAATCTAGACGTTCCACTGAAATCCATATAATTTCTAGATGTAATTATCCTGTATTCTATAAATATAAATTGAAATGCTTGATATTTTAATAATAACTATTTTACCTTCCACATTCTTGTATATAATTTAAACAAAAAATATTGATAATGCTATGGTGCAGAGATGAAGGCAAACATTACAAATTCACCTGCTGTCTTCACCAAATCCATGAAAATATTTTTAAATATTGACTCAAAACAAATTCAAAGCAGAAGAACTCAGAAAAAAAGATGGAGAGAAACAATTTTCTGGCCCAAGACAACTTTGAATATTGGCAGGGAAGTTGTTGCAACAGGATGAGAGCAGAGCACATTCCAGCACAGGTTGGGCCAAGACTGAATCCTAAGCAGACGTGCAATATGCCTTGGATGACACTGAATCAGTAGCAACTGCTGTTGTGTCTTCCAGAATTCTCAGCACACATATGATAAGGGGGTTGAACAAGTCAGATGAAATACAGGGGTTTCTGTGCAATCATGGAGGCACTTCTCTGTTAAGTTGCCTGTGCCCAGATCTGGTGTATAGTCCTGGAAGGCAGTTTCAGGGAGAAGAAGAATACTACAACAGCAGAGTTTGTTTTTCCAAGTGAGAAGGGACCCTTGTCAGAATTCTAGGGCAAAAAAAAGTATTTGTAGTTCTCACATACCAGAGCATGGGACCATAAAGTAATATATAATCTCAGAAGATCATCCTTGAAAGCAGTGAAAACTTACTGGACCCTAGGAAGTTCTCTGAAATCATCTACACAAAACCCCCTAAAACCTGAAGAAAAATTGGAAGGAGAAATAAGAGTGATGCAGGAAAATCATGGAAATCAAGTCAATAACTTGTGAGAGGTGACACAAAAAAGTGATGAAAGAAATGACATCTTCAAAAGACTAGGACAATTGGTAAGGACTGGCCAAATTGTAAAAAGAGGCACAAAAATTTCCTGAAGATTAAAACAAATACTGCTTAAAAAACATAATTGTTCAAATGGGGAAGACAGTTAAAAAAATCAAAGGAGACAATAACACCTTTAAATTTATATTTGAGTAAAAGGAAGATAAGTTATTGAGAAATCATGATACAATCTAACAAAACTAAAAGAATGGAAAAATGTGAGATGTGTCACTGTAAAAGAAAATTAACCAAGAAATTAGATCCAAGAGAGATAATTCAAAAATTATCTGACTACCTTAAAACCATAATCCAAAAATAAACCCTTTCAAGAAATTATCAAGGAAAACTGCCCTGATAGTCTAAGCATGAAAATTCTCGGGAATGTTATAGCTAAATTACAGAGCTCTCAAGTCAAGAAGAATATATTACAGGAAGCCAAAATGAAATAATTTCAGAATCATAAAGCCACCATCATAATAACACAAGATATAACAACTTCTAACTTGAAGGATGTGAAGACTTAGAATATAATATTTTTCAGGGCAAAGAAACACATTACAATGAAGTCCTAATGTCCAGAAAAACTGAATTGTCATCAAGGAATAAAAATGGACATGCATTAAAACACAGAACTTTCAAGTACTCTTGATGAAAATACTGAAGTTGAATTGAAAATCTGGCTTTCTAATACAATATTTAACAGTATTAAAAAATGTTAACCAGAAAGGAAAATCATTAAGGGACATAAGATTAAACTGTTTATATTCCCACATGGAAAGATAATACTGGTAATTCCTAAGAACCTACTAATTATGAGGGCAGTTAGAAGGAATATAAAGAGAAAGAAGACAGAGATGTGAGTTGACTATGAAGAGATAATATTGAAAAAATAAATCTGAGAGACAAATGAACCGGTAGAATGGGAAATTGAGTTGGGATAAATTATCTTTTGTAAAAAAGGCAAGAAAAAGTTTTTACAGTGGAGAGGAATAGGAGGAAGATTAGGGGTGAGTGAACCTTATTCTCATCAGAACTGACTCAAAGAGGGACTAGCATGCACATTCAACTGGGCAAAGAAATCTATCTTATCCCACAAGAAATTAAGGAGGGGAAGGGGAAAAGAGAAAGGAGAGGTGGTGATAGAAGGAGTGGAATATTGTGGGAGGATCTAGTCAGCAATGAAGAAATTATGAATATGGGCAGGGGGAAAGGAAAGAGAAAAAAGAATAAACATGAGAGAAAATGGGATAGGAGGAAATATATTAATACTAACTGTGAAAAACATATTGAAACAAGTTTTTCTAATAAAGGAATAATTTCTTAAATATATAGATGCCTAAGTAAAAATAAAATATAAGCCATTCCCCATTTAATAAATGATAAAAAGATATGAATAATATTCAAGTGAAGTAATCAAATCTATCGATAGCCACTTAGAAATAAGCTTCTAAGTCACTAGAAGTGCAAATTAAAACAATACTGAGATTCTATCTCATGGAAATATAGGAGAGAAAAGTAAAATGACAAAAGTTGCAGGGAACCTGGGAAAACTGAGGCATTAGTATACTGTTGGTGAAGTTTTGAACTGATTCAACCATTCTCTGGGCCAATTTGAAACTACGTCTAAAAGGCTAAAAAGCTGTGTCTACCCTTTGACCTAGTAATACCACTACTATATTTTTATCTCAAACAATATATTAAAAATGAAAAAAAAATGTGCAAAATATTTTTGCAAACCTTTTGTACTGGCAAGGAATTAGACATTGAAATGATACTTCAATGGAGAATGACTGAACAACTTATACTATATTTATGTGATGGAGTACTATTGTTCTGTAAGAAATCACAGATGGGAAGATTTCAGAAAATCCTGTAATGACTCATATGAGCTGAAGCAAAGTAAAATGTACTGGGCATAAAATAATAGCAATATTTAGATGTTCAGCTGTGAATTAGAGCCATTCTTAACAATGCAATGATCTCCAGAAAACTGAAGGAATTATTATGAAGAATGCTATCAATGCACAGAGAAAGAGCTAATGGTATCTGTATACCAATTGAGGAATATTTTTTTACTTTATTTTTCTTGAGAGTCCTTTTGTTGGGGGGGGGTGTTGTTCTATATATGCTTTCACCACAAGATTATTATGGAAATGTTTTACATGAATATAACCTCCTATATAAAATTTCTTGGTTTTTTTTTTTCCATGGTGTTGAAGGGGATGGAGTGGGTGGTATGGTACAGGTTGCTGAAGAAGGAAGGAAGAGAATTTAATAGGAAAAGGTTAAAAATGAATGCTAAAAATTTGTTTTTGTGGATAGTTAGAGAAAAATAAAGCAGTAAGTATTCAAAAAAGATGTGAAAAATGTCCTACTTAGTTCCATAAAGACCTATAATAAATCATTAACTTGAAGAAAAAAGATCCAGGAGAAAAAAGAACTAGACCACTAGAGCTTGGTGCCACAATGGAGTAGCACTTCTCAAAGATCCAGAGTAGAAAAGATTGCTTGTGTTTACTTATAAACCAAATTACAAGCCAGGAGAAGAGTAAACACACTTCTTTTTGAGTCAAGAATATTTGAAAGAACTGGAAACTTGCAAGCTCCTTGAAGTATCTCTGGAAACAGCTGCAGATAGCCCCAGGAAGCACAGACCTTCTTTATCAAAAAAAGTTAAGTTGGAAAAAATGAGCAATCAATAGAAAAAAATCTGCTGAGAGTTCATATAAAGACAAGGAAGATCAAAACATACACCAGGAAGAAGATAACAAAGACAAAGTACATACATCCAAAAATGTACATACATCTCAGGTCATGTAAGATCTCAAAAATGATTTTGAAAATCAAGAAAAAGAGTTAGAGGAAAAAAGTAGGAAGAAAAGAGAGTGATGAAAGAAAATCATGAAAAACAAGTCAACATTTTGGTAAAGGAGATTCAAAAATTATTGAAGTACATCACACCTTAAAGAACAGACTGGAACAAATGTTAAAAGCCAGTGGAGATGTATTAAAATGTAGAATTGATGAAATTAAAAAAAATATAAAAAGCACTGAAGAAAATAATTCCTTAAAATTAGAATTGAGCAAATGACAGTTAATGACTTTTTGATAAACCAAGAAAAATGAACTAAATGCAAAGCAATAAAAAAGAAGCCAAAAGAAAATATCTCATTTTAAACAGAGGCAAGAGAGATAATTTAAATTATTATTAAACTAATTTAAAAGAATGATAAAAGTACCTAAACATAACCTTTCAAGACATTATCAAGGAAAACACCTCTGCTATTCTAGAACAGAGGAAAAAATAAAAATTGAAATAATTCACTAATTAACTCCTGAAAGAGATATCAAAGTGAAGGCTTGCATTAATAAAATTACTGAATTCCAGAGCTTTCTGGTCAAGGAGAAAATATTGTGGACAGACAGAAACAGACAATTCTAATACTGTGGAGTCATAATCAGAATAACACAATCTTGTTCAGCTTCTACATTAAAGTATCAGAATACTGGAAGGCAAAATACATTGTATTACAACTAAATTACAACTAAGAATCAACTACTTAGCAAAACTGAGTATACTTTTTGAGGGAAAATGATGGTTACTCAATGAAAAAGCACAATTTCAATCTTTCCTTATTTAAAAGACCAGAGATGAAATGAAAATTTGATTTTCGAATACATGACTCAAGAAAAAGTTAGAAAAGTAAATAGGAAAGGGAAATCATAAGATTAACATTTCTACGTGATAAGATGATACTGATAAAAACTAAGAATTTTCACATTATTGGGATGTTAGAAGGAATATACTTACATACATTACATATATATTATATACATGAATGCATATATATGAATATATATTCATATGACTGAATGACTGATATCTAAAAAAATTAAAGGGTGAAAGAGGCATGTACTGGGAGAAAGGAAAAAGAGAGGTATGATGGGATAATCCTCTCTTACAAAAATGGCAAAAGAAAGGTTTTAGGGAAAGAGGAAGGAGGTGAGTGGGAGTGAGTGAACAAAATTCTCATTAGAACTGACTCAAGGAAGACAATCAATTGAATATAGAAATGTATCTCATCCTAAGGGAAAGTAGGAGAAGAAATTGATTAGAAAAAAAGGGGGGTGAGGTAGAAAGGAGGTCATATTTGGGCCAGGTTTAGTAAGAAGAAAAACATCTTTTTAAAAGGTGAAAGGAGAAAGAGAATAAAATGAATGGGGGGGGGTAGTAGGAAGGAGTGAAATGAACAATACAAGCTAGCAAAGGTAATAATAGTAACTGAAAAGAAATGTGACAAATTTCTGAAACAGAATACTGAGTCATATTTGAAAAGAGAGCAATTTTCTAATTGATAAGTGCTCAAAAGATAGAAGCAGTTTTCAGATTAATATTCAAAGCTGTGCAAAACTTCATGAAAAAATGCCCTTTCTCACTCTTGACTGGAGAAATGCAAATTTGAACAATTCTGAGAAACTATCTTATACCTATTAGTTGGTCAATAGAACAGCAAAGGAAAATTACAAATGGTGGAGAAAATGTGGGAACAGTGAGATATTAATGCATTATTATTAGAGTTGCAAATTGATTCCACTATTCTGTAAAACAATTTGAAACTAACATTTGATGACCTATTAAACCATACATACCCTTTGACCTAACATTATCACTACTAGGTCTATATTGCAAAATAACTAGATAACAGGGACCTAAATGTACAAAAATATTTAAAGCAGCTCTTTTCTGTTGGAAAAGCATTGGAATTGAGGGAATGTACATCGAGTGCAAAATGACTGAACAATTTGAGGTGTGGTGATTATGATAGAATACTATTGTACTAAAAAATAACAAGCAGTATGCTTTCAGAAAAAACCTATAAAATAGAAGAGCTCATGCAAAGTGAAATGTGGTCTGTTCTCAGAAATACAAAGATGCTGTACAACTCTAAAAGATTTATGAGGAAAAATCTTTCCATTTCCAGAGAAAGAAGTGATGGTGTCTAAAAAAGATTAAAGCATATTTTTACTTTATTTTTCCACAGTGTTTTTTTTTCTTTTGATCTATATATTCTTTTACAACATGACTATTATGGAACTTTTGCATGGTTACACATGTACAATCTATATCATATAGCATATCAAATTTCTTACCTTCTCAATGGGAATGTTAGAGTGAAGAGAGGGGAAGATAATTTCAGCCCAAACGTTTAAAAATGAATGTCAAAAAAGTTTTCATGTAACTGAGGAAAAATGAAACTCTAAATAAACACAAGAAAAATAAATAATGAAAAATAAAAGTAGATTTGGTCAAATGTAAAGGGATGTACTATAATTCAATGAAGAGAAGGACTCCTCAAAAACCAGAATTGGAAAAAAAAAGTACAAAAATTTATTTAAGAAAAGAATGCCTTAAAAATATAGTCTTACCTAGAAAGCAAGAAAAAAAGATAATTTAAGAACTATATATTTCTTGAAATGCATGATCAATAACAGAGCCAAGACAACATCTTTCAAGTAATTATCAAGGTGAATTTCCCTGATATCCTAGATCTAGAGGGAAAAATATAACTTTAAACAAATCCTCCTCTTGAAAGAGATCCAAAAATGAAAATCCCAGGAATATGGTAACTGAATTTCAGAGGTCCCAGGTAAAGGAGAAAATATCTTGAGTAGTCAGAAGAAAATATTGCAAACAACATGGAGTCAGTTAGGCTAACACAAGATTCACTAGCTTCTGCATTAAAGGATTGGAGAACTTGGAACATGTTTTTGAAGCTAAAAGATATAAGATTACAACCAGCAAAATTTAGCATAATCCTTCAGAGAAAAAAAAATGAATATTCAATAAAATAGAAGGCATTCAAGAATTCTTAATCAAAAAAAAATGAGAGCAGAATAGAAAGTTTGATTGAACTTAGAACAATCTCATTATGAGGATGGTTAAAATGATAAATAGACAAACTTCCATTAATGGGAATTAACTCTGATGAGATGATTTAAAAAAAATATAAAATTAATGGGTGAAAAAAGAAAAATATACTGGAAGTAAAACGATTGAGGAAGTAGTGTGAATTAAATAATGTCAATTAAAAAGTTTAGAAAACAATAATTAAACATGATTTTGTTGCATTGCTACAAAGAGGGAATAATATACTCATACAACTGGACATAGAAATCTATTTTAATTTATACAGAGGAAGAGGGGAGGAAAATAACAAAAAGGGAAATCTTGACTCAGACACAAAATACTTTTAAGGAGGGACAATGTGAGGTGTTAAAGAGAGGATAATTGGGTGTGGGGGGAGTACCTTGGAGGTAAATCCACTTTGGTATTTATATCATAACCAAGAATGGAATAAGGGATGATTTCACACATAAAATAGAAGTGGATAAAAGAGTGGATTTTATGATTCAGACATGAAGGGAAATAGTCAGCAAACTGGAGGAGCGTGGAAGAGTTTGCCTATTAGTTTCAGGATAGTGGAAAAGTTTTTTAAGTAAATAATAAATAGAAAGCATTATAAGAAGAAAAATGGATTTCATTAAATTAAAAAGAAAATAATGTACAGCCTATATTAAAAGGAAAGAAAAAATTGCACACAATTTCTCTAATAAAGCCCTCATTTCTCAAATAATTCAAAAAATTTATAAGAATGGGAGTCTTTCCCCAACTGGGGATATAAACAGGCAGTTTTTCGATGAAGAATGCAAAGTTATTTATATACATATGTTAAAAATTTCTTTAAATAAAAACTGATAGAGAAAATGCAAATTTAAATAACTATGGGATACCATATTATACATTTCCTATTGTTTAGCATAACAGAATGAGAAAAATGGCAAATATTGGAGATGTGGGAAAATTTGAAACTAGTGCACTTTTTGTTTTTGTTCTTGTTTTTTTTGCAAGACAATGGTGTTAAGTGACTTACCCTAGGTCCCCCAGATAGGTAGTTATTAAGTGTCTGAGGTCACATTTGAACTCAGGCCCTCCTGATTCTATCCACTGTATAATCTCACTGCACCAAGAGATATTTCTTTTTTAAAAATTGAGTGGATGAGGGGACGCCAGAGAGGAGCCAAGAGAAATTAATGTGCTCCCAGAGCCTTTCCCAACCAAAGATAAGTGAAGCCTCTATTCTGACATTCACACTACTGATCCCACTAAGAAAAAGTGAAGATTCAAAGAAATTTTCAAATATGGACATGGTGAAAGATCTTCATGAAAGTCTGTCTCTATGGAGGAAAAGGGGAAGGAAAGTCCAGGAGGTGGGAGAGCAGGGAAAGCCAGCAGTAGGCTATTAGCCACAATGTAGTCCAAGTCCCAAAATCTTAATGACAACAGGGGTCCTGACAGCTAGTCAGCAAGCCAACAGGGCAGAAACCAACCCTAAAAAAGTCTGAACCCTGAAAACACCAGGGTGAAAGACAGGACTGTGTTGAGAATATTCATCTCTTAAGTCAGAACCTGGGCATAAAGGAGGGGGGAATAAAACCTCTGCAAAGGCAAAGTCTGGACTGCAATAGATAATAACATTTTGGTCAGAAACAAGCCAGGGATCAGACCTTCCTCCCAGAAAAATAAAAGTTTAGATCTTAAACTCCATATACATTAGAAGCAGAACTAAAACAGCAAAGATGAACAACAAAAAACAAAAAAAAACAAAAAAAGGGCTCACTATAGAAAAATGCTTTACAGACAAAGATGACCAACAAAAGAACCTGGGAAAAATTATGAAGGAAATTATAAGGGAAACCTACCCAAATCTACTAGAACAAGATAACAATATAACCATTGAAAGAGTCCATAGAACCCCTCCAGAAAAATACCTCAGGATAAAAACTCCAATGGCTATAAATGCCAAATTCAAGAACCCTCAAATAGAGGAGAGACTATAGCAAGCAGCAAAAAGAAAACAATTCAAATACAAAGAGAACACAATCAGAAAAACACAGGACCCAACATCAGTCTCAACACTGAAGGATCTGATGAACTGTAATAACATATTTTGGAGAGCTAAGGACCTGGGATTACAACCCATAATGTACTATTGAGTGGAATATTCTCTCTTAAGAGTTAAAATTCCTCATGAAGACCTCTCAGCATTAAAAATACTTAAAACAAAGACAGACTTACCCTTAGATTATTCCTAGAAGAAAGAAGGAGAGAGGCCTTGCATTCCCAGTCAGACACCCTCCCGACTCTGTTGGGGAGAGAAATAGTGGACTACTTCCAGAGAACATAATTCTTAGTTAGTTACCTATTTGATGATGGACTGGGAGAACAGTAGACTGCCTTAACTTGTTTGATGATAAGTACTAAACTAAGAAGATAGTAGAATTTCTTAGAAGACCTTGTGTACTCATACAGTAATTCATTTAGATAGATAACAAAAAGGTCAGTAGAAATCTTCTTTGGATACTATCACCATCTGGATGGTGAGGTAATATTTTATGAAAACATTCTATTCTTCTCTTTGTTACTGGGAAGATTTTATGTGTAAATGTGTAAAGATTGTAACTGTGTAAACCTTAACCAATCAGGTTTGAGAGGGGGTTAGGGAAGGGGGAAATCATGTTTGGCCATATAATCTTGCTTTACTGTCACCTCGGGGCAGCATCTTGATCTTCAGTACCTTTGTGAAACTTGGGGTGTGTCTTTTTCTCAAGAAAAAACAAAATAAATTTACTTTTTTTGCTCAGAGGAGTCTCTATTTTTTTAAGTGGATTTTTTTTAGCTTTTTTTGTTTTTTTGCAAGGCAAATGGGGTTAAGTGGCTTGCCCAAGGCCACACAGCTAGGTAAATATTAAGTGTCTGAGACCGGATTTGAACCCAGGTACTCCTGACTCTAAGGCCAGTGCTTTATCCACTGTGCCACCTAGCCACCCCTTAAGTGGATTTTTATCCTACTCACTACCCTGCAAAATTTAGCATATACTGTCACGGAAAAAGATGGATGTTCAATAAAATAGAGGACTTGCAGAATTTCCTGACCAAAAGACTAGAATTGACCAGAGAATTCAATCATTAAATACATGACTTGTATAAAAAGTTTCCTTAAAAAAAGTAAATGAAAAGGGCACTGAAAAAAAACAAAAACAAAACTCTTTTAAACAAATATTGATAGACTATCAAATTGTACACAAGCCTAAAAGGGAAGATGTAACACTTTCAATTCTATAGAACTTTACTTCTCTAAGGATTAGAAGATAGAATATAATTGAAGAAAATGAACTTAAAGGATATGGGTATAATTGATTCCTGTCTCTCAATTGAAGAGATCCAAAATGACATCACTAGGTTTGACACAAAAAATCCTAAAAAAAAAAAGCAGAAGTGTTAATTTTAAGTGTCTCATTAAATTTTAATCACAAAGTAGTTAGCACCTTGTCTAATGAGAGGTCAAAACTGCAAGGACCTGAGACAGGGTCTATATTACAATCATTTGTAAAGTTCTCAGGTGAGACCTCCAGAGTCTCTCAGTACTTAGGAATCTTCAAGATTCTCTCAGTTAATTAGATCAGGGTTTGAATTAACTGGAGCTTCACTTAACAAGGTATCAAGTATCTTGGGTGTGGAGGGCTGGAGGCAAAGTCTGAAATAAAATAAACTTGGGGAGAGGGGCACAAAATGTCAAGAAATGATGGATGATAATTTGGCTTGTGAAGATTGTTATATTTGAAAGATAATTGAAAAAAGGGGGTATGGTAAAAAGATTATAATTATGTTTTGATGCAGTTTGAGTCAACATTGCTTATCAAGCAATCAAATAAGCAATCTGTGATGATATCTTGATAACAATAGGAGCTTATCAAGCAATGAAATAATCAAACTGTGATTGATGGTACCTGATTAATAATATTAGAGTGAGGAAGAGGTATGGAGATTTATAATTTTGAGGAAAAGAAAGGAGAAGGTGAATACTGAGTAAATTCTATTCAGTAGATTTAGCCCAGTGTGGGAATAAAATACATTCTTACTTGGGTTGAAAAATCTAACTTAATCTATAGGGAAGGGGGACTGGGAAAGGGAAAGATGAGGGAAGAACAGACTGATAAAAAGGATGGGAAGGTATAAGTGAAAATAAGAAAAGTTAAATTTTTAAAATAAAAGTCAAAGAGGAAAGTTAGTAAAATTTGGGTGAGGAGGAATGTGAGAAAAGGAAATAGGTAAATATAAATGGAGAAAAATAGCATGGAGGGAAAAACAGATTTAGCAATCTTAACTGTAAATGTGAATGGGATGAACTCTCCAATAAAACAGAAGCGGAATAGAATGGATTAAAAACCAGAATTTTACAATATTGCTTACAAGGCTCAGATTTGAAGCAGAGATACACACAGATGAAAGGTAAAAGGTTGAAGCAAAATATATTATACCTCAGTGGAAGTAAAAAATTTGGCGGAGCAATTCTAATCTCAGAAAAAGTAAAAGCAAAAATAGATCTCATTAAAAGGGATAAGGAAGGAAACTACATCTTATTAAAAGGCACCATTGGAAATGAAGCTATGCCATTACTAAACATGTATTGTACTTATTGGGATGGCATCCAGATTCCTAGAGGAAAATCTGAGTTAATTACAAGGAGACATAAACAGTAGAACTTTTATAATTGGATACCTCAATTTCCCACTCTCAGAACTAGATCAAACTAACAACAAAACAAACAAGAAAGAATTTAAGAAGGTGAATGAAGTCTTAGAAAATTTAGATATGATATATCATTAGACAAAACAAAGGGGGTAGAAAAGAATATACCTTTTTCTAAGCAGTGCATGGCATCTTCACTAAAATTTATCATGTTCTAGTGTACAAAATCCTTAAAATCAAATGCAGAAAGGCATAAATAATAAATACACACTTATCAGACCATGATGTAATAAAAATTACATGTCATAGAGGGTTGGGAAAGATAAACCAAGAATGAAATGGGAATTAAATAACAATTAAAAATAATGGATGAATCAAACAGCAAATAATATAAATAACCAATTATTGTATCCAAGAAAATGATAATAATGAGAAATCATACCAAAATTTATTACCATTCCATTTATTACAATTCGATTAACATGGAACAAAGGCAGTTTTGAGGGGAAACTTTATATCTCTAAATGCCTATATGAATAAGATAGAGAAAGAGGAGATCAATAAATTGGATATGCAACTAAAAATATTGGAAAAAGGACAAATTAAACAGCCCCAATTAAATACAAAATTAGAAATTCTGAAAACCACAAGAGAAATTAATAAAATGGAAAACTGGAAAATAGTTGATCTCATGAAAAAAGTGTTGGTTGTATGAAAATTTCAATAAAATCGACAAACCTCTAGGTAATCTGATTTAAAAAAAGAAAATAACCAAATTACCTGTATCAAAAATGAAAAGGGTGAACTAACTACCAATGAAGAGGAAATCAAAAAGATAATTCAGAGCTACTTTGCCAAACTATGTGCCAATAAATTCCATAACTTGACTGAAATATGGATGAATATTTAAAAAATTCATACTTCCCAGATTAACAGAAGAGGAAATATATTACTTAAATAACCCCATTTCAGAAAAAAAGAAATAGAAGAAATCATCAATAAACTCCTTAAGAAAATATCTCCAGGTCCAGATGGATTTACAAGTGAATTCTACCAAACATTTTAGAAACAATTAATTCTGATTCTACATAAACTATTTGAAAAATAGGGGAGGAAGGAGTTCTGCCAAACTCCTTTTATGATACCAAAATGGTGCTGATACCTAAACCAGAAAGAACTAAACAAGCAAAGAAAATTATAGACCAATCTCCCTAATGAATATTGATATAAAAATCCTAAATAAACCTTTAACAGTGAGAGTACAACAAATTATTACCAGAATAATGCACCTTGATCAGGTTGAATTCATACCAAGAAGGCAGGGATGGTTCAACATTAGGAAAATATTCAACATATTTAAATATACCAATAGTAAAACCAACAGGAATCATATAATGATCTCATTAGATGCTTAAAAAACCTTTGATAAAATAGAACATCTATTCGTATAAAAACCCTAGTAAGTTCAGGAATAAATGAGTTTTCCTTAGAATAGTAAATAGTATATCTCTAAAACCGTCAACAACTATTATATTTAGTAGGAATAAACTCAGAGCATTTCCAGTAAATTCAGGAGTGAAACAAGGATTCCCAATATCTTCATTGCAATTCAATATAGTATTAGAAATACTAGTTACAGTAATGTGAGAAGAAATAGAAACTGAAGGAATCAGAAATGGCAATGAGGAACAAACCTTTCACTCTCTGTAGTTGATATGGTGGTATACCTAGAGACCCTGAGAAAATCATCTAAAAAAACTCCTTGAAACAGTTAATGAATTCTGCAAAGTAGCAGGATATAAAATAAACCCAGATAAATCATCAGCATTTTTATATGAACCACAAAGCCCAAGAACAAGGGATAGAAAGAGAAATTCCATTTAAAATTACTGGGACTATGTTAAAAACGGACAATTTTACCCAAATTAAATTACTTACTCATTGTCATACCAATCAAACTAACAAATAACTACTTTACTAAGCTAGGAAAAAAATAGTAGCACAATTCATCTAGAGCAACAAAAAAAACAAGAATAGCATGGGAATTGATGGGAAAAGAAGTAAAGCAAGTGGCCTAGCTCCACCAGATCTAAAAGTATACTATAAAGCAGCAGTCATCAAAACTGCCTGGTATGGTTAAGAAATAAAGTAATGGATCAATGGATTAGGATAGGTTCAAAAGAAGCTGCAGTAAGTGACTACAGCAATCTGTTATTTGACAAACCCAAAGAGACAAAACTCGCTATTTGACAAAACTGGAAAATAGTATGGGAAAAGCTAGGCATGGAGAGCCACATCTCACACCCTATACCAAAATAAGGTAAAAAGGGGTAAAGGATTTAGAAGAGCAACACTATTGATATAATTAATAGAACAAAAATACTCCATCTATATGATCTACATATAAGGGGATAAATTTATGATCAAACAAGAATTAGAGCACATTATAAACTGCAAAATGAATGATTTGGACTATATTAAATTAAAAAGGTTTTGCATTAATAAAATAAATGCTGCCAAAAAGTAGAAGGAAAGCAGAAATCTGGGAAACAATCTTGACAACCAGGAGTTCTGATAAAGGTCTCATTTCTAAAATATATAGAGAATTACATAGGAGCCCTGTTTGTGATGACAAAGAATTGGAAATTAAATTAATGCCCATAATTGGGGGATGGCTTAATAAATTGTGGTATATGTATGTAATGGAACACTTTTGTTCTATTAGAAACCAAGAGAGGTGGGAATTCAGGGAAGCCTGGAGGGATTTGGATGAACTGATGCTGAGGGAGATGAACAGAACCAGAAGAACATTGTACACCCTAACAGCAACATGGGGGCAATGATCAACCCTGATGGACTCGCTCATTCCATCAGTGCAACAATCAGGTACAATTTTGGGGTATATGAAATGGAGAATACCATCTTTATCCAGAGAAAGAATTGTGGAGTTTGAACAAAGACCAAAGACCTTTAATGTAGAAGAAAAAGTTATCTTATTATGTAATTTTGCTATCTCTTATACTTTATTATTCTTTCTTAACCATATGATTTCTCTCTCATCACATTCAACTTAGATTAATGTATCCCAGGGAAATAATGTAAAGACTAACAGATTGTCTTCTGCGGGGGGGGGGGGGGAAGTGAAATTGGGGGGGGGATTGCTCAAAACCAAAATTAATAAATAAATAAATTTAAAAAAATAAAAATATAGAGAGAAGTTCATCAAATTTATAAAATCACAAGTCATTCCCCAATTGGTAAATGTCAAAGGATATGAACAGACAGTTTTCAAATGAAGAAATTTTAAATATAAATAACCACATAAAAAAGTTCCAAATAACTATTGATTAGAGAAATGAAAATGAAAACAGCATTGAAGTATCATTTCATACCTATTAGATTAGCTCAGATGAGAAAAAGGGAAGATGTTTTAATGTTAGGGAGGTTGTGGGAAGATTGGGTCATTGATGCATTGCTTGTGGAGTTGTGAATTGATCTAAACTTTATGGAGCACAATATGGAACTATGCTCAAAAAGCAGTAAAACTGTTCATACTCTTTGACCTAGCAAACCAAATTCTAGAACTATATCCAGAAGTAATTATAAAAAATGGGAATATCCTACATGTTCCAAAATATTCATAGCAGTTTTGTTTTTGTAGTGGCAAAGAGTTGGAAATTGAAGGGATGCCCATAAATTTGGGAATGGCTAAACAAGTTATGGCACGTGAGTACTATGAAATATTATTGTTCTATAAGAAATCATAAATGGTTGGACTCTATAGAAACATGGAATGACTACAGGATCTGATGCTGAGCAAAACAGAGTAGAACCAAGTGAATTATGTACATATCAGCAACATTATGAGAGGAACAACCTTCATGGAAGCAACTCCTCTTGACAGGCCAGGAAAACTGTATTTGACTGGTTATAGACTATATTATCCCCACCAGAGGAAGAAAAACAAAATAAAACAAAATAGAACTCACAGAAAAAAAAAACTACCCTTCTGATAAACACTTTATAAAAATTATTGCTTATGTATCTTTTTCCCTTAATTCTAATTACTCATGCCAAAAGTTACTAATTTGCAAATATGCTTAACAAAATATGCATGTAAATACTAACTTGACTGTTCCCTGCTTAGTGGAGGAGGGTGGCAATGAAGGGTGGAGGGAAATTCTGTAACTTGGAAATATTCATGTACAAATGGATGAAAATAAACACTTTTTAAATGAGTGTAGTGTTCCTCATATATAGAAGGATTTTTTGCTTTGTTTTGTTTTGTTTGTTTTCCTCTGGATGGGAATAACATTGTCCATAGTCTGTCTAATTGGATTATCCTACCTCTCTGAATGGCTGAAAGTAGATGCATCCTTCAGGGTTGAACATTGCATAATGCTGTAATTAATGTATACAATGTTCTTTTGGTTCTGCTCCCTGGATCAGCATCAGATCCTGTAATTCCTTCCATACTTCTCTAGAGTCTAGCCATTTGTAGTTTCTTAGAGAACAATAGTTTGCCATAATATTCATGTACCATAACTTGTTTAACCACTCTCCAGTTGATAGGAATCTCCTCAAGTTCCAATTTTTTGAAACTACAAAAAGAATGAATATTTCAGTACAGGTAAGACTTAATCCCGTTTTTTTACGATTTCTTTTGGGTCAAAAGGTATGAACAGCTTCATTGCTCTTTAGGCATAGTTCCATATTGCTCTGCAGAGAGACTGGATCACTTCAGCTGAAGAAAACAAAATTACTTATTTTCATATTTTTAAAAATTCTTGGGGTAGCTAGGTGGTGCAGTGAATACAGCACCGGCCTTGGAGTCAGGAGTACCTGAGTTCAAATCCGGCCTCAGATACTTAATAATTGCCTAGCTGTGTGGCCTTGGACAAGCCACCTAACCCTGTTTGCCTTGCAAAATCCTAAAAACAATACTTTAAATCACTACTGATAGAGCAATGCAAATGAAAACAACTATGGGCTACAATATTATGCATTTCAAATTGTTTAATATGACAGAAAGAAAAAATGGCAAATATTGGAGAAAATGGGGGAAAATTTGAAACTAATGCCCACTATTTGGGGTTTTTTTTCCCAAGGCAATGGGGTTGTGACTTGCCCAAGGTCCCACAGGTAATTTTGTTCATATAAATTTGTTCATACAGTTTCTGGATTTGTCTTGGGAAGTTGATTTCCATGTATCTAATGTTGTCTATAGTTACTTTAAATGGGATTTTCTTTCTATCTCTTGCTTTGGGGCTTTCTTGTTCATATATGGAAATGCTAATGATTTATGAGACTTTATTTTATATCCTGCCACTATGCTGAACTTGTTAACTATTTAAGTAGTTTTTTAGATGATTTACTCTAATTATCTAAGTATAACATCATATCAACTCAAAGAGTAAAAGCTTTGCTTCCTCCTTGCCAATTGGGATTCCCTCAATTTCATTTTCTACCCTTGCATTTCTAAATTTCTACATTTCTATATTTCCAAAATTGTATGCAAAAGTAATGGTAATAATCCTTGCTTCACCCCTGATCTTATTGGAAATGATCTGAATTTATCCCCAATACATATATTTGTTGGTGGGTTTAGATAGATACAACTTATTATTTTAAGGAAAATTCCATTCTTTCCTATACATTCTGCTGTTTTTAATAGTAATGGAAGTTGTATTTTTGTGAAAGGCTTTTTCAGCATCTATTGAGATAATCATATTATTTCTGTTGGTTTTACTATTGATATGTTCAATTATATTGTTTTCCTAATATTGGACCATCCCTGCCTATGTAGTATAAATAGTACCTGATCATTTTGTATTATCCTAGTAATAACTTGTTGTAAGCTCATTGCTAAAATTTTATTTAAGATTTTTGCATCAATGTTCATTAGGAAGATTTTCACTGTTAGATTTGGTTCTTCCTGGTTTAGGTCTCAGCACATTGTTGGTGTCAAAAAAGGAATTTGGTAGAATTCCTTCTTCTTTATCAAAATAGTTTATGTAGAATAGGAATTAATTGTTCCTTAAATGTTTGGTGGAATTGACTTGTAAATCCATTTAGAAATGGATACTTTAAGTAGTTTATTGATTGTTTCTTCAATTCCTTTTTCTGAAATGGTATTAGTTAAGTAATTTATTTTCTCTTCTGCTAATCTGGGCAGTTTTTATTTTTGTAAATATTCATCAATTCATTCAGGTTATCAAATTTGATGGCATAGAGTTAAGCAAAGTAATGTAGAATTATCCCTTTAATTTTCTCCTAATTGGTGATAGTTCAGCCTTTTTTTTTATTTTTGATACTGGTAATTTGGTTTCCTTCTTTCTTTTTTTAATCAGATTAAGCAGAGGTTTATTTTTCTTAGAGGATTTTTCATAAAATCAACTGAGTTATATTTATTAGATCAATTAATTTCTTGCTTTCAGTTTTATCAATCTAATTGATTTTCAGGTTTTCGAGTTTGATATTTCATTGGGAATCTTAAATTTGGTCTTTTCTACCTTTTTTTAGTTGTGTACCCAAATCACTGAACTCTGCTTTCTTTATTTTATTCATATAAGCATATAAGGATAGAATGTTTCTTCTCATACCTGCTTTGCTGTCATCCCATAAATTTCAGTATGATGTTTAATCATTGTCATTTTCTTGAATATAATCACTAATAATTTCTATGATTTGTTGTCTGATCCACCCATTATTTAAACCATTTAAACTATTTAGACTCCAAATAGTTTTTAGTTTTTCTTTCAATGACCATTTATTACATGTAATTTTTATTGCATCATGGTCTGAGAATTGAGCATTTATTACTTCTAACATATGAACTGCAGAGCCAAAGGAATATTCTTTTCTATCCCCAATAAGTTTTCACCAGAGGTTTATTATATCTAAATTTCCTAACATTTAATTCACATTTTTAACTTCCTTCTTGCTTATTTCATGATAATATTTATCTATTTCTTAGAAAGGGCATTTGAGATGCCCTTTGTTAAAGTTTTACTGCCAATTTCTCCTGTAATTCACTAAATTTTTCCTTTAGGAATTTGAAGGCATGACTAATGCATACATGTTTAATATTGATATAGTTTCAATACCTATGCTGACTTTTAAGAAGTTGCAGTTTCAGTGTAAAGATCAGCAAATTGCATTCCGTGGGGGGGGTGAGGGGAGGGAAGTAAGATTAGGGGAAAAATTGTAAAACTCAAAATAAATAAAATATTTTAAAAAAGATGCAGTTTCCTTCTTTATTCCTTTTAATGAGATCTATTTTTGCTTTTGCTTCATATGACATCAGGATGGCTACCCCTGATTTTTTTTTACTTCAGTTGAAGCATAGTATATTTTGCTCCATCCTTTTACCTTTAAGCTGTGTGTATCTCCCTACTTCAAGTGTGTTTTTGTAAACAATATATTGTAGGGTATTGATTTTTAATCCATTCTGCTATCCACTTCTGTTTTATGGGGAAATTCATCTCATTCACATTTATACTTCAGGTTACTAATTCTGCATTACCCTCTGTGCTATCTTTCCCCTTTAATTTTTTTCTTTCTCCTTTCCTCTTATTCCTCCTCATCAAAGTTTTACTCCATTCCCCTTTAACTTTTCTTTTAAAATTTAAATCTCAGTTTATTTTCACTTATACCTTCACTATCCCTATTATTAGTCCCTTCTTCCCTTATCTTTTCCTTGCATCACCCCCCTTTTCTTGTAGCTTAGGATAGATTTTTAAACACAAGTGGGAATATAGCATATTCCCTCTTTGGGTCAAATTATCGAATGGAATTTCCTCAGTGTTCGCTCTCTTCTTTTCTTCTAAAATTAGAAATCTTTGTGCCTCTTTACCTGGTGCTATTTATCATTCAGCTACAATTAATCAGTTATTATCAATCATAACTTGATTAATTGATTTTTGATAAGTTCAATTTGTTATCAAATTGCCATCACAGATAGATTGATTGATGGATTGATTGATAGTTTGATAAGCAGCAGTGCTTCAAAGACACTAAGTACTCTCCTATCTTCTGTCTCATTAGAAGTACACTTTTCAGGAGTTTTTGAATTTCATCAAATTATAATCATTTTTCTTACCCCCCTTTTCAACTACCCTCCAAAGACACAAAATCCTCATGAACCAAAGTATCATTCAAAGTCAAGTTATTTCATGCATCCATCCCCCCAAGTTTATTTTCTCTCATTCTCTTCACTGCTCCCTAACCACCCAGGGTGCTTAACCTGTTGTTAAGTAAGGATTAAATCTAATCCTGATTTAATTAATTATAAGAATATTAAAATGCTCTAAATACTACAGGTCCTGAAGGTCTCACTTGAAAACTCCAGAAATGAGTGTAAGTTTTTGGAGACACTGAATCAGGACAGCCCAGCTTATGAGGCCCCCATCTGGGAAAGTGCTAAACTTTGTCAGCACAGCATAATGGGAAGAGGGCCAAAGGATACTGTGACACTTAAGTCTAGGGTTATGATCCCTGCTTTTCATCAGCCCTTTTTTGTCTCAAATACAGTGATGTCAGCTTGGACCTCTTCAATGGGGAAAAAAGACTGAACTTTAGCCAAATCATCTTAGTCCAATCTCTTCAATTATATTAAGAGAAGTAAAATTTTCAAGAGTTTGAATTGCTATATCTTCCCTTTTAGAGTTGTAGACAACTTGATGGTCTTGAATAGCTTTAGTTTAGTGTTTTTTTTTTCTTTCCCCTTTTCATTTACCTTTTCATGCATCTCTCTTGAGTTGTGTATTCAATGAATTAATTCTCTGTTTAGTTTTCATCTTTATGTCAGGAAATTCTGAAAGTCCTCTATTTCATTGAACATGCATCTTTCCCCTTGAAAGTAAATCCTGATTTTTGCAGGGTAGCAAAATTTTTATTGTAATCACAGGTCTAACACCTTCCAATATATGTTATTCCTGGTCCTCTGGTCTTTCATTGTTGAGGCTGATAGGTCCTGTGTGAGTCTGATTATGTTTCCTTTGTATGTAAATTTTTCCCTTTTTGCTTTTTGCAGTATATTCTCCTTTATTTGAGAGTTCAGAAATTTGACTATAATAAGCCATAGGGTTTTATCCTGAGGTCTCTTTCTGAAGGGGTTATGTGTATTCTTTCAATGGTTATTCTGTCTTCTTTTTCTAGTAGACTTGGACAGTTTTCCTTCATAATTTCCTGTATAATGTTTTCCAGGTTCTTTTTTTCATCTAGGCTTTCTGGCAGTCCAATGATTTGTAGATTATCTCTCCTGGATCTAATTATTCAGGTTGTTTTTTTTTTCTTACAGAACTTTCCTTGTTTTTCAATTTGTCAAACTTTTTATTTGTTGGTGGAATGTTGTAGTCTCGTAAATTCATTGGTTTCTAATTTTTGAATTGTAATTTTTAATTTTTAAGTTGTTGAATTCTCTAGTCAATGTCTCATAATTTTCCTGCATGAATCTCATTTTTTTCTATTTTTCTTCTTCCTCTCTTCTTTAGTTTTTAAATTTGTTGTTAAGCTCTTTTGAGGTTTTGAATTTGGATTCAATTTATAGAATATGTTATGACTTCCCTTGTGAATGCTTTTTCACTGATTTCTTCTCCCGACATTGCATTGTTATCATCTTTATCTGCAAAGTAGTTTGCTATAGTAAGTGCTCTTGTAGCTTTTTTGCTCATCTTTGTTGTTTTACCTATGTTCTTGGTGGTATAGGGAGTAAAGAACAAAGTTTTTTTTTCTTTTTTCTTTCTTTCTTTCTTTCTTTTTTTTTTTTTTTTTGCTGGGACTGGGGTCTGATATTTGACTTGTCATTGACCAAGATGTTGCCTATGCAGGCCAAGCCTTGCCTTTGCAGAGATTTATTTCCTCCTTTGTATACAGGTTCTGATTTAACAGTGGATTGTTTCCAACATATTCCTGTCTTTTGCCCCAGTGTTCCCAGAGTTCAGAGTTTGTTTGGGATTGGAATTCTCTGTGCTTGCTTGCTATCTAGGTGCCAGGCCCTCTGATGTTGTCAGGCTGTTGAAACCTGGACTGCACTGTGACTAAAAGCTTCCCACTTGTTTTCCTGCTGTCCTGCCTCCTGGACTTTATTTCCTCCCCCCACCCCCCCACCCCGCAAAGTGGCAGACTTCATTGAAGGTCTTCCATGATATCTACTATTGAAAACTTGTTTAGATCTTCTCTTTTTCTTGGTAAGATATGTAGTATGAATGTCAGTTCAGAGAATTCATTTACGTTTGGTAGGAAAAAGCTCCAAGAGCATGTTAGCTTCATGCCATCATCTTGGCTCCTCCCTGGAAGATTCCCTCTAAGACACTCTAGATGAAGATGTGAACTGATTCAACCATTTGGAGAGAAAATTTGGAGAGATACATAAAACTGCCATATCATTCAATCCTGGAATACCTTATTAGGTCTCTTTTCTAGAAAGGTCCTTAAGAAAAAAGATGACTTAAATATACAAAAATTTTTATTGGAATTTTTTTTATGGTGACAAAGAACTAAAATGTTATGAGATGCCTAACATATGCAGAAGCAGGTGTGCTATATCATTGCATAAAGAATATAGCAAATAACATCAGGACTGAGCATAATATTTTTTGTTGTTTTCATTTTTTTTAATTTCTAGGGAGATATAAGAATCAATGAAAAAAACCATAAATTACAACGTCTACTGACTTTTATATGCCTGCAGGGTATGTTCCAAAATATGCATAGCAGGTCTTTTGTAGTGGCAAAGAATTAGAAGTTGAGGGAATACCCATCAATTGGTGAATGGGTAAATGAGCTGTGGCACAAGAATATTATGGAATATTATTGTTCTATAAGAAATCATAAATGGTCGGACTCTAGAGAAGCATGGAATGAGTTACAGATCTGATACTGAGCATGGGGAGCAGAACCAAGAAAACAATGTACATGTTAACAACAACATTATGAGATGATCAGTCTTGGTAGAAGCAGCTTCTCTAAGCAGTTCGAAGAGGGCGGACACCCCTATTAGACTAATTATGGACAATGTTGTCCTTATCCAAGGGGAAGAAAAACAAAATTAAACAAAACCAAAATTTAATAAAACTATCCTCCAGAATTTGATGAACACTTTATAAAGATTATATCTTTTGTGTCTCTTTCCTTTAATTGTAATTCCTCATACAAAAAATGACTAATCTGTAAACATGTTTATCAAAAGTATGTATGTACAATACCTTCTTGCCTGTTCACTGCTGGGGAGAAGGCGCTTGCCAGGGAAGGTAAAAGCAAATTTTGTAACTTAAAAATATACATGTGCATATGAATGAAAAAAACAAAATAAAGTTGCTACCAAAAAAAGCTTGAAGAGTAAAATTCTTATATAAATAACAAAAGTCTATAAATCATAAATAGAATTGCAATGGTGAGAATGGATTTGTTTATATAATTCTGGAATTTTAATGCTATGGACCATTAACTTTCATAATTGCAATTATATTTGATTTTTAATTTTTTCGAAGAATCTGTCTGAATATTTCAAGTTTTGTTGATTCTTAATATTTATGAATTTATTAGACAGTTGAAACAGATAAACTTTTGGTGGATATATAAATTATGCATAAATGATACTGTTCTCAAATTTTCAGATGACCCAAAATGGGGTTGGGCTATATATATACATATGCTTTTAAATTTTATTTTTTAAGGTATTGGAGTAAAAAGTGACTTGTCCAAGGTTACACAGTTAAACAATTATTAAGTGTCTAAGGTCAAATTTGAACTTAGGTCCTCCTGACTCCAGGACCAGTGCTCTATCCACTGCACAACCTACTTGTTCTGGGATGGGCTATATATTATAGAAAAAGACCCCAGTCAAAGTGGGAGAGGTTAATTCCTTTCCTTTAGTTCTTATTACTATCAAAATCTTGCAGAAAGAGGATTAGAGGTGGATTCAGGAAGACATAAGCTCAAATCTGACCTTAGATACTTTTTAACCTGTATAATTCTGGGAAAGTCATTAAACATTGGTTTTCCTCAGTTTGATCATCTGCAAAATGTTAATAATAAAATCTACTTCTCAGGGTTACTTTGAGAAACAGATTAGATAATAATTCTAAAGTACTTTGCACAGTGAGTGGCATAAAAAATTTTTATAAAATAGTTGTTTCTATTATCCCTATTCTCTATGAAATTAAAAGGTATGGTAAACAAATGATGGGATTTTTGCAGTTCTTTGTAGTCTGGAATATTGGAACAGAACTAAGAAGATGAAATCAAATAAGGGATTAATAAAACTTTTTTTATATTAGAAAGGTTTTATTTATTTTCAATTTTACAATTTTTGCCCCAATCTTGCATCGCTACCCCTATCCCCACTGAAGGCAGTTTGTTATCATTCCCATAGTAGGCATTGATCTAAGTTGAATGTGATGAGAGAGAAATCATACCCTTAAAGAAGAAACATATAGTTTGAGAAATAGCAGGATTACATAATAAAACAATTTTTTTAGGTTTTGGGTTTTTTTTAAAAGGCAAATGGGGTTAAGTGGCTTGCCCCAAGCCCACACAGCTAGGCAATTATTAAGTGTCTGAGACCGGATTTGAACCCAGGAACTCCTGACTCCAGGGCCCGTGCTTTACACACTGCACCACCTAGCCGCCCATAAAACAATTTTTTAAATTAAATTAAAGGTACATAGAAAGTCTTTGGTCTTTGTTCAAACTCTCCAATTCTTTCTCAGGATACAGATGGCATTGTCCATCACAGATATCCCCAAATTGTGCCTGGTTGATGCCCTGTTGGTATGAGCAAGTCCATTAACTTTGATCTTCACTCCCATGTTGCTCTTAGGGTGTACAAGGTTCTTCTGGGTCTGCTCATCTCACTCAGCATCAGTTCATGCACATCCTTCCAGGCTTCCCTGAATTCTCATCCCTCCTGCTTTCTAAAAATACAATAGTGTCCCATCACATACATATACCAGTTTGTTCAGTCATTCCCCAGTTGATGGGCATTCCCTCAGTTTCAATTTCTTTGCCACCACAGTCAGAGCTTCTATGAACATTTTTGTACAGGTGATGTTTTTACTCTTTTACATAATCTCTTGAGTGTATAGACCCATTAGTGGTATTGCTGAATCAAAGGGTATGGTTATTTATGTTGCCTTTTGGGCATAATTCCAAATTACTCTCCAGAAAGGCTGGATGAGTTCAAATCTCCACTAACAATGTATTAGTGTGCCAGCTTTTCCACATCCCTTTCAACATTTGATCATTGTCCTTTCTGGTCATATTGGCCAGTCTGAGAGGTTTGAGGGAGTACCTCAGAGATGCTTTAATTTGCATTTATCTAATAATTAGTGATTTAGAGCAACTTTTCATATGACTATGGATTGCATTGATTTCTTCATCTGTAAATTGCCTTTACAAAACTTTTCATGTAGAAGAGATTTGAGATTTTAAAAATCTCACACTGTGCATAATGCATCAGTGTAGCATGGAAGACAAAAAAAGCTAATTTGTTCTTAAACTTCTTGAGCACCCATAGTCAAGGAAATGAGTGATGGTATTGCTAATAATCTTGCCTCATCAGACTCCACTTAAGTTTCTATATTGTGATCTAGGCCTTCTAATAGATTTTTTATTTGACAAGGTACCAGTTCTAGAGCCAAGAAAACTTGAATTTATATATATAGTTTTAGCTACTTAATACCTGTGTGGTCCAGGGCCTCTGAGTCTCTATTTACCTCAATTTCCTCAATTGAAAATGCTTATAACAAAATCACCTGCCATATTTTTACCAGTATTGTTGTGAGGATGAATGAAATAATTAATTGTAAAATGCTAAGAACAGTAGTTGGCATGTAATTGACATTAAAAACATGTTAGCTAGGGAGTCTAGGTGGCGCAGTGGATAGAGCACCGGCCCTGGAGTCAGGAGTACCTGAGTTCAAATTGGCCTCAGAAACTTAATAATTATTTAACTGTGCAGCCTTGAGCAAGCCATTTAACCTCATTTTCCTTGCAAAATCTAAAAACAACCATGTCAGCAAATAGTAGCATCAGCAGAAGTATTGTACTAATATTTGTAGTGATAGTAACAGTAACATAACAGAGAAAGTCTTCCTAGAGCCAAGGGTACTGTAAATTCTTACTTTTATTCATCATTTTGATAATTTCCAACTCTTCAGACCCAGTATGGGAGTTTCTTAATAAAGGTTCAATAGTGGTTTGCCATATTCTTCTCTAGTTACTTTTACAGATGAGGAAACAGAGGCATACTATGTTTTGTGACTTGCTCAGGTTCCCACAACTAATAAGTATATGAGGCTAGATTTGTAATCAGAAAGCTAAGTGTTTCTGATTCCAGGATCTTCAATATATCCATTATGCTATTTAGATGCCCCAAAGTAAATCATTTTTTATTAAGAAGATTAAAGAAAATAAGGATCTTTAGCATAAATAAGTGATAACTTAGAGAGGATATGAGGATATTTCAAAGAATTTGAAGAACTAGTATATGAAAGAAGGCTAATACTTATATTTGTTAGTAGAGAGCAAGAGCTAGGACCAATTTAGTGGAAGTTCTGATGGACAGATTTTGGTTTAGTATAAGGAAAAATAGAAACACAAACACAAAATAGACAAACAAAAACCCATTTTCTAATTACTTAAACTATCCAAATCTAAAATATCCTACCTCCAGAAGTAGTGAATTTCTCACCACTATAGGGTTTTATTATTTTTTCTGGTTTATTTATTTTCATATCATTATTATTATTATTATTATTATTATTATTATTATTATTATTATTATTAAAATATTCTTATTGTTAAAGTAATCGTAATCCCCCTCCCCCTAAAAAAAGATTGAGAAATTTCAAGAGAAATGAAGTAATAGAAAGGAAAACAAGCATATTTCAGTGTTCAGATTCCATCATGTCTGTCTCTGGGAGGAGTTGTTTTCTTTATCAAAAGTCCATCAGAGAAGCTGCTTCAATATGTTTTCCCACAGTTACTATTACTAGCTACATTTCCCTCCTTTCTATTCCTCCCCATTCCCATTTATTCTATTCTTTCTCTCTTCTTCCACTCTGTACCTCCACAGAAGTATGTTGCATCTGATTCCCCCTCCCATGATCTCTCTCCTAACACCTACTCCCCCGACTTCTCTCCCTTTGTTCTTTTTCTCCCATCCCTTTCCTCTAATTTTTCTCTAGGCTAAGATCAATTCCCTCTGCCCTGGAGCTGTGAGAAGGGTCCCTGTTTTGCTGTGGTGGTATGGGTATTCAAATGGCTCCTGGATCTAAATGTGGATGAAACAGCAGAGTGCTGCCCCAGGGTTGGCAGTAAGATCTCTGCAGTCTCTTCAGACTCCTTAAATGTATATATCTATACCCTATTTCTTCACTGAGTCATTTCTGATGAGAATGAAAGCTCACTTATTCTCCTCTGTCTTCATCCATTCCACTCTGTTGTAAAAGCTTTTTCTTGACTCTTTTATAACAACTATCTTAACCCATTATTCCTCTCCTTTCCCATTCTCCCAGTACTTTCATTTATCATCCATTGGCTTCATCTTTATACTATATTGTACTGTTATATTCAACTTCTTTCTCTGCCTTGACCATATATTTTATATATATATATATATATATATATATATATATATATATATATATATATATATATATACACTCTAACTGCTTTTATAAAAGAGAAAGTTCATATGAGTTATCGGCATCTTCTTCCCATGAAGGAATACATGCAATTCAACATCACTAAATTCCTCATAATCCATCCTTTCTATGCTGTACCTGAATCCTGTACTTGTAGATCAAACTTTCTGTTCAGCTGTGTTCATTTCAACAGGAAATTTTGAAAGTCACTGTTTCATTGAAAGTTCATCTTTTTTCCCTGAAATAGGATGTTCAACTTTGATGGGTAGTTGATTCTCAGTTGTAAACCAAGTTCTTTTGCCTTCCAGAATCTCATATTCTAAGACCTACAAGATCATTATGTGGATGTTGGCAGATTCTGTATAATCCTGATTATAGCTCCATAGTCGTCAAAGTGTTTCTTTCTGGTGGTTTTCAGTATTTTCTCTTTTTCCTCGGGAGTTCTGCAATTTGGCTATAATATTCCTGAGAGGCTTTGTGGGGGGGTGTAAGGGGATCTCTTTCAGGAGGTCATCAGTGGATTCCCTCAATTTCTCTTTTACCCACTGCTTAAAGGATCTCAGGGAACTTTTGTGGGATTATTTCTTGAAAAAAATGAATTCTAGGCTCTTTCTATGGTCATGACTGTCAGGTAGTCCAATGTTTTTTTAATTGTCTCTCTGGATCTGTTTCCCAGGTCTGTTGTTTTTCCAGTGAGATAGTTTTCATTCTCTTCTAGATTTTCACTTTTTGAGTCTGTTTCATTGTTTCTTGATTTCTTTAAAAATAATCAGCTTCCTTTAGTTCCATCTTGCATTTGAAGGAGTTATTTTCTTCATAGAGTTTTTTATCTCCTTTTCCAACTGGCTAATTCTGTTTTTTAAGGCATTCTTCTTCACATTTGCCTTTTGGGTTTTTTCTTTCTATTTCACCTAAACTGGTTTTAATATGTTATTTTCTTCAGCAACTTTTGGATCTCCTTCACCAAGTTGCTGATTTGGTTTTCATGATCCACCTGCATTACTCTCACTTCTCTTCCCAATTTTTCCTCTATCTCCCTTAATTGGTTTTGAAAATCTTTTCTGAACTTGTCATAGCCTGAGCCCATTTCCTTTTTTTGGAGGTTTTGGATATAGAAACTTTGAATTTTTCACCTTTGAGTGTGTATTTTGATCCTCCATGGGACCAAAGTACTTTCCTCTGGTCAGATGCTTCTTTTTCTGTTGTTTAATCATTTACTAAGCCCAAGAATAACTTACTGCACTTCCAAAACTTTGTGGGGTGGGAGTGTGGGGAAAGGTTTGGGACCTCCACAAGGACCTTAATTCCTCCAAGGTTTTCTGACAGGCTCTGGCTGCTCTGATGGCTTAAACCCTCACTTCTGTCCTGGAGCTGTGAGGAGTGTCCCTGTTTCTCTAAAGTGGTATGGGTGCCCAGACTGACACCTGGATATGGTGTGGGCAAAGCAGCACAGTGCTGTCCTAGGGATAGCAGTAAGACCTCTGCAGTCTCCCCAGACTTCTTTCATATCTGTGGGCTGCACACTGGAAGTTCTGGGTGGCTCTGCATATTCCTGTAGCAGGGCTGCTCTGAGGCCAGTGTTGACCTGGGTTCATGCTCACTTTGGTGATGAAGAATTCTCTCACTGCCCCTTCAAGCCATCCCTGTGATCCCTGGGCAAGGAGCTTTGGAAACCACCTCCATTACCAGGGACATGGACATGCCCAGTGACCCAGGTGTCCAGCAGGATGTTCCTGGAAGGCTGGAGCTGGTTTGTTCTGGTTCAGTTTGACTGTGACCCAGTTGAGCTTCATCTAGGCTGCACTTAGGCCTGGTTGCACTGAGGCTCTTGGAACAGACCTTTCCTGTAGATCTTTCCTGTGGATCTTCTAAGTTGTCTTGAACTGGGAAATTGTATCACTCACTCTTTCTGTGGGTTCTGACCCTCTAAATTGTAACTGGAGTCAGAAGATTATGGCTTTTGGATATTTGGAGGGATGTTTTTCTGGGAATTCCTGCCCTCATGCCACTGTCTTCCATTAGGGGTTTTTTAATAACACCTTAACAACACTTTGCCAGTGTTATTATTAAAGGAATTTCATTCAAGATATAATTTGGACTTCTTATTTCTGTGTGTGTGTGTGTGTGTGTGTGTGTGTGTGTGTGTGTGTGTATGTGTGTGTGTGTGTGTTTGTAGGTTTATGAATACACTATTCAACTCATAAGAAACTTATGGAATTAGATACACTAAATCTGCAGTAAGAGATATTTGAAGATGTTATAAAGGCAATAGTGAAATATTTCAAAAAAATTATAATAATAATTCCATATCTCAAGGGAGGGAACAACATATGTTCCCAAATACCCTTATTGTTTAATATTGATTTAATATTGGTGATACAAAGCATGACATATTAGATAGAATGATAGAGCTAGAATCAGGATGAGTTTAAGTCTCCCTTCTAATGTTAACAATGTGATTAAAGTAAGTCACTTTAATGAATGCCCTTTCCCTCAATTGTGAGATAGGTGTAATGTCTCAGGATGTTATAACTTTGCATAAATTATAATATTGCAAAAATTATAATATATAAAGTATTTCTTTTAAAAATTATGTTGTTGGGGGCAGCTAGGTGTCATAGTGGTTAGAGCACCAGCCCTGGAGTGAGGAGGATCTGAATTCAAATTCAGTCTCCATCACATAATTAGCCATCTGTGTGACCTCAGGCAAGTTACTTAACCCCACTGTCCTGTAAAAACTAAAAAAAATTTATGTTGTATATATCTCAAATCTTTCAAAAATTCATTTTATTTTATTTTTACCTTTTGTATTACATCATTGTCTCTCTTTTATATCCTGATATTTTCTTTATACTTTCCAGAGGTTTATCATTTATAATAAAGAACAAAATTGTCTAGGAAAACTATCATATAACTGAATAATTTGATATACATAAACAGTGATTCATACCATGTATCTTCTTAGCTCTTATTGGGGACAATTTTTGGTAGTTTTAATTTTACAGTCTTCAATTTTCATTCTTTATGTATTTGGGTGTTATACTATGGTAGTCATTTAATATGTTCATAATACAGTTATCCTTACTTCCCTTAGACTCAATTCAAATGGCTTTTCCCTTCTCCTTATTCATTATTTCTTATTATTCATTTGTGAATTACTTTCCCCATGTACCACAACTTGTTTAGTCAATCCCTAATTGAATGCCTACTTTATTTCTAACTCTTTCTTAGCAAAAAAAAAAAAAAGTGTTTCTACAAATATTTTGGTGAGTATTGTTCTTGCAAATAACATACCCCTGTGATATAGTTCACATGTGGTGTTCATATTATAGCTTGAACCACTCATTCACTCTTTATTTCTTCATTAATTCAATAAACATGCATTAATGACTATATGTAGAGCACTTCTTTGATGACAATATCCTACTTAAAAATCTATTTGAATGGATGAAATAAATATATTTATATTATATGTAATATATTACATAAAAATGCATATAAGTGTAATATATAAAAGATGCAATAATATTATTTTCAATTTGAATTAAGGTTTCTTGTGATTTTCTTTTATCTTCTCGATGATGAAAAATAGAATATATTGTTACTGAATTTTTTGGTTAATAAATGCATTGCTTTATTTTTTCGGAAAAGAAACTTTAGCTTACATCTCTAAATTAAAATCATGTTTGTAAATTAAAAAGCAATCACTGTTTCATGTAGTTTATAAAAATTGTTTGCCTTCATTTTAATCCAGTAGTTCAAACAGTCACTGAATTGATTGAATCAGTTTCCATTTCCTTTCCAGGCAAAAATAGTTTTTGCTAGAGTAACTATTTTGGTTAAAAAAAAATCAGTTATAAAGATGAAAGTAACTTTATACATTTAAATCCATTCTTTATTTTCCAAATATAAATGGCATCTCATTTTTCAGTAAGTCCCAGAACAGCTGGCATATAGGACTTTGTCAAAGCACATGAATCAATAGATTAAGCAAGTTACATGGTAGCAGTTTATGAATCAAAAATAGTTGTCTATTTTTATGAAGCGCATCATGGAAATCAATAGATACACCAATACGAAGCTATTCCCCAACCATTTTTTATATTTCAGATCCAAGAGCTGTAAACTGATTAACATATTTCTCTGGACTTTTGTTTAATGTTCTCATGAATTCTAATTGATTCTTACCTCTGGAAAATCAATTCAGATATGTTAACTCCCTTAGCTATCAACCAATATCTATCTATCTATCTATCTATCTATCTATCTATCTATCTATCTATTTTATCTATCTATCTATCTATCTATCTGTCTGTCTGTCTGTCTGTCTTCTGTCTGTCTATCTCTCTGTCCATGTATCTATCCATCCATAGATCCAATACACATATTTATTTGTGTACATACAAAAAGAGGAGGTAATTCAAGTTCCTATATCCCTAAATGTTTCTGGTTTTGATGTAGAATAATATGGGCTCCCTTGTCTTAAATTTACTATGTAATTTTATCCTGTCATTGAAATTTGAGGCAAAATAATTTTCTTACACAGACTGTAGTGATGCATCCTATATTATCAGTGAAACAGAAACCATGCAGATGCCATTGGAAGACATCCAATCTATGCTCAGCTAATAAAGAAGCAATTAGATAACTTAAATCTGCATAAGCTTAAGTAGACAAGAATAGTTAATTACAAAATGTCTTACTCTCATGCTATGTTGAGAAAATTGCCATTTTGAATTCCTGAGCTTTCCTTGGTAATAGGATGTTTGTGTATGAGTGTTTATGTACACTTATGTATAGAAAACATGCTTGGTAAATAATGTTTCCTTTTGTTAAAATTGATTCAAATATAGAAACTTGTTAAAAAAGATAAAAAAATATTAATTTCATTCATAATCTCTCTGTTGTTTGAGATCAAGAGTTTGATTTCATCGGTAATCAACTTATTGATCTAAAACATCAGGAAGATTATGAAATAAATTAATAGGTAGAGTCAAAAACTAATTAAATTGTTTGTTCCTTCAATTGTTTTCCCATTCTAAAGTATTTATCTTCACACATTCCATTCAAAAGATATATTCTGGTGCTCATCGAAATTGCATTTTCCCCTTAAAATAATAAAACCCTACCATTTCAAGCAATTAATATCAACAGAGTTGAGTATGTATCCTCACATAGTGCTTTGCAAAGTTTATTTCATTGTTTTGTCTGCTTTAAATTTGTAGGGTATCAACTACCTTAATTTTTTTTTTCCAAAATGGAATGGACTAGAATTTCCTCAGCTTTCTACATACATATATAGAGTTAATCCACTCTAATTGCCTTCATGTGGTTTTTGTCCACTCATGAATGCTGATTTTTTGACATTTGTTCCACTGACAAACCAGAAGAAGTAAGAGTGATATTTAGTTAGTGAAGCTAATGGGACAAACAGTGACTAATGTTGGACCTAGAATATGGAAGACTCATCTTCTTGAACACAAATATGGCCTCAGTTACTTACAAGTTAACTGATTCTGGGCAAGTCACAATCCCATTTATCTTATTTATGAATCCTTGCAAATCTTCTGGACCAAATAAATTTATGGTTGACTTTTGGAACCTAACTATATGAGTTTACATTGGTTACCAATGCATTTTATCTTAAAAGATATTTGTTGTTTCATCAATTTGACCCTGTCATCTCATTTCTCAATATTATCATATAGAATTGTTCATTTTGCATATTTATATTACATGCTTTTAATAGCTCCTGACAGTTAGCTAATATGGAATGATTTTCAAATTACACTTTATTATTTATCATTAGTTAAACCTGATAGAGTTGGAGGGTCTTTTTGGCAAGAGGTCATGTTTCAGGAAAATTGGATTATTACAGGTTTAATCTATATATAAAACATGAAATCTTAAAATAAGTCAATCCCAAGTATTTATAATTTGTCACAACTTTAATCTGCATTATCATGTGCATTTAGTCTCTATTCTTTTTTGTTCTGGGAAAGAAATATAGGAAAGTTTATAAAATGGGTAAAGGTTGATAGCAAGTCATCACAAAATTGGATAATTGAATTAGACCTTTGTAGTTCCTTTGAGCTCATAAGATCATAGAGTTTTAAATATATAAATTTATATTAATAAAGGAAATATTCATCATATATCATTTATTCCTATTATAACTTTTTACAAGTTATTAATCTTAAAGACTTATATAAATGGTTTATGGATTTTGTATCTATAAACTTTTAACAATTATTTAGTGAAATAATTGCTCCCCTGTTACTTTCTTTTAAAACATAATTTTTATTCATAGTTTTTCCATCTGTGAGGAATCGATGCAGTTAACTACTCCTTTGAAATGTTTTTTTTCATAGCAACTAATTTAACTTGATCACAACAAAGTCCATAAAGATGAATTTATTTCTTTTGAATGAGCACAATACTCATCAGGATAATTTCACAAATTGTGACTCATAAAAAAGAATGACTCCAAACATAAAAGCATTTTATCTTATTTCCTAAGCATGTTAAAGGCATATTAATTCATTAATTCTTTAATAATATTTTACTTGCATTATGTGGATAACATCAAATTAGAGAAGAGGCTACCTCAAAATGAATGACAAAAAAAGTATGCAATAGACTTCATTTTTAATACATGTTATATGTGCTCCCAATGTGTGAATTCTTTTTGGAGAAGAAAAGAAAGCATCATTTAGTAAATTGTCATTTCATTACATGATCTTTAGTGTTACTGAAGTTTTAAACTGCTGATTATTTTTCTTGGGTAAACTGTCTGAACAAAAATTTGATCTAATATGAATACCTTAAAAGAAAAGAAACAAAAATTTTGGGGAAAAAAGAAATCAGCTGCAACACAATTTGGAGTGTACAGTAAATTTAGAATATATCAATAAAATTATAGAATAGGAAGAAATTTCAAAAAAATAGTTCTTCCTCCTACTTAAAGTTATAACAGCTAAATGGGAATTTAACCCTAGTTTTAAAATTTCCAGGAAAGAAAATTCCTAGTTATATTCAATGAATCAGGTCAGTGATTAAGATCTCAGTGTCAAAATGGTTATAAAATGGTTATCACTAGAGCTTATATATATATATATATATATATATATATATATAAGCTTTTACTATATATAGATATCGATATAGATAGATATAGATATAGAGATGATAGAGATAGAGATAGAGATAGAGATAGAGATAGTCATAGAGATAGAGATAAAGATAGAGACAGAGATAGAGATATATAGTTTTACGCTAGATCTTCTGACACACTTCTAGGTTTTAATCATCTTTTTTTCCAATAATTTATTAAAATACATTCAAATTGTGAAGAGATTCCTTGGGATCATGTGAAGCAAACATGATAGTCTAGGAGTAATATCTACAGTAGTAGTAAAATAGTAATAGTAGTAGTAGTAGTAGTAGTAAAAATAAAATTAATAGAAATATATGCAGTAATACACATCAATATGTGTATACAAATGTATTCAAATTTGGCATATAGATATACAGATATGCATATTCCTATAAGCATACATGCATGTGCACTAAGCTGCTTGTGTAAATATGTGAATACACATATGAATACATTGTATCAAGATGTACATGCTCATGTGTTTAATGAATAAATGTATGTAAATATACGTATATACGTGTATGTATCAGTCCTTTCATTCATGTACTAAACTTTGTGATCTCATTTGAAGTTTTCTGGGTAAAGTTCCAAGAATGGTATGCTATATTCTATTCCAGCTTCATTTTGTAAATAAGAACCTGAGAAAAAAGCTAAATTACTTGCCGAGAATCATGCAGTTAGTAGGTGTCTGGAACCGTATATAAACTCAGGAAGATACCTCTTCCTGACTCCAGACCTGGCACTTTATCTACTGTGCCACCTAGCTAACCATTTATATGTATACTTACACAATTATAGTCTTATTTATGAGATCTGATGGGTGTGTTGATGGAAATTCTTTCCAGAGTTATGGGGAAAAAGTGAAAGCCAAGAAGTCTTGGTTGTAAATTTAGAGCAAAAGAGGCCCAATAATTTCTCAGCCTAAAATGATAGAAAGTCATAGCAAATTTAGAGACAGATTCTCTAGAACTTCTGTTAATTAGACTTTTTTCTCTATGTTTTCTACTTCTTTTATGCGTCTATGTCCAGTATTCTTAAATGTGGTTCATATAGATAGATAGATAACAAGATGGAAATAGATAGAGATGAATATATGTTTGTGTGTATGCATTTATATACATTTCACTAATGGAATTTGTATGTATTTATATTCAATTATAAATATTATGTTTTATTTTAGACATTTTAAAAGATTATCCTCAAAAGGACTTCAGAGGCTTCATCAGACTGTCAACAAAGTTCATGGAACTAGCATGTTAAGAAATTTTGAAGATGGAGGTGATGATAAAGGTGATAGTGATGATGATGACATGTACATACATCAATACATATGCTTTTCTCTCATCTGTGACTTGGTAGTAATTTTTCGACTCCTCAAATCCATAGTATGGCAATGGGGATTCCCATTACCCTATGAACATAAATTCTTCTTGTTTTCTAATATCTCTACATGGCAGACAAGAGAGAAAAGAGAGAAAGAAAGAAAGAAGGAAAGAAAGAAAGAAAGGAAGAGAGAGAGAAAGAAAGAAAAAGAACGAAGCAAAGAAGGAAGGAAGGAACAATGGGAAGGAAGAAAAGAAAAGAAAAGAAAAGAAAAGAAAAGAAAAGAAAAGAAAAGAAAAGAAAAGAAAAGAAAAGAAAGGAAAAGAAAAGAAAAGAAAAGAAAAGAAAGGAAAAGAAAAGAAAAGAAAGAAAAGAAAAGAAAAGAAAAGAAAAGAAAGGAAAAGAAAGGAAAAGAAAAGAAAAGAAAAGAAAAGAAAAGAAAAGAAAAGAAAAGGAAAGAAAAGAAAAGAAAAGAAAAGAAAAGAAAAGAAAAGAAAAGAAAAGAAAAGAAAAGAAAAGAAAAGAAAAGAAAAGAAGGGGCAGCTAGGTGGCATAGTGGATAAAGCACTGGCCTTGGAGTCAGGAGTACCTGGGTTCAAATCCGGTCTCAGAAATTAGTAATTACCTAGCCACGTGGCCTTGAAAAATCTAAAAAAAAAAAGAAAAGAAAAGAAAAGAAAGAATAGCCTAGGTGGGATTTTCAATTTTGATGACCATTGATGGTGATGATGATAGTGATGTTGATGATGAAGATGAAGATGTTTGTTCTTCCTTCTTGAACAGTACCATGACATCAAGATGATGATGCCATGACAAGCTCATGAATTGAATTTGAGGGACGGGGTGCTGTGCTAAATAAGCAGTCTCACTTACTTCTTCAGAGTCATCTGGATCTAATGATGAGACATGAATCAGAATGTCTGGAGATGGCCCTGGATGTGAAGAAATTGAGTTAAGTGAATTTCCAAAGGTCACAAAAGTAGTAAGTGTCAAATGTCTGAGACTGGATTTAAACTCCCATCCCAGTGCTCTAGTCACTGCATCACCTACTAGGATTTTTTTGTTTGCTTGCTTTATATTACATAATGCAAATTTATAATATCCAAAAGGGACAACAGGAATTGAAGCAGTGATACCTATGGCTACTAACTGAGGAGGACACTAAAGACTTTGATTGTGACAATCACAACATAATGATATGTGTTCAAAGAGACAGAAGTACCACATCATCTTACTTGTTTCCTGAGGAACCCATAATTTGATTATAGATGAAGCAACAATTAGTGCTATATATGGAACAATGGAAAAGATTATTGAGTTTGGAAAAGGAACACAACATGATTCTATTCTATAACCACAAATACTTAACTTATATGCAGTGTAAATCACACAAAACTCCAGACTGGATGAATCAAAAGTCAGAATAAAGTTTCTAGTAGATATATCAACAATCTCAGAAATCCAGATTATTCCAATCTGGTAGCAGAACAGGAAAAGGAATTTACAAATCTCTTGATGAAAGAGAAAGAAGAGCATGTAAAAAATGTCTTGAAGCGCAATATAAAATAAATCAATCCTAAGATCATGGAAACTGTTCCTATCACTTCCTGGCAACTATAGGAAGAAGAAATGGAAATAGTTTCAGAATGTATATATACATATATATATATATATATATATATGCATATATATATATATATATATATATATATATATATATATATATATATATATTCTTAGCCACAACTTATTCTTAGCACACAACTGAATCAGGCAATTTAAAAGATAATCTGTTGTGGGAAAGAAAGCTGTGGTAAAATCAATAGCGTGATGAAAAGCAGAAGCATTATTTTGCCAACAAATGTCTATATAGCGAAATATATGGTTTTTCTCATAGTAACTTATGGTTGTGAGAGATGAACTATAGGGAAATCTGAGCAACATAAAAGTAATACAATAGAATTGTGTTGACAGAGAAGACTTTTGAAAGTCCATTGGATAGCAAGGAGATCAAATCTGTCAATACTTTGGAAACTTAAATCAAACTACTCATTGGAAGGTCAAATATTGAAGCAGAAGTGTAAATACTTTCATCATATAATAAGAAGACAGAATTCATTGGAACATACTTGATGTTGGGAAAAACATAGATGCTGGAAAAGATTAAAGGGAAAGAAGAAGAGGATGGAAAATGATGACACCAGTATCATGAAAGCAATAAACATGAACTAGGACAGACTTGGGGATTTGATAGACAATAGAAGGATCTGATATACTCTGATTCATTTAGTCACAAAGACTAGTTTTGACTAAACCAAGATGAATTTTATACAACTTCCTTTTTCCCTAATGAGATGTTTATATATCATTGTTCCTTGTGACTCAGGGTTATAGTATATTTCCATAGTCAAATCTATTTATATGCTCACATCAATGATCACTATACAGGAAAGTGAGAGGAGTAAAATACTTACATAGTATTTTTTTAGTTTTTTTTGAAAGGCAATATGGTTAAGTGGCTTGCCCCAGGCCACACAGCTAGGTAATTATTAAGTGTCTGAGGTCAGATATGAACTCAGGTACTCCTGAATACAAGGCTGGTGCTCTATCCACTACATCAACCTAGCCGCCCCTAATACTTATATAGTCTTAATAATAAGAGGGCAGAGTTGGAAGAGAATTGAGATAGTATCCACTACATTATAAAGCATAAATTTATCAGTTTTGTATTTTTTATCACCATAATTTCTGAATATACATTTCTCCCTTTACCATATAGATAATGAGTCCTTGTAATAATGATACAAAACAAATCAATACATCTTTTATCCATGAGCTTAAGCAATAGCTCACTTTCCTTATTCCCTGATCTCTTCAAAGGGAAAAATAACAGGACAATTTATTTACTGATATAAGCTTGGTATTATGATTTCAGAGAATTCAAATTGCATTCATGATTCTTCTGTTCTTTCCATTTATGTAATGAACTACCTATTTTACACTTAAGGAAAATCAAAAGAGTTATATTTGTCTATACTTACACAACTAATAAATGTTAGAGCTAATCATGGAGTTATATCCTTAGATCGATGCTCTAATACAGAGAGCACAACTCCAATGAGCTGGCCACATTTTTCTATTTATGCTTGCTAAAAAGACTATTTTATGAAGAACTCACAAGGCAAGACCTCACAGGGGAGTCAGAAGAAATTATAAAGTGATACAATGAAACTCTGAAGGTCTTCTCCATTAGATCTGCTTTCTTCTCATCCTTTTCCTCTCTATTTTTCCTCCACCTCTTTTCTTTTTTCTTTTCATGCTCCCTCAAATACACATACACAAATATGTACACCCACACTCCCATTTTTGATTTACATGACTTTTTTCCGTAGTCCTGTTCATTCCTCTTTATTTAACACACACACACACACACACACACACACACACACACACAAACACACACACACATTTGCTTTCCAAGAAAGAAGGAGGGAAGGAAGGGAAGAAAGAAGGAAGGAAAGAAGGAAGGAAAGAAGGAAGGAAAGAAGGAAGGAAGGAAGGAAGGAAGGAAGGAAGGAAGGAAGGAAGGAAGGAAGGAAGGAAGGAAGGATGGAAATTGAGAACCTTGTTCTCATACTGTTTCAATTTAGAAATGAATTCTGATCATTAACTTTCCTATGAGATAAAGTTCATCTATTGACTGAGTTTTGCAATAAGCAAAACAATCAACCTAATCGCATATTACAGCCCATTACAGCAGGGGCTGTGGTCACTAGAGAGTGTGCTTAATGATTATTTGTTGTAAATTTGAAGTATGATAGAAATTTTTTCTGTTGTATGTGGCATTTTATTGGGAATTTAATTTTTTTCTTTCATGTCTACTATGTTGCTACTAATAGTAGCAGAGTATTGGAATAGTATTAGCAAAAGAGGAATTTTATTTTTATTTTAGGTTCCATAACCAACTATCTCTGTGCACATGAAAAATTGATTTTACCTAGTAATCCCATTTGAACAATTTGACAAATAAACTCTCAAGAGGATGTTGCTATTATAGTAAATGACATCCTAATATACAAAATAAGTTGTGAATGACTGAGGGAAAAAAACACTTACAATTGGTATTTATATAGAACTTTTAAAATTTGCAAAAAGTTGATTTTTTTAATTAAATTTGAAATATAATAGCAACTTTGAAATGATAATAATAAATAGTAGTAATTGGCAATGATATAATCTTAAAACTGAACCTTTTAAAAGTAGAGATCAAAATATCTCAATTGATTTGAATCACAACTTTCTTCTACATCTAAGTGTTCTCTCTGTCTTTAGAATATAAGGTCCTTGAAGTCAGGAGCTTGTTGGCTTCTTATCCCTAGCACCTAGAGGAATGCCTATTATATAGGTGAAAAATCTAAAAAAAAAACTTACTTCATGAAGGAATTGAATTGCTACATACTCTCTTCACAATTTTATATGACATCGTGGTCAAACGTTTTTCAGTTGGTTTTGAAATGTTTGATGGTTAATTGGAGATTACAAATAGTTATGCAAAATTTCATTTCAATTTCATCAATTTATTCATAAGTGACTGGCTGATCCATTAACTTGATAGGGGTATTCTGAAAAGAATTGTTTTTGGAATCTGAGGGGGAAAATCAATTAAAATGGTACTTCATTATACCTCAGCTACCTAGGACAAGTCATGTGATTTTTTTCAATGTAATAGTTTCCTTTGATATATTTACAGGTTAGATTTATTTATGTCTAACTGTCAAAAATTCATGAACTTATAACCACCTCATTTTAAAGAAACATTGTTTCCAATCTTGTTAAAAAATTACCATCAGTACCATCAGTGGTACCTGGTATTGGTAATAGTTAGTCTCAGATCCACTTATCTTCCATAGCCTCATTTTATGTGATCATTGCTTTAACGATCTTATAGCTTTTCCTAGTTGCTTCTTTTCATAGTTGCTTCTTTTCATAGCAAACATTTCCATCTGATCTTTGTAACAGAAAATGCCTTTCTTCAGGATAGATTCATTGGAGTGTTTCTTTAATTGAGTGCCCAATATTACATTGTTGTGATGAACTACTATTATAGCCAAAGTTTTTTAACCTTTCTCAAAGTAATTGGCAATTTCCTCAGGTAAGAGAAATATAACTATTGGGTAATTTTTGTTCTGAGGTAAGGTGAAGGAATTTGTTTAATGTCAGTGAGTCCAAATCTGCAGGTGCTTTTATCATATTAACCATCCACCTGGGTATGTTTAGCTACATGGTTACTACATCTGGTACATTGTTATCTTTCCAGGGAGCAAAAAACTTTTCATGCTAACCATCTCATAAAAGTAATAGTCATAACATGTATTCTACAACCAGCTGCTACAGAAATAACTAAATTTGTCCAAAATATTTTATTCATGTATTTTTATTGTTCGTCATTTTGAAATATCTATAAATAGTTAATATAATGTGTCACATAAATGGAAAAAATTTGTTCCTATGAAACTCTAGTTTTTAAAGAAGTTATTTTCTTTCAATGACTATTAAAATTGTTTTAGCAAAAATACTAAAATTAAATGTATAACCAGAAAAAAATCATAGATAGCATAAAATAGAGTAAATTTGGACTAAATTTTTAATTTAAATATATGCTTTTATATAAGAAAATCTTCTTGAGAGTTTGAAATTAATTTATCCTGGAGAAGTAGAGAAAATTGGCAAAATGATGAAAAAAGTTAGCAAAAGTAACTTCTCTCCCCATTTTAAACCCCTTTCCCTTTTTAATGGAGATTTGGGAAAAGTCCTAATTCTGGACGAAAGACAGAATTTTTAATCATTTTTATACAAGCAATGAGTAATATTAAGAAGGAATTTTAAAGAAAAGATATGTTTATAAAAGTTATAGAAACATTAACTATGTTTTAAGAAACACCAAATTTTGTTAATTAATAATTAATAACATTAATTATTATGGTAATGGGAGATTGCATGCTCTAATTCATGGAAGGACAGTGCTGGATCTATGAATAAGCTATAGACTTATTTTGAATATATGTCAATCAATTATTTAAAATATCCTTGACCTTGACATTTCTCTGAGGCTATAATTAATTAATTTTAGCAAAAATAAATGGGAAAAAGGAGAAAAATAGTTCCTCTTTTGAATTAATGGAGGAAGTTTACACTTAATTGGTTTCCCTCCTTTCTATAGATTCACAGATATATAGATATGAACACTGATAGACAGATAGATAGACAGATAGATAAATAGACAAATGTTATTTTGCTATGGTAGATCATTACAAAAGATACCAGCATAAACATAAAGTTCAGAGAAGAAAAGTATTGAAATTTAAATATTCAGTGTTTTAAAATTTAAAGTTCCCTTATGAAAGGATATTCAGATATCTTCAGTCATAAAATCCATTGACATGACACATGATTGTAATTTAAAAAAACTGAAACAAGTATATTGATAATTGTTTTAGAAAAAGGAAAAATGAGTATGCAAATATTAATAAAGAAAAAGCAACATAATTTCACTGAGGAAAAACAAAAGAAATACTAAAAGAGGCAGCTGAGAGGCAATGGATTACTTTTAACACTTGTAGTCAAAAATAAGCAATTAAAAAAGAAACAATCCAAAAATGGATTTTCAGCATCTCTCTGATCAGTAGGCAAGTTTGAGGATATAGTAATAGGGAGAAATTTCCCATTTTCAGTTTTCTCTTCAGTATTTACCAACTTGAGTCCCTAGAGATCTCAGTGAATAATTTAATTCTTTCTCTAAAAAAGAAAAATGTCAACAGACATTTTCTCCTTGAACAAGAAAAATAGAATGTTGCCTTCTGTCACAGTTTTGCTTATAGTGAACAATTCCACCTCCATTCTTACTTGTCTCTATTACAAACTCCAGAATTGAATTCACAGTAGTTACAAATATTTTATGCTGACAATCAATACAAAAGAAAATGAAATTTCTTTAATGTATTTGAATATTGAAAATATATTTTTGTTATTATTCTCAAATGGGTAAAGTACATTATAGTCACATAATTTTTAAATAATGGTTCTATTAATTCCTTTTTTAAAAAAGTATCTAAAAATGGAATGGACATCAGAGACGTCTATATTTCTTTGATTTTTCATGTCAGAGTATAGTAGTTTGATCTATATATGATTAAATATGTTATGTATGTATATATAAAATACATATATATTTATGTGCATATATTATATATAAAGCAAATGATATATTTTTGCACATGTATGAGAAATGTCAATTAGAATAAAAACATTTTTTCATCCATCTTTGAAAATTGCAGAAAGCATAAGAGAATAATTTCTATTTTCACTATTTAGAAACTTATTCCTCAAAAAAAATCTAGTAGATATAGTGGGAGGCAACCAGTTAGCACAACTCTGTTAATTCAGTTTAATTTTAAGAGTTTATTTTAAGGGGTGGCTAGGTGGTATAGTGGATAAAGCACCGGCCTTGGAGTCAGGAGTACCTGGGTTCAAATCCAGTCTCAGACACTTAATAATTACCTAGCTGTGTGGCCTTGGGCAAGCCACTTAACCCCACTTACCTTGCAAAGGAAAAGAGTTTATTTTAAAATTATTAGAATCATTTAAATATAAGTTTGCTCAAAATCACAAGTTGCCAAAATGTTATTCTTCTAGGGGTAATAAATGATAAAATACATAATTTCACAATCTCTCCTTTAAAATCTTACTTTGTTGCCTTATGGAGGTAAACTGGGTTATTTTGCCTTAAAGGAGTGTGTTAAGAAGATTCTTCTTAATGGTTTTTATTGCTTATTCTCACCTAAAATGATTAATATAGCACTCCTTTCATGAACAGGAATTTGTTTTTCATGTGTTCCAAGTTGAGTCATGGAGTTTGGCTCTTTTAGCTTTGATAATATTTCATTATAGCAGACAGCTCAACAATCCATATTCATACAGATTATGCTTTGAAATCCAAAAATTTAGTTTTTCATGCTTAGAACAAAACTTTTAGAAAATATTAGCTAAAAATTAATGTTCAAAATGTTTACTAAAATGAGAATAATGAGATAACAATGCATGAAGAACTAGAGTTTAAAATTTTCAATAATGACATTTATACCAAAGCAAAGAAAAAAATTTACAAATAATTTTCTTCTTGTTATTTTAGAGGAGGAAAATTCAGGGCAGAACAAGAAAGGGCTTAATAGGAAAGAAGAGGTGAGGAAAGAGGAGGAAAAGTGAAGGCAAGAGAGCATAGTCCAGGAGAAGATGACTTAGAACAATACTACAAGCTCATCTTCAGGAAGAAAGAAAGAAAATGATAATTGTTACTCTATAAAAGATCAGAGTTGGGGTAGGGACTTGATCTCACTATACTTCCATTATACCTACCCCTCAAGAAGATTTCAGTGAATTAAGAGATACAACATGTAAACAACAATGTAAAAACAAGATTTAAACTGAATGAATGAGAAATACCCTCAGGGGAACAATAGGAGCAATAAAGAGGTTTAAGGAATGGTTTTATAAAAACTATTATATTAGCTAGAGCTTCAAAGAAGCAGGAGGCAGAGAAAAGGAGGGACAGAATATCAGATATTGTTGTTCAGTCTTTTTTTGCTCACTGATGACTCCATGACCACTTTTGAAGTTTTCTTGCCAAAAATGATGGCGTACCTTGACATTTCCTTTTCAAAATCATTTTACCAATAGGAAACTGAGGCAAGAAATGAATAAGTAACTTGGCTCAGAATCACAAATGGTCATTCCTGAGGGCAGATTTGAATTCAGGAGGTTGTCTTCATGATTCCAGGTCCAGCATACTATCACTGTGTCCATCTGTTCTAATATCGGCAATGACAAACAGTAAATTCAAGGTCATTAGGTTTGATATGAAGTATCTACTTCAAGTATAAAGGGTTTTGAATGCCAAATAGAGGATTTTATATTTAAACCTTGAAATGATAATACAGTACTATAGCTTCTTGATTAGGGGTGGGAGGACATGACACAATTGCAACATTCATTCTTTAGGAAGATTTTGAGTTCTTATATTTTTCCACATATTAATTTTCTTTATTATTTAAACAAACATCTTTTTTATTTACTCTTTTGACTCTGTACTTGTACCTTCAGCACCTTCACAACAATTTTATCCTCCTCAATCAGGAAAGCATGCTTGATCCTGTCATGGATACATTTAGCACACATGGAGCCCCATTAGCCCTGTTGACAAGTTTTTTCTTTTTTTGTCTTTGATAGCCTCATAAGAACTTTAAGTCTCACTTCATGAACACCTCGAGGTCTTCCTAGACACACAACACAGGCCGATTTTAGTGCTTTCCCAACTTTCTGAGTGTAAAAGTAAACAATTCTGTTACCTGGGGTTAGTGACAGTCAAGTTTTATTGGAAGCTGTATTGTAGGACAACCTACCCTGATATGTCAGTCTCTGAACCATTTTTAATTCCTTGTCAGGTTCACCGATGGAAGGAGTTCTACATTTTTCTACCTCTCTCCTTTCCTTCCTCTCTCCATGGCCACAAACAATCTGATATAAGTTGTATATGTATGGTTGTGTTTTACTATTTCCATAAGAGTAATGTTGCAAAAAGAAGAATTAGAACTAAAGGAGGAGAAAGCCCTAAAAAGCAATGAGAAATCATAAAAGAACTTTTAAAAAGTGAATAAAGTTTGCTTTGCTCTGCATTTAGACTCCACAGTTGGCATTTTCCATCACAAGTCTTCTGAAATTTTCCTTTAACACTGAATGACTGAGAGGATGAGTCCTTTATATTGATCATCTCACAATATTATTTTAAAGGCATATAATTACATCCTGGTTCCACTCATTTCACTCAGAATCAATTCATGCAAGACTTTCCAGCCTTTTCCAAAATCTGCCCACTTGTGATTTCTTGCAGCACAATAGCACTCTAACACATTCATATACCATAATCTGTCCAGTCATTACCCAATTGATGGTCAACCCACCAATTTCCAATTATCTGGGGCTACAATAAGACTTCCTACAAATACTTTTATACATATTGATCTTTTCCATTTTTATGATTTCTGGGACATATAGAGATATTAGTTTAATTGCTGGATGAATTGCCTTATTGATATAGTTCTATATTACTCTCCAGGATGATTGGATTAGTTCATCACTCCACCAATAGTGTATTAATGTCCCTTCCCCTCTCCAACATTGTTCCTTCTTCATAATTTTAGTCAATTTGATAGCTGTGAAGTTTTACCTCAGAAGAGTTATAATCTGCAGTTCTCTAATAAATAATGATTTAGAGCAGTTTTTCATTTGACTATAGATAGCTTAAATTTATTCACCTGAAAAGTGCCTGTTCATATGGAAAATGACCTGAATTCTTATAAATTTGACTCAGATTTATATATATTTTAGAAATAAGTCATTTATCAGAAATGGTACTTATTTCCCTGCTTTCTTCATTCTTTCTAATCTTGTTGCTTTGGTTTTATTTGTGCAAAAACTTTTAAATTTAATGTAGCCAAAATTAGCCATTTGGTAATTTACAAATATTCTATATATATATTTTTAATCATAAACTCCTCCAGTCTCCATGGATCTGACAGATAAACTATTGCGTGTTTACCTAATTGGCTCAAGGTGTCACCCTTTATGTCAAAATCCTAAACCCATTTTGACCTTAGCATAGGGTGTGTGATTTTGATCTATTTCTTAGTTTTTGCCAGTTTTTCCAGTTTTCTCAGAAGCTTTTTATCAAAAAGTGAGTTTTTATGTCAGAATATGGTCTTTAGATTTGTCAAACAGTACATTAATATAGGCATTTACTATTATTTCTTTTGTGTCTAATTTATTCCACTGATCCACGTCTCTATTTCTTAGGCAGGATAGACATTTTGTTGACAACCACTTTATAGTTTAACTTTAGATGTGATATGGGTAGGCCACCTTTTCTTTCATTTGTTTTCATTAATTCCTACTCCAGATTAATTCATCCTCCACATGAATTGTGTTACTATTTTTCCTAGATCTATAAAATAGTTTTGGTATGTAGCTTGATTGGTATGGCACTGAATGCATAATTTAATTTGGGTAGAATTGTCATTTTTAAATTAGTTCAATCTACCTACAAGCAATTGGCATTTATCCAGAAAGGCCTTTTGGATATGTGTTCATATAGTTTCTGGGGTTTTCTTGATAGGTAGATACCTAAGTATTTTATTTTGTCTATAGCTACCTCAAATGAAATCCCTCTTTTTAAATTTTGCTATTGGGCTTTGTTGGTAATAGAAATGCTGATGAATTATATGGATTTGTTTTACATCTAACTGCTTTGCTAAAGTTATAAATTATTTCAAGTATTTATAGTAGAAATCCTATGGTTTTTCTATGAATTTCTATTTCTATGGTTCTAAGCATTCCATCATGTCTTCTGTGAAGAATGAGAGTTCTGGTTCCTTGTCAAGAGTTTAATAACTTCAACTTCATTTTCTTCTCATTGCTGTAGCTAACACTTCTAATACAAAACTGAATGATAGTGGTGATAAGGGGCATCCTTGTTTCACAATTCATCCTAGGATATCCTTATTACATATCATGTTTGCTGATTGGTATTGCTTATCATTTTAAGGAAAATCCCACTTATTTCTAAGTTCTTTAGTGGGTTTATTTTAAATAGTTTTTTTTTCCCAAGGCAAATGGGTTTAAGTGGCTTGCCCAAGGCCACACAGCTAGGAAAATTTTAAGTGTATGAGGCCAGATTTGAACTCAGATATTCCTGACTCCAGGACTGGTGCTCTATCCATGGCACCACCTAGCCACGCCTCTTGGTTTTAATAGAAAGGTACAATATTTTGTCAGACTTTTACAACATATGCTGAGTAACCATATATTTTAATTCTGCCACTGATATGGTCAATTCTGTGATTATACTCCTAATGTTGAATCTCATTTTATACCTAATATTAATCCTACCTGATCACAATGTATTATCCTAGTGGTGGTAATCTCTCTGCTAAAGGTTTATTTTAAAATTTTTCATCAATATTCACTATAGAGTTTGGTCTAAAATTCTCTTGGTCTATTTCAGTTCCTCCTGGTTTAAGTATCAGCACCATGTTGGTGTCATAAAAGGAATTTGGCAGAACTCTTTCTTTAAGTATTTTTTTCAAATAATTTAGACATAACTGGAATTATTTTTTCTTTAAATGTTTGCTAGGGGTATGGATCCAAGATGGCAGAATGAAGGCAGGAAATCCCAGAAGTTCTCCCCCAGATGAATCCAATTGACATTAAATTATGCTATGACCAAATTTTAGAGTTACAAAACCTTCAGAAAAACTGAGAGAAATAATTTTCAGCAACAAAATTTTACTACCCTGCAAAATTCAGTATATGCTCTCAGAAGGAAGTATGAATTTTTAGCAAAATAGAGGACTTCCAAAATTTCCTGACAAAAAGACCAGAATGGAATTGAGAATTTAAAGGCTAAATACATGGCTCAAGAGATGCATAAAAAGGTAAATGAAAAGTGGAAAGAAAAAATAAAACAAAACAAATGCTAGTCAAGACCATAAAATTGTATACTAACTGAAGAAGCTAAAATAATTATAAATCTTTTTGTTTTAGTTTTTTTTTAGGTTTTTTTTGCAAGGCAAATGGGGTTAAGTGGTTTGCCCAAGGCCACACAGCTAGGTAACTAAGTGTCTGAGACTGGATTTGAACCCAGGTACTCCTGACTCCAGGGCCGGTGCTTTATCCACTGTGCCACATAGCCACCCCTATAATTATAAATCTTGAGAATTGTATTTCTTTTAGGATAATTAAAAGGTTCAAATATAATTGAAGATATTGGACTTAGAGGGTATGGAAATGGTCGAGTCTTGTTTCCCCATTGAAAAAGAATAAGATGACACCACTAAGTTTGAGACAAAAAGCCCTGATGAAAAGCAGGAGTTTTCACCCTAAATTTAAACATCTCAGTTTCCTTTGACATATTCTAATTCTGCTGTGCTCACAAAACTTAGTACTTTCACTGATGAGAACATCAATTTATCTAATGCAGCCAAGGCAGTTTTGAGGGGAAACTATATATCTCTAAATTCTTATATGAATTAAACAGAGAAAGAAGAGATCAATGAATTTGAATATGCAACTAAAATGTAGTAAAGGAACGTAAAAAAAAATCTCCAATTAAAAAAGAATTTAGAAATTATGAAAATCATCCAAGGGACTAGCAAAATTGGAATCAAGAAAACCATTGATCTAATAAGAAAACAACAATTTGATTTTATAAAAAGTCAATAAAATCTATAAACCTTTTTTTAAACTGATTTAAAAAATAAAGAAGATAAATAAATTACCTGTATCAAAAATGGAAAGGTGAACTAACCATCAATGAGAAGGATACAAAAGAGATAATTCAGAAATACTTTGCAGAACTGTAGGCCAATTAATTTGAAATGTATGAATACTTTCAAAAATAAAAATTGCCCCAATTAAAAGAAGAGGAAACAATTTACTTAAATAACCCCATTTCAGAAAAAGAAATTAAAGAAAACATCACTAAACTCCATAAGAAAATGTCTGCATGTCCGGATGGATTTGCAAGTGAATTCTACCAAACATTTAAGTAATAATTAATTCCTACATTACATAAACTACTTTTAAAATAGGAGAAGAAGGAATTCTGCCAAATTCCTTTCATGAGACCAAGATATTGCTTATACCTAATTCAGGAAGAACCGAAACCAACAATAAAGTTAAAGAAAATATTCACTGATGAACACTGATGCACAAAATCTTAAATGAAATTTTGGCAAAGAAATTACAGCAAGTCATACAGCTAGGATAATATACCATGATCAGGCAAGCAGGGATGATTCAATATGAGGAAAACCCTCAACATATTTAAACATATGTAACAAAAACCAACGCAAATTATGTGATTATCTCAGTAGATGCTAAAAAATCTTTGATAAAATGCTACATCCATTCCTATTAAAAACACTAACAAAGTTTCCTTAAATTAATATCTAAAACCATCAACAAACATTACATGTAATGGAAATAAACTCAGAGCATTTTCAATAAGGTCAGGGGTGAGATAAAGATGTCCATTATCATCATTGCTATTCAATAGAGTTTTAGAAATGTTAGCTTTAAGACAAAACTCTCACTCTTTACAAAGGACATGATGGCATATCTAGAGAATTCCAAAAAATTATCCAAAAAACTACTAGAAACAATTAGTACCTTTACCAAAGTCGTGGGATATAAAATAAATGCTCTTAAATCCTCAACATTTCTATTTATTGCTAGGAAGATGCAGCAGAAAGAGCTAGAAAGAGAAATCCCATTCAAAGTAACTTCAGACAATATAAAATATTAGGGAGTCCTTCTGCCAAGGCAGACTCAGAAACTTTTTTGAAAACAATTACAAAACGCAAATAAAATCAGAGTTAAATAACTGAGCAAATATCAACTGCTCATGGATAGGTCGAGTTAATATAATAAAAAATGACAATTAATTAAATTAAATTACTTATTTAGTGTCCTACCAATCAAAATTCAAAAAATATTTTAATGAATTACAAAAATTGTAAGTAAATTCATATATAGAAACACAAAGTCAAGAATTTCCAGGGATTTAAAGAAAAAAGTACAAAAAAAGGTGGCTTAGCCCTACCAGATCTAAAATTATATCATAAAGCATCAGTCATCAAAATTGTCTGGTAATGACTAGGAAATAGAGTTGTGGATCAGTGGTGAAGGAAATGATTATAATAATCTGTTGTTTGATAAACCTAAAGAGTCCAGCTTTTGGAATAAAAAACTCTCTCTTCGGTAAAAACTGTTGGGAAAATTGGAAATTAGTATAGCAGAAACTTAGATTAGACCAGCACTTCACACCCTATACCAAGATAAAATCCAAATGGATACAGGATGTAGACATAAAAGACAATATTATAAGCAAACTAGAAGCTCTAGGAATAGTTTAACCTGTCAGATCTATGCAAAGGAAAGGAGCTTATGTAGAAGGAAGAGAAGGAGAACATCATTAAAAACAAACTAGATAATTTTGGTTACATTAAATTAAGAAGCTTTTGCACAGACAAAACCACTGTAACCAAAATAAAAAGAAATGTAATAAAATAGGAAACAATTTTTACAACCAGTATTTCTTTTCTTTTTAGATTTTTGCAAGGCAAATGGGGTTAAGTGGCTTGCCCAAGACCACACAGCTAGGTAATTATTAAGTGCTGAGATGGGATTTGAACCCAGGTATTCCTGACTCCAAGGACAGTGCATTAACAACCAGTATTTCTGACAAAGAACTAATTTCTAAAATATATGGAGAACTGAGTCAAAATAAAAAAAAATCAAGTCATTCTCCAATTGACAAATGGTCAAAGGACTTGTAAATCAAAGCAATACATAGTCATATGAAAAATTTCTCTAAATCATTACTTACTGGAGAAATGCAAATTAAGACATGTCTGAGGTAACACCTCACACCTCTCAGACTGGCTAATAAGATCAGAAAAGGCAGTGATCATTGTTGGAAGGAATGTAGGAAATGTGGGACATTAATGTATTGTTGTTGGAGCTGTGAACTCATCCAACATTTCTGGAGAGCAATTTGGAATTATACCCAAAGAGCAATAAAAATATGCATATCATTTGATCCAGCTATACCACCACTGGATCTATACCCTGAAGAGATTGTGAAAAAGGATAAAATCATTACTTGTACAAAAATAGTCATAGCAGCACTATTTGTGTGGACAAAGAACTGGAAATTGATTTAATGTCCATCAATTGGGGAATGGCTGAACAAAGTGTGGTATATGTACATTATGTAACACTATTACTCTATTAGAGGTATGAGAATTCACAGAAGCCTAGAAGGATATGCATGAACTGATGCTTAGAGAGATTAGCAGAAGCAGAATAACATTGTACACCATAACAGCAACATGGGGTTCGTGATAAAACTTAATGAACTTGCTCATTCCTTCAGTACAACAATCAGGGACAATTTTGGGGTATCTACAATGGAGACTACCATCTGTATCCAGAGAAAGAACTGTGGAGTTTGAACAAAGATCAAAGTCTGTTATCTTTAATTTTAAAAGAGTTATTTTATTATGCAATTTTCCTATCCCTTATGTGTTGATTTTTTTTCCTTGGGGATATAATTTCTCTCTTAATACATTCAACTTAGATCAATGTATAGCATGGAAACAATGTAAAAACTAGCAGAATGCCTTCTGTGGGGAGTGGGGGGGAAGTGAGATTAGGGGGAAATTTGTAAAAGTCAAAAATTAATAAATATTTTTTAAATCACATGGAAAAATACTAAAACTAGAAAAATAAAATAAATGTTAGCTTTAGTAATAAAAGAAGAAAAAGAAATTCAAGGAATCAGAATTATCAATGAGAAAACAAAACTTTAATTCTTTGCAGATTTAATGGTGTACATAAAGAACCTGAGAAAATCATCTTAAAAAAACTTGAAAAATTTAGCAAATGCAACAAAGTAGTAGGATATAATAAAAACCTACATAAATCATCAGCATTTCTATATCTGTACAACAAAACCCAAGATCAAGTGATAGAGAAGGAAATTCCACTTAAATTAACCATAAACAGCAGTAAGTACTTGGGAATCTACCTCTCAAGACAAACCCAGAAATTGCATGAAAACAATTTTAAAGCAATTCTCACACAAATAGATATCTAAATAATTGGGAAAATGTCAATTCCTAATGGTTAAGTTGAGCTAATATAATAAAAAAAAACTATTATTCTCTTATTCTCTCCAAATTAAATTGTTTAGTCAGTGCCATAGTAATCAAATCACTATATATATATATATATATATATATATAGATAGATAGATAGATAGATAGATAGATAGATAGATATGCTAGAAAAAATTGTAGCAAAATTCATCTGCAGCAGCAAAGGTCAAGAATATGAAGGCAACTTTTGATAAGATAGATACAGGAAGGTGCCCTAAATATACCAGATATAAATCTATAGTATAAAGTGACAGGTATCAAAACTGCCTGGTACTGGTTACAAAATAGTATAATGGATCAGAGTATCAGAATAAGTTCAAAAGAAATGACTACAGTAATCTACAGTTTGACAAACTAAAATGCATTAGCTTCTGGGATAAGAACTCACTATTTGACAGATTGTGGAGAAAACTGGAAAAGAGTATGGAAAAACTATGCATATACCTACATCCCACACCCTATATCAAAATAAGATCAAAATGAGTACAGGATTTAAGAACTTACATTCTAAATTGTCCTTGGAAATCCCTGGGATAAGAGGTCTGTCCAAGCATCCCTAGCGACCCAGGTGTCCTGCTATGCTGTGGCCCTTTCCAATCCTCATGGAACACATCCTTCACACTTACCTTCCAAGTTGACTTAGGATGGAAAATTTTCTTTTTTTTGGCTGATATTTAATTTTACCAAATATATGTTATGAAGGTTTTTAATACTAAGTCATTAAGATGCATACATATGTGTGTGTGTGTATGTATGTATGTATAAAATTTTCCTTCACCCTCCCTTTCCAGAACCCTCGCCTCAGTGGTGAACTATCAGGTTAATATTTTTCATACACATGTGCATTAAATACATTTACAGATTAGTCATTTTAGTATGTGGAATTAGGATTAAGGGAAATAAATGCATGAGCTAGTTTTTTTTTTTTTTTTAGCGGAATGTAGTGTTCCTCAGCTTCTGAAGTTTGTTTGTTGTGTTTTTTTTCTTTTGTTTTTCTTCCTCTGAATGGGGATAGTATTGTCCATAACTGGTTTAGTTTGATTGGTCTAGCTCTCTGAACTGGAGCTGCATCCATCAAGGTTGATCATCTTACAATACTTTTGTTAATGTGTATAATGTTCCTTTTCTTCTGCTCCCTTCCCTCCCCATCAAATCCTGTAATTCTCTCCATTTTTCTCTAGATTTCAACCATTTATGATTTCTTATTGTACAATATTATTCCATAGTATTCATGTACCATGACTTGTTCAGCCATTGTCCAATTGATGGGTAGTCCCTCAATTTCCAGTTCTTTGCCACTAACAAAAGAGCTGCTATGAATATTTTGGAAGATGTAGGATTTTTTCCAATTTTTATGATTTCTTCTGGATTTAGGCCTAGAATTGGAATTGTTAGATTAAAGGAAAGAACACTTTTATTAATCTTTGGACATTTTTCCATATTGTTTTCCAGGTGGATCATTTCACAATTCCACGAGCAATGCATTAATGTACCAAACCTCTCACAACTTCATCAATATTGATCATTTAAACTTTTTTGTTATCTTCAGCATTCTGAAAGGTGTGAGATGATATCTCAGAGTTCCTTTAATTTGTATTCCTATAATCAATAATGATTTGGAGCATTTTTCAATATGCTTATGCATAGCATTAATTTTTTCATTTGAAAATTATCTATTCATATCCTTTGACCATTTATCAATTGGGAAATGTTTTGTGACCTGAATAAATTTGATGGAATTTCTCTATATAATTTAGAATTGAGATTTTTATCAGAACTCCTAGAAAGATTGTTTTACAGCTTTCCACTTTCCTTCTAATTTTAGCAACATTGATTTTATTAGTGCAAAACTTTTTAATTTACTATAGTCAAAATCTTTCATTTTGCAGTTTATAATCTAGTCTATTTCTTGTTCAGTCATAATTTTTTCCCATTCCATGTCTAATAGACAGAGTAGTTCTTGGTCTATTTATTTATGACATTTCCCTTTAATCCCAAATCTGTTACTCAGATCCCAGAATGAAAAACACCCAGGAATTTGATAGCTAGATTCTACAATTCTCAAGTCAAGGTGAAAATATTATAAACATCAGAAAGAAAAAATTCAAATATTATGGAGCTAGGAAATATTACACAGGTTTTAGTAGTGTCTTCATTATAGAGTTTATAGGTCTTGAAATATGTTATTCTGGAAGGAAAAAAGATGTTGGATTACAACCAAGAATCTACTGCCCAACAAAATTGAAGATAATCTTTCAGGGAAAAAAAGATGAACACTCAATGAAATAGGAAACTTTCTAACTTTCCTGATGATATGACCAGAGCTGAACAAAAAGCTTTATCTTTAAGTATTGAACTTGGATTAGGCCTAGAAAGGGTGAAATGGAAGGGCAAATTATGAGGGATTTAGTGATGATAAACTGCGTGTATTTCTGCATGGGAAGATGATGCTGATAACTTATATGATCCTTCTCATTTGCTATAGAGCAGGCATAGGAACGAGCTGAATATGAAGGTATAATATATTAAAGATGGAATTAATAGGTGAGAAAGGGAAGAATATGAGAGAAAGGGAAAGGCAAGGTAGACTGACTAAGCTATTTCACATTAAAGAGTCAATAAAAAGCTTTTGCAATGGAATTGAAGTGGGGATGGTGAGGAGGGAATGAATGTGGAATGAATTGTTCTAATTAGAATGGCTCAGAAAGTTAATAAGATGTACATTCAATAAGGTATAGAAATCTATCTGAACCTAGAAGAAAAGGGGAGAGGAAAGGAATGAGAAAAAGGAAACAGAGAGGCAAGGTGTTTGTAGGTATTAGGAGACAGAAGAATCTAGGAGAGGGAATTCAGATACAACATACTTTTTTTTAATTTTAGAAAGCTTTTATTTATTTTGAGTTTTATAATTTTTCCCCAAGAAGGCAGTTTATTAGTCTTTTCATCTTTTCCATAGTATGACTTGATCTAAATTGAATGTGATGAGAGAAGAATCATCTCCTTAAGTTAGAAACACATAGTATGAGATAGGGCAGAATTACATAATAAGATAATTATTTTTAAATTAAAGGTAATAGTCTTTGGTCTTTGTTCAAACTCCACAATTCTTTCTCAGGATAAAGATGGGATTTTCTGCCACAAATACCCCAAGATTGTACCTGATTGTTGCCCTGTTGTTATGAGCAAGTCCATTAAAGTTGATCCTCACTCCCATGTTACTGTTAGGGTATACAATGTTCTTCTGGTTCTGTTCATCTTGCTCAGCATAAATTCACACAAATCCTTCCAGGCTTCCCTGAATTCCCATCCCTCCTGGGTCCTAATAGAACAATAGTGTTCCATCAAATACATATACCACAGTTAGTTAAGTCATTTTCCAATTGATGGACATTCCCTCAATTTCCATTTCTTTGACACCACAAAGAGAGCTGCTATGAACATTTTTGTACAGGTGATGTTTTTTGTCCTTTTTCATAATCTCTTCAGGGTATAGACCCAGTAGTGGTATGGATGGATCAAAAGGTATGCACATTTTTGTTGCCTTTTGGGCATAATTCCAAATTGCTCTACATAAAGGATGGATGACTTCACAGTTCCACCAAAAATGTATTTGTGTCCCAGATTTCCCACATCCCTTCCAACATTGATCATTGTCCTTTCTGGTCATATTGGCCAGTCTGAGAGGTGTGAGGTGGTACCTCATAGATGTTTTAATTTGCATTTCTCTGATAATTAATGATTTAGAGCAATTTTTTGGTGGAATATGTTAGGTGCAATAGTAGAAAATGATTATACTAATCTGCTGTTTGATAAACCCAAAGAATCCAGCTATTGGTATAAAACTCTCTCTTTGATAAAAACTATTGGGAAAATTTGAAGTTAGGTTGGCAGAAACTTGGATTAGACCAACACATCACACCCAATACCAAGATAACATCAAAATGCATAAAGCATTTAGACATAAAAAACTACATTATAAGCAAATTAGAAGATCAAGGAGTAGTTTACCTGTCAGATCTACAGAAAGGGAAGCAGTTTATGACCAATGAAGAGATGGAGAACATCATTAAAAATAAACTAGATAATTTTGATTTCATTAAATTAAAAAAAAACTTTTGCACTGTAACCAAGATCAAAAAAATTATAGCAAATTGGGAAACAATTTTTATGACTCGTGTTTCTGACAAAGAACTAATCTCTTAAATATACAGAGAATTGAGTCAAATAAAAAAAGACAAGCCATTCTCCAATTGATAAATGGTCAAAGGATATTCAAAGACTATTTCCAGATGAGGAAATCAAAGCAATCCATAATCATACAACACAGTTTTGAGGAGGGAAAGGGAGAAAGGAGAATTAATGAGAGTTGAAGAAGAATAGGATGGAGAAGGATTTAATGAATTTAAGGGCTACAAATAGCAGTAGTAAGTAATGGAAAAAAATATTTAAGCAACTTCTCTGATGGATTTATGATAAAAATGTGATCCATTCCAATGACAGAAATTATGGTATCTGAATACAGACTGAACGTCATTTTGTTTCCTTTCATTTTATTTTTCTTGAGGTTTTTCTAACTTTTTTTTGGACGTTGTGGGGTTATGTTTGCTTTAGCAACAAGACTACTCTAGTAATGTGAAAACAATACATAACTGAATCAATTAAAAATATTTGATATAATCAATTTGTCAATCTATCTGACTCTGGAGAAATTCTCTTAGGGGGGTTTATTGAACATTTGTTCAATTATTTTTTTTTTCTCAAATACGGTCACTTAAGAATTTTATCTTCTCTTTTGTTAATCTGGTCAGTTTCTATTTTTTGTAAATGTCTCTTTCACTTTTATTCCCATATTTTAAGGCATACTATTTGGAAAAATAACTGCACTATTGCTTTGATTTCATCCTTTTGGTAGTGAATTCATCCTTTTTCATTTTTGTTAGTTATTTTGGCCATCTTTCTTTTTAATGGCTATTTTTTTGCAAGGCAAATGAGGTTAAGTGGCTTGCCCAAGGCCACACAGCTAGGTAATTATTAAGTGTCTGAGACCGGATTTGAACCCAGGTACTCCTGACTTCAAGGCTGGTGCTTTATCCACTACGCCACCTAGCTGCCCCCATCTTTTTTTTATATTAAATTAAATGAAAGTTTACCTTTAACTTTTTTTCATAAAACATACTCTTAGTTTTATTTACCAATTCAATAACTTCCTAACTTTCAATTTTATTATTTGTTCCCCTTTGATTTTTTAGATTTTCTAATTTATTATTAAAGTGGGGGTTTATAATTTGTTCTTTTTCTAGTGTTTTTAGTTGCATGCCCAATTCATTAATCTCTTATTTCTCTATTTTGTTCATGTAAACATTTAGAGATATAAAGTGTCTCCTAATAACTGTTTTGACTGAATTCCACAAGTTTTGGTATGATGTCTCAGCACTATCTTTGTCTTGGATGAAATTGATGAATATTTCTATAATTTTTTGTTTAACCTATTCAATCTTTAAAATTAGGTTATTTAGATTCCAATTGATTTTTAGTTTATCTTTCTATGACCCCTTATCACATGTGATTTCTATAGTGTAATGATCTGAATATTTCTGCTTATCTGCTTTTGATTGTGAGAATTTTATATCCTAATACATGATCAATTTTTGTGTAAGTGCCACATATTGCAGAGAAGAAAAGATGGGTGCAGAGAAAGGTGTGAGGTGGTACCTCACAGAAGAAGTAAAGTTGTCTACCTTCATTATATTTTCTACATTATATCTAAGGTTTCTAAAATACTTTTCATCTTCTTAACTTTCTTAGTGTTTATTTTGTGGTTAGATTTATAAGAGACAGATAGAGACTCCCCACTAATATAGTTTTGCTGTCTATGTCTTTCTGTAACTCATTTAGCTTCTACTCTAATTTAAATGTTATATCAGTTGATGCAATAATGTTTAAAACTGATATTACTTCCTTGTCTATGGAATTTTTGAGAAGACTAGTTTCTTTATCACTCTTAATTGGTTCTATTTTTACTTTTACTTTACAAGAGATCAGGATTTCTATCCCTGAATTTTTTTTTTGCTTCAGGTGAAGAATAATATATTCTGCTCTTGCCTTTTACCTTTGGCCTGTGTTTCACACTATCTTAAATAGTGTTTCTTGTAAAAAACATATGTTAGGATTCTTGTTTTTAATCCAATCTGTTATCCCCTTCTGTTTAATGGGAAAATACCTACCCATAGCATTCACAGTTATGATTAATAATTCTATATTTCTCTCCAACCTATCTTTTCCCTGCTTGTACTTTTCTCTTTCTGCTTTCCACTTATCACGTCTCACCAAAGTTTTGCTTCTGATGGACATTTCCCCTTACCTCTTTCTCAGTCTATTTCCCTGAAATGTTGAATAAATTTCTAAAACCAGTTATTGGGTATGTATGCTATTCCTTCTATGAGTCAAATCTGTTGAGATTAAAATTTATTTATGTTCACACTATCCTTTCTTTCCTTCTGCTATAATAAATTCTTTGTGCTTTTTCATGTAGTATTATTCATCCTCTATTTTCTTTGTCTTCTTCCAGTATAATGTTTTTATGTCTTATTTGCTTTTTATCTGATCTGTCTTGTACCTACATCTTCTGTGAAATTGTACTATTTTTAACTGTCCTGATAAAGGTATAATTGTCAAGTCACAAGTATCATCACATCATATTCAATTTATGCCCATATATTTTGTCCAAGTATAATCCTTTGCCTTGTCAAAATAGAACTATAACCCTCAAAAGCTAAAGTACCAACACATCATGATCATTTTAAGCCTGGATCTTCTGTCTAATTTTGCTTCTTCAAATTGTCCTAAGAGAAATGCAGTTCTCAAGAGTTATAAGTACTGTCTTCCTGTGTGGGATGTAGATAGTTTAGTCTTACTGGATAACATTTTTTTTTTCTTTCCTTTTATTTTTTTAAACATACCTTGAGTTTTGCATTTAAAGACCAAAACTACAGTTCAGTTCTAGTCTTTTTATCATGTAAGTTTGTATGTCTCCTATTTTGCTGAAAAATCCATCTTTTCCCCTGAAAGAATATGTTGAATTTTTCAGGACAGTTGAAGCATGGCTGTAATTTCAGCTATTTTGATCTCCAGAATATCATATTCCAGGCTCCCTGATACATTAATGCTGAACCTGATCATTTCCTCATAATCCTGATTATGACAGCCTGATATTTAAATTGTTTTATTTTGACAGTATTTTACCTTTAAGCTTGAAATTCAGAAATTTGACTATAATATTCCTTGGAGTTTTGATTGTGAGAATCTCAGGGGGTGATCAACAGATTCTTATAAGGATTATGTAATATATTTGCTCTACAATATTAGGGCAGGTTTCTTTCCAAGATTTCTAAAGCTATTTCCTAGGTTCTTTTTTTAACTGTGATTTTTCAGGTAGATCAACAATTCACAAATTATCTCTTCTGGATCTACTTTCCAGATTAGTCATTTTTCTAACAAGTCCTTTAAATTTTTTCTATTTTTTTCAACTTAGGTTTTCGTTGGATGGTATCCTGATGTCCCATAGAATTGTTAGTTTCTAAATTTCCAAGTCTAATTTTATTTTCTTTCAGTTAGGTTGACTCATTTCTTCTCTCCCTTTTTTTCCAATCTTTCTCTCCTCTTTGATTTTAATGACCTTTTTGAGCTCCCCAAAGAGGTTTTTATGGATTTGAGAACAATTCATCAACAATTCATTAAGATTTTGCTTATAGTCTTTTTGCCACTGTTTTCCTCTTCTAAGATGTTATTTTTTATTAACTCTAAAACAATAGTATCTTTCTATGGTCAGGCCTCTTTTTTCTTTTGTTTATGTTGAAAGTTGAGTTCTGTTCCTCTGGAACAGGAAGAATAGTGTCAGCTGTGATTTCTTAGGTATTCACACTTTTGTACCTGCCTTAGGGTAACCTATCTCTACACCAACTTCCCAGGGCTTGAACTTTGCTTGTCAAACTTGGGTTGGAAACAATATGGTGGCCTGCTATGCAGAGGCTGCTCTAGAACATGAGTTGTGCTTTGGCTAAGAGCCTCCCACTGACTTCACAAGCTCTCCCTTATACTGTGGACTACACTACCCTTTTCTGAAGTTCTTCCAAGGTGTTCCAGATTGGAACTTGTTTTACTCTGATTTTTTTGTGGGTTCTGTCATTTTAGGGTCTTTTTAGAGGCTTCATTGGAATTGTTTTGAGAAAAACTCTGGGAGTTTCCTACCTTCACATGTCTATCTTGACTTCATCCAGCAAATGTACCTTGCACCCATTTCGAACTTATCTTGGTAAATGGAGTAAGATGTTGATCTAGCTTCTGCCCAGTTTCTCCCATATTATTTTCCTGTCATAAACATCATCTTAACAGCTGAGTGTGGAATGAAATTTGTAGGGAGGGATTTAAGGAAGATAAATTAACTAGCAAACTCATATAATAGTCCAAGTATGAAGTGAGATAGTTCTGCTTCAAAGTGATAATGGTGTCAGAAGAGAGCAGTTGGACAATGTAAGAGATAATAAATATAAAGGTTAAATTGACAGAGCTTATATAAAAGTTGGCTATGAGGGATGGGAAAATGAAATGTCAAAGATGCTTTTCATTTCTGATGGCATGATTGTAGGCTTATAATTAACAAAGAAATTATAAGGAAGGAAACTGAGTGAAAAATAAAAAGGTCAGTTTAGGTTATTGAGTTTGAAATATCTATGGAACATGTGGATTAGGATATCCAGTGGGTCACTGGAGATAAGATATTGAAAGTTTGGAAAAGTATTAAATCTGGACAATAGATTTGACTCATTTGCACAGAGATAAAAATTGATTCTATGGAAGCTGATGAGATTATATAAATAGAATAGTATATAGTGGCAAGAGAAGGGAATCAAAAAAGTGTCTTCAGGGTCACTCAGATTAATGGTACTCTGGATAAAAATCAATCAAAAGAAATCATGAAGAAGTCAGAAAGATAAGAATGGAATCAAGAGAGAGCAGTATCATAAAACCTTAGTGAAAAGAACGTGATCAGTAACATCACAAGCTTAGAAAGAGGTCAAGAAGGATGAAGATAGAGAAAAAGTCATATTTAATGTAGTTCAAATATATAGTTATTAACATCACCGTTTTACCATAATATAGATGCATACAGAATTTTTTTATTCTAGCACTACTTTTCAAAAATGTCTACCAAATATTCCTTTCTTTTATAGGTGAACAAGTTAGCAAATGGGACATCTTTGTGGCACAGGAAATAGAGTGCTGAGCCTGGCATAAGGAATACACATCTTTTTTTAGTTGAAATCTGGCCTCAGATTTTTAATATCTTTGTGATCCTGGACATGTCAGTTACATCTGTTTGTCTTAATTCTCCTTCTGTAAAATGAGCTAAAGCAGGAAGTTTCAAAGTACTCCAATATCTTTGCTAAGAAAACTCTACATGAGATCATAGAGAATTAGAAAAGACTGAAAAATGATTTAATAAGTTAGTTAAAATAAGAAGAGACAATTATTGAATATCTTGGGTATCTTTTAGAAAGATAAATAAATGGACTTCTGGCCAAGATGGTGGAGATAATACAAGCACTCTACTAGGTCTGTCTCAGGGGCCTGTGGGTGAATCAGAAGCAGAGATGAGAGGGCCAGTGCAGAGCAGAGGATGAGCTCAGGGACAGTGGCAGAGGAAACCAGAAGACCAGCTGGAGGCTTTGGTGAGTGGCAGGTCAAGAACCAACATTAGTCATAGAGTCTTTGACCAGGGAGAGGCGAGATCTACATGCCTGGACATCATCCAGCTGGGTGCAGGACCTGAGCTTCTTACTTTTAGCAGAACATTCTTCCAGTAACAAACAGTAGCCTCTCCCCCCACCCCCTCTTACTCATGTGTGGGCTACAGAGCTTACTCTGCTAAAAGGGAGATTGACTTTCGTCCATTGTTCAAGGTAAACTCAAAACCTGCTGACCCTCCTCACTCCCTCCTCACCCACTCCTCACTCCCTCAAAGATTAGGAGAGGGCTTCAATCACTCCAGAGAAAGCAACCAGCAACCCCTACAGTCTGTCCATTGGAATTATTAAGCCAAGTGAACAAAACCTCTTAGGGTTGTTAAGAGCAAACCTCTGAGAGACAGCCCCTCCCCGAACACAAGATCCAAGGAAAATGAAGAGTGAAAAGAGGGAGAAATACTTAGAAGAACAAGATTCTAACCCCGAGAGATCTAGTACTTCTGAGGAGAATATGAATTGGTCTCCAGCTCAGAAAGACTTCCTTGTAGAAATCAGGAAGGAGTTAAAAAAAATCAATGAAAAAATTGGGATAAGAAATTAACACATTGCAGGAGAATATTAACATCTTGTAACAAAAAAACAAATCCTTGGAAAATACAATTGGCCAGATACAGAATGAGAATAATTCTCTCATATCCTCCACTGGGCAAATGCAAAAAGAAAATAATTCTCTCAAAACTACACTTGGGCAAATGGAAAATTCCTTCAAAAATAGAACTGAACAATTGGAAAAGGAGTTGCAAATGAAGAAAATTATTTGCTTAAAAAAAGGAATGGAATCAGTGGAAACTAATGACTTCATGATATAACAAGATTCTGTTCAAGAAAACCAAAAGATCGAAAAAAAATAGAAGGAAAATGTAAAATACCTCATCAGCAAAACCACTGATTTCCATAATAGATCAAGAATGGACAACCTGAGAATTATAGGCCTTCCCAAAACCATTGAAGAGAAAAAAAGCATGAACACTGACTAATCAATGGTCTTCAATGACTAATCAATGAACTTCATTTCACATATTGCATCTGATAAAACCTATATGATGATCTTTATCTCATAAGTAAAATGATGGGTTTGGACCTGATGGATTGTGTACTCCCTCAAAGTTCAAATTTATCATCCTTCTTTTTATATATCCTAGTACAGTGGAGAAAATTCTGGACTTGAATTTAGTAAGACTTGGATTTAAATTCGGTATCAGAAACCAAGAAAATCTCAAATTCTCTCATCCTTAGTTTCCTCTTTGATGAAATCAGATTAATAATATTATAAGATTGTAGTTCTAAGAAATTCTGAAAGTGCCCTAAAATTTATTTACAAATCTAGAAGTCCTACAGAGATGCCAGTTATTATTGTTAGAACTTTGATGGGTCTTCTCTGTTTTAATACTATTTTAATTTTAGATAGATTATTGTACCCTAACAACATATTTATATATTGTATCTTCAACTTGTTCATTTCTTTCATGAGGACTCAGTAGCAAATATAGAAACACAATCTCTGACTGACCTGTCAAGTTCATAGTGACATGTGTATGAATGCTTGATTACATACTCTTTCACTTGAGTATTATTTTAGCAAAGGAATCAAGGTTCCTCAACTGAAAGGTGCCCACAAAGTTGTGAATTTTTTTGGGGGGGGACACAGCAGTTTATGAAGATCTATTAGAGGAGTTAAGATATACACAATGGAGGGATAGAGTCATTTAACCCTGCGTCATAGATGTATGATTGAAAGACAACTGGTGGTCCACTTAAATGGTGCTTCAGGGTTTTACTTGAAGCAATTAATCCAATTTAGATTAAAACATCTGGATATAGTTAGTAATAGTCAACTATAATAATAGAAGAGGCAACATGAAGTGTCTGACTCCAAAACAAATTCCCCTTTCCATTTTATTGCATTACCTTAAGTCAAGGAAAGGAAAGAAGCATTATTAGGAGTTCACTATGTAATAGGCACTGAGCTAAGCTCTGGAAACACAAGACAAATTAAAAAGAGAACCTCCCTCGAGGAGTTTTCAATCTAATGCAGGAAGAGAAAACATAAAAGGAAATGAAAAGGTGAGGAGGATAGCTATCTGGAATTGGGAATTGAGCTTGATGTCCTCAAGCCAGGATCAGAACTTGGATAGGAAAGAAGACTGGATGGCCTGCACCCTAACACAAAAAAGGGAACCATGTGGAATGGAGAATGCCACTGACCTTGTAGAGAAATATTCGATTAGTCGTTAAACATAAATAAAAAAAAATTAATATGTATCAAACTCTATGTCAAGTTATGGAGTGGTGGTAAAGAATCTGAAAGAGAGGGAGAGAAGTTACCTGGTTCAGGAGCATGATGGAAAACTAGAGTACAGCCAAGTCCCCCTAAATGGAAATTGAAGGGGACCTATCCAAATGGAAGATATTACTGAGGTACAAATTTCAGCATTAGAGTGATCTTCTGGGATGAAAGAATGTATGTTGAACATTAGGAAAAGCCCAGAAGTATTTTTCTGTTCAGAAATGTAGAAATGTCTGTCCTGGGAACCCTCCCAAAATGTAAAATGTTCCAAAGTGAAATGATCTCAGGACTCAGTAGTAATTGTATATTCTGGAGGCAGGAGACTCACAAGCACTGATCTATATCATTATATTGTCAACTTCAAGGAAGTCATAATTAATTTTTTCCAGGATGAGACAGCAGCTGAGGCATAGTGAAATACAAGATCAGAGCTAATAGAGTAATGAAGGTAAATTGTAAATTCTCTTTCTCTCTCTCTCTCTCTCTCTCTCTCTCTCTCTGTTTGTTTTTTGCCTAATAAAATGTTACTAGTTAATCCCTAAAGGAAATTCAAAGGGATTAGTCTTAAAAAAATCAACAAATTAGGTAGCTGAGATAACTCAAAAATAACTTATTAGAGGACAGCTTGAAGGAAATGGGAATGTGAAGATATAACTGTTTTCAAATATTGATATGCATAAGAGAGAATAGTGTTTGACCTTAGAAGGCATAACTAGTATAATAATGGAAGCTAAGGAAAGGTCAATTTTAAATCTAAATAAGAAACAGTTGTCTAATTAGTAGAATTGTCAAAAATAACTATTAAAATCCGGCTTCCCAAACTTTGTAATTGTATCTCTGTGGGAAGACTTCCCACTTTTCCTACTAACTTCCCCACAACTAACTCAGTTTTCTAACTAGTGAAGTGGAGTTAATAACAGCACCTAAATTCCAGAATTTGGGGGAGAATAAAATGATATAATATGGGCAAGATCCTTCGCAAACCTTGAAGTACTATGGAAATTCTAGAAAACTTATCTATTTAGAATGATATTATTATAGATTTAGAGTCAGAAAGAATTTTAGGCATCAGTAACTTACCCTTACACCTGATTTTAAAGATGAGGAAACTAATACTAAGAAAGGTTAAACGACTTGCCCTAATTTATAAAGATACTAAGTATCAGGGTCTGGATTCAAACTCCATTTTTTCTCTAACCAAATTTACCAATGTTTTCTCTGCATTTCTTCTGCCAATCAACTGATTCATTGCTTTCCCTAAAACATGTATATATGGAGGACAGGAGTAGTGAATAATATTTACTTTATTAAAATATCAAGCAATTATATACCATTTCTCCCACTTCACTGTTTATGTTAAAAAAGACAAAAGAACCCATATATATTTTTTACATATTCCATACCTCTTATTTGTCTGCCCAAAACTTATTTAATGCTTCCTGATTCCCAATACCATCTGATCGGCAATACCTTCTTCTCTCCTGGACTTTAGGATTTCTGTCCAGTTACCACCCATCTCCAGTTAATTCTGACTTATGTGGTATTTATGGAATTTGCAATGTAATGGTACAATTTTGAAACTGGATGGTGAAGTTAAAAAAAAATATATCTGTGTTAAGCCCCAATCAAACATTCTGTCTAGTCTTCTTTTATAATCTCTTTTATCACTACCTTTTTATTCCCATTGCTATCATTTTATCCCACATGATTGGAGTGATGCAATAATTCCCCAACTTGTCTTTTACCTAAAGTTTTACCCATTCTACTCCATTTTCGTTATACCAATGTCAAATAAATCTTTCTGAAACATTGTTGGGCCACCATTGATTATCTCACAGAAATCACTGCCTTTGCTAAGTAAGAATAATTTTTAAAAATTGAATCAAATCATCAGAACTGTGTGGGAATAGCATAGGTAAAGGTGGTTCTGATTATTGCATTCAATCAAAAGTCTTACATCACAAAGATGATTATATTTATGTGGTTTGGACAATCAATGAAGCTGCATTCTTTCCCTTAGCCTGGTGCTGGGTTTTTCCCTAACCTATTTTTGTACTGTCGTATCATCTTACAGATGTTTCTCACCAACATTATTTTCTTCTCCAACCAAATCAATCTCAACTTTTCCTCTAAAATACATTAGTCAACCCCTGTTATCTCATGATTATTTCTCCATTTTTCTTTCTGTCCACACTAAAACTTTCCTCTACCCAAGAACCAGATAAAATCTCTGTTAAGGTTTTCCTTATGATAGTTGTATGACAAAACAATCCTAACTTTTTGATAGCACATTAATTTTGTCAACCACTTGGCATTTATTCATTAGTTATCTAATTCCACACCATATCTCTCTAATCAGGAAGTTTGCATAATATATGTATAGAGTAAAATTCCCTAACATGGTCATTAAGGGGTCTGGGTTCCAACTCTTCTCAGAAACCCTGCTTTCCTGGGCAAATACTTCATGCTATCTTAGTTTTGATTTCTTGTTCTTTAAAATGAAACTGGTTAAGTTAATGAAAACTATCTTTTTCCAGCTATAATGATTTCTAAATTAAACTACTCATAATATTTTTAAAAATATCTCTTTGTTCATTATTATACCACGTTTCCCCATCTACTCCATTGAAAATATTAGAGTTTAGAGTTGGAGGTGACCTTGTTTAAATTCATTTTTAGCTGAAAATTAGGGTCCATGACTGCATGAAAATCCTAAAGTGTAACTGAGGACCACAGGCATTTTTGCAAATGTTAAAATCAGCTTGAGGGTATAAAGCTGACTGAGTTCCATAACATCACTTTTCTAAAGAAAACATAGTTTGATGATCCTGGGGCAAGGTGAATAGATAATGTTACCATTCAAAGAGGTAGGACAACTGCTCAGAAAAAAAAAAACAAATGTAATTTTATATACTGTTTGTTCCTCCAACTAATGTTTGCAACTATATATACATATATATAATATTATGTATATAATATATATATGTCAGCTGATTTGACATAAAAGGTATGAACTCAATATCTTTGACCAAATGAGAAGGATTCAAAAAATTCCTATTGTATGACTAAATAAAATTGTCTATTTCTTTTGTGTCAGTCTACTTACTGAAGGGCAAGCTATATAATGTGTGGGTGTGATGCAAAGAATGTGTCATTATACAAAGAGCAAATATTTTTCTATCCTTGTCCTATCTTTATCACTATGAAAACTTGCCTAAGTCAATTAAAATTCTTGTTTCCCAAATTTCTTCCCTGTAAAATGGAAGGCTTAGATGATATTGTCTCTTGTGGTTCTAATATACCATGGTTTGTGATCTCAAATGAGAACAATTTAATTGAGTTGAAAAGATTGAATATAAAAGATAAAGAAATCTGAATTATTTAATCCAAGTAAATGAACAAAAACAATTATTTACAACTAATAAAAATTCATTGTTTAGACTATAGTGATTATTTTTTCTCTCTTTCCCCAAAAGGAATATTAAATTTATATTAAATTGCTAGATATTTGAAACATTGAATGTAGCTTAACTGTTACAAATAATACCTTCCACTCATCCTCTTTTCTTTATCTTTTAATATCCCTAAATCAAAGATTTTTTCCAAAGTATTTTGAGGGTTAAATATTCCATGATCTATATTATAAAAATAGAGCCCATAGAAGATGCAAATTACCAAGATCAATGGCAAAGACTGGTATTTAATATTCAAAGTTAGAATTAAACTGGTGTAGAAGACAAGTGTTGATGAAATTAACACAAAAGATGTTCAATCTCTTTCCTTCATTCTTATTCTACATTTATTTTGGAGAGAGTGTATGTTCTGTATGCAAGTAGAGATGAAAGGATTGATGTTCCTAAATCAGAGTTGGGCAGGAAGGGAGAAGGATCAGAAATCAAAAAGCAGGATAGTGTTTAATCTTGGGCTCCCCTCCCTTTTGAACACTGATTCCTATATCCCCTGCTTTATTATTCATTGCCAAGACTATAATGTCGAAGGAGATCTGGAGCATGTCAGGAAGCTTAGGCAAGAGATTTCTGAAACAGAGCAGTGCTAGATCTTCTAGATGTTCAATTGATATCAACATGTTTCCTTATAATACTCAATCACATCTAAGAAAAACTGTACACCAGAGTCCTAGAGAAAGCAGTTTGGCAAGCATTGACTTAAGTATACATAGTTGAGTCATCTACACCATCTAATTGATGCTTCTATGTCTTTATTCATAGCTGGAGGGAAACTCCATGATTAAACTACCTAAACTAGTTGAAAGTTAATCTATTTAAAAGTCTGTGAGATGGTGAGCTGTACTTTTATACATGCTGTAAACGTGAAAAATAAATGAATACCAAACATTTTAAAACATTTTCTCATGCATTATGTTCATTCATAGCTAAACAAATTTAATTTATCCAATCTTCCTTTCTCCTTTAAAACATAAATCAATGATACCATAGTACTTGTCTTTGTTGAGATATTATATGATCAGCCTGGTAAAAAACCATGGTTTAGACTCATGACCTTGGGAGATTCCTTTTAGTTCTGTGATAAAGGACATATGATAGATTTATGGTTCTAATCTCTATCCCATCTTTATATAATTTCTCATCACCTTCATAAGTCCAGAAAGAATAATTTTAGGGAATGAAATGTAATGCCTCACTATAGTTTACACTAAACCTCTTGCTTGAGGTTTGAGGGGAAATGAAATGATAACAAAAGCCCAATTTAAACAGTTTCTAAACAGCAGGTGTACCCAAATCAGACAGGCTTCCATAGCTACCAAAATGAAAATCGATCCAATAAGCAACCATAATCTGTCTCAAAGTTTATTCTCTCTTTTTGTGCCTTCATTTTACTCAGTAAAAGCTCTATTAATGATAGGAGTATTAAAGTAGAAGCCTTCAGAATAGCTTCTAAAATTTGCCTTACTCCAGATGGTTTCAGTAAACTGGCAAAATCAGATGTTCCTTGAGAAGAAAGTATAGGAGCTATTCAGAAAGCAAAAATGGAATCCCAAAGATGAAGTTTTAATATTCTGTATTTTAAATAACCAAAATATTCAAAATATTTCTGCAGTACTTCATTATGGCATGACATTATGTCCTTGAAGGCTAGGTTAAAAAAGCACAAACACTTTTGGTTCCTATACTAGGAAAAATGTCTTTTGACTAGAAGTCTATATATCTTTTGTCTAATAGACAGCCTTGATAAGCTTGTTCAGAGAACATTATCATCAGAGGTCATCATTCGATAATTGATTTTTCTAACTAAGCAAACCCATTAATCATTGACTATTGTATGATGTAGCTGAGTTCTACAACGGTAGAAGGATTGACCCACATGGATAAACCATAGATCCTTGAAGCACTGAAAACTATATTTCAGCATCACATAGTGAGAGTCAGGAGACTGTAGGAACCCTTCTGCCTTTGAAATTTAATAATTGTGTGATCTTAGGTAAATCACTTAATCTTTCTGGATTCAATTTCTTCATCTATAAGATAGGAAAAACAATAGAACCCATTTTACAGAATTCTTATGAGGATCATAATTTCATAGTATGATGAACTTTGGAATTAAGATATGACCAGTCACTTCTTAAGTGAAAAACCAAGGCAATATATATATATATATATATATATATATATATATATATATATATATATATATGTGTGTGTGTGTGTGTGTGTGTGTGTGTGTGTGTGTGTGTGTACGTATAAAATATACATTTTATATTTCATATATATGGATATGTATGTATGTAATGTATATCAAAGAATTCAATCATTACTAACTAAAGAAATGTACTTGGGAGCAATTTTTAAAATCTAATCTAAATCCATTAAAATGACAAATATGAAAAAACTGACATTATTGGAGGGTCTGTGAAAATACAAACATATTGATGCATTTCTCTTGGACATGTGAATGGGTGTAATCACTCTGAAACAATAAGAAATTATATACAAATATTGCTAAACAATGCATGATTTTTTGACCTAATTATACCAATTCTTAACTTAACAAACAATATCAAAGAAAGAATAAAAGCATAAATCATATGTATGTGAGTATGTATATATATGTATATTTATACATATATATTTGTATATGTAATTATATGATTGTATATAACAGTTCTTTTGGTGAAGGTAAAGAATTAAAAACTAATGGAATGTCAATGAATTTAGAAATAATTTATTTAAATTGTGGTGTATGAATATGATGGAGTACTCTCTTGCCATGAGAAACATGATACTAAAGAAACATATCATTCAAGTCTTATTCATCAAGTGCTTAGTATGTGCTAACACTATGCTATATGCTGAAGATACAAAATAGACAAATGGGAGAAAAAACATAAGCAAATATCAGTAAAGCAAGTTATTAAAAAGATTAAATGGAAAATAATTAAAAGAAGAAAAGCACTGGAATTAAGAGGAGTTAGGGAAGACTTCCTGTTAAAGTTGGGATTTAAATTATTCTTAATTAAAACCAGGGAGGCCAGTAATCACAGAATAAAAGAAAGATCATTTCAGAGATGAGAAATATTCAGAGAAAATGTTGAGGATAAAGACAGAGTATGACCAGTGTCACTAAATGGAAAAGTGTGTATTGTGGAGTAAGGTGTGAGAAGACTAAAGAGACAGGAATCTTTATTTTATGAAGGACATTGAATGCAAGACAAAGAATTTTGTATTAGTTTCTGGAGGCAACAGGAAGTTGCTGGTGTTTATTGTATAGCCAGATGACATGATCACACTTTTATATTAGGAAAATCACTTTTGGGCTTAAATAGAGAATGGAATGAAGTGAGGAGAGACTTGAGGCAGGCAGCCCCTCCCAGCAATGTTTTGCACTAATCAAGGTGTGAGATGATAAAAGCATGAACTTGAATGGTAGCATACTCAGAGAATAAAGGGGGACTGTACATTCAAGAGATACAAAGGTGACATTGAAAGGCCTTGGAAACAGTTTGGATATGGAATTGTATTAAAAAATAGTGAAGATTCCAGGATAATTTTTTTGTTTGAAAATCTGAAGGATACCAAACAAGAATTAGAGCACATTATAAACTACAAAATGAATGATTTGGACTTTATTAAATTAAAAATGCTTTGCCCTAATAAAATTAATGCTGTCTAAATTAGAAGGAAAGAAAAAGCTGGGAAACAATTTTCACAACCAGGAAAGGTCTCATTTCTAAAATATATGGAGAATTGCATCATTGGTCAAAGGATATGAATAGACAGTATTTAAATGAAGAATTTAAATATATATATATATATGATTATATGAAAAAAATGCAAATTGAAACAATAATGAGGTATCACCTCACACCTGACAGACTGACCAAGATGAGAAAAAGAGAAAATGATCAATGTAGGAGAGGTTGTGGGAAGATTTGGACATTGATTCATTGTTGTGGAGTTGTGAATGGATCCAATCTTTCTGTAGAGCAGTATGTAACTATGCCCAAAGAACAGCAAAACTGTTCACCCAGCAATTCCAATTCTAGGTCTTTATTCAGAAGAAGCTATAGTAAAAGGGAAAAGTCCTATATGTTCCCAAAATATACATAGCATCTCTTTTTGTAGTGGCAAAGAATTGAAAATTGAGGGGACGTCCATCATTTGGGGAGTGGCTAAGCAAGTCATGGTTCAAGATTACAATGGTGTTCTATTGTTCTATAAGAAAGCAAAAATGGTCAGACTCTATTGAAGCATCTAAAGACACCAGGACTGATACTGAGTGAAGAGAGTAGAACCAAGAGAATAATGTACATATTAGCAATAACACTGTGAGATGAACAACCTTGATGGAAGCAGTTTCTCTCAGCAGTTCAGAGAGCTAAGACAACCATAATAGACCAGCTTTGGGCAATGTTAATCCCATCCAGAGGAAACCAAACAAAACAAAACACACACACACACACACACACACACACACACACACACAAACACACAAAACCATTCAGAATCTGATGACATGTAATGAAAATTATCTCATGTATCTTTTTCCCTCAATCATAATTCCTCATACCAAAAATAACTAATCTGCAAACATGTTTATCAAAAATATGTATGTATAATGCTAACCTGACTCTTCACTGCTGAGGGAAGGGGATGGGAAGGAAGGGTGAAAGGAAATTATATAATTTAAAAATATATATGTCCATATGGATGAAAATAAATAAGTAAATAAAAAGAAATACTTAAAGATTAGTTGTATGGTGTTGGTTTCTCCAATAAAAAAGAAAGATAGAGTAAAGGAAAGGTTTAGGTGGAAATATAATAAGTATTGTATTAAGAACTGTTAAACTCCTGTGTTTAAGATGTCTACTGGACATACTGTTCAAGATATCAGCCAGTCAGATGGAAATGGGAGTTAGGATGTCAGCAGTGAGATGGGTCATGAAAGGCAGATTTGAGTGTCATCAGCATAGAAATGGAAATTAAATCCATAGTAACTGATGAAATCATAAAGTGCACTAACATAGAGATTCAAGGAAGGAGGTTCCAGAAAAGAAGCCTTCAGTCAGAGGGATTATTTTTGAGATTAGGTTCCAGCAAAGGAGACAGAATGGTGAGGTAGTCAGGAGGAAAACCAGGAGACAATGTTATCCTAAAAACTTAGAGAAGAGAATACCAAAGAGAAAGACTGAAAAAGTATCTCAAAAGCTTCAGTGGGATCATAGAAAATGGATATTGAGAAAAAGGCATTCAATTTGGCAAGGAATTTGGAGAGAACAATTTTGCTGAAATGATAAAGGCTGAGACCAAATTGTAAGGGGCTAAGAAGTTGAGAGGGAACATAGAGTTGAGGAGTTAACCTTAGCAAGGAATAAGGCCAACTCATCTTGTGATACAGGATTGTGGGAAGATAAAGTAGCATAAAGCACCTGAGTAACAAGATATGAGGAAGAAGCAGAGAAGAGGAATTTCATAGGGATTGTCAGCTTCTATAAAATTTGAGGCAGGGTTCTTAGCTGAGAGATTGTAGTAAAAAAAAACAAAACACAGGAGTATTAGAGCATGAAAAGGTTTAGAAAAACTACTGGGGAGAATGGAATAGTGAATTGATAAGGTAGTTACAATAGGACGGCCTAGCAGCAGTTAAGGTTGATGCAGAGTGTAACTAGGACAATGAAAACAAGAACAACAATATTATAAAAATGAACAGTTTTGAATACTCATAAACTGATGAAGAATGAAATGAGCAAGACTAGGATAATTTGTACAATAACAACACTAAAGATAAAGTTTTTATAACTTTAAGGATTACTATCGGTACAATAACTATTCATGATTTCAGCAATTCAATTATGAAACATGACATCTGCAGTAGAGAGCAATTTGGTCAGGGTGCATATTTTGAAATATACATTTTGGCGTATAGTCACTTATGTAATGTGTGTCACTAGAAATTTTATTTCTCTTCTCCTTTCTCCTCTCTTCACCACCCTCCCTTCTCTTTTTTCCTCCCCTTCCTTCCCCTCCCTCTTCTCTTAGCTCCCCTCCTCTCTTCTCCTTTCCTTGCCTGCTTTTCAGAAGTAAACTGAACCAGCACACCTCACAAAGAGACCATTCACTGAATAGCAGTATACTGTAAATTTGACATATATGAATAAAACATATCAGTAAAATTTTAAAAAGAAAAAACTTCAAGAATTATATAAACTTGACCTATCATTAATGCATTTTAATAATATTTTAACATTTAGATATTACTTCCCTAAAACAAACTTGGAGGGAGGAAGAATATTTTTTGAAATTACTATTCCTTTTTAGAGAGAAGAATTGAGGCTCAGAGAAGAAATTTGCAGTCACTATTCAAGGCTTCAATTCTTCATTCAATCTCCCATTAAAATAAATAGTTATATCCTTAGAATAAAAATTATTAAAATAATTTTAATACTAAAATGTGAAAATTAACAAGGGCTTGTTGACCTAACCATTCCTAGATCACATCGTCTCCTGGCTAGTTATTATTAACATGTTATAGTACATATTAAAGAATATCTCTGGCTAAAGTGATTCCATTCCATTTTCTTTTCTTCATCCCATACTGTGCTTAACTCTAGATTTATTTGACTGGTGAGAAGTAATATTGTTAGAATTATAGCAATCTATTTTCCTTACCTTTAATAAGTAATGATAAAGTTTTTGAAAATCTTGTATTAGATTTTTAAAATTCCTTCCTTCTTGGTGCCAAAAATATTCACATAAATCTTGAGCAGTTTGGTGGAACCATATATATAGTTTCAGACTTGTTTAAAAATGACTTCAAATACTTACCAGTTATATGACCCTAAGAAAGATTTGTAAGCTCTATTTCCCTCAATTTCCTCATATAAAAAATCAGAATCATATCACCAAACTACCAGAATTGTTGTAAGAATGAAATAAGATATCAACAGTGAAGAGCTCCACGTATTGTCGGGCAGACAGTAGACATAATGTAAATATCTATTATTAGCTATTTATTATTTTCATTATCATTGTTATCTTAATGTGAGCATTTTATTAGAAATTTCTTGCTAAAAATACATTTCTTAAATTCATGTCATGAAGCAATAATATTATCAATAGACTTCCCCTTTGGATAATCTATATTGACTAGAAATTGGAAGCTAATCTTAAAATGATATAAGAAATTAAACTTCTGGAGGAAAAGAGAAGAACTTAAATTGGAATGTTTTATATGAATAGATAGAAAGATAGATAAAATATAAGAAGTCAAATGGAATTTATAAGACATGAAATATACAGGATTAATAGATGGAAGACCACTCTAAGCTATGCACCCTTATTCTGAATTGCTTTATTTATTTGTGTAAGAGTGACTTCATAGGTACGTAACTCTGTCTCACAGCAGGCTAAGCCTAAGAAAGGAAAGAAATGCTCCACTAAATACGTCTGAGAACCTTGACCTTCAAAATATAACCACTTCAATGAGACATTATTATAATTAATCTAAATTAGATTGACTTCAGTCATCTTAATCATAAATTATGTACTGCTACTAATTGTGTTATGAGATCTTGTGAATATAGATCGATAGTTAGGTATTTTCTTTTGACAGTAATGTAGTTAATTGGCATATACTTTCTTACAATACAATTTTCTTGGTTATTTGAATGTCACATTTCATATTAAGACTAGGAACACAAAGGTTTTGGCAGGATTCCAAAACCATTCCTCACTACTCTCTTTCTCTATTCTCTCATGAATGTTTCTTCCTCATAGAAAGCAATGAAAAAAAAAAACTTGAAAATGATAGTACTTAAAAGGACACAAAGGATAAGTGAGCAGAAACTTCATGTAAATGTAACCTGTTAGTGCCAAAATCTTGGATTTCTCATAGCCTTGTGAGAAAGTTCTAGCAGCTGCAGGTCATGTTATGTTAAAACATGACAGGATTAGATCCTGATAAAGCATATTTCATTCGGCTCTATGGAGTTACATTTGTCAAGAGGTTCACTCCATCAGAATGAAAGAGGGGATGTTTGTCAATGTTCTAATCCATTTTCACATTCATTAATTCTTAAGTAGAAAAGCCACCTTGAGAGAAATCTATGGCTGAGAAAAGAGATAACGACTTTATTTTCATTTCTCTGAAACTTAAAGATAAGAGACACAGAGACAGACAGGAAAAAGAAGAGAATAAAGATGAAGAAGAAGATGAAAAAGAAGAGGGAAAAGAAAGGGAAAAAAAGAAGGAAGAAGGAAAAGAAGGAAAAAGATGAAAATGAAGAAAGAAAAAGAAGAGGAAGGAGGAAAGAAGCAAAAAGAAGAAGAAGAAGAAGAAGAAAGAGAGAAAGAAAGAAAGAAAGAAAGAAAGAAAGAAAGAAAGAAAGAAAGAAAGAAAGAAAGAAAGAAAGAGAGAGAGAAAGAAAGCAAGAGAAGGGATAGAGAAGGGAGGGTCAGGTGAATTTGAGACAGATAGAAAAAACAGCGGGAAAGGAAGGAGACAGAGAGAATTAAAAACAAACACTGTTCTAGAGGATTTTCCCCCCTTAAAAATAAATAATATGGGGTAGCTAGGCAGTGCAGTGGATAGAGCACCAGTCTTGGAGTCAGGAAGACCTCAGACATGTAATAATTGCCTAGCTGTTTGACCTTGGGCAAGTCACTTGACCCCTTTGTCTTAAAGAAAAACAAACAAACAAATAAACAAATAAAAATAATATAAGGCACTCCTCTAATGAAACACAATATATATTCCCTCCATCTAAAAATTTACTACATTTAGTAAAATGCACTTCCAATTCTGATTAATTGTTGGTTACTTCGTACTCTCTTTTAGGTAGACGCACAAAAATAGGGGATATATTCTGGGAAACTTCCAGTTCTCTTTTTTCTACTTTTTTATTTTGAATTTAATCATTTAGAAAATAGAATATTTAGAGAAATATAACAATTAGTTTATCTACAGGAAACTCATTTTATATATTAAAATTCATTTTTAAATATATTTCAGAAAAGTCAGAGAAAGTAAAAATTTTATGATTTTTTTCATTTTTATTTTCTACTTTAGTACCTAAAAGCTCTTTGTTTTTTCTGAATTGTGGTGTTAAGTTTTTCTTTCTCATTGTTGTTTTAGTTGCAATCTGTGCAGTCTTCATAAGCCATAAAACTTAGGTAAAAGTTTTCCCCTATCCTTTAAATCTTTTACTGTGCCTTATGATGCTAATAATATGTGCTCAATATGTGTTGATGCATACATCTAGAAGCACAATAACTTCATATCTATGGCCTAACAACTCTTAAACTGTTAAACTTCCTTCCTCTGGCAGGTAGGTTCCTCATCACTCTTCTTTCATCAGTTTCTTAAATTGTTCAAATGTATGTTTGTTCCTGGGAAGTGCTATTTCTCTTCTATTTTTCTGTATCTTCATCAAAAAGTCAGGATTTTGGCATAATTCTCATTCTTGGCTTTGAAATTTTAATGTTAAAATATCATTCTATGAAACCACAGTCCTCTTGAATTTTCCCTTATCACTATTCTAACATCAGCCTGCTTACTCTAAAGAGTTTAACTTCATGTAACTTTTTTATATTCACTTCTCAGATGTTCCTATTTTCCATTTGTGAATAATACTTATATGTTTGCCTTTTGGGTATCACAGATAATAAAATAAAAATAAAGAAAATATTTTACTGATTCTTTTCATTCAATTCTCCCTTTATTCTTTGAGTGAATGTGTGTATGTGTTTGTATGTGTATTTGCATGTGTCTACATATATTTAAAATTTTATCTGTTATCTCCCCAGTAGAATAAAAAGTTTTGAGAGAATAAGGATTGTTTCCATTTTGTCCTAGACTAGCACATGGCCTGGAACATCTTAAGCACTTTTAAGAAAGATTTATTTATTGATTAATTGTTTTCTTGTATTTTGATGAACTTTTAAAATAAAATAAAAGTTATATATATATATTATAAATATATATAAATATATTAAATTATAAGTATATATTATAAATTATATAATTATAAATATATATGTAAATTATAAATATATATTATAAATATATATATATTTCTAGAAGATACAGAAATACTCTGAAAAAATTTATATATTGCTTTAATTTTTAAGTTGCTGCAACTTTAATTTCTTTTCACATTTTAGAGGTAGCCCTTCATTATCCTAAGTTATTTCAATGGAATAAATCTTTGGTGGGATCTGCCTAGATAGAAGAAACTTGATTGAAAGGGCCATGAACAAATTGTCTTTGTGTCATTCTAGGATGAGCCTAATCCAGATGAGAGAATCTCATATGTAGATATGCAAGAAATTCTATTTCTTGATCAAAGTACCTCAAGAAATAACCTACTCATAAGAAATAGCATGAAATTCAGCTTGAAATCAAATACATTAGTTCAAATCTCACCTTCAATACTTATTACTTGTTTGATTAAGGGTAATTCATAACCACTCTGAACATTAGTTTCATCATTTGTACTCCTATAAGAGTAAAAAAAAGACTTTGAGAACCTTATACAATAGGGTTATTGTAAACAATTATTTTTGTTAACTTGAAATACTTATGAATATAAATTCACTAGCAAAGTAGTGGAAATCTTACCAGTAATATAAATATAAATATCATCTAACCATGTGCATATAATTAAGACATGTTGCTTTTATTATTCTTCTGGCCTGTGGCAGTATAGAATAGTAGAATATGAAGACATATGATATGTATATATATATATATATATATACATATATATATATATATATATATATATTTCTTTTGGTTTTGCGTTTTTACAAGGCAATGGTGTTAAGTGATTTGCCCAAGGTCACACAGCTAGGTAATTATTAACTGTTTGAGAGGTCAGAATTAAATTCAAGTCCTCCTGACTCCAGGGCTGGTGCTCTATTCACTTAGCAACCTAGCTGCTGCCAAGGATATATCTTTTAACATGGCTTCTTCCTTTTGTGACCTCTGTAGCAAGACACAATTTGATTTCCTTTGAACTTTACTCTGGTTCTTAGTTTCCATGTCTATAAAATGAAGGCCTAGACCTATATAGTCTTTTACAACTCTGATTTACCTATGCAAATTACCTATTGTTCATGAATTTTAAAAAATATCTAAGGAAATTGTGAGAATGCCATTGATACCTAGTAGAAAAAGCTAACATTTTTCTATCTCTGATAAATTTAAAGTCCACAAAAAAAGAGATACATTTTGTGGACATGGGCAAATTGTGAATTTCTTATACTACACTATTTGTAATACGAGTTTTATTTTCAGCTTTATTTTATTAGGGGTTTTCTGCAAGGCAATGGTGGGTGTTAAGTGATTTGCCCAAGGTCACACAGCTAGGTAATTATTAATTTTCTGAGGCTGGATTTGAACTCTAGTCCTCCTGATTCCAGGACCAGTGCTTTATCTTTTTTTTTTTTTTTTTGAGTTTTTGCAAGGCAAATGGGGGTAAGTGGTTTGCCCAAGGTGACACAGCTAGGTAAATATTAAGTGTCTGAGGCTGGATTTGAACTCAAGTACTCCTGACTCCAGGGCCGGTGCTCTATCCACTGTGCTACCTAGCCTTTTCTTTCTTTTTTTTTAGCCCAGTGCTTTATCCACGGTGCTACCTAGCTGCCCCTGTTTTGTTGGTTTTTGTTTTGCTTTTTATTGTTCAAAAGGAAAATGTTCTATGAAAGGAAGGGATAAAAAAATAAAACAAAGTAGTTGATTGATCTTGCTTTTGTTAGGATCTAGCTATTGAGGATTTATCTTGGGGAGTAGTGCCCAATAAAAGACCATGAAATTGTGAGTAGGACAAGTAAAATTGAATGGATTTGGTTTCCTAATGAAAATTCTGTATATAAACACAGCCTGCTCCTTCCTGAGGAATCAATAATACCATCCTTGGAAAAGTGCATTTTCTTAGTCTCAAACACATGATTTAAGTGGTAGCATTGAGAGGTACTTGACTGACAAGTACTTAGGTCTAACAGATGCTCCTGATTCTCTAGGTAATTTGGCAATGGAAATGCCATCAGGTTCCATAGAAAATTACAATCCAAGTCCTGCTGATTTCTATGAAATTTTACAAAGGTGATCAGGCTAATCTTTCCTTTTCATCTGAAGGATATAGATTGATAGATAGATGATAGATAGATACACACATACATACATACATACATACATATGTAGATATAGAGATAGAGATAAAGATAGAGATAGAGATAGAGAGAGGGAGAGAGAGATAGAGATAGATATAGAGATAGATAGAGATAGATATATGTTATTTTCATTCTACTTATTTTATATCACGTGGATCCTTAAATTAAAGCAAAGGTAATAGTAGTGGTAACAATGTCATCGTGTGGAAGTTCAAACATTTTTTCAAAGATAGATTTGAAATAAAATGTCATACTATTTTCAAGGAATTTGAAAATGTGCTTAGATCAGCAACCTTTATGATAAAACTAATGATGTACTTTTTTCCTTTCTTTGCTTTCCTCTTTATTCCGATATCTGTTTCTAGAAATATATGAATATAACAATATATTTCTTTTATATCTGTAATGGAGAAGAAATAACAATAAAATGACAAAGAATGGTATATTTGAATATTTTATGCTAAGTAATTTTACTGCGTTGTTATACATTAGTTTTCCCTAAAAACACAGATACTCAAGAAAACCAAAGAAAAATGACTTAGAAAAAAAAATCTTTCTATTGCTTTAGTTCCAACCTAATTCATTTTAGATTTCTGCCTTTTGGTTCAGTGAAAATTTTATGTTTATTTTATAGATTACGAAAAATATTTCTTTTAAAAAACTTCATGAGCTTTTTTTTTTTGCCTTTTACATTGTTGACATTTTTCAATACCTCATCCTTCCAGTAAACCTTTCCTGTTAATAAAGAAAACCAGTTACCATAGTTCCAAATTGTTTTCTGGAATGGTTAGGACAAATTACAACTTTATCCTAAGTAAATTATTAAGTTTAACTGCATTCTCTCAATATTCCCTCATCTCTCTCATCTAACATTAACTACACATTATATTTTTACTATCAAATCAAGGCATCACAATATTATACCTTAGAAACTTTTGGCATCTCTATTATCAAATTGGGGAAGTATTCTTAAAAGTCAAGATAGTTATATTTTGAAAACTCTACTCATATATGCATCATGGCAGTTTTAAAATAAAATAAGAAAAAATATGAAAAGTGTACTTCAAAGTGGTACAGAAATGTTAGTAACTATTACTGCTACTAGTAATAGCAAATAATAATTTTACATTGAAAATGATTCTTCTTATAAATAGTTGCATTAATTCCTAATTATTTTTGTCATCAAACTATTATCAAACAATCTGCACCTTTTACTCCACTTCATATTCTAGTTACTTCGATTTTGTTATGTCAATAGTTTTATAATTTTAAATAATAATTTAATTGTCATATTCATTTTCCTGTCTAATTATGTGTATCCCTCAAACTGAAATATAAATGTCATCTATTTTTCATTCTCTCCTAATTGTTTTTCTCTTTTTATTAATATTTTATTTTTCTAAATACATGTTATGAAAATTTTTTTAATATTCATCCTTATGCACATGTACATTTTAATTTACGAAATTTCCTTCCACCCTCACTTCCTAACTGCTCCCCTCAGTAGCAAATACTGAATATACACATTTGTGTTAAATATGTTTACAGGTCAGTCAGTTTTGTTATCACTAATTAGGATTAAGGGAAAGAAATATATAATAGTTATTTATTAAAAGTGTATATACTGTTCATCAGATTCTGAAAGGTTTTATTTTAGTTTTTTTTTTTAATTTTATTTTCCTTTTCTTCCTCTGGATAGGGATAACATTGTCCATAGACAGTCTGATAGAGTTGTCCTAGTTCTCAGAAATGCTAAGAGGAACTGTGTCTATCAAGGTTGATCAACTGGCAATGTTGTTAATGTGTACAATGTTTTCTTGCTTCTGCTCCCTTCTCTCAGCATCAGATCTTCCAATTCATTCTATGCTTCTCTAGAGTCTGACCATTTATGGTTTCATATAGAACAATAATAGTCCATAATATTCAAATATCATAACTAATTTAGCAATTCCCCAATTGATGGACATTCCCTTCGTTTCCAATTTTTTGCTACTACAAAAAGTGCTACTATGAATATTTTGCAACATGTGGGACTTACTCCACTTTTTTAATTTCTTCTGCTGGGTCAAAGGAAATGGACATTTATATTGCTCTCCAAAATAGTTGGATCACTTCACAACTCCACCAGGAATTGTTTTAATTTACATTCTCTAGTCAATAACCATTTGAAGCACTTTTTTATGTGCGTGTATATATATATATATATATATATATATATATATATATATATATATATATATGTAACTTTAATTTCTTCATTTTAAAACTGTCTATTCATATCCTTTGACCATTTACTAACTGGAGATTATAAGTGACCTTATAAATTTGGTACATTTCTCTATGTAATTTAGTAATGAGTCCTTTATCAGAACTCTTAGTTGTGAAGATTGTTTCTTAGTTTTCTGCTTTCCTTCTAATATTGATAGCATTGATTGTATTAGTGCAAAACCTTTTTAATTTAATATAATCAACATCATTCATTTTGCAGCTTATAATGAACTCTATTTCTTGTTTGGATCTTAAATTTGTCCCTTTTTCATAGATCTGAAAGACAGAATATTTCTTATTCCGTTAATTTGTCTATGGTGTTGCCCTTTATGTCTAAATTCTGTGCACATTTTGACCTTACTCTGGTATAGGATGTGAGATGTGGGTATGACCACTTTTTAAGATATTATTATCCAGTTTTCCCAACAATTTCTGTGAAATGGTGAGTTCTTATCCTAGAAGCTAATGTCTTGGGGTTTGCCAAAAAGTAATTTATGATAGTCATTTACTACTGTTTCTTTTGAACATATTCTAATCCACTGATCCATTACTCTTTCTTGAGCAGTACCAAATAGTTATGATGTCAACTGCTTTATACTATAGTTTAGATCTGGTAGAGCTAGGCCACATTGCTTTACATTATTTTTCATCAGTTCCTTTGCTATTCTTGACCTTTTGTTGCTCCAGATGAATTCTGCTATTATTTTTTCCTAGCTTGGGAATTCTAGTTTGGTAGAAAATTTGATTAGCATAGCACTAAATTTAGTTTGGGTAGAATTGTCATTTTTATTTTATTAGCTCAACTTAATCTTTAGCCCTAACCATTGACATTTACCAATTATTTTGATTTGACTTTATTTGGGTAAGAAGTGCTTTATAATTGTGTTCATATAGGTTCTGGGTTTGTATTTTGGTAGATTACCAAGTGTTTAATATTCATTGTTGCTTTAAATGTAAATTCTCTTTCTTTTTCTTGCTCTTTGACTTTGCTCTTCATATATAGAAATATTGGTGATTTGTGTGGGTCTATTTTATACTCTGCTACTTTGCTATATTTGTTAATTGTTTCAAGGCAATTTTAGATGATTTTCTCATGTTCTCTAATTACACTGTCATAAAATCTGCAAAGAGTGAAAGCTTTGCTTCTTCTGATTCTGATTCCTTTACTTTTTTCCTTCTCTTAATGCTACAGTTATCATTTCTAACACTATATTGAAAAGTAATGGTGATAATGGGTATCCTTGTTTCACCAATGATTTCACTGGAAATGCTCCAAGTTCATTTCCATTACATATAATATTATTGATTGTTTTAGATTGATTCTATTTATTATTGTAAGAATCGCTATTCCTAAACTTTCTAGTGTTATTTTTAAACTTTTATTTAATTTTATATTTTTAAGACAATGGGCTTAAGAGTGACTTGCCTGGGGGCAGCTAGGTTGCATCGTGGTTAGAGCACTGGACCTGGAGTCAAGAGTACCTGAGTTCAAATCCAGCCTCAGACACTTAATAATTACCTAGCTATGTGGCTTTGGGCAAGCCACTTACCCCCATTACCTTGCAAAAAAAAAAAAACACCTAAAAAAACAGAGTGACTTGCCCAAGGCCACACAGCTAAGCAATCGTGAAGTGTCTAAGGACAGATATGAACTCAGGTTCTCATGATTCCGGGCCAGCACTCTATCTACTGCACCACCTAGCTGCCCCTTTCTAGTGTTTTTAATAGGAAGGGATGTTGTATTTTTTTCCAAAGGTTTTTCCAGCATCGATTGATGCTGTGATTGATGAGACCTGATTAATAGTACTAGAGCAATAAATAACAGAAAGGGAAGAGGCACAAAGCTTTATCATTTTAGAGGGAAAGAAGGGAGAATGTGAATGCTGAGCAAATTCTACTCAATAGATTTGACCCAGAGAGGGAATAAGATACAAACTTGGGAATCGATGTGTTTCTTTACCAGAAAACATGTATTTAATACAAGGTCTTATTCCTATGATTTCTGTTCATTTTGTTATTGATATGCTCAATTATGTTGAGTGTTTTCCTAATATTTAATCATCCCCTCCTATCATTCAACCATCCCTGCCTACCTAGTATAAATCCTACTTTATCATGTTGTATAATCCTAGTAACTTGCTAAAGTTTAATTGCTAAAATTTTATTTCAGATTTTTGCATCAATATTAATTAGGGAGATTGGTCCATAATTTTCTTTGTCTGTTTTGATTCTTCCTGGTTTAGCTATCAGCCCCACATTGGTGTCATAAAAGGAGTTTGGCAGAACTTATTCTATTTCTTTAAATAGTTCATGTAAAATAGGAATTAATTTTTCTTTAAATATTTGGTAAAATTCACTTGCAAATTCATATGGAGAAGTTTTCTTAGGTAGTTTGTTGATGGTCTCTTTGATTTATTTTTTCTGAAATGAGATTATATAAGTAATTTATTTGTCCTACTGTTAATCTGAGCAGTTTGTGTTTTTTTGTAAATATTCAGTCATTTAACTCAGGTTATCCAATTTATTGGCATAAAGTTCAGCAAAGTGGCTCAGAATTATCTCTTTAATTTCCTACTCACTGGTAGTTAGTTCACCCTTTTCACTTTTGATACTGATAATTTGGTTTTCTTCTTTCTTTTTTCTTTTCTCTGTTTTATTGTTTTTTTTTCATAAAATCAACTCTGAGTTTTTTTTTGAGATCATGATTTTCTTGCTTTAAATTTTATTTATCTCACCCTTGATTTAGAGAATTTCTAATTTGGTTTTTAATTGGGAATCTTTAATTTTTTTCCTATTTTTATCTTTTTTTTTAGTTGCATAGCCAATTCATTGATCTCCTTTTTTTTCTATTTTTTTGATATGGGCATATAGAGATTTAAAGTTCCCCCTCAAAACTGCTTTGTTGCATCCTCATTTGGTATGATGTCTCATGAGTACCATTTTATTGGATATTATTATTGATTATTTTTATTACTTGTTTTTGATTCACCTATTATTTAAAAATTAATTTATTTTGTTTCCAATTACTTTTTTTGTTTCTCTTTCCATGACCCTTTATTGCATCACTCTCTGAGAAATGTGTATTTATTATTTCTGCCTTTCTGTATTTGATTATAAGGGTTTTGTGCCCTGTACATGGTGAATTTGTTATAGTTGCCATGTACTGACTAGAGAATCGCAAATTCTTTTCTATCCTCTTTAAGTTTCATCCAGGGGTATAACATAACTAAGTTTTCTAAGATTTCATTGACCTTCTTGACTACCTTCTTGTTTGTTTGCTGGTTAGATTAATCTATTTCTGAAAGAGGTAGATTGAGGTGCCCCATTATTAAAGTTTCACTGTCTAAGTCTCCCTGTAATTCATTCAACTTTTTCTCTATGGGTTTGGATACTATACCACCAGGTACATACAAGTTTAGTAATGATAAAGGTTTATTACCATTGGTAACTTTTAAAAAGATGTAGTTTCCTTCCCTATCCCTTTTAATGAGATTGATTTTTCTTTTCCTTTATCTGAGATCAGGATTGCTACTCCTGATTGTTTTACTTTAGTTGAGGCATAATATATTTTGCTCCAACCTTTTACCTTTATCCTGTGTGTATAACTTTGCTTCAATTGTATTTCTTATAAACAACATATTGTAGGATTCTGATTTTTAATCCATTCTGCTATCATTTTCCTTTAAATGGGGCAGTTCATCCCTTTCACATTCACAGTTAACCTAACTAATTCTGTATTTCCCTCCATGCTAATTTTCTCCTTTAAATTTTTTTCTTTCCTTTCCTCTTATTCCTCCTCAATAAAAATTTTATCCCTTTCCCTTTTGATATTTCTATTAAAATTTAAATTTCATCTTATTTTCACTTATAACTTCTCCTTTCCTTTCCCCATTCCTTCTTGTCTTTTCTTTCCCTTTCCCTGTCCCCTCCTTCCCTGTAGATTAGGATAGATTTTTAAACCCAAGTGGGAATGTATATTATTCCCTCTCTAGGTCAAATCTTTTGAATAACACTGACTCAGCATTCAGATTCTCCCTTCTTTCTGTCTAAAACTATAAATCTTTATGCTACTTCCCCTGGTGTTATTTATCACTCTAGTAGTATTAATCAGGCATCATTAATCACAGTTTGATTATTTGATTGCTTGATAATCTCATAATGTTATCAAAGTGTTATCACAGACTGATTGATTGCTTGATAAGCAGTATTGACTCAACTTACATCACATTAAAATTATAATAATTTTTTTAACTTACTCCCTTTTCAAGTACCCTCCAAGTGCATATAATCCTTCTCCTGAGTCAAAAAGTATAATCCAAAATCATATCATTTCTTGAACTATTTGTGCCCCTCCCTCCAGGCCTATTTCCTCTCACACTTTACTCCCTTCCTCCCCACCCAGGGTACTTAACCCCTCCTTAAGTAAAGCAGAGATTCAGACAAACCCTGATCTAATTAACTATAAGACTCTTAAAGATCTCTTAGGTACTGGGAGCTTCTGAAGGTCTCATATGAGAATTGTACAAATAAGTTACAGGAGATATTGGCTCAGGACTGCCTAGCTTATGATGCTTAAAGGTTTCTAAGTACTGGGAGTTATGGAGTTCTCACCTAAGATCTTTGAAAATGATTGCAATATATGGGAGGCACTGATTCAGGATGCCCAGTTTATGATGCCCTCATTAGACAAGGTGCTAAGCTTTTGTCAGCACAGCAGAATTAAAGTGGGTCAATAAATAATGAGACTTAAGTTTGAAGCTAATACCCCTGCTTCTCATTAGTACTTTTTCTCTCAAACATAGTGATGTCATGCTGAACCTCTTCAAAGGAGAGACAAGAACCAATTATACCCATATCCTTTAGGTTCAATTGCTTCAATTATATTTGACCCTTTATCCTAAGAGAAGTAAGTTTCTAAAGAATTAGAAGTGTTATATCTTCCTTTTTAAGGTTGTATACAATTTGATAATCTTGACCAACATTTGTTTTGTTATGTTTTGTTTTCCTTTTCTTTTTCATTCAATTTTTTTATGCACCTCTTGAGTTGTGTATTTGTCACTTGAATTCTCTGTTCGGTTCTGTCCTTTGTGTCATGAAATTCTGGAAGTTCTCTATTTTTGTTGAACATTCATCTCTTTCCCTGAGAATATATGCTGAATTTTGTGGGGTAGTACATTATAGGTTGTAATTCCAGGTCCTTTGCTCTCTGATATATAGTATTCCAGATCCTCTGATCCTTCAGTTTTGAGGCTGATCAGTCCTGTGTGAGTGAGATTGTACTTCCTTGGTATTTGAATTGTTTTCTTTTTGCTGCTTGCAATATTCTCTCCCTTATTTGAGAGTTTTGGAATTCGGTTTTAACCGCCCTTGGAGTTTTCATCCTGGGGGTCTCTTTCTGGAGGGGTCTGTGTATTCTTTCAATGTTTTTTGTGGGGGATATTTTTTGTTTCATTTTTTTAGTTTTTACAAGACAGTTGGTTTAAGTAACTTGCCCAAGGTCACACAGCTAGGTAATCATTATGCATCTGAGACCAGATTTGAACTCAGGTCCTCCTGATTCCAGAACCAGTGCTCTATCCACTGTACTACCTAACTGCCCCATCTTTCAATGGTTATATTGGGTTTTTTGGACAGTTTTCCATTATACTTTTCTGCATGATGTTTTCCAGATTCTTTTTTTTTTTTTTGATCTAGGCTTTCCCAGTAGTTCTTTGATTCGTAGATTGTCTCTCTGGATCTATTTTTCAGATCATCTGTTTGCCCTAAAAGATACTTTACATTTTCTTCAATTTTTTCAGCCTTGTTTTTGTTTAATGGAATCTTGTAGTCTCATAGATTTATTGCTTTCTATTTGTTCAATTCCAGTTTTTAGGGTTTTATTTTCTTCAAATTCTTTTGGTGTTTCCTTTTTATAGGTGTTGAATTTTCTTGTCAATTTTTCATAATTTTCCTGCAATGACTCTTTACTTTTTTTTCCATTTTTCTTCTTCCTCTTTTCTTTGGCTTTTAAATTCTTTTTAAAGCTCTTCAATGAACTTTTGCATTTGAGTCCAATTTGTAGAGTGTTTTGTGAGTGATTTTTCCCTTGTGATTTTTCACTAGATTTTTCATCAGACATGGCATATTTTTTCATCTTTTTCTGTAAAGTAGTTTTCTATACTGAGCACTTTTTTAGCTTTTTAGCTTGTCTTTGTTGTTTTAGCTCTGATCCTGAGGTATAGGGAGTATATATCTAGGCCTTTTATGCTGGACTTTGTGTCTGATCTCTGGGTTGTCATTGGCCAAGATGTTGCCTATGCAGTCTAGGACTTGCCTTTGCAGAGGTTTGTTTACTTCTTTATATCCAGGTCCTGACTTAGCAGTGTTTTGTTACTGACCCAGTTCTGTCATTTGCCCCAGTGGTCCCAGGATTTAGATTTTGTTTGGGGTTGGGACATTCCCTGCTGATTTGCTATCTCACTGCCAGTACCTCTGCTGTTTTCAAGCTGTAGGTACCTGGACTGCACCTGGCTAAAAGTCTCCTGCTGACTTTCCCACTCTCCCACCTCCTGGACTTTACTTCCCTTTTTCATACCTAAGAAACAGATCTTCCCTAAAGATCCTCCATGCTGTTTACCATTAAAGCTTCTTTGAATCTTCTCTTTTTCTTTGTGGGATCTGTAGCCTGACTGTCAGAATAGAGACTTCATTTATCTTTGGTATGAAAAAGCATATTAACTTCACACCACCATCTTGGCCCTGTCTTGGAAGTCCAGCCCCCCATCCCTTTTAATGATGCCTATTTTTACTTTTGGATAACTACACCCAACTTCTTTTTAGTTGAAACAATACATTTTGTTCCATCCTTTTACGTTTAAACTGTGTGCATCTCTCCGTTTCAAATGTGTTTCTTGTAAACAACATATTGTAGGATACTGGTTTTTAATCCATTCTTCTACGACTTCCATTTTATGGGTCAGTTCATCCCACTCACATTTACAGTTAAGATTACTAATTCTGTATTTCCTTCCATGCCATCTCTCCACATTTATATTTTTCCTTTCCTTTTATTCCTCCTCACCAAATTTCACTCCCTCCCTTTCCCCTTTAACTTTTCATTTAAGATTTAACTTTCGGTTTATTTTCACTTATGCCTTTGGCTTCCCTTTTATCAATCCCTTCACCATTTATCTTTACTTTCCCCTGACCTCCCCACTTTCCTGTAGAGTAGGAGAGACTTTTCTTTAGGTTTTTGCAAGGCAATGGGTTAAACGACTTCTCTAAGCTCACACAGCTAGGAAATTATTAAGTGTCTGAGGCCATATTCAGACTCAGGGCCTCCTGACTCCAGTGCTCTATACATTGCACCATCTAGCTGCCCCAAGAGAGTTTTTTGAACCCAATTGGTAATGTATCCTATTCCCACTCTGGTTCAAATATATTGAAAACAGTTTATTTACTTTTCACACCCTCCCTTCTTTCCTTCTAAATTATTAATCTTTATGCCTCTTCACCTAGTGCTATTTATCACTCAGGTATTATTAATCAGGTATCATCAATCACAGTTTGATTAATTGATTGCTTGATAAGCTCAAATTGTTATCAAAATACCATCATAGACTGATTTATTGATTTTATGATAAGCATCATTGCCTCAGAGTCACTAAGTACTCTCCCTTCTTCTGTCTCATTAGAAGTACAATTTTAAGGAGTATTGAATTACATCAAATTATAAACAGTTTTTGTTATGGCCTCTTCAGGTATACTCCAATGACACAAAATACTCATGATTCAAGATATCATCCAAAGTCACATCATTTCATGAACTATTTGTACCCCTACCCCTAGTCCCCCAGTCAAATTTTCTCCTGCACCCCTCCCCAACTGAAGGTGCTTAACCTTTTTCTTTTTTTTCTTTTTTTAGTTTTTTGCAAGGCAATGGGGTTAAGTGACTTGTCTAAGGCCACACAGCTAGGTAATTATTTTTTTAATTTATTTTTATTAAAGATTTTATCTCAGTTTTACAATTTTCCCCCAAACTTACTTCCCGCTCCACCCCCCACCCCCCACGCCCACGGAAAGGAATCTGTCAGTCTTTACTTTGTTTCCATGTTGTACCTTGATCCAAATTCAGTGTGATGAGAGAGACATCATCATATCCTTAAAGAAGATACAAGAAGACTAAGAGGTAACAAGATCGGACAATAAATTATCTGGTTTTTTTCCTAATTTAAAGGAAATAGTCCTTGAATTTTGTTCAAACTCCACATCTCCTTATCTGGATACAGATGGTATTCTCCTTTACAGACAGCTCAAAATTGTTCCTGATTGTTGCAATGATGGAATGATCGAGTCCTTCAAGGTTGATCATCACTCCCATGTTGCTGTTAGGGTATACAGTGTTTTTGTGGTTCTGCTCATGTCACTCAGCATCAGTTCATGCAAATCCCTCCAGGCTTCCCTGAAATCCTAACCCTCCTGGTTTCTAATAGAACAATAGTGTTCCATGACAAACATATACCACAGTTTGCTAAGCCATTCCCCAATTGAAGGTCATTTACTTGATTTCCAATTCTTTGCCACAACAAACAGGGCTTCTATGAATATTTTTTCTACAAGTGATTTTTTTTTTACCTCTTTCATCATCTCTTCAGGATATAGACCCAGTAGTGGTATTGCTGGGTCAAAGGGTATGCACATTTTTGTTGCCCTTTGGGCATAGTTCCAAATAGCACTCTAGAAAGGTTGGATGAGTTCACAGTTCCACCAACAGTGTAATAGTGTCCCAGATTTCCTCCAACCCTTCCAACAATGATCATGATCCTTTCTAGTCATATAGGCCAATCTGAGAGGTGTGAGGTAGTATCTCAGAGAAGTTTAATTTCCATTTCTCTAATAAGTAATGATTTAGAGAAATTTTTCATAAGGCTATGGATTGCTTTGATCTCCTCATCTGTAAATTGCCTATGCATATCCTTTGACCATTTGTCAATTGGGGAATGGCTTTTTGTTTTAAAAATATGACTCAGTTCTCTGTATAGTTTAGAAATGAGTCCTTTGTCAGAATCATTAGTTGTAAAGATTGTTTCCCAATTTACTACATTTCTTTTGACCTTGGTTACAGTGGTTTTCTCTTTGCAAAAGCTCTTTAATTTAATGCAAACAAAATTATCTAATTGGTTTTTGGTGATGTTCACCAACTCTTCCTTAGTCATAAACTGAGTCCCTTTCCATAGATCTGACAGGTAAACTAGTCCTTGATCATCTAATTTGCTTATAGTATTGTTTTTTTATGTCTAAGTCCTGTAACCATTTTTGGATATTATCTTCGTAAAGGGTGTTAGCTGTGGGTCCAGTCTAATTTTCTTCCATACTAACTTCCAATTATGCCAGCAGTTTTTATCAAAGAGAGATAGTTTTTATCCCAATGGCTGGACTATTTGGGTATATCAAACAGCACATTACTATAATTATCTCCTGCTTTTACACCTAGTCTATTCCACTAGTCCACCACTCTATTTCTTAGAAAATACCAAACAGTTTTGATGATTGATGCTTTATAATATAATTTTAGATCAGGTAAGGCTAATCCACCTACAGTTGCACTTTTTTTTTCATTAAGCTCCTGGCAATTCTTGACTTTTCATTTCTCCATATGAAATTACTCACAGTTTTTTCTAACTCATTCGAGTAATTTTTTGGAATTTTGATTGGTAGGCACTATACAGATAGTTTAGTTTTGGTAGAATTGTCATTTTTATTATATTAGCTCTACCTATCCTTGAGCAGTTGATATTTGCCCAGTTATTTAAATCTGATTTAATTTGTGTGAGAAGTGTTTTATAATTGTTTCCAAAAAGATTCGAAATCTGTCTTGGCAAATAGACTCACAAGTATTTTATATTGTCTGAGGTTACTTTGAATGAGATTTCTCTTTCTAGCTCTTCCTGCTGTATCTTGCTATTATATATATATATATATATATATATATATATATATATATATATATATATATATGTTGAGGATTTATGAGGGTTTATTTTATAACCTGCAACTTTGCTAAAATTGGTAACTTTTTCCAGTAGTTTTTTGGATGATTTCTTGGGATTCTCTGGGTAGACCATCATTTCATCTGCAAAGAGTGAGTTTTGTCTCTTCCTTTCCAATTCTAATTCCTTCAGTTTCTTTTTCTTCTCTAATTTCTGAAGCCAACATTTCTAATACAGTATTGAATATTAGTGGTGATAATGGGGACCCTTGTATCACCCCTGAGCTTATTGTGAACGCCTATAGCCTGTCCCCATTGAATATAATGCTTGTTGATGGTTTCAGATAAATACTGCTAATTATTTTGAGGAACAGTCCATTTATTCCTACACTCTCTTGTGTTTTTAGTAGGAATGCATGCTGTATTTTGTTGGAAGCTTTTTCAGCATATATTGATATGATCATATAATTTCTGATAGGTTTGTTCTTGATATAATTGAGTATACTAACAGTTTTCCTAATATTGAACCAACCCTGCATTCCTGAAATAAATCCTACTTGATCATAATGTATTATCCTAGTGATAACTTGCTGTAATCATTTTACTAAGATTTCATTTAGGATTTTTGCATCTATATTCATGAGGGAGACAGGTCTATAATTTTCTTTCTCTGTTTTAACTCTTCCTGGTTCAGGTAACAGCACCATATTGGTTTCATAGAAAGATTTAGGCAGATTTCCATCTTTCCCTATTTCTCCAAAGAGTTTATATAGAATTGGAACCAATTGCTCCTTAAATGTTTGGTAGAATTCGCTTGTGAATCCATCAGGCCCTGGAGATTTTTTCTCAGGGAATTCAATGATGGCTTGTTGAATTTCTTTTTTCTGAAATAGGGTTGTTTAGGTGTTTAATCTCCTCTTCATTTAACCTGGACAACTTCTATTTTTATAAATATTCATCCATTTCACTTAGATTATCAAATTTATTGGCATAGAGTTGGGGAAAATAATTTCGAAATATTACTTTAATTTCCTCCTCATTGGTGGTGAGTTCACCTTTTTCATTTATGATACTAGCAATTTGGTTTTCTTCTTTTTTTTATCAAATTGACCAGAGGTTTATCAATTTTATTGTTTTTTTCATAGTACCAATTTTTCATTTTATTTAAATCAATAGTTGTTTTGCTTTTGATTTTATTAATTTCTCCTTTAATTTTTAGAATGTCTAATTTGGTATTTAATTGGGGATTTTTGATTTGTTCTTTCTCTAATTTTTAGTTGCATGTTTAATTCATTGATTTCCTCTTTCTCCAATTTATTCATGAAAGCATTTAAAGCTATAATATATCCCCTGAGAGTCGATTTGAATGAATCCCATTGGTATGTTGTTTCATTATTATCATTATCTAGGATAAAATGGTTAATATTTTCTATAATTTGTTTCTTGGTCCACTCATTTTTTAAAATGAAGTTATTCAATTTACAATTTGTTCTGGGTCTATATCTATTTGGCCCAATATTGCATATGACTTTTATTGCATTGTGATCTGAGAAAGTTGTATTCATTATTTCTGCCTTTCTGCAGTTGATCCTTAGGTTTTTATTTCCTAGTACATGGTCAGTTTTCGTATATGTTCCATGTACTGTGGAGAAAAAGGTATATTCCTTTATATCCCCATTCATTTTCCTCCATAAGTCTACCATATCTAATTTTTCTAACAATCTATTTACCTCCTTAACTTCTTTCTTGTTTATTTTATGATTTGATTTATCTAGATCTGAGAATGGGAGGTTGAGTTCTCCCACTAGTAGAATTTTGCTGTCTATGTCTTCCTGCAGTTGTTTCAGCTTCTCCTCTAAGAATTTGGATGCTGGGGCAGCTAGGTGATGTAGTGGATAAAGCACCGGCCCTGGAGTCAGGAGTACCTGGGTTCAAATCCGGTCTCAGTCACTTAATAATGACCTAGCTGTGTGGCCTTGGGCAAGCCACTTAACCCTGTTTGCCTTACAAGAAAAAACTAAAAAAAAAAAAAAAAGAATTAATTTGGATGCTATCCCACTGGGCGTATATATATTCAGTATGAAATGAATGTATTGTTTATGGTACCTTTTAGGAGGATAAAGTTTCCTTCCTTATCTCTTTTAACACTACCTATTTTTACTGCTGCTTTGTCTAAGATAAGGACTGCTACCCCTGCTGTTTTTACTTCAGCTGAAGCAAAATATATTTTGCTGCAACTTTTTACCTTTACTCTTTATGTATCTTTCAGCTTCAAATGAGTTTCTTGTAAGCAGCATATTGTATGATTGTGGTTTCTAATCCATTCTGCTATTCGCTTTCTTTTTAAGGGAGAGTTCATCCAATTCACATTCCAAGTTATGATTACTAATTCTTTATTTCCCTCCCTGTGATCTTCCCTCTGTTTGTATTTTCCCCCTTTCCCCCCTTTATCCATATTCCCCAGTATGTTGTTTCTGAATACCAGCCCCCTTCAGTGTGTTTGCCCTCCTATATCACTCCCTCCCCTTTCTTTCTCCTTTCCAATTTTCCCTTTTCTCTTCCCTTCCTTTTGTTGGTTCCCCTTCCTGCCCACTCCCCTTCCCTTTCTCTGTCCCCCCTCCCCTTTTCCCCTTTTAATACTTGAAAGCTTAGATGTTTTATAAGTTAACTGAGTATGTGTAGGTTGACTTTTAGCCAAGTCTAATGAGAAGAAGATTCAGGTGTTTCTCATCTGCTCCCTTCTTCCCCTCTATTACCATAGGTATTCTGTACCTTTTTAGTGTAATAATTCAATCCCCTCCCTCCTCCTGTCTCTTTCCTGTGCCCCCTTTTTAAGGAGGTAATGATTTTTTTAGATCATTCTATCTCATTCATAGAAAATTCTGAGTATCTGTCATTTCTAGTTAAGTATATTCTATCTAATAGAGTTAAAATTCTTTAGGGTTATTAGAGTCTTTTTCCCAAGTAGGGTTAAAGTCAGTTACATTCCTTTAGATAGCAGTCTCATGGATAGATCATGAATGTCCATCATTTCTGGCTAGGTATATTCTCTCTGTTAGAGTTACAGTTCTCAAGATTTATGAGAATCTATTTCCCCAAAGTGGGATATAGCCAGTTTCAGCTTACTAGATAGCAGGTTTTTTTTCCTTTTACCACCCCCCCTTTTTTTTTTTACCTTTTCATGTGTCTCTTGAACCTCCTATTGATGTCCAAATTTTCTATTTAGCTCTGGTCTTTTCATCAGGAATTTTTGGAAATCTTCCATTTCAGTAAATGTCCATCATTTTCCCTGGAAGAGAAGGCTCAGCTTTGCAGAATAGTAGATTTTTGGCTGCATTCCAAGCTCCCTTTCTCTTCGTAATATCTTGTTCCAGGCCCTGTGATCCCTTAATGTTGATGCAGCCAGGTCCTGTGTGATCCTTACTATGGCTCCTTGATATTTCAATATTTTCTTTCTGGCTGCTTGTAAAATTTTCTCTTTTATCTGATAGCTATGGAATTTGGCCACAACATTCCTTGGTGTTTTCATTTTAGGGTCTTTTTCTGGAGGGGATCGATATATTCTTTCAATAACTACTTTGCCCTACGGTTCCGTCATATCAGGGCAGTTTTCCATCACTAGATCCTGTAATATTAAGTCCCCATTTTTTTCTCTTCAATGCTTTCAGTAAGTCCTATAATTCTCAGGTTGCCCCTTCTTGATCTATTCTCAAGGTCAGTGGTTTTCTTGATGAGGTATTAACTAGGTAATTATTAAGGCCAGATTTGAACTCAGGTACTCCTGACTCCAGGGCCGATGCTCTATCCACTGTGCCACCTAGCCACCCCTTTAGCTTTTTCTTAACTAAATTATGGGTTAAGTCCAATCCTAATATTATTAACTAAAGAATTTCAAAGTGCTCTAAGGAATGAGATACTGTAAAAGTCTCACTTAAGAACTTTACAATTAATTATAAGTTATGAGAGACTCTGACTCAGGGCTGCCAGCTTATGTTGTCTTCATCAGAGAAAGTGGTTAACTTTGTGAACATGCCAGTATTAAAGTAACTCATAGGAAACTGTGATGCTTAGGTTTAGAGTGAAAACCCCTGCTTTTCATCAGGGCTTTTTGTCTCAAACATAGTGATGTCATCTTGGACCTCTTCAATGGAGAGACAAGACCCAACCATACCCTTATCTTCTAAGTTCAATCTATTTAATTATATTTGACTCTTTACTTATTTTAAGAGAAGTACAATTCTCAAGGGTTAAATATGTTCCATCTTGGGGCGGCTAGGTAGCATAATGGATAAAGCACTGGCCCTGGAGTCAGGAGTACCTTGGTTCAAATCTGGTCTCAGACACTTAATAATTACTGAGCTGTGTGGCCTTGGGCAAGCTACTTTACCCCATTTGCCTGGCAAAAACTTAAAAAAAATGTTCTATCTTCCCTTTTTTACAGTTTGATGGTCTTGACTCACATTTGTTTTCTTTTGTTTTGTTTTTTCCTTCCCCTTTTCATTAACCTTTTTATGTATCTCTTTAAACATGTAGTTGGTGATTGAATTCTCTGTTCAGTTCCGGGATATGTGTCGGAAAATTTTTTATGTCCTCTATTTCATTGAACATCCATCCTTTCTCCTGAAAATGTATGCTGAATTTTACAGAGTAGTAAATTCTGGGTTATGATACCAGGTCCTTTGCTCTCTGATATCTGCTATTAAATATCTGATTATTCGGAGCTGGAGCTAATAGGTCCTGTGTGAGTCTGATTGGGTTTCCTTTATATTTAAATTGTTTTCTTTTTGCTGCTTGTAATATTCTCTCCTTTATTTGAGATTTCTTAATTGTGGCTATGAAAACCCTTGGAGTTTCTATCCTGTGGTCTCTTTCTAGATGGGTTGTTTGTATTTATTCAAGGGCCATGTTGACATCTTGTTCTAGCATATTTAGACAGTTTTCCCTGATAATTTCCTGAATAATGTTTTCCAGGTTGTTTTTCTTTTGATATAGACTTTCTAGTAGTATGATGATTCATAAATTATCTTTCCTGGATCTATTTTCCTGATCATTTGTTTTTCCCTAAAGGTAGTTTATGCTTTCTTCAATTTTTTCAACCTTTTTTTTGTTTGATGGAGTCTTATTGTCTTGATGATTCATTGGCTTCTATTTTTCAAATACAATTTTTAATGTTTTATTTTCTTCAATTAACTTTTATGTTTCCTTTTCCAGTTGATTATTTTTGCTTGTAAAGAGATGATTCCTTTGTATAATTTTTTTCATAATTTTCCTGAATGACTCATTTCTTTTCTCTTTTTCTTCTGCCTCTTTTCTTTGGTTTTTAAATTCTTTTTTACACTCTTCTAGCAGCATTTGGATTTGAGTCCAATTCATAGACTCTTTTGAGACTTCCCCTGTGAGTTAATTTTCACTGATTTCTTCTTCCAAAATAACATTGTTATCATCTCTTATCTGCAAAATAGATTTCTATAGTGAGTGATCTTTCATCTTTTGTTATTTACTTTTGTTGTTTTAGCTCTTGCTCCTGTATTATAGGAAGTATGGATCTAAGCTTTTTATACTAGGGCTAGTCTAATCCCTGGCTTGTTATTGGTGAAGATCTTGCCTTTGCAGTCTAGCTTTGCCTTTGAAGAGATTTATTTCTACCTTTATGTCCAGGTTCTACGTATGAAGTGATTTTTTTTTTCCCAAACCAGTCCTGGATTTTGCTCTGTTATTTCCAAAGTGCAGACTTCTGATTGGGGGTTTGAACCCTCCCTGCTGTCTTGTCATCTAGCTTCCATGACCTATGTTGTTCTCAATCTGCTGGGACCTGGACTGCACTTAGACTTAAAGCCTCCCACTGACTTTCGCCTCTTCAGCCTCTCTTGACTATGCTTCCCCTTTTCCTCCAAAAAGACATTCAATGATGATCCTTCATGATATGTACTGTTGAAAACTTTTTGGATCTTCTCTTTTTCCTGTCAGAATCTGAAGCCTTAATGACAGTGCAGATGCTTCATTTATCTGTAGTAAGGAAATGCTATGGGAACATATTGGCTCTGTCCCAGAACTCCTAATTGCTTTTTTTTTTAGCTTTTTTTTTCAAGGCAATGGGGTTAAGTGGCTTGCCCAAGGCCACACATAGAAGTAATTATTAAGTGTCCGAGGCTGGATTTGAACTCAGATACTCCTGATTCCAGGGCTGGTACTCTATCCACCGTGACACCTAACTGCCCCCATCCTAACTGTGTTTTGAAAAAAAATATTCCTTTAATAGATTGATCATTTTAATTAAGATAGTTTATGTTACTATGTTTATTGTAATACATGTAAGCTATAAATTGTGAACCTAAAACTATTTTCTTCTAAACATCATTCCAGTTTTTCTGGAAGATAATGTTAACTACATATCTTTTACCTAGTAATTTGTATTATTTTATGTGTTAGACACCAGACTATTAAATAAAATTATTTTTGGTCTTTCTTTTTATCCAGTTTATTCTAAATGTCTGCTTTTTTAATATAACGAAAATGAAATAAGTATAAAGGAACAAAGGAACAGATACTAGTGATAATTACTAACTACTACAATAGATTAACATTCAGTATTGATTCACTAATATTCCTAGGTTTTAAAATAAATATTTATCACCCTTTGAATTTAAAATTTTGTACTAGTTGTACATGTTTTCCCTTATTTTTATAATATATTTATTTAAGACAATAGGCTTAAGTGACTTGCTCAAGGATACACAGCTAGACAATTATTAAGTGTCTGGGGTCACATTTGAACTCAGGTCCTCCTGACTATAGGGCCAGTGCTCTTTCCACTGTGCCACCTAGCTGCCCAACATTTATGTTTATTCTTATTTTTTTCTTTTCTTTCAGTATTTGACTTTCTACATTTGGGTTAAATTCAAGATGATTAAGTCAAAGATTTTCTTGGCTTTTTCCCCCAGGATCAATTCCATGATGTTTTTTGTCTTTCTATGATTTTTAAGTATTAATCTATGTATTTTACGTTACCGGAAATTTTATTTGCATCTAACAAATTTTGATGATTTTGAAGCAACTGTTCCTTTCCCCAAATTGCTCTATTCTTCTCTCTTACATGAAATATTTACTCCATAGACTCAATAGAATCAATATTGAGTAGTGATTCTCACTAAGCAGTGAAAGACCAAAAGTGACAACATTTCTGAATTATTTCCTTATCACACCAACCTAATAGCATCCCTCAATTCCTTCAGTTTTTGTGACCTCAACAAAGACAGTTCACTTATAAAAAGCATATATGTCAACTCAAATTGAAACTATGGACCAAATTTAATCTTTTCAATTTGGAGTCCAAAGAAGAATGTACTGATCAGTTAAAAGTTCCAGTATTATTTTTTCTTTGCTTTTCTTCCTACTCATATGATATTTTGAAAGGCTTTTAATGTTATCTATTGCCAAAACTCATGTTTAAATTACTTCTATTAAATAAGTTATTTCATTAAATTTGTAGTTATACCTCCATCATATATATTCTCTTTGTCTCTGTTGATTTTTAGATCTTATCTGCAAAAACTACCAGGAAGTGCAACTTTGTGGCAAATAGTTTTAACCACATAAATGAGATTAAAGATTTAGGTGGAATAAAATCATAGATTTAAAGTTAGAAAGAGCTTCAGAGACCATGGTTGGTGACTCCTGTTATTTATATCTACGCAAATATAAGCTATTTAGTAAATATTTATATCATATTATCTATATAATTTATGTTTACATATATTAAATATTTTTATAATTATATATCTCAAATATCTATATATTACATATTTATTTACATAAATTAGAGAATTTGCTGATGAGGAAACTGAGGGCCAAAAAGATGAAATGCCTTGGCCCCATTTAAAGGCATTTGAGTCATATATATATATATAGGATCAGTTAATCATAGCTGAAAGGGAACACAGAAGCCTCAAAATCAAACCTCCTCATCTAATAATTGAGAAAATTGAAATCAATAGGTTGCAATACACTTCTGATAAGTAAATGCTTGATGAAAAATAAAAGCCTGAGACATTCTCTCTTTGCTATCAAATGCTACTTAATTATTCAGTTGCAAACACAGACATTATTCCTATTTCTCCCCTTTTCATATTTTCTCCTTGTTTATGGTTTTGATGTAATACATTTTCATTGCTATGGATGCTATGAAAATGAAATCATATACCCCCTTTATGTTTACTGAGCAACTTCAACACTTAATGGAACTGTGATCCCCTTAGTATGGGAACTCTTTTCACCATCACTAATCTGTTATGTATTTCATGCTATGCAAGTAAGTTGTAGCCATATCTTTCTCTAATGATTGATAAGATTAGCCTATGGCAGTAGAATCCTTCCTTTGCCTCTTCTTATAGTTGCATTTTATCACTGTGATAATATATATATACATATATATATATATATATATATATATATATATATATATATATATATACACATACATCTGTATGTGTGTGCATGCCTGAGTGTGTATAGGTACATATGTATATCTATCTATATACGTTGAACTATCTATACTACATCTATATCTATATAGATATAAAACATTAAGGTTATTACTCCACCACCACCAAGCAATTGATGGCTTCTTTGTGTTTGTTTTTTTACCCTCAAGTTCTTGAATATCAGGGCGTTTTAATTGATAATTTCTTAAAACATGATATTTTGTGTCTTATATTTTTATCATGGTTAATACATAGTTCAATAATTGTTAAATCATTGCTCTATTTTTGGTCAGTTGTTTCTACCATGAGATAGTTTATAGATCTTCTATTTTTTCACTCTTTTGATTTTGTTTTATTATTTCTTTATGACTTAGAAAGTCATTAACTTCCACTTGTTCAAAGCTAATTTTTTGGGAATTATTTTTGCCTTCTTTTTCATTTGCCTCATAATACTATTTAATGAATTATCCTAAAGAAATTTTTTTCCTTTGGAAAATTTTGAGTTTAGATGTATACTTCAGTGATTTTTGGTGCCTCTTTTACAACCTGACCTAATCTGTTTTTAAGATATTATTTTCAGTGGAGGCAAAATGTCAGCATGATGACAGGCTTTCCCAGGAGCTGTCTTCCAAAATATTTCAAAACTTTAAATGACTCTTAACTAAATTTTTGAGAGGTAGAAACCACAGAAAGATCCAGTGAGGCAATTCTCCATTCCAAAGTAACCTGAAAGATCAAGGAAAGGCTCTTTTCCATGTGTTTGGAGAGGGTGGCAGTGCAGCCAAAGTTATGTGACAGCAAAGGATCTTCAACAGTCCAGAAACAGCCCACATGTTGCCTGGATCCCTAGGAATGCTGGCTTTCGCAGCAGAAGCAGTTTCTAGACCTGCCAACCCAGGGAACACCAAACACAACTTGGAAGATCAGCAAGAAAACCTCTGCCAGAGTGATTGGGGAGCCAATGAGGCCCTTAGTGAAGCTGTGGCCCTTGACAGAGCCACCCAACAGGGAACTGCCCAGCAGCTGCTCCCAGAGAATTCAGGTCATGGAAGGTAATGGGGTGGGGGGAGACTATTGAAGTCTCTCCACTGTCCCTGGGAGAGGACTCTTGTACCTTAACCATATGCTGACCCTGATCAGAGTCTGGGCCCCCATACTACTATAGTGGAGCAGGGATTCTCCTCATGGCTCCAGGGAAAAGGAGAGTGCTTGTGGTCATCCACAGACCAAAGCACATGCCAGGAGAGCAGTCAGAGAATATCTTAAGACCTTGATGGAACTGAAGTCCTTGTGGGGGTTTCCCAATAGCACTCAAAAACTTGTAAAGCACGGCAAAAACAGGACAGAGTCTAGCGAAATGAGTAAATAGAAAAAAAAGAAACCTGGTCATAGAAAATTACTATGGTCCCACTGGAGGATCAAAACACATACTCAGAAGATGACAAAGTCAATGCCTCAGTATCTAAAATCTCCATGAAAAGCAGGAATTGGATAGAATTCAAAAAAGATTTTGAAAATCAAGTAAGGGATATAGAGGGGGAAAATTAGGAATAGAAATGAGAGAAATGTAGAAAAAACATGAAAACCAAGTTAACAGCTTAATCAGGGAGACTCAAAAATACTGAAGAAAACAATATGTTAAAAACCTGTTTAGGTCAAATAGACAAAGTAGTCCAAAAGTTAATGAGAAGAATATCTTAAGAAACAGAATTGGCCAGATGAAAAAGGGATAAGAAATCTCTCTGAAGAAAGCAGCTCTTTCAAATGTAGAATGGAACTAAAGCAAGCTGATAACTTTCTGAGGAATAAAGAAACAATAAAACAATAACAAAATAAGGAAAGGCTAGAAGAAAATGTGAAATATCTCACTGCAAAAACAACTGACTTAGAAAGCAAATCCAGAAGAGACAATTTAAAAATTGCTGGGCTACCTGAAAGTCATGACCAGGAAATGAGCCTTGACTCCATTTTTAAAGAATTTCTACAGGAAAACTGTCATGATATACTAGAAGCAGAGGGCAAAATAGAATTTGAGTGAATCCACTGATCTCCTTCTGAAAGAGATCCAAAAATAATAACACTTCCCCCCAGTAATATTATAGCCAAGTTCCAGAACTCCCAAGTCAAAGAGAAAATATTACAATCAGCCAGAACAAAGCAATTCAAATATTGTAGAGCTACAATTAGGGTTACACAGCATCCACATTAAGGATGCATAGAACTTGGAATATAATATTCCAGAAAGTTAAAGAGCTTGGAATGCAACTGAGAAATCAACTATTCAGCAAAACTGAACATCCTCTTCCAGGGAGAAAAGAGGACTATTCAATGAAATAGGATAATTTCAAATGTTCCTATTGAAATAGCCAGAGGTGAACAGAAAGTTTGATTTTCAATTACAGGATTTGAGTGAAGTATAGGCGAGAAGGGTAAATTATGAGGGATTTAATGATGATGAACTGAATATATTCCTGCATGGAAAGATGATACTGGTTACACTCATATGAACCTTTTCATTTATTAGAAAAGTTAGGGGCATGTATATATATATATATATATATATATATATATATATATATATATATGTATATGCATATCTCTATCTCTACCTCTATCTCTGTCTCTATCTCTATCTCTATCTCTACATCTACATCTGCATCTTCATCTGCATCTGCATCTGCATCTCCATCTATATCTACATCTACATCTCCATCTACATCTGTATCTATATCTGTATCTATATCTATATCATCTATATCTATATCTATATCTACATCTACATCTACATCTACATCTAAATCATCTATATCTATATCTATATATCTATGTCTATGTTTAGGTCTATGTCTATGTCTATATCTATATCTATATCTATATGTATGTCTATCTCTATCTATCTATATGTATATACAGAGAGAGAGAGAGAGAGAGAGAGAGAGAGAAGGTACAAGACAGAACTGAATTTGAAGATTTGATGGTATAATATATTTTAAAAATGGAGTCAATGGATGAAAAGGGAATGTACTGGGAGAAATAGAAAGGAGGGGTAGAATGGGCTAAGATAGGTAAACAAGTCAAGACAAAGCTTTTGCAATGGAGTGGAAGAGTGGAAGGTGAGGAGGAGGTAGGGGCCTTCATTTTCATGAATGAACCAGAAATGGCTCAGAAATGAAACAACATACATATTAATAGGGTATAGAAATCTAGAGGAAAAAGAATAGAAAGGGAATGAGTGAAAGGGGACAAGAGTAGGGAAGTAGGTGATAGAGGAGAGGGTAGATCATGGAAGAGGGTAGTCAGATACAACACTTTAAAAAAAACTTTTGTTCAAGGTGATGGGATTAGGTGGCCTGTCCAGGACCATGGTGTTGGGTGGTTGTTATGTCTCCAGAGTGGGATGTAAACTTGGGGCCTCCTGACCCCAGGCTGGTGGTCTTTCCACTGTACCACTCAGCTGCCCCACAGAACACTTTTGAAGTGAGACAGTGTAAAAGGAGAGAGAAAATATAATAAATGGTAGTGGAATGGAATGTATGAAGAAAATTGCAATCAGCAACAGCTACTGTGGAAAAATATGGAAGTAACTTCTCTGATGGATTTATGATAAAGAATATGATCCACCCCAGAGACAGAACTGATGGTATCTGAAGACAATACTGAAGTACATTTTATTTTTCTTTCTTTCACTTTATTTCTCCTGAGTTTTTTTAAGTGGGGAGATTATGTTTATTCTTTCAAGACTATTTTAGTAATTTGAAAATAAATTAAAATTAAAAATAAAATAAAAATGATATTTTCTTCAGTATTTATTGTATCGTCTTTTTCATTCTTTTGACTTTTCATTATTTTCTTGCTTCATAATCATTTTTCACTATCTTCTATCTCTGTGATTTGATTTTTTGATTATATTTTGTGCTCTTTCAAAAAAATTGGGGGGGTTTGAGATCTATTCACATTTTTTCTTTAGACTTTTAGATGAAATAGTTTTGACTTTATTATCTTCTTAAATTGTGTTTTGATCTTCCTTCTCACTATAGAATTTTTCATGGTCAGGTTTTTTGTTTATTTGTATGCTCATTTGTCAAGCCTATTTCTTATTTTAATTTATATCAAAGTTCTTCTACCCAAAAGGTTACCTTTGACTGTTCTGTATATACCTATATTTTACACATGCATGTTATCTTCGCATTAAAATTTAGGTTCCTCAGTGGTTGGGATTGTTTACAACAGTCTCTGATACATAATAATGATTACTAAGTAATTATTGGTTGATTAAATGGTTGAATGAAAGAATAGGTAAATGAATAAAAAAGCATTTTTAAAATACTATGTGCTACAAATATAAAAAAATGCTATGTGCTTAGCTCTGGTATTATAAATGTATGTATGTATTTATGCATACACTCACATACATATATAGATAGATGTAGAAACAGAGATAGAGATAGAGATAGAGACAGAGATAGAGATAGAGATGATAGAGATAGAGATAGAGATAGAGATAGAGATATACACATGGATTCATATACCTATATATTAATTATGAACACATGCAGGTATACATACACACTTATACACATGCATATATGTATACCTCAGTCACATATGTGTACATATATCTATGTGTGTCCTGTACGTACATGAGTATGTAAAAATAAAGGAATTGCCATAATGTCTTAATGAGAAGATATCACATATAAAAGAGTGGTAGGAAAGGAGGTGTATTTTGGTTGCAAAAGTAATGAAAGTAAAGGTAAAGATGAGTATAATGGTATTACGTTTCCTTTTGTGATACCAGTTTAGATTTTATAAATTTTTTTGTCCTTTACTTTTGAAGAAGGCCATGATATCAGGGAGTAATGCCATAATATGCACATGTATTATATTTGAGTGAGGGAGAGCTATTCTAAGGCATCAGCCTCACTTTCTCCTCCATAGACATCTGGGTCAAATGATCATATATGAACCCGGATGACTGGAGATGGCCTTAGATGTGAGTCAATCAAGGTTAGGTGACTTGCCCTGAAGTAGGATTCTGTTGCTTCACTTACACTCAGATTCAAGTCACAGTCTGGGACCAGAGTGTCAGAAACAGAAGCTGAAACACAATAGGGTTCATGACCTACAGTCCAGCAAGGACCCGTCTCATGGTTTCAGAATATAACAGTGTTTGTGGTCATCCATAGGCCAGAGCACAGATCAAGAGAGAAGTCACAGCCTCTCATAAGACCCTGGAGGAACTTAGAATTTACAGGTCCCTGAAAACAGGTGGGAAAAAACCTAGAAAGCTTACAAATGTGTTCTCACCCCTAGAAGCGAAGCCCCACTTCAATAAAGAGTTAAAATGGCTGGAGAAATGAGCAGAAAACAGAAGAAAAGAAATCTGATCATAGACATTTAATATGGAGAATTACTATGCACTCTCAGAACATAACAAAATCAAAGCTCCTACATCCAAAGCCCCAAAGAAAAATAGGAATTCTTCTCAGGCTACAGAGGAGTTCAAAAAGATTTTGAAAATCAACTAAGAACACATGGAATTTAATGAACACCTCATAAAAATTATCTCTTATTTATCTCTGTCCCTTAATCCTAATGTCTCATCCCAAAAATTATTAGTTTGTAAACAGGTTTAATGAAATATATATGTAACAGAAAATAAATTGGGGCTGAAATTTTCATTATGTTTCATGTTTATGAAATGATTTGTTCAGAAATAACACAATGCTGCAAATTCAAATATTCATTTGTGCATTTTTACACACAATGGTCTGAGACCAGTAAAATAATTTGCTACTGCTCGCACAATATATGTAGTCAACAACTTAACCCAATCTTATGGCTAAAAATGCTGTGTTCTTTTCATATATAAATATTTTATTTGTTTTCTAATTATATACATTAATAGTTTCAACCCATCATATTTTGTAAGTTTTGAATTTTACTATTTTCCTCTCCCTACTACCCCCTTCTCCCCACCCCAGAAAGTAATCTGATAATCTTTACTTTGTTTCCATGCTAAGCACTGATAAAAATTGAATGTGTTGAGGGACAAACTGTATCCTTGAAGAAGGAATAAAGTATTCAAGATAGCAGAATCATGTAGTACATAAAACAACTTTTAAAAAAAAAAAACTGAAGGTAACAATCTCTGGTCTTTGTTTAAACTAAAAATTCTTTCTCTGGATACAGATTGTATTCACCATCACTGATATTCTATAATTCTGTGATTACTTCACTGATGGCAGGAGCAAGTCCATTAAGGTTGATTGTCACCCTCATGTTGCTGTTAGGATATACAATGTTATGCTGGTTCTGCTTCTTTCATTCAGCCATTCAGCATCATTTCATGCAAGTCTTTCCAGGCTCCTCTGAAACACTATCCCTCCTGATTTCTGATAGAACAATTTTCTTCCATAACATATATACCATAATTGTCCCCAATTGATGGGCATCCCCTCAATTTCCAATTTTTTGTCATCACTAAAAGAAGTGTTATGAATATTTTGGTACAGATGATATTTTTATACTTTTTCATGATCTTTTCAGGGTATAGACCCAGTAGTGTTATTGCTGGATCAAAAGGTAGGTACATTTTTACTTCCCTTTAGTAATAATTCCAAATTGTTCTCCAGAAAAGTTGAATCAGTTTACAGGTCTACCAACAATGTATCAATTTCTCAGATTTCCCACATCCCTTCCAATATTGATCATTGTCATTTTTGGTCATATTGGTCAATCTCAGAGGTGTGAGGTGGTACCTCAGAGATGCTTTAATTTAAATGCTATATTCCTTCAAATATGTCATAAATAAATTATGGATATTTTTAAATCTTTTCTCATTTTTATCATCTAAAGCCTTTAATCATGTAACACAAAGTTTTGATTATAGTGACTTCATATGAAATACACCTGAATCCACATGAAATTGATACACTGGAAAAATGGACATTTTAAAGAGCATTCCAATTCTCAGATATCTACAAGCTGTTTCTATTTTGCTGTACAAAAGTTAAGATAGTAGAATCAAAATTGTAGAATACTTTGGGATTTAGAAGTCATTTACTATGAACCTGCTGATTTTCAGAAAAAAAAAATTAGTCTTAAAGAGATAAATAACTTGACTTGGGTACTATAGGTAGTAAATGCTAAAGATAAGGTTTGACAACATATCTCTAAAATGTACCCTTTTATGATGTCACTGTGTTACACTAAAATTGTCACAAAGAAGACTTGTTTTCAGAACACACCTCAGAGAGTCATCAACTCTTCAAACTTAAGACAGGTTGCTTCAATCTCTCCATCTCATTTTTTTATACATAAATTGGGGTAGTGGTCAAACTAAAAGCCCTGTAAGGTTTTTGCTTCTTGGACATAAATCTTTGATTTCATGATAATTAGCAATATAATCTAAGTAGAGATTGTTTTGTAAGGCACAGGTATATTTGTTAAATAAATAGACCACCTTTACGTAGTTCAAGTTTGTTTCTCAAATTAGTAGTAATTCATTCCATGAAATGAATGGTTAGAATATGAAATACAAAATGAGAAAAAATTAATATCCAAGTTGAATTGAGAAGAAATTACATTTTATTTTGCATTTATATGCATTGATATGTCCATATTTGTTTAAACATGCTTTGTCCTTATTTTTATTATATATTTTATTTGTTTTCAAATTATATATGGTAGTGTTTTCTACCAATCATTTTTGTAAGGTTTTTGAATTTTATTTCTTAGCCAATATCAGACAAAACTCCCAAGTCAAAGAGAAAAATACTAAAAGATGCCAGAAACAAACAACTCAGCTGCCATTTCTTATTTCTTAGCCAGTATCGGACAGTTTTGATAACTGATACTTTATAATATAATTTTAGATCTAGTAAATCTAAGCTGACTTCTTTTGCATTTTTTCTCATTAAGTCCCTTGATATCTTTGACTTTTTGTTTCTCCATATGAATTTAGTTACAATTTTTCCTAGCTCACTAAAGCAATTTTTTGGAAGTTTGATTAATATGGCACTAAATAAGCAGTTTAATTTGGTAGAATTGTCCTTCTTATTATATTAGTTCTACCTATCCATGAGCAGTTGATTTTTGCCTAGTTATATCTGATTTTATTTTTGTGCATAGTATTTTATTTTTGTTTTCATAGAGTTTCTAAGTCTGCCTTGTAAGGTAGACTAACAAGTATTTTAGGTTGTCTGATGTTATTTTAAATGGGCTTTCTCTTTCTAACTCTTGGGGATATATCTTGTTGGTTTTGGTCTGTCTGTAATGGAGAATACCATCTGTATTCAGAGAAAGAACTGTGGAGTTTTAACAAAGACCAAGGACTATTACCTTTAATTTTGGAAAAAATCTGATATCTCATTGTTTGATCTTGCTATCTCTTATACTTCATGCTTCTTCTTTAAGGATATGATTTCTCTCTCATCACATTCAATTTGGATCAATGTATACCATGGAAGCAATGTAAAGACTGGCAAATTGCCTTCTGTGGGGGTGGGAGGAGGGAAGTAAGATTAGGGGGAAAACTGTAAAACTCAAATTAAATAAGATCTTCATATAAGTATTTAGAGATTTAAAATATCCTCTAATGACTGTTTTGGTGGTATGTTGTCTTGTTATTATTATCATATTGGAAGAAATCACTAATTCTTTCTACGATTTACTGTTTGATCCATTCATTCTTTAAAATGAGACTATTTAGTTTCCAATTAGTTTTAGGTCTAGCTCTCCATGGTCCATTATTGAACATGATTTTTATTGCTTTCTGTTGTGAAAAGGATGTATTCACTATGTCTGCCTTTCTGCATTTGATTATGAGGTTTTTATGCCTGACAAAATTTTGTACACTTGCCATGTACTGCAGACAGAAAGGTATATTCCTTTCTATCCCCATTCAATTTTCTCCAAACAACAATCATGTCTAAGTTTTTTAATATTCTATTTACTTCCTATAGTGACTTCTTAGTTATTTTACGTTTAGATTTATCAGACTCTGAGAGAGGAAATTTGACCTCTTCCACTAATAGAGTTTTGCTGCCTAGTATTCTTGTAATTCAGTTAACTTCTCCTCTGAGTATTTGAATACTATACTGACTGGTTCATATATATTTAATAATGAAATTGATTCATTACCTTTTAGGAGCATACATTTTCCTTCCTTATCTCATTTAATGAGACATATGTTTGCAGCTGCTTAGTCTTAGATAAGGATTGCTGCACCTGCCTTTTTCCCTTCAGCTGAAGCATAATATATGCTGCTCCAATCTTTTACCTTTACTCTGTATGCATCTCTCTGCTTCAAATGTGTTTCTTATAAGCAGCATATTTTTGGATTTTTGTTTTTAATCCACTCTGCTATCTGCTTATGTTTCATGGGAGATTTCATTCCATTTGCATTCAAAGTTATCATTAGTTAACTCTTTATTGCTCTACATGCGGTATTGCCTCTATTTGTATTTTCCTTTTTTTCCACATTATTCCTATTTCCCAGTATTTTACTGTTGAATATCACCCCCCTTCAGTGTGTTAACCATTTTTATCCAACTCCCCTTTTGTTCCCCTTTCCCTTTGCCCTGCCTTCCATAACTTCCTTCTGTCATTTTCCCCTTTCCTCTCCCCCTCCACCTTTGCAACATTAATACTTAAAAGGTTAGATATGTTTCTAAATTCAACTCAGTCTGTTAATACCTCTTTGAGCCAAATCTGATGAAAATATGATTCAGGTTTCTCATCTCTTCCCTTATTCCCTGCTATTGCAATAGGTCCTTTGCACCTCTTCATGTGATATTTTTTACCCCATTTATTCTCATCCTTCCTCTTGTCTCTTTACTGCCCGCCCCCTTTGAGGAGATAATATTTTTAAATCAATCCATCAAAGTAATGGACAAGTCATGAATGTCCACTACTTCTGCATGATTGTATTTCCTCTAATAGAATTATAATTCTAAAGAATTTTGAGAATCTTTTTCCCAGGTAGAGATATAGCCAGTTTCATCTAATTAGATAATATTTTTTCTTTTCCCTTTGTTTACCCTTTCATATATCTCTTGAGTAGCCTATTTGAAAACCAAATATTTTTTATAGCTCTAATATTTTCATCAGGAAAAGTTGAAAAATTGGAATTCATCTATTTTGTTAAATGTCCACCCCCCCCCCCCCCAGAAGAGAGGGCTCAGTTTTCCTGGATAGTGAATTCTTGGATGCATTCCAAGTTCCTTTGTTCTCCTGAATATCACTTTCCAGACTATTCAATCCCTCAGTGTTGATGCAGCTATCCTACATAATTTTGACTGTGGCTCCTTGGTATTTGAATTATTTCTTCCTGGCCACTTGTAGGATATTCTCCTTGATCTGATAGTTCTGAATTTGGACACAATATTCCTTGGTGTTTGTATTTTGGGATCCCTTTCAGGAGGTGATCATTGTATTCTTTCAATGACTGTTTTGCCCTCTGGTTCCAGGATATCAGGGCAATTCTCCGTCAGTATATTCTGCACTGTGGGTTCAAGGCTTTTTTCTCTTCAAGTTTTTCAGGAAGTCCTAAGCTTCTTTTTTTAAACAATAATATTTTTTAAACAAGAATTATTTTTATTAACCTTAGATTTTCTTTGTAATTCTCTGCAAAACAACAAAAGCACAATTCTGAGAGAGTCAGCTAGATGGCAAAGTGGATAGAGATACTGAATACAGAAACAAAAAGACCTGAATTCAAATCGGACCTCAGACACATATTAGCTATGTGAGTCTGGGTACTTACTATCTGGATAAGTCAATAAACTTTGTTTGCCTCAGTTTCTTTTTCTGTAGAATGAGCTGGTAAAGGAAATGGCAAACCCGTCCAGGATCTCTTTCAAGAAAACACCAGATGGGTCACAAAGAGTCAGTCATGACTTAAACTACTGAAACCAACAAAATTTCTAAGAAAAAAGTTCATAGATTTAAATTCGTTGCCATTTCTATACAACATGTTGAGGTCAGTTTCATCCTCCCTCAATTCCATTTTACACAGGGGAAAGCTGGTGCAGTAACTAACTGAAGTGACTTGTTCTATGTCAGAGAGCTGGTAAATGTTATTAGTTTAAATTTGAACTTGAGTCTTCTTAAGTCACAGCACTAAAGTCCAGTGGTTTTTAAAATTTCTCTTCTGAATTTGGATGAATTGTTGCTGAGCGAGATGAATGGAAGCAGTAAAACAATGCACACCCTAATAGTAACATGGAGGTGATGACTAACCTTGATGCACTTGCTCATTCCATCAGTGCAACAATCAGGGACAATTTGGGGGTATCTGCATTGGAGAATATCATCTCTATCCAGAGAAAGAATTGTGGAAATTGAAGAAAGACCAAAGACTACTACCTTTAATTTTAAAAAAGTTAGCCTATTATGTAATTTTGCTATCTCTTATACTTTGTGTTTCTTCCTCAAGAATATGATTTCTGGGGCAGCTAGGCGGCACAGCAGATAGAGCACCAGCCCTGGAATCACGGTACCTGAGTTCAAATCTGGATTTAGACACTTAATAATTACCTAGCTGTGTGGCCTTGGGCAAGCCACTTAACCCAATTGCTTTGCAAAAAAAAAAAACAACTAAAAAAATGAATATGATTTCCGTCTCATCACATTCAATTTAGATCAGTGTATACCATGGAAGCAATGGGGGGTGGGGGAAGGGGAGCAAAATTAGGGGAAAAAATGTAAAATTCAAAATAAATACAATCTTTCTTAAAAAAAATAAAAAATAAAATATCTCTTTTGGATCTATTTTCCAGGTTTATTGTTTTGTTGATAAGGTTTACACTTTCTTTTTTTTTCAGGTGTTTCATTTTAACAGATTTTTGGTGTCTCATGAAATTGTTAATTTTCACAAATTTCAATTTTTTTTAAGAGGAATATTCTTCATTTACCTTTTACATTGCCTTTTCCTTATTGGTAAATTCTATTTTGGAAGTAGTTGTCATCTTTTTACATTTGGCCAGTTATGTTTTTGAGAGAATTATTTTCTTTTTACATTTGATCCACTGTATTTTTAATGTATTTGCTTTCTTATTGTAAGTTGTTAATTTTCTCTTGTGTTTCTTCTCCTAAGCTTTCCATTTGATTTTTAAACTGCTTTATTATCTCTTCTAAGAAGTCTTTCTGGACTAGAGAAATGTACTTAGAAAAAAGTCAAAGTCAAAATTGTTTCTCAGCAGAAAGGGATTGATATATTTGTACTTTGTAATTGAGCAAAAGGATAAAAATATTACATAAATATGACTTTTCTCTATTGAAATTAAATTTAACTTGCATGTGTCACAGGAATACCCAGCAAACACAAGGCAGATCAAAAATTCAAACAAAAAAAATTTTGTGAAGATAATTTTGACTTTGACTTTTCTTTCAGTATGAATATTTTTTCCAAAAAAGTACATGACTTTAATATTTATTATTTTTCCTCATGTAAATTATTCCACAAATGAGATAATAACTCCTGGAACTGGCAGAGTTATTTAGGTTAAACCTCCATTTGACCTATTTTAAGATATCCTAGAGATTTCCCAACACACAATTTACTCCAATATTTCAAGGAATTGGAATAAGTATTGAAAAAGACATTTCTTTCCCTGTAAAGTATAAGAGTTATATAAATTTGTAGAGAAAAACAAATATAACTTCATAAAATATCATGGATTCAAGACTTTTCTAAATTCAGATGGTACGTGTTTTAGTTATGAAAACCAATGGACAATTTTGACCACAATTTTTAATTTATCCAACCAGACTTGATCTATCTACATAGTCATGGAATTTAATTTAATCAATGTAAGTAGCAAATAAAATTGAAAATTATAGTTATGTTGCTTCAAAAAATTTATCAAGGGTATAGCTAAGATGGTACCATGAATTCAGGAATTCCCAGAAACTCATTCTTCAAAAAGTCCTAAATCCATCAAATTATGACTCTAGCCAAAATTTAGAGGGGCATAATCCACAGAAAGACTGAGTGATACAATTTTCTAGCCTAAGATAACTTATACATTCTGCAGGAAAGGTCTGTTTCACCAGGACTGGGGGTAGGAAAAAGCCACTGCAAGCACAGGCACAGGGAAGCACAGCCAGACTGAGTGCAATCCCTGGAAACTCCTGGGTCTGTGGCAAAGGGGCAGTTTCCAAACCTCCTGGCCCAGGGACCACTGGGAACAGCTTGAAGGGGTGGTTATAGAATTCTGCCACAACAGAGTACAGAATGAGCTCTAGCATCAGAGCAATCCTGAGGTGAGAACCTGCAGTGGGAATCAAGGAAGCCAGTCTGCACCTTCGGAGTGCAGCCTACAGACAGCATGGGTGTCAGAGCAGGTCGCTCTGCTCTCCCTGGGGAAGGACTCAGCTTTATACCCACACCCAAATCCAGGTTGTAGTTTGGGCCCCCACACAACCATAACCAAGCAAGGACCATCCTCACAGCTCCATGGCAGAGGGGAGGGCCTGTGTTCTTCCACATACCAAAGCACAGACAGGAGAACAGTCAAAGCTTCTCATAAGACCTTGGAGGAATTAAGATCCATGTTGGTTTTCCAAAAATCCCCAAAGCCTTGGAAGTGTGGTAAATCAGTCATAGGTAAAAACCAGAAAAAGAAGAAACTGACCACAGAAAATTACTTTGGTCCCATGGAAGATTCAGAAGATGACAAAATTGAAACTTCATACCCATAAACTCCAAGAGAAATAGAAAATGTACTCAGGCTATGGATAAGAGGGTGGGAGGAGCGGGAGATCTGCTCCCCCGCCTGCCCGGGATCAGAGCCACCAGCGGAGCCCGAGGCCACTTTCCCCGGGTCTCCCGTAACATCACTGGGCGGCTAGGCCTTTCCCCACCGCCGCTGCAGGGGCCATCATGTCTGAAGAGACCGAGGAGCAGCAGTTGATGGAAACGGCCGCTACTGAGAACGGCCACAAAGCTGCCCCCGATGCGGAGCCTCCGAGTGAGGACGCGAGCGGGACCAGGACCGGGACCAGGACCGGGACCAGGACCGGGACCGGGACCGGGACCGGGAACGGGAGCGGGGCCGGGGTGGCGGCCCAGTGGCGGCACCCCCAGAGGCCCCAGCCGGGAGCCAGAATGGGGCCGAAGGAAACCAGATCAATGCCAGCAAGAAGGAGGAGGATGCAGGGAAAATGTTTGTAGGTGGCCTCAGTTGGGATACAAGCAAAAAGGACTTGAAAGACTATTTCACCAAATTTGGGGAGGTGGTGGATTGCACGATAAAGATGAATCCTAACACAGGAAGATCAAGAGGTTTTGGCTTTATCCTCTTTAAAGAATCTTCAAGTGTTGATAAGGTTTTGGATCAGAAAGAACATAGATTAGATGGACGAGTAATTGATCCTAAAAAGGCTATGGCCATGAAGAAAGATCCTGTGTAGAAGATCTTTGTTGGAGGACTTAATCCAGAAGCTACAGAAGATAAAATCTGGGAATATTTTGGAGACTTTTGGAGAGATTGAATCTATCGAACTTCCAATGGATCCAAAGACAAACAAAAGAAGAGTATTTGTATTCATTACCTTTAAAGAAGAAGACCCTGTTAAGAAGATTTTAGAAAAGAAATTCCATAATGTCAGTGGAAGTAAATGTGAGATCAAGGTGGCCCAGCCTAAAGAAGTGTACCAGCAGCAGCAGTACAGCTCTGGGGGTAGCCGAGGAGGCCCGGAGCCGAGGGAATCGAGGATCTGGAGGTGGTGGAGGAGGCAGCGGGAGTGGAGGCAGCGGAGGCAGTGGAGGGGGAGCTCAAAGTCACAATTGGAATCAAGGTTATGGCAACTATTGGAATCAGGGATATGGCAACCAGGGCTATGGCTATCAGCAAGGCTATGGCAGTTATGACGGCTACGACTACTCCGCTTATGGCTATTATGGCTATGGCCCAGGCTACGACTATAGTCAGGGCAGTACAAATTATGGAAAGACTCCAAGGCGTGGTGGTGGTCATCAGAATAACTATAAGCCATATTGGGGCAGTCCTGTGGGGTATGCAGTGGCATGCTCAGTGTTCAGAGGGACTGCACACGTTTTATACGGAAATGCTCTAGGTGCATATTAAAATTATGTACCAAATTTAACTTTGCAAACTTTCTATGGCCTATTCAATGTGCATCTTATTTAGATTTCCCCCTTGGAAAATGTCTTTCATGTTGAATATTTACAGATCTCTAGTTGTCTTAGACAGTGTGTTGTGTGTAAATGCCAGTCTTAAGCAAGATATTAATGAATGAATTTATTAATAGGTTAAACAGCAGTCATTTTGAGGGTCTACTTAAAGCCCAGCTCAGCCTCTTGGCTTGAGCATGGCCTCTGCAATGCTCTGGTTGTACAGATGAAAAATACCTCCTTTTTTCACCTTTTTATTTTTTATCGTTTGTGTCATACATTTCTGGCAATGGAAGTGTTAATTTTACTGTACTTTTTGGTAGCTTTTGGGAATCTAACGTATTGTAAGGTATTTTACATGTGTCCTGATTACCATGACATGAATATTGAAGCTATCCTAGCTTTTGAAATAAAATTAACAAAAAACACCCCCCCCAAAAAAAAAGAATATTTCCCTAAAAACATTAGAATTGGGTAAGGGGAAGCTTATGACTCTTTGACAAAACAAAAAATAAAAATAAAATCAGTCATAATAATGATAAAAAAGTTGAATAAAATATGAAACAACTCATTGGCAAAAAAAATTGATCTGGAAATTTGATTAAGAAGAGATAATTAGATAACTAAAGAATCATTGGATTACTTCAATGTCATAAAAGAAAAAGATAACATAATATGTTTTAACAAATTATCAACAAATTTTGTCCTGATATCTTAGATCTAGAAGGAAAGTAAAGATGGACAGAAGCTACCATTAATTTCCAGAAAGAGATCCCAAAAAGAAACCTCCCAGAAATACTATAATCAAATTCCAGTGTTTCCCTGTTGAACAGAAATTCTTCACAAAATCACAAAGAAATAATTAAAATTTCATAGAATCAGTCAGGATTTTACAAGATTTAGCAGTTTTTAACTTTAAAGAGGTCTGGGAATATATTCTAAAAAGCTAAGTTTGGATTATAATCAAGGAAAACTTCCCTAGTAAAATTCAGTGTAATCTTTCTGATAAAATGTGCATTTAATGAAATAGAAGACTTTCAAGCATTTCTGATGAAAAGATCAGAACTAACAGAAATTGACATTCAAACATAATACTCAAAAGAAGCAAATAAAAAAAGATAAACATGAATAATCTTAAAGGATGAAATAAAATTAATCCATTTACATTCTCCTATGGAAAGCTACATGTGATTCTTTGGAACACTATCATTATTAGGGAAGTTAAGAGGAGTTTATAGGAATAGTCATGGGATAGGAACCTATTATATTGTAATAATCTCCAAAATTATTGCAATAGAGAGCTTTACTTAAAGAAGGGAAAAGGGAAAGGAAGAATGGGAATTATTTTTTCTCATTTGGAAGAAGCATGCAAAGCAGAGCTTTTGTAATGGAGGGAGATTTGGGCATGTGTATATATAAACAAGTGTGAATATGCATGTTCATTGTCCAAAAGGAAAAGAGGAGGGGAAGAAAATAAGAGAAAGTGGAGGATGATAAAAGGAAAGATGGATTAAATAAAGCACTGGTTAGGCACAAACTAGACATTTGAGCAAAAGATGAGGAGGAGGAGGAAGAGGAGGAGGAGGAGGAGGAGGAGATTGAGAGAGAGAGAGAGAGAGAGAGAGAGAGAGAGAGAGATTGAAAGACAGAGACAGAGACAGAGAGACTAAGACAGAGGCAGAGAGAGAAATAGGAGAAAATAGAATGAGGAAAACACCCATTAACTATAACAGTAAAATTTTGCAACTTAAAAATATGCACATGTATATATGGATGAATATTGAAAAACTTTCATAACATGTATTTGAAAAAATAAAATATCAATTAAAAATAAGTAAATATTTAAAAGAAAAAGATGTCATGATGAAAGAATGTTTTCAAATTCAGTGAAAGAGCCAATGCATCATGAGTGAAAATTGCAGTTTTTCATTTTATTTTTACTTATTTTTGAAATATGGCTAATATGTAAATGTTTTTTGCATTATGTTACATGTATAAAATATACATTATCTCACTTTCCTTTGTAGTGGGTGTGAGAGGAGTGGAAAGGAGGGAAAAAGTTTGGAACACAAAGGAATGTTAACAATAAGCAGATAGCACCTTATTTTGTAAAGAGTTGGCTATTTAGCTAATCTTTGAAAGAATCAGAGAGGTTCATTCCAGCTAGGGCAATCTTTATAAAAGCTGGGAGACAGAAAATGGAGTAATACAGAATCAGACTGTGAACATGTGATGTAAAAATCTATCTAAATTTGGAGAGGCTGATCATCAGAAATTTACCTCTTGAATATGAATGTTTTCTATAGCAGTGATGAAGACATTCTACAAGATCGAAAAAGTCCTTGTTTTCCCTCTGCTGATGAATTATGGACCAGTAAATTGATATAAGGGACTGCCAGGTAAGAAAATTTCCTTCTACAAGTACAATTCGATAACTTAAAGTTAAGAACATAATCTAGAACACCAAGAGGTCAAGTGACATGGACAGGATCACAATGTAAGTTTGTGTCATAGATAAATGTTAGCAATCATCATGATCATCTTTATCATCACCACCACCACTATGGTTACTATTATTCGTATTATTCTTATCCATATTCTTACCATTATTATTATTATTACTACTCTATAGCATTTGAACATCTGCACACCATACATCCTTCAATTTTTTTGTTTTTGTTTTTTGCTGTTTTTTTTATTTGTTTTTACAGGGAGATGGGATTGTTTTATTCTTGTTTTGCTTGTGTATAATGCATTTCCAAAACTAGTTCCTCAGGGCTGAAGTTTGTCCTCTATAACTTTTGAAGCTCCTAATAATGCTGCTGAGTAACAGCATACAGATTATTTATTGAAAAAATAATTGTGTCCTAGTTTATTTTCTGGGGTAGTCTTATGAATTTTTAACCTTCTTCCTTTTATGTGGGCAGGACTTTCTTTCTCTTATTATTCCTTAAAACTTTTCTTCCTCTTCCTTCTACAAATACCTGTATAATATATTTATTATTATATATGGTCAATCATCTGGACTCTGCAGGAAAGTTCATTTTAGACTTAGTCATTGTATTAAACATAATGAACATTATGAAGAAAAGAAGAAAGTTTATTTTTATTGTGATAAAAAACACAATGAAGTTTTTAGAGTCATTGAAGAACAAAAATTACTAACAAAATTGAAAAATGACAAAATATATTTTATTTATATTATTGTACAAATGATTTTTTATACATTACTAAAATATTCTTGTTTAAGAGTAACCATAATACTCCCTCCACCCCAAAATATAGACCATCATGAGCAATAAAGGAAAGAGAAAAAAATAAAATTAAAATAATAATAATAGGAACAGCCAGGTGGTACAGTGGACAGAGCATCAGCCCTGGAGTCAGGAACACCCCAGCTCAAATCCATCCCCAGACACCCAATAATCACCTAGCTGTGTGACCTTGGGAAAGCCACCCCAACCCCATTGCCCTGCAAAAACAAAACAAAACAAAGCAAAACAATTTAAATAATAATAATAGTAATAATAATGATAATAATAATAATAATAATAATAATAATAATAGTAGGGGTGGCCTCAGACACAAACAATCACCCAGCTGCATGGCCCAAGGCAAGTCACCCACCCCATTTGCCCTGAAACCCCCCTCCAAAGAATAATAATAGTAATAATTAATAATAATAATAATAATAATAATAATAATAATAATAATAAATGTGCTTGAGTCTGAGTTCCAACACCATAAGATCTGTAGTGAGTGGATCTCATTATTTATGAGAAATCCATCACAAAAGCTTCAGTATTTTTCTACTGTTGCTATTGCTGATTACAACTCCCTCCATTCGTACTTACCCACTACCACACACTATATTTTCTCTCTCCTTTTACTCTATCCCTCTTCTTAAATGTGCTGTAGGGTAGCTGAGTGGTGCAGCAGACTGATCACCAGCCCTAGGGACAAGAGGCCCCAAGCCTACATACCACCCCTAAGATACAGCTGCCACCCGACTCTGTGGTCCCGGACAGGCCATCCAATCCCAGCCCCCTGCAAGAAGTAAAAAAGAAAATTTGTTATATTTGGCCACTCTGCCCCACGGTCCACCCTCTCCTCCATCACACCCCCCTTCCCCCTGTCCCCCTTCTCTCCTTCTTACTCTAGATATCTATACCCAATTAAGTATATATATATATATATATATATATATATATATATATATATATATATATAATTATATATGCAGTTTCCTCTCCTAGCCCCATCTGATGAGAGCAAAGGTTCCATCATTCCCCCTTATCTTCCCCCCATCCATATCATTGTGATATCTCAATGTAATAAAAAAAACCTTATTATATGAAATATCTTAGCCTATTCCACCTCTCCTTTCTCTTACTGCCATTACATTTCCCTTTTAGTCATTGAGTCCATTTTTACAATATATTATATCTTCAAAGTCAGTTTTCTCCTGTGCTTCATCTATAAAAGCTCCTTCTACCTTCTCTATTAAATGAGAAGTTTCTCATGAGTACTATCAGTATCATTTTTTGTGCAGGGATTCATGTAGTTCATCATCATTAAGTCCCTCATATTTTACCCTTCTCCTCCATTCTCTATGCTTCACCTGAGTCCTGTATTTGAAGATCAAACTTTCTGTTCAGCTCTGGCCATTTCAATAGGAAAATTTGAAATTCCCCTGGTTCATTGAAAGTCCATCTTTTTCCACTAGAGTTTTGCTGGGTAGTTGATTCTTGGTTGCATTCCAAGCTCTTTTGCCTTCCAGAATATTATATTCCAACCCCTATGAGCCTTTAATGTAGTTACTGCCAAGTCCTGTGTGATCCTGATTGCAGCTCCATGATATTTGAATTGTGTCCTTCTGACTGCTTGTAATTTCTCTTTGACTTGGGAGTTCTGGAAGCTGGCTATAATGTTCTTGGGGGGTGTTGATTTTTTTAGATCTCTTTCTTGGGGAGATTGGTGGATTCCCTCAATTTCCATTTTGCCCTCTGGTTCTAGGCTATCTGGGCAATTTTCCTGTAGGATTTCTTTAAAAATGATGTCAATGCTATTTTCCTGATCATGATTTTAGGTATCCCAATAATTTTTACGTTATCTTTCCTGAATCTGTTTTCCAGATACCAGATAAGGTTTTTTTTTTTTTAGGTTTTGATAAGGCAATGGGGTTAAGTGACTTGCTCAAGACCACACAGCTAGGTAATTATTAAGAGTCCAAGTCAGGATTTGAACTCAGGTACTCCTGACTCCAGGACCAGTGCTCTATCCTCAGTTGTTTTTTCAAGGAAATGTTTCACATTTTCTTCTAATTTTTCATTCTTTTGGTTTTTAAGTATTATGTCTTGATTTCTCATACAGTCAGCAGCTTCCCTCAGTTCTAGTCTACATCCAAAGTATTTGTTTTCCTCAGAGAGCCTTCTTATTTCTTTTTCCATCTGGCCAATTCTGTTTTTTAAAGCATTCTTCTCCTCAATAAGTTTTTGAACTCTTTTATCCATGTGACCTATGATGGTTTTTAACATGTTATTTTCTAAAGCATTTTTTTGGATTTCCTTGATTATGTTGCTGGCTTCTTTTTCATATTTTTCCCTGCATCTCTCTCATTTCTTTTCCCAGTTTTTCTTCTATCTCCCTCACTTGATTATCAAAATACTTTTTGAGCTCTGTCATAGCCTGAGTTTAATTTCCTTTTTTCTTGGAATCTTTAGATGCAGAAGCGTGTTCTTCCTCATTTTCAAATTGAGTATTTTCATCCTTCTTGGGATCACAGACAATGTATTTCTCAATGGTGTTCCCCCTTTTTTTCACTATTTACTCATTTCCCCAGCCTGTGCCTGGTCTTGGAGTGCTTCCTGAGCTTTTGAGTATTATTAGGACACCCCCCCCCCAAGGATCTCACTGAGTGAAGCTCTGTCTTCCCTCCTTGTCTGTGAATGAACACAACACAAGTGCACCCCTCTGCCATGGGGTTGAGGTGGGGGGGGCTTGCTGTTCTATGGAGGGCCTAGCCTGTGATCAGAATCTGAATGTCATCAGAGCCCCAGAGTCCTGTTCCAGGGACAGAGGTCAGATCCTTGGAAGCCTCTCTACACTCCCCTACCTAGGCTGAGTACTCAAGGCTCACTTGCCTGGGGGCCCCTCCTTATTGGCTCCATCTGCTTCCAGTTCGTATGTCAGGAAACTGCTCCCACTGCCACAAGCCCCAGGTTCCCAGGTGCCAAGAGGCTGGTTCTTCACTTTGGCTGGCCATCCCTCTAACCCCATGGAGCGGAGCCTTTCTGCTATTTTCCAGGTTACCTGGGGCTGGAGAATTGCCTCACTGGATTCCTCTGTGTGTTCTGTCTCTCAAAAATATAGTTAGAGTCCTTATTTTATAAATTTTGAGAGAGAGCACCTAAGAGAGGCTCTTTTCTTGGCTCTGCCCCCTCAAAATATATTTTCTTTATACATGTGTCTGATAAATACAAATATATATATATATATATATATATATATATTCTCTTGAAAACTTTTGTTATTATTAATATTTTTATTACTATTACTATTATTCTCATATCTATAGCATTTACCATAGGCCAGGTTAAAAATTATTAGAATTTTATGGAAAATAAGACTAAAATACCCTGGAATAATATCATTTTGGAAGAAAATCATAACCAAACTGGATCAATTCAGTTTCATTTTTGGAGCATGTGGGAAGGAAATTTCCTAACATGTATTGAAATTACCTTCCTTTTTTAAAATTATAGAAACTATTATTTTAAAGAAATGTAATTGCTTCACACATGTAGATTCAGAAGAGTGCAAAAGCAAAAGAAATGTATTTATCACACACTATGACAAGCTTACTGAGGCTTTAAACAAATATATATATTTACAAAATTGCCTTTGACAATTCACAATATCTGATTATGTGGCAGGATGCTCTTTACAAAAGATTTGATTACATGGTGCATTGAGCTGTGGCTAGTAAATAATAACCTCCCCTGTTCATGTTCCTATTTGTTATTGTTAGGAACATGGCAGAGTATTGAGAATTAGTAAGTACAATAAACAAATCAATTATGAAGTCAGGACAGAAAGTGGCAATTTAAAGCTTCTCATTTCACTTCCAACACTTCATTTGTAAATGGGACTTGTAACTCCCTAAAGGAGTTGTTCATTGAGATTAGGTCAAATGTGTCCTATTAATTTATCAACATACAAATTGCATTCCATTGGTAGTGCCTACAAACATTTATATCTGGAAAGGAGTTCTCCAGGGTTCCAGGCTCTCTATAGTTACATAGAAGTGAGAAAATCTACCTCAATAACAAATGGCCAAGAATATCAAAGGAATTAATGAAAAAAATACAAAGGAAGGTGGCCTAGCCATACCAGACCTAAAATTCATCAAAACTCTAAGAGAGTCATAGATCAGTGTAACAGATTAGGTACAAAAGAAACAGTAGTAAGTGACTGTAGAAATATACTGTATCATAAACCCAATACTTCAGCTTCCAGGAAAAGAACTCACTATTTGAGAAAAACTGCTGGGGAAACTGGAAAATAGTTTTGCATAGACCAACTTCTCATAACCTATGCCAAGATAAGGTTGAAATGGGTACAGGATTTAGAAATAAAGGGTTATGCTAGAAGCCAGTTATGAGAACAAGGAAAAAATTATCCATCACTCTATAGAGAGGGGAAATATTTATGGTCAAATAAAAGGTAGAGAACATTTTGAAATGCAAAATTAATACTTTTATTTCATTTAAGTAAAATGACTTTGTACAAAAAAATTAGAAAGTGGGAAGCTAGGGAACATTTTTCCAGTCATTGCTTCTGATTAAGGCCAAATTTCTAAAAAAAAAAAAAAAAAAAAAAAAAAAATATATATATATATATATAGAACTAAACCAAATTTATAAGAATACAAGTCATCCCACAATTGCTATGGTCTCAGAATATTAGCAGTTTTCAGAGGATGAAATTAAAGCTACATATATAGCAATATGAAAATATGTGCTAAATCACAATTAATCACAGAAATGCAAATTAAATAAATCTGACATGTCACCTTGCACCTAACAGATTGTCTGGGCAGCTAGGTGGCACAGGAGAATAGAACAATGGTCTTGAATTCAGGAGGCCAGGAGTTTGAAAGCAATGTCAGATATTTGACTCTTATTTGCTGTGTGACTTTGGTCAAGTCACTTAAACCTGCCTCTCATCCAAGGCCATCTCAAGTCATACTAACTGATATGACCACTAGATGACTCTGGAGGAGAAAGTAAGGCTGGTGACTTAGCATAGCCCCTTCCCTCACTCAAATCCAATTCACATGCTTGTCATGGTGTCACCTCCCTGACGTGATGATATTCTTCAAAAATCAAGAACAAACGTTATTATTATCATTATCATCATCATCATCATCATCATCATCATCTTCATCATCATCTTCATCATCATCATCATCATCATCATCACATTACCTAATATGAAAATGAAGTTATTCTGCTTGGGACATAGAGGAAAACTCAGGCAAGTGGGCTTTTTTGAAAAGCAGATTTAAAATTCATTAAAGGAGACAGTAAAATGAGAGCCGTATAATAACAGATTGAACAGTCTTATCTTGTCATGATCATGGAGATATTTAGAAATGACTTAATGTCCACTTGTAAATAGAGATTTATATGTATGTATGGGGTAAACATTATTCTGATGTCTGTTCAAATACTAAGTATATATTTTAAATTATGTTTAATTTTCTATAAAATATCCAAATATTTTGACAAATTATTTTATTTTACCCAAATATATGTATGTACCTAAATATATATATATATATATATATATATATATATATAATCTTATATTTTTCTATGTTTTAATGGAATCATTGCAAATATAACTATATTTCTTCTACAATTAAAATTGCTTGGGATTTTATTGGGGGAAAAGTGTGTTTGAATTTGTGAACATGGAATATTTTAACAAGAACTTAAAATTTTGATTTTTTTGATACTATTCTGCATTTTCATCTTAAGGAACTTTACTTGATAACTCTGAAGTAATAAATTATGTTTCCCATTTTCAATTTCACTGTTCCCCTGAGAAGTGGGACCATAACATTTTTATTATTATTTTTTCAAACAGTGAATTATGAAATTTTTCTTGTATTTTTATTCTTGTAAAATTTAAATTCCAAGGTACCGAATTTTTTTTCAGGAAATTTCACTCTACATTGTTTATATACTTCTATTTTAGAATCTGTGGCATATAAGAGATTAGGGACAAGCAAAGAAAAGAACAACTGAGCTTATTAAGAAATCAATTCGACTACACAGCTGGAAAAATCACCTCCTAGTAGTGTATCTACTATCTCCCTCTAATAGGAATACTAGCTGGTAAAAGAGTGATAACCCACTTCACCATCAAAACACAGGAGAAAAGGAGAGCAAACTCATTAGCTGATCACCCCGAGAAAAGGACGTTGGCTCCAACTGGGTTTTATACTGTTTTTTTTCAATTAACCTGATATGAGTGTCATATTATCCATATGATATGCACTTAGGAAAAAAAATACTTGACAATAATTCAAAAATTATAACTTTTTTCATTTAAAATAAAATTTTCCCAAGACTAGTTCAGCTCAAATATTTTAATGTAATTATACTAATTATGGGAAATATATATATATATGGTATATACATATAAATGGGTATATATAATATTTAAAGAAATTTAAATTCTTTGAGATGTATATTGACAGTTATTTAAAGATTTCTATAGATGAATTCATAATTTAACTATAATCTCTAGATAAAAGAATGAGGAATAAGAAAAACTCCTAGAATGATACATAGAAGTCTCACATTCAAACATTGTGAATATTTTCTTTTAGAAAAGTATTGGAAAATTTTGGGCACCAAGAACAGCGAATGACAAATAAATACAAATAAATGAACAACAACATAAAAAAACCCAAATCCCTGATGTATTTAAATGACCAAAGATAATTACTCTGCTGTGGGAGTTATGGGAGGGAATTATTTCTGCATCAGTTGATTTTGTTCAATCAGCCTTGTGAAACTCAAAATTCATTCAAATCTATAAGAGAATTAAAATGGGAGAATTAACAAATTTAAGAAAATTCCAATTTCATACTAAAACAGAAACTTGCATGTAAAATTGTGTGAGGAAGGATTATTATTATCAGAGTTGTCTCACAAACTGAGAAGTAGTAGAGATCAAATTATTTTTATGAAAAGTTGGCCATGGAATTTAATGGCACTTCTTGGAAAGAGAACTATGGCAAATCTGGGCAGCATACTAAAAGGCAGAGACATCATCTGGGGGACATCATTCTTGACATCAACTGAGGAACTGCACCTTTCCTCAGTATATAGAACTGCTCTCAGCTAAACTATTTGGCTAAGGACAATTAGATGGGGAGAAAGTGGTAGTAGAATAAAATATAATTCTACTTCCTAGCAAGATGTTATATTTTGCTTTATTATTTTAATACAGGTATTAGATTACTGAACTGAGAAAGAGGAAACATGAACCTACAACAGGTTACATGGCAGAGTGAATTAAGAGGTACCATTAGAACAGTTTTATGCAATAACATAGATTGCAAACACCAGAACAGAGTTAAGGTTCTTTATGAGTTCAGTATTAGAGCATCTTCTTGAGCATATTGGTAGTTTTTACATTTTAATTTAAACAAAAGCACATGATTTAATAGTTACTAGATTGGCTTATTTCTTTTCCCCAGTGATTCCAAATGGAGCATAAAACAAGTGGAGCATAAAAATAGGATAGTTGTTTCCTGGACTAAATTTTTAATATTTTTATGCTTCAAAGTTTGACTTCTTTGGAAAAAAAGGGAATTTGTGTGGCATACATTGAGAAGTAGAAAGATAATGGGCAATATACAGCTGGCTGTGTTAAGCAAAAGAGTTTAAAATTTCATTACTCAAGCTTTGTCTAGAATACAATTTCCCCACAATGCTGAAGAAGTTCACATATAATGTTGTTCTATTAAGAATTGGAGTGATAGATAGATGGATAGATAGATAGATAGATAGATAGATAGATAGATAGATAGATAGATAGATATAGCAATATATACTTTAAAATATTTCTGATAATCTTTATTTCACCATAGGTCATTACCATTATCTTCTAACATCTGTTTATAAAAAGACAAACACAATCCCATAATTTTTCTGATAATAAAAATGAAAAGATTCCTATCAAGAATCCAAACTACGAGTAACAGAAAAAGAGCAGGTGCCAGAGAAGAGATCATGAAAAAAAGTTTTGTTCTTATGGCACAGGAGAAACATTTTGAAGGCAGAATTTTGTATACATTGTCAGAGATAGATATCTATATTTGATGAATTGCTTATTTGTCTATTTTCATAAGGTAGAATTTAATACATAAATATATATATATATATATATACTGTAACTATCATAAAAAGGATTTTAAAAGGAAGAAATATTTTTGAGATTAATAACAATAGCTAGAATTTTGGTACGCAACATGTTTTTGAGAAGGATCAATGAAACATCAGGTGATGTCTCAATTTATGCATGAATTGGATTTAAGTGAGGAAAAGTTGCACAAAATAATTAGCCTGACTCTCTTCCAGAGATACCCAAGTGTTGTGATAAGGAAAAAAAGTGTTGTTTGGTGATGGCCTGGAATGATATCTTTGATATCTGGTTAAGCTCTAAGAGTCCCATACCACCTACTTCACCTGTCTTGAAGACCACTGTAACAAATTGTTTCTTATCTACCTAATTATACAGGAGAAATATTCACATGCTTTTAAGTAGATTTTTTCAAAGAAAAATGTCTATATATCTTAATGATTGATACATATATTTCAATGTAGTTGATATTAGAATTTAAAAAAATATTTCAGTAAGTTATCAAGAATCCATTTCAATGCAAGAATACGTATGAATTATTTGAGGGGAGAGAAATGTTCCACTTCAAGCTTTCCATCCATAATACACAGAACTAGGAAGAGAATAGGTATTTAATAAGTAAATGCATGTTAGTTGTTCATCTGTTGTTCAACTCTCACTCACCTGTCTCCATGAATCTATAGCATACACAGTGACCACACGCTAGTAAAACCAACTCAGAAGACAGACTAAGGCTTCACAGTGAGTTAGTGGGTTGTCTACCCCAATCAGGTGAAGTAATCATTTACATAGCAGTTAAATGTTGCAAAAAATTGACTAATATTATCACATTTTCGTTTCATCTAAAACTTGTAAATTGGGTTATTGTAGTCATAATTTTCCAGATGATAAAACTGATACAGAGATTTAGTGACTATTAAAGTCATAAATGCATTAGGTTGCATGATGCTACCTTTTAACTAAGACCTTTCTGACTCTTGGTCTAGAACTATATCCACCACACTATCCAGTCATTTTGAATTACCATGTATGTGTAGTGTGGTGTGTTCGTGTATCTGTGTGTGCATATGCATGTGGGTATATGCAGTGAAGATGATAAACCTTATAGGACTGAGAAGTGTAAGAAATTCTATAGGTTTTTTTTTAAATTTCTAATTCACAATTTCCTCATCTGACAATTACAAAAATGTATACCAAGTGCAAAGAATGACTTTCATATAGTTAAAAAGAGGAACCAAGCAGGGATTTCAACCCAGATCTGCGAACATTATGCCCATTTATTTTCCTGGAATATTTACTTAGCAAGCTTAGTTAAATTATTTGTTTGCTTTAAGTTGCAAATAAATCATGTCCTTCCTTTGGATGAAAGAAAACTTCTAAGACCTTTGGGACACCTCTTTGAGGCTTTCACTAACAAGAATGACTTTAAACAAACACTCTTCCCAAAGCAGCTCTTACTGCTGCAAGGGAAGCCTTGTTGGAAAACACTTTCATTCCACTGGGCAGGTTTCAGCTAATACTGCTGTGCAAAGTGTTAGTTCTCTGAGTATTGCAGGATGGATTGCTTGTCATAGAAAGAAGAGTCTCTGGGCATAGAGTCAGTTCAGAATCATCTATCATAATCAAAGGATCTGTATCCACCTCTAAATAAAAAGGATCCTTTTGGGGTAAGTTCCACTGAGTACAGAAAATTTGGGGGAAATAGCATGAAAACCTCAAAATATTACAATATTTGGTGATTGACTGATTCCTTGGGAAAATATTTTGCATGTGAAATTTCTCTAATGATCTAGAAATTTAGCTTTATATCCTAAATTCTCTTGAATAAGATTCCTTTTAATAGAGACTCTGGTCCAAATTTCAGAATAAAAGTTGCTTGAACTAGTTAACTTGTTTCTGTATTTTACCCACAAAGTTTTTATTTTTATTTTTGATAAATTTTGAAATATTTATGTGATATATTGATTTAATTTTATGATGTATTTTGGAGACATTAGCCATTCAGTCATCCACATTACAAAACCCATTTCAAAAATTATTTTTCTATTTCTTTTTAAGTAGAATCAATAATCAAATTCTGTTTATATCTACCAAATGTTCCAATGACTCAATTACTACCCAACTATGAACCATTATTATGAGTCTCTCCCTGAGATTTTCATAAGTAATAACTACTTCCAATCAATCATTTATGAAGGCTCCAAAGTTATTTTCTAATAAGAAGAGCTTATATATATATATATATATATTTATATTATATTATACATATATACATATATATTTTATATGTATATATTTTGTATACATATAATTATATACATATCTCCTTATATATACATATCCTTTTAGGTTTGCTTTTTTTTTTTTGCAAGGCAAATAGAGTTAAGTGCCTTGCCCAAGGCCACACAGCTAGGTAATTATAAAGTGTCTGAGGCCGTATTTAAACTCAGGTACCCCTGAATCCAAGGCTGGTGCTCTATCCACTGTGGCACCTAACTGCCCTGATCATATCATTTTCATTCTTCTCAAGAAGATTGTATGCCTCTCTTTTATTCAGAGGACTTAATCTGATATTCCTAGAATTCTATGTGCTCTATACCCAGTGTTCATTTCTTTATTTCACACTACTTACTTTCTCGTTTTATATTCTAACCTACTTGGTTTTCTTTTCAGTCTCATCTTGAATTCTTCCATCTTTACGCATTCCTTCAGATCATTTCTAATTTATTGCAATGGGAACAAGGAATAACAGATGTTATAGTAAGGATGCAAGTCTATAATTGTCATCTATGTACCTTGTAAATAATTGTTTTATGTACCTCCTTAAGGGTGCTAGAATATTAAATCAATTTTCATGGTATGGATGTTAGTTGACAAGTGCACAGATGGAAAAAATAAATTAACAAATTGGTCTAGCTATAGGTGAAAATATTCAATAAGAATTGAAAACTGTTATGGGATCCTGTTGTACATTCCCTTTTTTCAGATATGTAAGAGAAAAAGAAATTTCTAATCTTGTAAAAATTCTATAAAGAGGATGCTACCTTTCCTGGAAATGTATAGGCTTGACTGCAAAGAGAAATGAAAATATGTTGGTTAGCTTTCAGTGCATATTGACTTGGACAGACTGAGATAAGAAAAATTATACTCCCTGAAGAAAATAAAAAGCAACCACTGAAGCAGAGAACAACAGCCAAGGATGACAGAAGTGATTCATAGGGAAAATAGCAAATAGCAACTTCAGAAGGAAAAATAGTGGCTAGTAGAAAGACTCAGTATTCTTGGGGCGGGCTCAAGATGGTAGAGAGAAGCTTGAAAGCTCTGGGAACTTTTCACAAAACAACTGTAAATGAAGTTACTAAAAAGATCCTAAAGAAATAAAACTCACAAAAAGACAAAGTGAAACAAATTTCCATCTCAAAATTTCTTGGAAAAACTTCAGGAAAAAGTCTGACTCACATGGGTAAAAGGGGAAGGCAGCCCAGCATAGGCAGTGGAACTGAGAAGATAATGGGAGGCTCTTAGCTATAGTGGAGCTGAGTAACTAAAATATTTTGGGCCTGGTTTAGCAGGCCAGCAGTGTAGCAGGCCAGAAATGAGGGCTCCAACACTAGAAGAGAAGGAAAACATCCAGATCCGGCACCCTTGTACAATAGGTTGGCCTGGATTGATGCAGAAAACCAAAAACAAGCAGCTGAAATGCTAGAGGAAAAAGCCCAGAACCACATACCTCCGGGTTCCAGCACAAAAAAAGCTTGAAGCTGAACCTTCTGTGGCCCAGAAAGAGGGTTCAATTAAAATGAGCAAAAAAAGTACACAAATCCTAGGAAATTACTATTTCACCTAAAATGCCATCACAGAAAGGTAAAGTGGTAATAAACTGCTTATATGTAAAGTCTCAAAAGGGATTATAAGTTGGTCTAAATTCCAAAGTGTTTGCTCTAATGAACTCAAAAAAAATGTATTTTAAAAATGAAAGAGAGAAAGAAGAAAAATATGAGTCATACAGAATTAAGAAAAACCTGATTAAAGAAAACAATATCTTTAAAAGAAAAATGACAGGATAAGGAAAAGACTTTCTTCAAAAGAAAAATAAACTATTTGGAAAAAGAAAAACAAAAATCAACTGAAAAAAAAGAAATCCTAAAAATCAGAATTTTACAAATGGAAAATAATGATTCTATGAGACATCAAGAACCCATCAAGCAATACAAAAAGAATGGAAGAAATAGAAGAATTTGTAAAGTACCTCTTAGGGAAAATTATCAACTTGGAAAATAGATCCAATATGAATTCTTGATCTACCTGAAAGACACTATAAAAAAGAATATGAATGATATCTTATAGGAAGTTATCAAGGAAAACTGCCCCTAATTTTGAAGAATAAGAAGACAAAATAGTCCTTGAAAGAAACCACAGATCACCTCTAGAAAGAGAAACCAAAATAAAAATTCCAAGATATGTTGCAGCCAAATTTCAGAAGTTTCAGCAAAAAGAGACAACAGTGCAAGCAGTTTAATACCAAGGAGCCACAATCGGGATTATGAAGGGCTTTTCAATTTAAACATAAAAAGGTCTGCAATATGATACTCTTCAAGAAAAGGAGCCTGGATTAAAACCAAGAATCAAGCACCCTGAAAAATCAAACATATTCTTTCAGTAAAATGGGAAGATTCAAATTTATATGAACTAGATACAGAAAAACAACATATACTGGGTGAGGGGTGGCAGGAGATGGAGTAAAAATGGCAGCATGGCGGCAGATATTCTTAGAAACTCTTCCCAAGAACATCCCAAATGCCATAAAATTATGACTCTAACCAAATTCAAGAGTGACAAGATCCACAGAAAGACTGAGCAAAACAATTTTCCATCCCCATGACAACTTGGAAGATATGTGGGAAAGGTCTGCTCTACTCGGGTTGGAAAGAGCTGCAGTGCAGTCCAGGCCCCAGTCATGCTTTACCAGAGCAAACCAGATCTAGCCTTCCAGGAACTGCACAGGTGATACTTGGGTCCCTGGAGGCACCTTGATACTTGAGAGCTGGAGCAGTTTCCAGGGCTCTCAGCCCAGGAATCACCAAGAATAATGTGGAAGGTCAGCAGGAAATCTTTGCCACACAAGAGTGAGCCTGGAGCCCAGGTCAGCACAAGCCCCAGGGGTCCCTTAGTTCAGCCCCTCTTGGGAATCTGTGGAAGCAGCTGCTTCCAGTGTACTCAGTCAAAAGATGGCAAGGAGGTTAGGAAAGATTGCAGAGGTCTCTCTGGAATCCCTGGGTCAGAACTCTGCTGCATTTCCCATACTCAGATCTAGGTCATAGTCTGGGCCTCCTTACTGTCATAGAGAAGCAGAGATATGCCTCACATCTCCAGGTCAGAGGGGAATGCTCGTAATCATCCACAGAGAGAACACAGGTCAGAGTCTCTCATACAATATTGAAGGAATTATGGTCCCTGGAGGGTATCTCAACCACTCCCAAAAGTTTTGAAAGTGTGTTAAAATCAGGTCATGAGCAAACAAAATAAATAGATAATAGTAAATTACATTGGCCCCAGGGAGGATCAAAATACACACTCAGAAAATAACAAAGTCAAAACTTTTGCATCCAAAACTTCACAAGAAAAAATAGGAATTGGTCTCAAGTTATGGAGGAGCTCGAAAAAAAACTTTTCCTTTTCAAAAAAAGACGTTTTAATAAATATGACGTATGGGAAATAGAGAAAAATTGAGAAGAGGAAATGAGAGCAATGCAGGAAAATCATGAAAAATGAGTCATCAGTGAGGCAATAACAAAAATATCAAACAAAATAACATGCTAAAAACCAGTTTACATGAAATGAAAGAAAGCTCTTCAAAAGGTCAATAAAGAGGATACCTTAAAAAGTAGAACTGACCAGGTGAATAAGGAGATTAAAAACCCTCTGAAGAAAATAACTCAAATATAGAATGGAATTAATGGAAGCTGTTGACTTTGTGAGAAATCAAGAACAAATAAAAAAGAAAATCAATAGAAAAAAAAAACTGGAAGAAAATGTCAAATATTTCATTGGAAAAGCAACTGACTTAGAAAACAGTTCCAGGAAAGATAATTTAAAAATAATTAGACTAAAAAATATTAGGCTACTTGAAGGTCATGATCAGGAAAAGAGCTTGGACTTCATTTGTATTTTTATCTATCTATCTATCTATCTATCTATCTATTTATTTCTTTGTTTGTTTGTTTATTTATTTATTTTTAGTTTTTTGCAAGGCAAATGGGGTTAAGTGGCTTGCCCAAGACCACACAGCTAGGTAATTATTAAATGTCTAAGACCGGATTGAACTCAGGTACTCCTGGCTCCAGGGCTGGTGCTCTATGCACTGCACCACCTAGCCACCCTGGACTTCACTTTTAAAGAAATACTCCAGAGGAATAGCCCTAACATCCAAGAAGCAGAGATTAATATATATATATATATATATATATATATATATATATATATATATATATATATATATATTGAGGGAATCTACCCATCATCTCCTTAAAGAGATCCCAAAATAAAAATTCCCAGGAATGATATTCCAGAACTCCCAAGTCAAAGAGACAATATTAGAGGCAGCCAAATGGAAGCTATTTAATTATCCTGGTGCTATGGTCAGGATTATACAGGATTTCGCAACATTTACATTAAAGGCTAGTAGGGCTTAAAATATGAAAGAATTTGGATTAAAGAATTTGGATTAAAACTGAAAATCAACTACCCAGCAAAAGTGAACATTCTCTTTCAGGGGGAAAAGATGGTCATTCACTGAAATAGGAGACTTTCAAACTTTCCTGTTGAGACAACCAGAGCTGATCAGAAAGTTTGATCTTCAGGTATAGGATGCAGGTGAAACATCAGGGTGGAGAGGAAGGGCAAATTATGAGACATTTAATAATGTTTAAATTAGTGTATTCCTTTATAAGAAGATGATACTGATAACTCATATGAACCTTCTCATTTATAAGAGCAATTAGAAGGAATGTATATATAGACTAGGCACAGGAAGGAACTGAACATAAAATTATATTTTGTAAAAATTGAATTAAAGGGTAAAAAAAGGAATGTACTAGGAAAAAGGGAAAGGAGATGTAGAATGGTCTACCTCCAATGTAAAAGAATAAAGAAAATGTTTTTGCAATGAAGTGGAAGGGTGAAAGGTGAGGGGGAATGAGTGAGCTTTCATTCTCATCAGAAGTAACTCAGGGAAGAAATAACATAAATATTCAATAGGGTGTAGAAATCAATCTTACCCTAGAGGTAAAGGGAGATAAAAGGCATAGGAAAAAGAGGACAGGGGGAGGAGAGGTGGGTGTAGGTGATTGAAGAGAGAAAAGATTGAGGGAGTGGGCAGTGAGATACAACATATTTTTTTAGAATGTACAGGATGAAAGGGCAGAGAAAATAGAATAAATGGGAGTGGGGAGGAATATAATGGAAAGAAATACAGTTAGCAATAGCAACTGTAGTGAAAATATTGAAGCAACTGCTCTGATGGATTTATGATAACAAATGCAGGCCATCCCAGAGAAAGAGCAGAGGGTATCCAGAGGGAAATTGAAGAAAGCTCTTTTTATTGTCCCTCACTTTATTTCTCATGAGGTTTCTCTATCTTTGTGAAGGGAGGGGAGAATATGTTACTTTTACAACAAAATTATTTTAGTATTGTGAAAATAAAGAAATACATTTTAAAAAAGATTAGATACTGATATGTAAAAGACTAGAACTAAAGAGAATTTTTGAATTTAAAATGCAAGACTCAAGAGATTTGTAAAGAGGCAAACAGAAAAAAATAATATTAGTCAATAAAAACAACTGGTTTAGGGTTTTTTTTTGCAAGGCAAATGGGATTAAGTAGCTTGCCCAAGGCCACACATCTAGGTAATTATTAAGTGTCTGAGACCGGATTTGAGGCCAGGTACTCCTGACTCCAGGGCCTGTGCTTTATCCACTACACCACCTAGCTACCCCAAAACAACTGGTTTATATACCAATACATGAAAATATTTCTTGAAACTCTTGAGAGTTGTATTTCTATTAGGACAAATGATGTGATGATACTTATCACTCTTCAGAACTGCAATTCTGTGAGGATAGTTGAAAGGTGTATAGGAAAAGGGTGTGGTTATAAAAACAGGTATAAAACAAATAAGACATAAAAAAACAGAGGAAAGTAAATAACACCACAGAAAGAGGTACAAAAGAACAATTATAGTAAAGGCAAAGAAGGCAGAATGTGTATAGCCAGTAAATCCTACTCTCAACAGATTTGACTTAGAGGGAACAACATATATTTCTCACTGAGTTTAGAAATTTATCCTACCACACAAGCAAGTAGTAGGGGAAAGGGGAAAGAAAGGGGAAGAAGAAGGGGAAGAAATATTAACTTTAGCAATAAGAGAAGCAAAAAAAATTTGAGGAATTAAAATAGAAAATGAGGAAACAATATTCACTCTTTGCATATGATTTGATAACATAATAAAAGGATCTTAAAATGAATTTTAAAAATGACTTGAAAAAACTAACAAATTTATTAAACTAACCAGACATAAAATAAACCCAAATAATTAATCAGAATTTCTAGATATTATCCACAAACACAACAGAAAAATATAGAAGGAAAAATTCTATTTCAAGTAATTATAGACAATATAAAACTCTTGGAAATCTACCTGCCAAGACAAACCCAGGAACTATATGAATGAATTATAAAAACACTTTTCTCACAGATAAAGTTAGATCAAGATAACTGGAAAGGTGTCACTTGCACCAAATGAATATAATAGGCCAAATGAATATAATAAAAATGAATATTCTGCTTAAATAAAATTTTTTATTCAATGCAATACCAAACTCTCAAAAATTATTTTGCAGAGGTAGAAAAAATAGTAACAAAATTATTATAGAGGAACAAAAGGTCAAGAATGTCAAGGAAAGTAATGGAAAAAGTGCAAAGAAAGTTGGCCTAACCATAACAGATCAAAAATTATATTATTAAAGCAGCAGTGATCAAAACTGTTTGCTACTGGTTAAGAAATAGCATGGTAGATCAGAGTAATAGATTAAATACCAAAATACCAAAGAGAGAGCAGAAACTATCTTTAGTAATCTACCGTTTAATAAATCCAAAATGTTGACAAAAACTACTTGGAAAACAGGAAAATAGTATGGAAGAAATTAGGCACCAACACCTCACCCCCTATACTAAGATAAAATTGAAATGAGTACAAGATTGAATCATATATTTAGACTAAAAGTCAATTAAGAGAACAAGGAATAGTTTATCTATAATATCTACAGACCAAACAAGAGATAGAGAATATTATAAAATGGAAAATGGATAATTTAGATTGCATAGATTTTTAAAAATTTTATTTAAATAAAACCTATTCAACCAACATGCTAGCATTTTTGATAATGTTCATATTTATCATGGACTCATTTGTAAAATACAGAGAGAACTGAGGAAAATTTTAAGAATGTAAGTAATTTCCCAACTGATAAATGGTCTAAAGATATGAATAGTTTTCAGATGAAGAAATTAAAACTATCCATAGTCATGTAAAAATGCTCTTAATCTTTTTTGATTACAGAAATGCAAATTAAAATAACTTTGAAGTATCACCTCTTAACTATCAAATTGACACATATGACAAAAAATAAAAGGAAAATGATTAATGTTGGAGGGATTGTGGGAAAATACACAATGCTGATTGAGCTGTGATCTTATCCAACCTTTCTAGAGATCATTTTGGAACTAAACCCAAAAGTCAATAAAGCTTCTTTGATCCAACAATACCATGACTAAGTTTGCATACAAAGAAATCATAAAAAAAGAGTAAAATACCACATGTAAGAAATATTTATAGCAACTCCTTGTGCAGAATTGGAAATTGAGGAGATACCCATCAATTGGCAAATGACTGAAAAAATTATGGTATATGAATAAGATGAATTAATATTCTTCTGTATGACATCAAGAGTAGAAGGACTTCAGAAAAACCTGGAATGACTTGCATGAAATGATGTTGAGTGAAGTGGCAGAACCAGGAGAATATTGTACACATTGCAAAATGATCAGTTCTAATGAACTCAGCTATTCTTAATTAGCAGTTCAGTTTTCAAGGAAATTTCTAAAAGATATGTGATAGAAAACATCATCCTCATCTAGAGAAAGAATGGTGAAACCTGAGTACAGGACAAAGCATACTATTTTCCATTTCAGCAATTTGTTTAATGCTTTATGTTTTTTAATTGCTTTCTCATGATTTCCCCCTTTTGTTCTGATTATTCTTTCATATTATGACTAATATCAAAATATATTCAGCATGATTGGGCCTATTACTATATCAGATTTTTCACTGTCAAGGGGAGGGAAGAGAATGGAGGAAGAAAGACGTAACTCAAAATCTTTTTTTCTTTTTTCTTTTTTAAATTTTTTTATTTATTTAAGTCTATGGGGTTAAGTGACTTGTCCAAGGTCACACAGTTAGGTAATTACTAAGTGTCTGAGGCCAGATTTGAACTCAGGTATTTCTGACTCCAGGGCAGGTTCTCTATTTACTGTACCATCTAGCTGCCCCTTTAATTTAAAATCTTACAAAAACAGAATGTAGATAACTATCTATGCATATTGTTGGAATAATAAATAAATAAGTTTGTATTAAAAATCTTTGAAATAGTTAAAGTTATGTTTAATTTGATTAAAAAATGAAGAAAATCAAATTACCAGTATCAAGAATGAAAAGAATGAACTCAGCATGAATAAGAAAGAAACTAAAGTAATAATTTGGAGCTGTTTTACTCAATTGTATGCCAATAAATATGACAATCTAATTGAAATGAATGCATATTAACAAAAATATAAAATGCCCTGATAAACAGAAGAGGAAATAAAATACTTAAATAACTCCATTTCAGAAAAAGAAATTAAATAATCCATCAGTAAACTCTAAGTAAAATCTCCTGAGCCAGATGAAATTACAAGTGAATTCTATGAAACATTTAAAGATCAATTAATTCCAATTCTATATAAACTATTTGGAAAAATAAGTGAAGAAGGAGTTCTGTCAAATTCCTTTAATGACACCAGTCTGGTTCTGATGCTTAGAGCTGGAAGAGACCAAACAGTCTAAGAAAAATATATAGCAATTTCCCTTATTAATACTGATGCAATTTTAAATAAAATTTTAGTAAAGAGAGTATAGTAAGTTATCACTAGAATACTACACTATGATCAGGTAGGATTTGTACCAGGAATGCAATGATGATTCAATATTACATAAACAGCATAAATGACCATATAATAACAAAAATAACAATAATTATGATTATCTTAAAATAGATGCTGAAAAAGCTTTTGAACAAAAAACAGAACAATCATTCCAATTACAAACACTAGAAAGCATAGGAATATATGGAGTTGAAGAGGAAAATCAATTTATAGTTATATTAAATAATGCTCCAAATCATTATTAAGCAATGCTAATTAAAACAATAATGAGATACCAACTCACACCTATCAGATTAACTAAGATGAAAAAAAATTAAAATAAACAATGTTGAAGAGAAAGTGAGAAAACAGGGAAATTAATGAATTGTTGATTGAGTTATGAATCCAATTATTCTATAAAGAAATTTAGAACTAAGGGCAATTTTACCTTGTTGCAGCAATACCACTACTGGTTTTGTATCTCAAAGAGATCTAAGAAGGGGGGGGAAATATCCACTTGATCAAAAATATTTTTAGCAGCAATTTTTGTAGTGACAAAGAATTTGAAATTGAGGGAATTCCCATAAATTGGGGAATGATTGTACAAAGGATGGTATACGATGTGATGGAATACTATTTTTTCTTTGTGAAATAAAGATGGGGGGTGGACTTCAGAAAAATCTGCAAAAAGGTTGAGTGAAGTGAACAGAACTAGGAGAACAGTGTACTCATTAACACCAACACTGCGAGATGATTAACTATGATGGATTCATCTGCTCTCACTAGTTCCGTGTTCAAGGAAAATTCTAAAAAAAACTTTTGATGGAAAATACCACCTGCTTCCACAGGGGGAAAAAGCATGGAGTCTGAATGCAGAGCAAAGCATACTATGTTCACTTTTTAAAACTTCATTTATGTTTTTTTCTTTTTTTATGCTATTTCCCCCCTTTTAGCTTTAATTCTTCTTTCACAGCTTTACTAATGTGGAAATATATTAAAGACAATTGGACTTGTACAACATATATGAGATTATTCTCAACCATATGGACAGGGGGAAAAAAGGAATGAGCAAAAATGTCAAAATCAAAACCATAAAAAATAGATTATGTAGAAATTTATTTTCACCTATCATTAGAAAAAATAAAATAACAACATAAAAGAAAGGATTCAAAAGACAACTATATGACAGAATAGAATAGTAAGAGGACTCTGCAGAAAACATCTCAGAGGAAGAGTGCTATAATTGGAGAAGTGAGAAGTAGAATTGAGAATTAGCAAAGAATGATCATTTACTATGAAATGAGGAATTCTTGAGGCACATTGAAAGTCTTCAACACAAGGATGCATTTTTCTGGAGAAGTTATTCCTTTTTTATTCTATTCTGGTAAATTTTGTGAGACTATATGCAAAATTGGGAATTAATATATTGATTACTATTTTTCTAATTTTCTATTTTTCTTTTTAAAACTTTTTAAAATTTATATTTTATCTGTGGATAAAGAATGTACTAAATGAATGTTTTACTAATATTTAGATAGTGATGATAATTCCAAATACCTCATATTGATTTTTGGATTAGTATATTATCCAGATTAAGAAAGAATTGCTGTTATGTTTAGAATAGTCATCATTCTACCCATGAAGTCAACAATAAACCCATATATAAAATCCTCATTTCCTGAGGTCTGCAAATTAATTGAATCTCTCCATTTATAAAATTGTCCAATAGCACTTCGGCCACATCTTTTTATTTTCCCTTTCTTAGATTGTTCCTTATAACACATCTTGTGTATGACACATTGTCACTCCCATTTGTAAAAAGAAGGTTTGTTTTCTCTAAAGTAGTTTTCATAAAATTTCAACTCAAATTCTGTAATTTTTAAACTTCTTTCCTCACTATTACCTGGTTTACCATTCAGTCATCTTGTCACATTTTTCAGCCTGCAAAGGTCAAGCTCCACTTTATGAACTATTTCTCTAGGGATGTATACAGGTCGAAATTCAAAAGTCATTCTTAGGATCTTCCATCATTGCCTTCACTTTGAGGGCAACAATAGAGGAAAACTAGGTCTGCAGGGCACATGCCAGATACTGGGCCAGAGCTCTGGGAGCATAAGGAAATGCTACATGTAGAGTGATCTTTCCCTTTCTATCACTTCTCCCTCAGCATGCAATACATTCTCATGATCTATTCACCTTCAAGAATGGGGTGTTGAAAACAAAAATTTCCTTGGCAGTTAAAACTGTTGGAAATGAAGATTTCAGCATCAGAGGTGTAAAAAACAAGTGATATTTTACTATTGTTCAAAATAAGTAATCTAATCAAATTTTCTTTTCCTTTATTACATTTTTTATAGATAAAATTTCATTGTGAGTAGAAAATTGGGTTGATTAAAGAGCAGCACATAACATTAATAAAACAAAATTTTGGAAGGTTAGGCTTAATTTAAATACTATAATTACAAGGAGGAAGGAAAATTCTGATTTGAATTCTTGGTCTCCCAAATGAGTCTCCCTTTCTGATAAGCTGAAATTCCCCAAGTTAGAAAGATTTGGTTTTTTAATTTCACAATAAGATATAGATATATGTATGTGTGTATTTGGGCTTCCAGAAAAAATAAAAGGACCTAGTAGAAAAAGATATACTTCTATTCACTCTGGAGCAAATGACTGATGACTAAACTCATTCTGATTAGTGAATCAGAGAGAGGAATCAGGGAATGAATAGGTTAAAATGAAATGGTTAAAATGAAAAAGGAGTGGTAACCCAAGTAAGAGAAAGAACATAAGAAGGAAGATGGAGGATCTCACAATCAAATCTCTTTGTGAATTCTTTCTTTCTTTTCTTTTTAAATTGTGTACATATTAAAATTAAATAAAGTGAGTCCTTCCACAAACACACACACACATATGTGTGTGCAAATACACACATATATATATATATATGCGTGTGTGTGTGTGTGTGTGTGTGTGTGTGTAGGTGTGTTTGTATGTAAATATAGTAGAATGGATCAAAAAGAAGGTCATACACGTTATATATTCAGATAGTATACTGTTATGGACAAATTTCTCTTTAAATATACAATAAATTCCAAATGTAGGTTTTAAAACCTCCCATTTTGATTTCTGTGTGTTTTTTTCTGAGTTTTAATCTTTCCTTTTATTCTTTTACTTTTTTGTTTTTGACTATCTACATGCAGATATTATTTTCCCTTAATTCAAGGCCCTCTTATTGCAAAAGAAAATTAAATGAAAATATTCAATAAGAAATTCCAAATTGAAGACCCAAAGAAGTGCATCAAAATCTTTCATTGAATTATTTTCCAAAATTCTGTGTTTTGCAGTTTTTTGTTGAGTGATTTTAATTCCTGTCTAAGTCTTTGGCACCTTACATGGATTTTTATTGGAAAAAGATACTGGAGTAGAAAACTATTTCCTTCTCCAGCTCATTTTATAGATGAAGTAGTGAGACAAACAGGGTTAAATGACTTGCCCAAGGAAACACATCCAGTGAGTTTCTGAGGCCAGATGCAAGTCTTATTCTAGGCCCAGTGTTCTATCTTCTATGCCATCTAGTTGCCCTATGAAATGCTTAGTAAACTAGATGGTGCAGAGGGTATAGACCCTCCTCTGAAGTCAGCAATCAGAGTTCAAATCTAGCCTAAGATACATACTAGTTGGGTGACCTTGGTTATGAAATTTAACCCTGAGTGCTTCACATTCGGGTTTATCTCCAGTCATCCTGATTCTTAGCTGGTCACTGGACCCAGGTGACTATGGAGGAAAACGTGAGACTGGTGATTTAGTACAATATCATCAACCATTCAATGCTGTGGTACTCTTTATTACCACATGAACAGGTACATGGAATTTTCTTTCTTTTTAATCGATATTTTATTTTTCCTTACAATTACATATTATGAAAGTTTTTTGAAATTAATCCATATGCATATTATATGTTTCATCATTCTCCCCTCCGTGGCAATCTATAGAATATTGCATTTGTGTTTAACATGTTTGTACATTAGTCATTTTCTGTATGAGGAATTAGAACTAAAGAAAAAGAATGAAAATCAGGGGATAAGAAGTAAAAAAATAGGAGAAATTTTTAAAAAGTGATAAAAGTGTTCATTCATATTCTATACTCATTCATATTCTATGCTTTACTTTGCTTTCTTACTCTAGATGTGGGTAGCATTTTCGTAATAGGTCTCTGAAGATTTTCCTAAGCCTCTGGACTCCTTAGAAGAATTCCATCCATCAAAGTTGATCAACTCACAATGTTGGTAATGTGTATAATGCTTCCTCAGCATGAGTTCCTGTAATTCTTTCCGTGCTTCTCTAGAGTCCTAGCATTCATGGTTTCTTATAGAACAATAGTACTCCATAACATACATACACCATAATTTTTGCAGTCATTCCCCAAGTAATAGGCATCCATTCAATTTCCATATCTTTGCCACTAGAAAAAGAGCTGCTATGAATATTTTTGAACATATGAGACTTTTCAAGCTTTTATTATTTCTTCTGCATATAGTTCTAGTATTGGTATTGTTGGGTCAAAATGTACTGTCAATTTTATTACTCTTTGGGCACCAGAAAGGAGAGCAACTCTGAGAACAATACGTTAATCTTCCACTGCTCACACAAGCTCTCCAACATTGATTGCTTTCCCTCTTTATCATCTTAGGCAATCTGATTGGTTATGAGTTGGTAACTCAAAGTTGTTTTAATTTGCATTTCTATACTCAGTAATTATATGGAGCATTTTTTCATATGATTTTATATAGCCTTAATTTTTTCACTTAAAAAGTGCCTGTTCATATCCTCTGACCATTTGTCAATTGGGGAATGACTTGAAAACTTTTAAATTTGATTCAGTTCTCAATATATTTTAGACTTGAGACCATTCTTAAAACCCTTAGCTGTGAAACTTGTTTCCCAATTTTCTGTTTTCCTTCTAATCATGGCAGTATTGCAAAAAACTGTTTAATTTAATATAGTCAAACTTTTGCAATTTATAATGTACTTTTTTGTTTCTTCATAAATTTCTCCCTTTCCCATAGATCCGACAGATAGAATATTTCTTGATAGGTTATTTGGTCTATGGTATCACCTTTTATGTCTAAATACTGCCCTCATTTTGATGTTATTTTGGTTTAGAGTGTGAGATGTGGCTCTATGCCTAATTTTTGCTATGATATTTTCTAGTTTTCCAAATAATTTTTGTTGAATAGTGAATTTTTATACCAGAAGCTATCTTTGGGTTTTTCAAATAGTAGATTCCCAGAATCATTCATTCCTGTTTCTTTTGTACCTATCCTAATCCATTAGTCTAGTTCATTACTGTGTTTCTTAACAAGTACTAGGCAGCTTTGTTGACTGTCACTTTAGAGTATAGTATTAGATCCGTTAGAGCTAGGCCACCCTCTTTTTCATTTTTTTTTCATCAGTTCCCTTGATGCTGTTGACATTTTATTGTTACAAATGAATTTTCCTACTATTTCTGCTAGCTCTGTAAAAGTTATTTGGTAGTTTGATGGGTATGGCACTAAATAAGTAATTTAATTTGCTGAAAATTTTAATTTTTATAATATTTACTCAACCTATCCTTAAGCAATTGACATTTTTCCAACTGTTGAGATCAACCTTTATTTGGTTATTTATTTGAAAAGTGTTTTGTGGGGGCACTTAGGTGGTGTAGTACATGTAGCACTAGCCCAGGAGCTACTCAATATTTACCTAGCTGTGTGATCTTGTGCAAGTCACTTAATAGCATTACCTTACAAAAAGAAAGGGGGGTGTTTTTTAATTCTGTTCATACAGTCTCTGGATTTAGTATTTTATGTAATCTGCAATTACTTTAATTGAAATTTTTCTTTCTATCTCTTGTCCTTGGATTTGATGCAGATAGATAGATAGATATAGATATAGATAGAAATGTTAATGATTTATATAGATTCATTGGATACCCTACTACTTTGCTGAACTTGTTAACTGTTTCAAGTAGTTTTTCAAATTATTAGGGTTCACTAAGTATAGCATCATTTGATCTGCAAAGAGGGAAGGTTTTGCTTCCTCAATGCCAATTCTATTTCCTTCAATTTCTTTGTCTCCTCTTATTGCTAAAACTAACATTTCTAATACTATAGTCAATTGTACTGGTGCTAATGAGCATCCTTGTTTCACTCCTGAACTTATTGGACATGCTCCTAGTTTATTTCTATTACACATAATATTTGTTGATGATATAGATAGATACAGCTTATTATTTAAGGAAAACTCAATTTGTAATCTCTTTTTTTAAATTATATTGAACATTTTTGCATCAGTGTTCATTAGAGTGTGAGGCCTATAATTTTATTTATCTGTTTTGACTCTTCTTGGTTTAGATATCAGCACCTATATTAGTGTTATAAAAGGAATCTGACAGAATTCCTTCTAATTGTTTAAAATATTTTATTTAAAATTGGCATTAATTATTCCTTAAATGCTTCTTAGAATTCATGTGCAAATCCATCTGAACCTGAACACTTTATGTTACGGAGTTTATTGATGGTTTCATCAATTTCATTTTTTGAATTCAGGATATTTATGTATTTTCTGTTTTGTCAGTCTGTGTGGTTTCCAGTTATGTAAATATTCCTCCATTTCACTAAGGCTATCAAATTTATTTGCATAAAATTAGGAAACACAAATTTGAACTGTTTCATTAATTTCATACTCTTTGGTGGTGAATTTACCCTTTTCATTTTTGATACAGGTAATTTGCTATTCTTTTTTTAAAAATCATATTAACCATATTATTACCTATTTTATTGCTTTTTTATAAGACCAAACCTTATTTTTAATTATTAAATCAATTGTTTTCTTGCTTTCAATTTTATCAGTCTCTCCATTTGGTATTTAACTGCAGATCTTTAATTTGTTCTTATTCAAGCTTTTTTAGCTTCATGGCCAATTCATTGATCTCCATTTTTCTCTATTTCATGATTATAAGCATTTACAGACATAAAATTTTCACTTAAAAACTGCTTTGACTGTATTTAATAGATTTTGGTGTGATGTCTGCTATCATTTTCTGGAATAAAATAAAGGCTATTTCTTTGATTTTTTTTGTTCTACCTTCTTGTTTGTTAAAATTAATTTAGTTTCCAATTAATCTATGATTCATCTTTCCATGGTCCTTTATTATATGTAATATTTATTTCATCACAATCTGAAAAATTTGCATTTATTATTTCTGTCTTCCTATATCTGATTTTAAGTATGTCCTAGTATAAGATCAATTTTGATATATAGGTTCTATGTACTGCAGAGTAAAAGGTATATTCATTTCAATTTCCAATCAGTTTTCTCCAGAAGTCTATCATATCTAAGTGTTCTAAGATTTTATTCACCTTCTTAACATTCTTCTTGTTTATTTTGTTATTAGATTTACATAGTTCTGAGAGCAGGAGGTTAGGGTTAGGGTTATACCACCAGGTACATATATCATAATATAACTTTATTGCATTTGGTGCCTTTTAAGAAGATGTAGTCTCCTTCCTTATTTCTTTTAATGACATGTATTTTTGCTTTTGCTTTTTCTGACATCAGGACTGTTACCCCTGATTTTTTTTTTACTTTCATTGAAGCATAATATATTTTCTTAAGACTTTTACATTTACCCTTTGTGTATCTCTCTGCTTTAAAGGTGTTTCTGCTAAACAACATATTGTAGCATTCAAATTTTTAATCCATTCTATACTCTTTCATTTTATGAGTGAGTTCATCCCAACTACATTTAAAGTTAATATTACTAATTCTGGATTTTCCTTCCATACTACCTTTCCCTATTTGTTCTTTTCTCTTATCATCCTACTCACTAATATTTTATACCTTTCCCCCTTTTACTTTTAAATTTATCTTTATGTTTACTGCCACTTATACTTTTTCCTCTCCTTTTATTAATCCTTTCCCCCTCTCCCCCCCACTTCCCTCCCTTCTTTACTATAGTGTAGAATAGATTTTTAAACCCAAATGGATATGTATGTTATTCCCTCTCTGGGAAAATCTATTGAGTAGAATTTACTCAGTGTTCACACCCTCCCTTCTTTCCCTCTACTATAAAAAGTCTTTGTGTTTCTTTACCAATTTTATTTATCTACTAATGCCTAGTATAGTACTTTTTATGTTTTTATTATTTTTAATCCTGTCATGTACTTATATCCCTTTTGTCAAAATATACTCTTTTTTTCTAAAATGCTAGAAATATTATTCTCCAAGTTTGATTTATTGATTGATTGATAAACAGCATTGCTTCATGGTCACTAAGTACCATCATTCCTCTGTCTCATTAGAAGTACACTTCTCAAGATTCTTGAAAAGTATCAATTTATAATTACTTTATACCATATCCTCTTTTCACGTACCCTCCAAGACACTCAATCCTCATGAGCCAAAGCATCGTGCAAAACTAAATCATTTCATGAACAATTCATACCCAGCCCTTCAAGCATCCTCCCTCCAATTGTAGCCAGAGTCAAGCAAAGCAAAATCTCATGATGTTTTCATGCCTAGTCCCTCTAATTATACTCCCTCCCTCCATATCTATATTATTTCAACCATAGTCCTACAACCCTCACCAACCAAAGTATCTTGCAGACTTTCTCCCACACTCCCTTTAGTATGGCAACCATGGAATTTAATCCCTACTTAATTAAAGTATGGATTAGGATAAGATCACTTACTGATCTCTTTATTCCAGTTCTGTAAGCTTCCTACATCTCTGTCTCAATTGTACTACAAACCTCTAAGTATTCAGTAATGTCAGTTCTGATTTATTTATATATAAAGCCTCTAGATACTCTAAGTCCCTGTACTAATTGTACCTGACCTTTAATAGAGCATTCTGAGCTCATGATGGTCAGAACAGGCACAGTCAAAGATACTGTCATTTGTCTCAAGCATAGTGATGTCACAATGTTGGTCTTCTTCAATAATGAAGGACAAGAACCAACATATCCATATGCTCTAAGTACAATCTCTTCAACTATATTTAACCTTTTAACTATCCTAAGAGAAATAAATTTTTCTTTTTTTCACTGTATTTACTTTGAATTTTACAACTTTTCCCATAATATTGCTTCCTTAAACCCACTCCCCACAGAAGGCAATCTATTAATCTTTACATTTCTTCCATTGTATTCAATGATTTATGTTGAATGTGATGAGAGAGAAATCCTATCCTTAAAGGAAAAAAATAAAGCATAAGAGAAAGCAAAATTGCATAATAAGATTAGTTTTTTAAAATAAAGGTAAAAGTCTTTGGTCTTTGTTCAAACTCCTCAATTCTTCCTCTTGGTACAGATGGTATGAGCAAGTTTATTAAGGTTGATGATCAACTCCGTGTTGCTGTTAAGGTATACATTGTTCTTCAGAATCAGTTCATGCACACCCTTCCAGGCTTCCTTGAATTCCTATCTCTCCTGGTTTCTAATAGGCCAATAATGTTCTATCATATACATATAGCATAGTTTATTAAGCCATTCCCTAATTGATGGACATTCACTCAATTTCCAATTCTTTGCCACCACAAACAGGGTTTCTAGGAATATTTTTGTACAAGTGATGTTTTTTATCCTTTTTTATAATCTCTTCAGGGTATAGATCCAGTGGTGGCATTGGTGGATCAAAGGGTATTCACATTTTTGTTGCCCTTTGGGCACAATTCCAAATTGTTCTTCAGAAAGGTTGGATGAATGCTCCACCAATAATGTATTAGTGTCCCAGATTTCTCACATCCCTTCCAAAATTGATCATTGTCCTTTCTGGTCAGATTAGCCAGTCTGAGAGATGTGAGATAGTGTCAATGATGGTTTAATTTGCATGAGAAATATGATTTCCAAGAGTTGCAAGTGTTATCCTCCCTTATAAAAATGTATACAATTTAATATTCAGGATTAACATTTTTAGGTTTTTTTATTAGTGTTTTTCCCCTTCACATTTATCTTTTTTTTTGCATCTCTTGAGTCTTGCATTTGAAAATCAAATTCTCTGTTCAGCTCTGGTCTTTTTATCAGGAAATTTTGGAAGTCCTCTATTTCATTGACTTTCCATCTTTTCACCTGACAGACTATGCTGAATTTTGCAGGGTAGTAAATTCTTATTTGTAATCCAAGGTTCTTTACCCTCCAAAATATTTTATTCTAGACTCTCTGATTCTTTAATGTTGAAGTTGATAAGTCTTATGCAATACTGATTGTGCTTCCTTTGTATTTTAATTGCTTATTTTTGGCAGTTTATAAAGTTTTCTCCTTTAATTGAGAATTCTGGAAATTGCTATTATAGCTCTTGCAATTTTTATCCAGGAGTCTCGTTCTATGAATTACTTTAGGGACTATTTTCTCTACTGGATCTAGCATTTTGGTACAATTTTTCGTGATAATTTATTTTTAGGTTTTTTTGGTTTTTTTTTGCAAGGAAGATGGGGTTAAGTGGCTTGCCCAAGGCCACACACCTAGGTAATTATTAAGTGTTTGAGACAGGATTTGAACCCAGTTACTCCTGACTCCAGGGCCAGTGCATTATCTACTGCGCCACCTAGCCGCCATCCTGATCACTTCTTGAAAGATTTTTCAGATGTTTTTTGCATGATTTAGGCTTTCTGGTAAACCAAATAGTTTGTAAATTATCTCTTCTAGATCTAGTTTCCAAGTCACTTATTGGTCCTAAAATGTGCTTTATGTTTTCTTCAATTTATTCAATGTTTTTTACAATTTTTTTTGCAAGGCGATGGGCTTAAGTGACTTGTCGAAGGTCACATACCTAGGTACTTAATAAGTGATTGAGGTCAGATTTGAACTCACTTCCTCCTGACTCTAGGGCTGATGCTCTATTGACTGCACCACCTAGCTTCCACTTATTGAATCTTAATTTTCTTTGATGGAATCTTGATGTCTCATGGATTGATTAATTTCTATTTGTCCAATTCTAATTTTAAGGGTTTTATATTCTTCAGTTAGCTCTTGTGTTTCCTTTTTCATTAGGTTGATTTTAGTATTTACTAAGTTGCATTCCTTTTCCAGCTGGTTGATTTTATTTTTGAAGAGTTACATTCTTTTCTCATTGGTTAATTTTACTTTTAAAGGAGTTGATTACTTTGATCAATTATTTATAACTTTTCTCATGACTTTAATTTCTTCTTTCTACTTTTCTTCTTTCTTTTTTCTTTGATTTTTAAATTCTTTTTAGGTTTTTCTATAAAGTTTTGAATTTGAGTCGAATTCATAAACTCCTTTGAGACTTCCCATGTACCTAATGTGTCATTGTTTTCTTCTTTTGAGATGTCATCTCTATCTGCATAGTAGCTTTCCATCGTTTACCCTCTTTTAGTTATTCTACACTTTTTTGGTTGAACACTGCTCCTGGAGTATAGGGAGTATGGTCCTGAGCTTTTAGAGCAGGGACTGTGGTCTGATCACTGGCTTATCACTTGACAAGATGTTGCCTATAGGCAAACCAGGCATTTCCTATGCAGAGGTTTCTTTTCTTTTTTCTGTCTAGGTTCTGTCTATGTAGTGGTTTATTTTCAGTGCAGTTCAATCTTTTGCCCCAGTGTTCCCAAGGTTCAAGCATTGTCTAGGGATAGAACCCTCCCTGCTAGCTACCTACCTTCTGGTACCTGTGCTGTTGTCTAGTTGACCGGACCTGGACTGCACTGTGACTGAAATCCTGCTAGATTTCCCATCACTCTCCCTCCAAACTGGACTCTCTTCTTTTCCCCTGAAGAGACAGACCTTCACCGAAAATCCTTCATGATGTCTACAGCTGAAAATGTGTTTGATATTTTTAATTGTTTGTTGGTATTTGTAATTTTAATGTCTGTGCAGAGGATTCAAGCTCCAGGAGCTTGACTCCGCCCCAGAAGACTCATGTGGTTTTCTTGGCAAAGATAATGGAATAATTTGCCTTTTCCTTTTCCAATGGATTAAAGCAAACAGAATTTAAGTGAGTTGTTTAACTTAGAACATGTATGAGGCCATATCTGACCTCAGTTCTTCTTGATTTTAGGTCCAGTGATCTATTCAACTTGTTTCCTTCTAGCACTTACTTACAGTGATACATGAATGGTGGTTCCATAACTATTTAATGAATGAAATGAGGTTTTGTGGCTTCCATTAAAAATACTAATTCATATGCCTGTTCCTTTCATTAATTGAAATTTGCTAAGGAAAAATACTAAAAATTTTAAAGCATGTTTCCTCTAAACTAAAAATGGAATTTTGTAATTACATTGTCTTCTTGTCTCTTCCTCATCTTTCATTGTCATTTTTCCCCTAGGTTTCTCAAGGGCCATTGCCTGATTAAATTTACTTACTTTTATTCTGAACATCATGAATTTGCATGCATATTAAACATGGACATTTCTAAATACAAAAAAATATAGAAAAAATTTCATGAAACCGTGAATTTCTGTGATATACATAAAGTTTTTGAAAAAGAAGTATGTTAAAAACACTATTTTCTTTTTTTTAAAATATATTTTTATTTTATTTTTCCACTGGTGTCATACTAAAACAAGTTTTGACATTTACTTTCAAACTCTTGAGTTACAAATTCTTTTCCTATCCCATCCCACTCCCCCCACTGATAATGAGTAGTTATAAAAAAATTTACCACAGTAATCATGGTATAAAAGTAAACATAATCCCCCTGGCCCCAGCCCCCAAAAAAGAAACCACAAAAAAAAATAAAGGTGGAGGGAAAAATTTGTTTCAATTTGTATTCGACATCATCAATTCTGTGTTAGTAGTCTTTATCATAAACCCTTCAGAGTTCTCTTGGTTCTTAGCATTGCTGAGAAAAGTTCATTCACAGTTGATGATCCTGAAATAATGCTGTTGTTCTGAATGTAGTATAACAACTATTACATCTGCTCAAGTAAATTTGCTTTTGTTGTTGCTGTTGTTGTTTTGTTTTGATTTGTTTGGGTTTTTTTACTAAGAGCAATGTGTTCATCATTTACCAAAACAGAACACCATTTCACCATTTCATCTCTCATGTACCACAATTTGTTCAGTTATCTGCCAACCAATGGGCATCAGCTACCCATCAACAGAAAAGAGAATATTTCATATATATATATATATATATATATATATATATATATAATATATATTATATATATATATGCAGATATATGTGCATGCATTCTTTTCTTTTCCATATTTCATCTCTCCTTTAATATAAATATAACAGTTGGCAACACTAGGTCAAAGGGTAGGCATGCTTTTCTAGTCCTTTGGACAAAGTTCCAAATTACTCCATATTACAAAATTAAGAATTGTTGAATCTTTTCAAAGCTCTTCCAATAGTGCATCAATGTCTCAATTTCCTTATTATCCCCTCCAACATTGGTCATTTTCTCCTTCTATCCAATTAGCCAGTCCAATAGAAATAAGATAATACATCAGAATTGCTCTATCCTGCATATCAATAGTAAAGTAAGACATTTTAAATTTTTTTTCAAAATTATTTAAAGAAATTAAATTAATAACCTCATGTAAAAACCATTGATATTTCTCGATCATTCATCAATTGAGGAATGACTTAGTTTTTTTTTTTTTTTATAAATTTGACTTAGTTCTCTGTGTTTGAATAATGAGATATATTTATCAGGTATATTTGTTTCAATATTTTTCCCCACAGTTACTATTGTTAATTGGATTTTCTTCCCTCCTATTCACCCCAAATCCCATTTATTTCATTCTCTCTACTTTTACCCATTCCCTCTTCAAAAGTGTTTTGCATCTGACTACCCCCTCCTGCAATCTTCCCTCACATCTATCATGTGCCCTACTCCCTGTCCTCTTTCTCCCATCCCTTTCCTCTCCTTTTTCTTCTAGGATATGATAGATTTCTGTAACCAATTGAGTATTGTATGTTATTCCCTCTTGGAGCCAATTCTGATAAGAATAAGGCCTGTTCACTCCCCTTCACATTCACCCTCTTTATCTCCTTTTCAAAAATTTCTCCTTGCATCTTTTATGTGAAATAACTTAAGGCCTATTATACTTCTCCTTTCCCTTTCTACCATTCATCTCTTAACTCCATCTTATTAATATATGTTATACCTTCAAATTCAATTCCCTCCTGTGTCTTTTCTATATATGCTCCTTATAACTTCCTTAATAAATGAGAAAGTTCATTTGAGTTATCAGTATCATCTTCCCATGAAGGAATATATGCAGTTGAACATCATTAAGTCCTTTATGATTTACCTTTCTCACCCTTTTTATGCTTTACTTGAGTCTTGTATTTGAAGATCACATTTTCTTTTCAGCTCCAGTCCTTGCATCAGGAAAGGCCACTATTTCATTGAGTATCCATCTTTTCCCCTAAAAAATTTACTCACTATTGCTGGGTAATTGATTATTGACTATAATCCAAGCTTTTTAACTCTGTAATATCATATTCCAAGTCCTAACAGAAATAACTATATTCTGTGTTATCATGAATGTGGCTCCATGATACTTGAATTGTTTTTAGCTTGCTTACAGTATTTTCTCCTCAACATAGAGTTCTGAAATTTGCCTATAATATTCCTGGCAGTTTTCATTTGGGGATTTCTTCAGGAAGTGATCAATGGATTCTTTCAATCTCTTTTACTCTTTGCTTCTAGAATATCAGGGTAGTTTTCCCTTCATAATTTATTTTTCTTTTAGTTATTTTTTGCAAGGCAAATGGGTTTAAGTGGCTTGCACAAGGCCACACAGCTAGGTAATTATTAAGTGTCTGAGACCACATTTGAACCCAGGTACTCCTGACTCCAATGCTGGTGCTTTATCCACTATGCCACCTAGTCGCCCCCCCCTTCGTAATTTCTTGAAAAATTATGTCTACCTCTTTGTTTTGGTCATGACTGTCAGATAGTCCAATAATTTCAAATTCTCTCTCCTGGATTTGGTTTCTAGGTCAATTGATTTTCCATTGAGCTATTTCACATTTTCTTCTATTTTTTTCACAGACCTTATTTAAGGAAATGGCAAATCATTCCAGTATTTCTGCAAAGAATACCCCAAAGGAGTCATGAAGACTCAAACACTACTGAAAAAAAAGAACAATTTAATAGCTATACAACTCCAGGCAAGTATTTTAAATTCTTTTGCCTCCATTTCTTCATCTGTATAAGAAAGATAATGATGAAACCTACCATCCAGTATTGTTGAGACGACCAAAGGAGAAAATAATTGCACAGCGCTTAGCATATAACCAGTCCTATATAAATGTTAGTTATTACTATATAAACATTTTAACATATCTATATGTATGCATTTTAGTATAAATACATACATATTAAAATAAACAAACACAAACTTTGTAATTAATCAGAAAAGTCAAGTCATACAATCCACATATTTTCTCTGTCGAAAAAATGCAAAGTTAGTAACTCCAGTTCTACTGTAGTTTTCTTTTTATATAAATAGACATGTGAAAGTGGAATCCTCTGCACTGGCCCACAAATATGATATTTGTCTCATGCCCATGCCCTGTTATCAAAAAGTAATATCTGTTCTTCAATGTAGTGCTTATACTTTCAAAGAAATAAATGACACAAGGTTTATGTAAAATGTTTGATAATCACTGGAGTACCTCACTAACTCTTTCTGCATGCTCAGATTTTGTGAGAAATTAGAAGATTAATTTTAATCATCTTGACTGCCCTAGTTAATTGTGAAATTTGAACAAAGTGTCTTTTCTCTTCCTCCTATCTTATTTATCCATAATGTGAGCCCTGTCTTAGAAATAAACAGCAGAAAAGAATGAAACAGATTAAAAAAACCCAAAGAAACAAGAGAAAATGTAATTAATAATTTTGTCAATTTTATAAAAAGCACATCTTTGAAATTGATGTTAAAAATTTATTTCATGGTATGCAACTATGCACCTTGTAAAAAAGTATTTCTGGAATAAGCTTAGAGAAAACTCAGCTTTTTTTCCTAATATTTGCTCTTTAAAAAGTGACTTCCAGCAAGTACTATGTTTTAGTTGCTGCTTTCAACATAATAATACACAAGTTGCTCCCATAGCCTTCTGCTCTCACTCACTGACTCAGAGAACATCTTTTCTGAATCCACCACTAAGGATGTCTTTGTTGCTGCTGCAGAAAAGTGTAGTTTCTAGTAAATTTATGCAATATGACATAAACAAAGCTTTCATTATTATGAATATTTATATTTTTTTTAGTTTAGTGTAGAAGTAATAGATTTCTTAATTATAAAAAGCACAAGAAAATGAGGAGACTTTTTCTAAGATGTAAAAATGTAAAAATGCACCCTGACAGCCTATAAAGTTGGTTAATGTAATCATCTAGCATTTGATACTGTCTCATGAGTCAGGAAGAGTAAAATAACAAATAAGTAATATTTACCTAAGTACAATAAAAGTGTCTGCCTTTTCACTTCCTCATGCCCTAAAAATCAAGAGATATCACATTAGCAAGAAAATACTACTGTTCTCTTTCACTATGTCATAGTTCAAAAGACAAAAAATAAATCTTATCATTTGCTAGTCTCTATTTGAAGGAATTTAACTTGTAAACAAATGGAGTATATACTATTATTAGGTGGGGAATGATAAAATTGGGCATATGATATCTTCCTTGGCAATCTTAAGAAATGAAAGAATTAAGGAAATATAGGAAATTTGAAACAACATGATCCACTTATATTTGGTATATTGACTAATACTGATAATGCAAATGACATTACAGACTGAAGGAGAATGTTTTATACTCCTAAGTCATTTCAGAGCATTATTTGTTCAAAGAAAGCTGATAGCATCAGGAAAAATATCTGAAATGTGGAAATCAGGTTCATTCACCCATAATACAATACATGGAGAGAAAATGTGCTTATGTTATGAATAGGAAATTATAGAAAAAATAAAACTTACAAGACATTTCATTATCTTTTACTGAATACATATGCATACACCTAGTTCCTTATTAGAACAAATAATGAATAAGCTGAAGTGATAACATGCATTTGAATTTGAATCATTTGAAATTATGATTGTATAAAATATTGTATTTGTTTCCAGACCAATAGAAATATGCAATGTAAATCTAGAAGAGTCCATTTCAAGGGAGCATGATGGACATTAAGCCAGACCTACACACAAAATACACACAGAAACACACACCTCAGTAGCTCAGAATGCATAGGATTTCATCTCAGCTTTGCTATAAACTACTTATATAACTTCAGACAGGGCATCTAAATTATCAAGTTGTTGGCATACATTGAAATTTCTATTTGCTCTAAATGATCATAAGAACATGGATGTATATTTTTTCTGCTGGATTATATTTAGGTGAAAACAATGTTCATATGTGTATTTGCATGCTTAATTCTTTGTTATGTATTATATAAATATACAGATAAGCCTTAAGACTTTAAATATATGTGAAATTTTTTTATTAAAGCTACTGGTACAGATAAGGACATCTGAAAGTTTTAGTAAATATTTTCATTGGTTTTAATGCCCAAGAAAGCAACCCTTAATGACTAATCTTCTGGACATAAATATCTCTACCTTTACCACTGCAGTTTAGTTTTTTTTTAAGACTAGCAAATTATATTCCAGATTCCAAAGATTAAATCTCATTTCATTTTTTATAGGGGAAAAAAGCCCCAATCTCCACACCTTCCAAAAGGCAAATGTCAGACCAGACCAGGCCATCAAGATCCATATAAACTTTGAAAATTTCTGCTTTGGCTAGTTATTATAACCTCCTCTAACTTTCTCTCAGAGTATATCAGCAATTGTATTTAACTCACCTAATAATGCTTGTATAGTAGTCTCCAGTCAATCTGATTGTATCTAAAATATTTATTCTGTGTCAGGCACTGTGTTAGATGTTGGGGATATAAAAACAGAAAAGGAAGACTCCCTTTCATCAAAAAAATTTAAGTCTCACTGTAAGAAAAAGCAAAAACACATTTACAGGGATAGAACCAAGAGAACAATGTATACACATCAACAACATTATGAGATGAACAATCTTGATAGAAGCTGCTCCTATCAACAGTCCAGAGAGTTAGGACAACTGTATTTGATGGAGGAAGAAAAAGAAAACAAAACCAAACACACTAAAAAAAATCCTTTATAATATGATGACACTTTATAAAGATTATCTCTTATGTATCTCTTTCCTTCAATTCTAATTCCTCATGCCAAAAATTACTAATTTGTAAATGTTTAACAAAATATGTATGTAAAATGCTAACCTGACTGTTCCCTTCTCAGGGAAGGAAAGTGGGAAGGGATGGTGGAGGGAAATTTTGTAACCTGGAAAAATGCATATATAAATGGATGAAAATAAATAAATAGTTTTAAAATTAAAAGCTTATTTACATGCTTTTATACTTTTCACATGTATAAATATTAATTCATATATACACAAACACATGTGAATTATTACCTAGTTTAAAAAATAGGCATGCGATAACTTTGAAGAAAGTTATCTTGGGACATCAAGAAAGGAACCAAGTAGAAGGTGACCTTTAAGCAGAGCCTTGAGGAGTTATAGAGACTATGAGAAAGGGGAATCAAGAGGAATTATATTTCAGGAATGAAAAATTCCTAGGGCAAGAATACAGAATGAAGCTGGAAGATTCTGTATGTGGAAGTTCAAATCTGAACTGAGGGAAAAAAATCACATACACACACACACACATATATATATACATGCATGTATGTATGTATGTTTACACACATATACATACAGATATCTATAAATATATGCATATATAAGTATGCATACACTCATTCATATACATACACACATATATTTATACATATACTATCACACAGACAAGTAAGCATCATTAGAGATAAGCAAGTCTTTTCTTTTGATAGAAAAGCAGATTCATGATATGGGTCCATAGTATACAGAGCAAAACTGAAATTTTAACTGTGTATTGCTCTGCTGATAACACACAAATTAACTTCAACAACAAAGAGAACTTATATCTATAGCTTGATGAGATACCAGAGGCCACCAACCCTTTTAGTGGAAATTGATTGTCAGAAAATTTTAATGACTTAGTCTAGAGTTGCAAAAGGGCAAAAATTAAACTGAGAACTCCTGATTGTAAAGTCATAAGCTTTGTTTTGTGTGTGGGTGTGTGGGTGTGTTTTTCTATCATATCACTAACTCTTACAGAAGAAACTGTGGTACATTTCACCATTCCAGCATCAAGTGTGGCATATGGGAACTAATATTGTCCCCAAATCACACATTTTCAAGAAAATAGACATAATTTAGTTTACCTTAGAATTATAATATTAGAAATTGCTCATGAGATAAAGTGTGATTCATGACCTAAGAAATGAGATAAGGTCAAGAACTTGGACAGGTGGCTTGGGGAAAAGAACTGCTACTTTCATGGAAAGGCCAAAAATCTTTGTCAAGAAATTTTGCTTGCTTGTTTTGCAAGAAATATGAGTTAAAAATAGAAAAGTTCTTAAAAAAGTTCATAGTATACTTTGAAAAGCATAAAGATACAAACACAAGATATGATTGCAGATAATATGATATTTTGTCTATTTCATTAATATAGCTGCCCTAACTTGCTTTTTTTAGTGGTTTTTATAACACCTTCATTCGTTTATCTAATTTTTCACCCCTCTCAATTGAAAAGGTCTGCAAATATTTCATCAAACAATCAAAAGATGGATTAAAATATTCTTCTCCTCAATGCAGCTCATTACTTCTGCCTAATATTTTATGTAGTGTTCAAAAACAAAAGGCTCCCATTTCTGCAAAAAAAAACAAAAAACAGAAAGGAGCATATTCTCTTTTTTCATTTGTAATAAAACCAATTTATTATAATAACCCCTTTAGGGATATCATAATCTTTTCCAATTACATTGTAGTATTGATATTTTATTTCTTATTCTACTTATTTCATTTTTCCATAGTACATTTAAGTGTAGTGCTTCTTATGGGTTCTCTTCTCCAACTCCAACGATGAACTCCAGTGGAGGAAAACACTGGACCTAGGTAAGGGTGTGCTGGAGTCAGCCCAATCTAATTTGTGAAAGTCAATTATTACATTTTCCACTGTGAACATTTAAAACACTTCAGAATTTATTAAATGCTATAAATCAGGGCTTCATTGGTTGATTGCCTAAAGAAAATTATAGAGAAAATATTATTTAGAGTAACCATGAAAGTCCAGCATGCTTATATCACATATGTATGCATATGTTTATATTGTATTGCTTATATATGTGTATTTTTATAAATGTATCTCTATTCAATGGTTTATTTATTTATAATTCTTCTATCTGGCTATTTAGATTGTCTCAGAAAGACATCCCTAAGCCTTTATCAGCTTATCCAGGATATTAAGTTAACACTGAAGGGTTACAGTTGAGTTTCTCATGCCGTTGTTGACCTGGTCCCAATGTTATGCCCCTCATAGATTATTAATTTGAAAAATAATAATGATAATACCCATAATCATATGTTTACCCTTCATTTTCAAAGAAGACCATGACATCAGGGTGGTGATATCATGGAAAGTACGTAAATTGGATTTGAGTTAGGGGTGCTGTGCTAAGTCAGCGGCCTCACCTTCTTCTCCAGAGTCATCTGGGTCCAGTGGCCAGATATGAATCAGGATTACTAGAACTGACTCTGGATGCAAGACAGTCAGGGTCAAGTGACTTGGCCAAGGTCAAACTAATAGTAGGAGTCAAGTATCTGAGTCTAGATTCAAACTCCTGTTCTCCCTGTTCCAAAGCAGGCTCTATACACTGCACTACCTAGTTGCCCTAGTATGAAAATCAGTTATTTTAAAAAAAGACACTTAACTCAGATTACTTTTTACAGATTGTGGCAAGTCCTTTGAACTGGCTTATCTGTTCCTATGCCAAACTGACTCCTATTGATCATTGACTATTGCTTCTAGACTGGGATTCTTATATGCTGATGTTGTCCACTACTAATATCTATTGAAACCACCATTGAGTTCCAACTATACCCCCATCCTGGAATGTGTATTCCCTTTGTAAAAAGAAAGAAAAAAAGAAGGAAAACAAAGAAACAATGGCCTACTCTATTGATGGACATTGAGTGAACAACCAGAAAAATTTGCCCAGCTGCCCCTCCCAGAACAGCAATTCAGGAACCAACTCAGAGTAGCCCTCCTCACTCAAAGCTACCAAAGAAAGAAATGAAGTGATGAGTATATCATATCTTTTTATTTATGCTTATCATCAATCCAGTCACTCCTTATTCATTAGTTATTTGAGTTGTCTAGGCAATTAGAAGACTTCATTATTATATAATACCAATAATTGTTATTGACATTGCTATGATCCTTTCAGGCAATTAGTCTCTTCAAATTTCTCTATGGTCATTTGGACTGAAACCAGGTGTTAGAATATTGGGGCATACTCCAAGGACTGAAACCATTTAGAAGATTCCTCCAATTTAATGTGCAATATCTATTATTTTATAACTACTAAACAAAAACTCTAAAATCTCACCTCTATTTATTAATTTTGCTAAGTTATTACTTCTGAGTTCTCTGTCTTCTAATTCTTATTTCCAAATTCTAATTTCAAATTTTCACAATGATCTCCCTCAACAATAAAAAAAGGGAAGGTTTCCTTTGAATAATTAGAAAATAGAAAGCTCCTCATTAGAAACTGATGGAAAAGGATAAGGGATCCTTTGTTGCTCGGGAATCCAATCTTTTTCTCTTCCCTTTTTTCTATCAACAATTCCTTCACACACATTACAGTAATTACTTGAAGACTAACTAATCAGTATCTTGACAAATGAGGCAAAGTTCATAGTTATGTTTGTGAGATTGTATTCCATATCAACATTCTTCCTGTTTTGACTCCCTCTTCATTTATGGGTTAATTTCAAACTGTTTCAAATATTCCAGATTTAAACATATTTATGTCTCTTCATTTCAACATTCTGAATCATCTGAGTGACATATAACCATTTATCCAGAATTATCACAAGCTAGACCAGCAAGTCTAGTTGCCCACAGAACAAAACCAGTATATGGTCCATTTACTGCAGAAATGTGTGGTTTAGTACATACAAAGGACAATTTAAAAAGATTTATTGGAGATTATTTAGAAGACAGCATGAGATGAAGTGTTTTGTGAATATAATAAAATAAAACAAAACAAAAAAATTTAAAATGATGTTGATTCTTTCAAATTCCATGAGACACAACAGCTAATGCCTTTGACCCTTTTAATCTATTGTTGTGTAGCTCGTATACAGAGGAAACATAACTTTTTGGCTAACTTTCAGATAATCACATTTTATCGGTTGATGTATTTTATATGGGCTAACATTAAGAGGAGTGATCTTTAGAAGTGTTGGAAATGTAGGAACTTCATAACTTTATTTATATACATTTCTAAATAAATACTTTACTAATATTCTCTATGTAGTATTTTATATTGAAGCCATTGAAAAATAACAATACAAATATACATGAAGTCTGGTTCAGTTATAGTAAATATTAAACCATAGCATCTCCTAAAATAAATGAGAGATTTTAATAAAAGAATTTGCATATTAAATCAGAAGACATTAATTTAAAACTTTATTCTGTAATTCATTACTCATTTGATGTTGGAAAAATTAGTTAATTTCTTTGGACTATCAGTTTTTTCATCTCTAAAATGTTGTTTAAGATGATTTTTAAATTCATTTCCAGCTCTACATTTGTGATCCTATGAACTTAACATGATTTAGTTTAATTATCTCTTTAAACCAATGAACCCATGTTTAGATTATTGAACACAATGTAGTAAAGTCATTCTGTTTAGGATGATGAAAATTAAGTAACTCTAACAGATCACTGGAATACAATAACTAGAGCATATTTCTATAATGACAATGAACATACACCCAAAATATTCTGTTAACTCTAAATATATAATAAAGAATTTGGTCTTTCATAATACAAAAGGTAGTAGGTCAGTTTTAGTCTCATCAGGGAATTACAGAGATAAACAAAATCACTAATTCCAGTGAGAAACAACCTAAAGTTGGAATTAAAATATGTTATTTTTTACAGGAAGAGATAACTACAAAATAATAAAAGAAAAAGTTCTTGAAGTTGATAAATTAGTTCCAGTCACTAAAAGAGGCCATTATTATTCAGAAATTATAAATAATTGTTCAACTCTTCTATATATAGGGCTGACATTTTCAACTTCTAAGGACATTATTTAATCCCTCCTTCTTTTCTCTTTCAAACCAACACAAATATAAGTGTGAAAAACACATCCCTTTAATATAAGAAAAAGGTTGCAAATCTAAACATATATGTCAGAATCGAAAAGTTACAGTTCTCATGGCAACATTTTATCACTGGTATTGCACATGCTGAACAATAAAATATGCATTTAGAAGCTCAACTGGTAATTTAAAATACCACATGTTATATATATTAAATGTGCGTAAGTTAGCATTCCTCAGAGAGCTTTAACTTAAGCAGTACTGTAGTGGTGGGTTTTAAATTTTTAGCATCCCACTATTGGAAGGGTTATTTTTTCCTTTTTTAATGTTTTCCCTCTGTGTCTATTTTCATTTATCCTAACTCTCTGTGCATATATGCCCATTAAAACTGCTTGTAAGAATTTGGAAATATGCTGGGATGATAGGTTTTATGGATGATTTCATTGGCATAGACTCCTACTACCACCTTTGGCTGATGTTTTCCTATTATCATACTTCATGATAGCACAATACTTACATATATATATATATATATATATATCAGGTGAAAAAGCAAATTGGATGACAAGATATACCATTATGTTATCCAGATGTAAAGCATCCATATCCAAATATCAAGTAAAATATTTATGAACTGATTTAAATAATAATGAGTTGAGATCCACATAGTGACGTCATTTATGAACTGTGGCATATCTGTAGCACCAGAGACAGTCCTCACAGTAGAAAGCAAAGGCTTCTAGCTAAATATAATTCTCAGCCTCCTCACTCCTTCTGTCCCACCACTAATTGTATAGCAAACGAATTATTTGCATGCCTGATCCAATAATGAACTTAAAACACAAATACTAGTGATTTTTTTCTTCCAGGGTTCAGTATATTGCTGAAGAAATACAAATGTCATCATGAGATTCAAATGGTTTGAATGGTTCCTTCTATAACTCCCATCCCTATCACCTATGCTTCTGAAATGCTATCCACCCTAGAAAGTTCCTATAGCTAGAATGCTACTTCCTCCATGGAATCTTCCAGAATATCTCCCTGATAACAGTGATTCTGTTTTCTTGTATAACTGAATATAACTGTTCTTTTATGCATTGTTCATGTATTGTAAACTCCTTGAGGAGAGTCATTATTCTTTCCTTCTAATCTCTAGTATCTTTTCCAGGTATTGCAATTTAGTAGTCACAAAGCAGATGCTTAAATTTCTGAAATTGATTTGTATGATGACAAGTGAAGAGAAAAGAATTTGGAAGCAGAGAAAGTTGATTTATCAGTTAAGTTAATTAGATTCTGAAGTTCCTCCATGTGTTATTATTGAATGTCTCATTTTTAAGTATTCACCTTGAAGATCCTCAGGCTTGTTAGTAAGATATTTTATAATTGGAGCTGTTTTGTTGTTTAAATTGGCCTTGATGGTACTGGTTTCCTCCATCTCTCAGATTATGTGATGGTAGGTGATATAGTGTATAGAGAGAGTGTTTAACTTAGTCAGGAACAAGTGAGTTAAGTCCAGTCTGAGGCACTTGCTAGCTGTATAGTCCTGGATAAGTTACTTAAGCTTTGTTTCCCTCACTTAAAAAATTAGAATAATAACATCTATCTCTAAAAGTTAAGGTGATCTAATTAAATAATAATGTTAGATAATTAATTCAAAGTGCTCAGTACAGTGCCTGGTAAATAGTAAGTGCTATGTAAAATATCATTATTGGTGCTATTATATGCATAGATGATATATACTTTATTTCTAGAAATTTATTATAAATATAATAATTTATATGTTATTTAAATAGAGATGCCATTTCCTACAACTATCAAGAGTCTAATTAGTTTCATAAACTTTTATCACACATAATTTTCTCAGTATATATCAAAATATGTCTGTGGAAAACTAGATATATTTGGCCTGAGTAGCTTTTGAATTTGAAAATAATTTCATTCTTCCAATATGCATATTGAGCGCTTAATGAGTTAGATGAAGTTAGATGAGTTAGATGAAGTTGTTTTTCCAAAAATGTGAGGATTCTAACCTTTCATTTGCCTCTTTCTTTGTGGGGGGAGGGGGTCTTAACCGTCACCCAGGCTTTTTTAGTCATCATATGAAAATAATTTTATCTCATTTTTATTACTTTTTTCTTTTCCCTATCTTCTTATTTATAAATTTTAAAGTTGTTTCTGTTCTTTTTTGATAATTGAGATGAAACCACAAAAGAGAATCTAGAGAGAATAATAGTTAATTCATTAGCAAATGTTCAGAAAATTTCCTGTTTGCACTGTACTAGATGCTTGAAGAGAACTAATGACATCATAATTTGGGGGTTAAAGTTCAGTGTATTTGACTATGTTTTATCAGAACGATAAGAGCTCAGAGTTTTCTCCCATAGGTTAGGTACAAATAGTCTAATTGAATAATTGAGATAGAAATGTCTTTAGAGTTTGCACATTCCCCTATTTCCTTTGTCTTACTATAATTCTTCTTTGCTCATAGAATACAGTGCTTTCTTTGAGATAGACATACCATTCTAGGTGATTCAGTGCTGACATTTCCCTTATTTCCAAGTCAGTACTAAAGTTCTTCAGAGATGTACATTGAGAGTATCTTTGTACAGTTTGTCATGTTCTAGAAAAAAAAATGTTTCTCAGGATCCCTTAGGTGTTTGAGTTACATCCATGAGAAATCTCAAAACCAGCTAAAGGAATGCAATTATTTGTTTTAAAACAGTTTTAAAGATCAGTTTTAAAAGTGCAACAGTAATTCTGATTTTTGATATTTTAATTTGTACAAAAGTTGAAAATTATAAGAAAACTCATTGTACACAACCTTCTGATCTACCAGGTTATAAACATTTTATGTCCTCTACTTACAGGGAGGAAATTAAGTTAAAACCTTCAAGTGAGTTCTAGCCAAAATCCAGAGCTTCCAGGAATCAAGGAAACTATTCAAATTTTATGCAGCTCCTATCAACATCACACATGTTCTAGCAGCTTCTATGTTAAAGGAAAAAGGACTTAGAATCTGTTATGAAATGATGATGGAAGTTTCAGAAAAAGATGGGAAAAACTTTATGAACTGAAGTAAAGTGAGAATTGAGTTTCAATGTGAAAAATTCAATGTGTAATAATGATTGGCTTTGAAAGACATGGCTGTTATGCAATGATCTAAGATAATTCCTAATGGCTCATAATGGGAAAAAAAAAGTTATGCACCTCCAGAGACAAAACCAAGAAATTTTGAGTACATATTGAGATATAATTTTCTCAGTTTTTGTGATATGACTAATATGTACTTGTTTCACATGCTTAATTAAAACCATCTGTTTATATTTTCAATGGTTGAGCAAGGGATAGAAGAGAGGGAGAGAAATTTTATTGAAAATTTAAAAATAAAGAATGTTAAACATAAACATTTTTTAAAAGATTGCATTCACTTTATAAGAAAAAAATGGAACTAAGACTCCTTTTATTTACAAAATTTCATATAGTTAAAGCCATAAGGTAATGTCACTCAATGAGAGTCTTGAAGAAACCTGAGTTTTTTTCCCCAGAAGCTTTCAATATCAGGAAGATAAAGGAAAAACTAACCCACAATGGACTTTTATAACTACTGTTTGATGATAACAATTGGAAATAGAATTCTCAGCAAGTTGTGGGAGCTAATCCTTTTTTTTTCTTTTATTTGTATTTAATTTTTTTCTTTCTCATAAATTGTCTTATATTTCAAGTGCCTGTGTTCTGATATGTGGAGCAGTAAGGCTTCATTTTACAAGGATAGATGAGAATGAAAAACCAAAAAATGGGTATTTTAATTGTTTTCTTGCACTGGTGAGGCATTAAAAGAATAAAAGGATGGTCCTCAGTTTATTGGTTAGTGCTTCTATGCAAAAATAATGACTATCATAATAAACATAAAATTAGAGGTCTGACACTTTTAGACTACGTAATCATAGATTTTTTGGTGTAAAAATTATATACAGGAAAATACAAATTAGAAGGATCATTTTAAAAATATGTATATATCTGATATTCAAATCTCTTAATATTTTTCTCCCTTACAGTTATATTATATTCTACCCTTCCCATGACAGAATTGATTATTTTGGATATGAAAATCATCTCTACTGTAATGAAACAAAGTCTCATCAAAAGGTTGCTGTTATCCACTGGTATTTCATATCTAATACTCTGATGGCTAGTCAAATTCAAACTGGAATATAATTTTTTAAAGTCCTCAAAATGAAATCTAATTTTTAAAATTTTCACAGTATCTGGGAATTAAAGAGATGTTGATTTACTCTTATCTCATTTGAGAATAAATAAATGAGATCTGATTTCATCTATGTAGAACAGTTACAATGTAGTATTCTCATTTGCATTTTATAAGTAAGAAAAGTTGACATGTCTTTAAAGGTCTGAACAACTTCACAACAGCATGGGGGGAAAGGATATTGGTAGAAAGCACCTGGGAATTATCTGTATTTTATGTTCTCATTTGAATATTATTTAAAATCATATCAATTTTTGCTAACTGTGAGCAAGGTACCACTAATAGTCAGCAAAGTCAAATCATTTTAAATATCAGGTATCTAATCTTATTGCAGCTTATTTGTTTGTTTGTTTTGCAAGGCAGTGGGGTTAAGTGACTTGCCCAATTTCACACAGCTAGGTAATTATTAAGTGTCTGAGTATGGATTTGAACTCAGGTTCTCCTGGCCCTAGGGCTGATGCTCTATCCACTGCACCACCTAGTTGCCCCCCTGCTTGCAGCTTTTTAAGTTTTTAGTTTTCTTAGATCATATTGGCACTTCTCATGCACATACACATTGATGTGGCTGTCCTCTGACTTTCACATGTTTCTGAAAATGTACGGTTGTCAAAACAATGGAAACCCATGTGTGTGTATACACACACACACACACGCAGACATAGAATATGGTTATAGTTAATCTCAACAGGGATAAAAGTTACAGCAAAACAAACCACAAATGGTATTTTCCTTCTTTATAAGTGACTGGTAGTAATTCTCTTAATTTACTATTATAATGAAACAGAAATAACAACATTTTTTTTTAATGGTAAAGCATATTTCCTAATAGTCGATAGGACAAAGTGGTCATATTTTAATCATAAATTCCACTTAAACAGCATGAGACCAGATAAATGAATCTATGTATTTTACTATTTGAGTTATTGCTTAAGCTCGTGGTAAGCTACTGTAGGGAGAGCAGATGGTCTAAGTTTATATCTTTTGTGCTTCTCAGTTATTGATGTCTATAATATGAGGTGATAATTAGAGAGAAATTTTTTGGGGGAAGGCTTATAAATGATATAAAATTGACTGTTTTCGGAAGGATTCTTATTGGGAAAATTTATAAGATAGAGTATTATCACCCCTACCGATGAGGAGACATGAAGTGATTATAGCCTGGTAGACAGGAAGATTGTGTCCAATGAAACTTCTTTTTTTTCTTTTGAGTAGCATCTTTATGTTTTTCTTTAATATGCAGATGTATATTTTTAAGTTACAAAATTTTCTTCCACTCTCCCTTCCTACCCCCTTCCCCTCAACATAGAGCAGTCAGGTTAGCATTGTGCATACATATTTTTGATATACATGTTTACAGATTTGTCATTTTTGACGTGAGAAATTAGGATTAAGTGAAAGAAATATTTGAGTGATACCAGTGAGGTTTCTTAAATTTTTCAACTATTATGCAAAATTAAAATATCAACAAACAGAATTCCTTTTGTACTTTTAAAACTGAGAAATCTCAGATGTTTTAAAGTATTCCTCTCTTTCATTTGTCTACCAGGAAGGTAGAAATAGGGAAAAAACGTTTAATTTCCAAAAAAAAAGTGTTAGTTTATGAGTGGAAATGTAGACCTGTGAGGACATGGATTTTTATTCATTCTCTTATAGATGCAGAGCGGGTAGAGGGCTAGTCAAAGCATTGGGAACAACTGATTTTAATCTTACCTCAGATCCTATCTTTTTTGTGTAATCTTAGGCAAGTCATTCAAACTCTCTCAATCTCATTTTTCTTTTCATCTTATTTAGATAGCAATAGCATCTAATCCATGGTGCTATTTTGAGAATCAAATTAGAAAATATATGTAAAACACCTTGCAAACTTTAAAATGCTTTATAGGTACTGGCAGAATTATTATTACAATACTGATTTTCCTTCACAGAATTAGTCCAACTACAGAGAATACTTGGTTGGGATGTTACATTCTCAACAAACAGTACAATTAACAGCAGGTCATTGACTATTTACTATTTGATTGTGTTTTCCACATTTCTTTCCCTGGAGAGAAAGTTTGGAAGCTATTTGGAAGGGCAATTTTAATGAAGATAAAGAATTTAGAAAAACAGATATCTCTTCGATGGTGAAGAAAGTTTAATTTTCTGTGTTCATTGCCCTCCTTCTTATTATCCTTTTCTCCCATCAGGTACTTCAGTATTCATATTCTACTAAGACAGCATGTCCACTTTTGGCCTGATACTGAATCACCACAATATTTGCTCTGGAAAGAAATGACATAAAACCTACCCAAAATAAATCATGCCAAATAAAGTTTTAATTCATTAATTTAAGGGATATAGTGTGCTACCTTGAAAAACTTGTTGAATCTGGAAGCAAAGACTGAATTCACAGTACTTGTGTAACCTAATGCAAGTCACCATTACTTTTCTGGGTCATGTTCTTTCATTGTAAAAGAAGGGGGTTGCAATCAGTGAACTTTAAAGTTCTATAATACAACTCTGAATCTATTCAATTGAGTGTAGAAGGAGGAATGGAGAATCACAGCCAGTATAAACTTCTTAACCTTAGATTTGAAACTCAGTTGTTGTAATGTTCCTAAAGAATTGATGGAATTGTCACTACCCCTTCTAAATGTTTGAGTCCTGGATCAAAATCCTTCTCAACCTACCATATTTAAGAAATGTACTTCTTCCTAGTCCTTCTTTCCATTCAGAACATCTTGCTCATATGCTCCTTCAGAGACTGTCCCAGTAGTTGACATTTAGCTACATTTTTGACCTCTCAAACTTGTCATACTTTCCAAAAGTAGCTATAAATAATGAACTGAAAGCACACTTTAGGCAATTATTCTAGAAGGAAGAAAGGTGATTGCTAGAAACCACAGAGAGATGTGCAAGCCTATAGACCCAACTTGCCTTGCAAGGTCCAAGCTACTGAAGCAATTAGCATAAACTCTTTTCTTTCCTATTTTGAATTTATGCAATTGATTCTTTTTGTGCACTTTGCAATGGAATTTTCATTTATTCTTTCTTAATTTTATCTTTTTTGTTTTACTTTTATCGCATCACATCAGAATTATGATGATGATGACAATGATGATGAAAATTTTTTCAGTCATTAATCTGTTAAGCAAGATGTCAGTCCTCTCTCATTTAAATCAGGTAAGCATCCTACATACCATTATATATGTGTGCATATTTGCATATTATATTTATATTAAATATGCACATAAAAATATACATGAATATACTGTTTACAGAAACTACCACCATATATGAATATATACGTGTTTATATATGTATATGTATGTACACAATAAACAAATATAGATATGCTATACATATCTAGCTATATGTGTATATAAATAAAAATAATATTCATGCTCTATATGCAATTCCTTCGTATTGATATTGATTTAATAATATTTTAAGTAATACTATTATTCAATTAGATACAAATGCTACTAAATGTATTATCATATCTATATTTCTTCATTCTGTGTAAAGCATATTATTTGTAGTTTTGCTAATTGCCTTCCTTACAAAGCATCTTGGCTTTATGACTACAGAATTAAATTAGCAGAGTGAAAAATTTGGGTTCAAACCCAGCCTCAAATATTTAATAATTTTTTTTTACCAAAGGCAAATCACTTAACCTCAATAGACCTTCATTTTCTCATCAAGAAAATGAGACAAATGGATTCAATTATCCTGAAAGTTCCTTAAATCCACTAGTTTTTGAAATAAAACATGTTAGCAGCAATTCTCTGACCTTTCATTTTATTTAATGTAACTTCTACTCCTTTATATCATAGATCTTCTATATATATAGGTGCATATATATGTAAATTTGTATTTGAACACATTATATGTACAGTACAAATATCTATACACATGGGGCACACATAGATGGAACAGTTGATAGAGCACTGGCCCTGGAGTCAGGAGGACCTGAGTTCAAATGTGAGGTCAGACACTTGACATTTACTTGCTCTGTGACCTTGAGCAAATCACCTAACCCTGATTGTCTTGCATCCAGTGTCATCTTTAGTCATATTGATTGACATCTTGTCCCTGGATCTAGATAACTCTAGAGGAGAAAGTGAGACTGGCAGCTTAGGTTTATCACATATACACATTTATATGCCCATAGAGATAGAGATAGAGATAGAGATAGAGAGAGAGAGAGAGAGAGAGAGAGAGATAAAGATAGAGGTATAGGTAGAGGTAGAGGTAGAGGTAGATGTAGATGTAGATAAAGATATAGATATTTATAACATTCATAAGATATATCTCTGTATTGTGTCATATAAATATACCTATATATATATATTGTATGCATACATATATAGTCATCCTTCTTCTAGAATATTATATGACATAGATATAAACTTTAAGTAAAAAAGTCTTAACTTTGATATTCTAAATCAATAGCAATTTTAATTTGTTGAATACGTAAAAGGGAACAGGAATCAGTAATCATTTCAAGCTTGGAAGAATGGCAAAAGGGAAGCTGAATTGTAATATCTTAGTCTTTACTGATGTCTTTAGTGAAAGACCTAAAAATCAAGCATCTCTTTAAAAATATTTTATTAATTAAAATCATGAGTTTTTAACTTGAGTTTCCCAGACCCACAAATGATTTGTAGGTATATTCTAGGAGACCTGTGAACTTGGATTCAGGAAAATACATCTTTCCTTTCACTAATCTCTAACTGAAAATACCTATTTTTGCATAACTCCCTAAGGAAAATAAAAGATAATACTTATTCCACTAGATTTTATAAAATTTAAGAGGAGTTTCATTAGAAGGAATTAACTAACTCTAATTTTCTAAAATTAGTTCATAATTTCTCTGGAATGTCCTTTAAAAGTCTATATGAATATAATTTTGACTTAAGGTCCCTAGAAATCATAGAAATGCATTAGAATTAAGTAAATGTACACCCACCTAGAAGATACATTCTCTCTTCTTTGAATAGTATAATAATTCAATTCTTTATAAGGAATAGAACTTAATGAATTCACATCCAGTAAATGACAAGAAGACTTGGGTACAAATTCTACTTGTGACACATACTAGGAATAATAATTTGGGTAAGTCAATTAATCTTTCAATAATCCAATTAATATTTTATTTTTGATGGTAAGAGATATTTTCTCATTGAAAGTTCCCCAGCTTAATGAAATCATAAATAAACATGAACTTTGCACCATTTCTATACAAAAAAAAGGAAAGAAAGAAAGAAAGAAAGAAAGAAAGAAAGAAAGAAAGAAAGAAAGAAAGAAAGAAAGAAAGAGAAAGGAAAAGCTACAGTTAAATTATTTACAAATTACTCTTTTAGGGGCAGCTAGGTGGCCCAATATATAGAGCCCTGGCCCTGGAGTCAGGAGTATCTGAGTTCAATTCTGGCCTCAGACATTTAATAATTACCTAGCTGTGTGGCCTTGGGAAAGCCACTGAATCCCGTTTGCCTTGCAAAAACCTAAAAATAAAAATAAAATTACTCTTTTATGATTTCTTTTTCAAAATCTTTTATTGGAAACCAGAAGCTGTGTGACATAAAGGAGACTCATTCTCTCTATACTGGCCATCCATCTTTCCCTACCTCCATCCTCTTGTTCAAATTATTGATATGAGTTCAATGAACTTTAGCAAATAATGAATCCCTACCCTAGATCAGAAAGTATTAAGTCTTTTATCTACTTACCTTCATCAATATATCCCTCATTAATTCATCTCTGCTTTCTGAGCTACCTGTCTTCCCACCTGTTTCCCTACCTCTCCCTACATACTCCTTAAAAACTTACTCTATACTCAGTTGAGTTGCTTGTCTTCCAGTGAAACTAGTCAGCTCTTAGGGAGCGTGATTCCCCCAGGTAAGTTATCAACAAGTTCCTATACTTTTCCTTATTCCTCATCCTATCATGGTAGCTTATGTCGTTGATACAACTGCTTGTGCTGGCTTCCAACAGTCTTTACTATTTCTCTCCCTTAGCTTCTGGTCACCCCTTTGAAATCTTTATATAATTAAAATGTATTTTTCTAGTGCTGTAGGTTACCTGATCCCACATACAGCCCATCTAGGTACACTATGGTCTAACTTCTATTTAGTACAGTCCCATGGCTGAGAAGTTGGTCTACACAACTCCTCTCCTCCTTTCTCCTCTCTCCCCTTCTCTTTTCTCTTCTCCTTTCTTTCCTTATTTCCTTTCTTTCTTTTCTTCCCATACTTGTTTAATAGGTGTCCAAAGGCCTTTCTTGAGGATTACAGACCCACAATCACTCTGACAACTAGATTGGTCAACAATGGATCTCAGTCTAAAACCACTTGGCAATTGTTTGGTCCCTGATTACTTCAGATTAAATTGTAAATAACAATTGTTTCTATTTTGGCCAGAAACCCTAAGATTTTTCTTTTCCTAGATAGATTTTTTTTTTTACTGTGGAGAAGACATTTTTTTTCTTGCTTTTTTTCTTTCTTACCTGCCTTAATCACTGAGATATATTAAGAATCTTAATCTCCCAGCTTAATTTTTGTGGCAGAGGTCATTCTTGTCCTCTTAGCCTCACCTCTCTGTTATCTAACCTTCATCAATGAATAGACATTACCTCTGTCCAACTGTAACCTGGGAAGGCCAAAATCTCCTAATGAATCATAAGCTATCTCCAGTCATCCTGATTCAAATCTGACCACTGGACCCAGATAGCTTTGGAGGAGAAAGTGAGGTTGGTGACTATACACAGTACTTTATTGTAACTAACTAAAGGTTTAGGCATAACATGAAAGAATTCATGTAAAAGACTGACTCAAAAAAATTTAATATTACTATAGAACATTCTTATATATGGTATATTTATAGCATAGCAAAAGCTAAGGCAAAGAACAACTAAAGGACAGGAAACCCTGATTCCTCAGCAACCTAAACTGACATGAAAGTTTGAACAGAAAGGAAAACTATAGGAGAATGGGAGGCTACATGAGAAATCATGCTGCTGTCCCAAAGAAAGAGAGGTCATAGAGATATGCATGTGCTAGCTTCCCAAAGAAAAATAGAAACTCAACTGAGGATTGAGTTTTACAAAGATTGTTAAGAGATGTAGGGAGACAGTGGGCGGGGACTGGTAACTCAGAGCAGGGGATGAGGCACTGAGAAAGAGGAGATGAAGGATAGTGCCTTAAAGACTTAATCCTTTCCAACCAGAGCAGGGATTGTTGTTTTGTTGATAAGATTTCAGGGAAGAGCAATCTATTGTATTTAAAGTTCATTAACTTCATCTCAATAACTTAACAATGGAAAAGGGGTAGGGGGAAAAGTCCCAGGTATAAGACACACCCTTTTTTGAAAAATTTGGGGTCAGAAAACTGGGAGCAACTTATACAATGGTTGTAGAATTTTTTACTTGCATTTCTCCCTTTTTTCATGTTTATTGCCTTTATATTCATTGTTCCACATTTGTTACCAGTATATTAGGCTAAATTTTGACACATTCTGCCCAGAAATGACTCAGAAAAGATTTTTCATACAATGCTGAATTAAAGTTCCAAGTGAACCAGTTTGCAAAAGTGAATGGAAATCATGCTTCTGACTTCAGTCTGGTCCTCCTTCTACTGAGAAAACAATCCAAAGATAACTACAGGAAGAAGAAACACCCCAGCAGAAGAAGGCAATGAGAGGCAAGTCAGTCAAATGGCCTGAGTTAGAGAGGGAATTGAAAAGATGAATTGAAGAGTGAAGGGCCATTGGAATTCCTGTTTCCACAAAGATGGTTCAGCAGGTAGTCAGAAGAATTGCTGATGAAAAAGAAGTGACTGGTTTCAAAGGACACAATTGGTTCTTCAAGTTCATAAAAGGGAATGGATTAAGCATGCATCCACACACCAGACTTGCCGAAAAAAATGCCTGAAATCTATGAGCAGAAGGTCCTTGAATTTCATGATGAATAAAACTTGAGTTCAATAACTTTATGTGATATATTCTATTTTCAAATTTTGGTCCCCAAAATTAAGGTGCATCTTATACATGGGAGCATCTTATACATGGAAAATATGGTATATGGCTAGCACAGAAGGTACAAATTAATAATTATGAAATATATTTCTCTCCAATATTTCCCCTACTTCACCCTCACTTAAAGCCAATTCAGTTGAAAGTCTTGGCAATCATATCCCTGATGCCATGTCCTCTTTGAGAAGGAGAAATAAGCAGCAGCAACAGTGTCTGACATTAGCTATAGCCCTAGGTGCTCCTTTCATCTTAAGATTCCAAGTATTTTCTACCTTTTCTCTAACCTAAACAATGCTCAGAGGTTCCTGACACACAATACCTCTTTTAGACAAAGAGACAGAGTTCCTAAATTTTTTTCAGTTAGGGAAAGCCAATTTCTGAGTGTGCTAGCTACTTGTTCCATAGTACCTAACTTGTAAACTTGTCTGGTATTTTGTCAACTTTGTAATAACCAGTAAACCATTTGTGCAACCTGTGAATTAAAGACTAAGCCTCTCTTACCTCCTTGAGTCAGAAATTGGTGAATTCGTCATCACTAAAATGACCCACAACTGCATCTCCCCACCCTAGTTTCTCTGGCAACATTTCTGGCATCCCTAGGTGAGCACAAATATGCCTCTCTCTGACTACAACTAATACTTCAACATAATCCCCACTCCCTGAGGACACTTTTATCTGATATCTGCAGGACAAATTCAGAAACTTTTTATAAAACCCCTTGAAGGGAACCAGTTTAACCCCAATACCATTTCACAGGAATTCTACCAAATAAATCTTCCAGAGTTGTGTGGATTCAATCTGCTGCTGTTTTTAGCCAAACGTTCTTTTAATTTCTCAAATAAATGAATGATAGGGGAAGAAAGTAAGCCTAAGTATCCATACCTTTATTAATTATCTGTGCCAGACTATAAATTCTCTTATATAGTTATTTCTGCAGCTGTTCCAGGCCCCTATTTAATGGCAAGTATGTTAATGCCATGGATAAAGTAATATTTCACTCTTACTTCACCAAAGCCTAACATGCATTTTTCTACACTAAAAATATTAAAACTTTAAATATCTATTTATTTATTTATTTTTCCAATTACATGTTACCAACATTATTTTGCAAGCTTTTGAGTTTTACATTTTTCTTCTCCTCTCCTTTCCCTCACCCTCCCCCCCGACAAAAAAGCAATCTGAAAAGGCCTCTATGATTTTTAACCCTGTTAAACAAAAGATCCATACTGATCATTTTGTGAGAGCAGAGTTAAATCCAAACAGAAGAAACAAAACATGATAGGAAAAAATGACAATATATGAGAAACTTTTAAAAATGAAGCTAATAATTTTAGTTTCATTTAAATTCCACAATTCCTTGTCTGGATATGGAGGGCATTTTCCATAAGGCCTTTTAAGTTGTCTTTTATTATAATTCTGCTGAAATAAACAAATCCATCATAGTTGATCATCATCCTATGTTGTTGTTAGTGGGTATAATCTTCTTCTGGTTCTGCTCGTTTCACTCGGCATCAATACATAAAAGTCTTTTCAGGCTTTTCAGAATGCCTGTCCTCATGGTTTTTATAGAACAATAGTGCTCCATCAAATGTATATACCACAATTTTTTCAGTCTTTCCCCAATTAATGGGCACTCCTCAATTTCTAATTATTTATTACTACAAAAAGAGCTGCTATAAATATGTTTTGTACATATGGGATTTTGACCCTTTTTCATGATCTTTTATGATACAGGCCCAGTAATGGCATTGCTGGTTCAAAGGGTTTTCACATTTTTATTGCCCTTTGATCATAATTCTAAATTGCTTTCCAGAAAGGTTGGAGCAGTAGAACATCAAATATCCAAAAGACTGTGGAGGGGCAGTTAGGTGACACAGTGGATAGATAGAGGACTGACCCTGGGGCCAAGAGGTGCTGAGTTCAAATTCAGCCTCAGACACTTTACAATTACTTAGCTGTGTGACCTTGGGTAAGTCACTTAATCCCATTGCTTTGCAAAAACAAACAGAAAAAGATTGGTGAATTTGAATTTAAACAGGTTTCTTAATATTATCTTCACATTGTAAATAGAATGGTGTGAGCATTTTAACTTACATTTGCACTCCTATTTTCAAATTCAATTCTTTATTTTGATAACAGAATATTCATTTGTGTTCACAAATAAGTGAATATAATTGGCTCTCCTCCCTCATATTGGAAATTTAGAGTTTTAAATAGCTAGAGCAAATTTTTCATATAATGGTTTAAGCAAACAGTTTATAAACTGAAAATCAATTATTCCCATGAAAAGCATCAACAGAAAACTGATTTGTAAGTTTCTGTTTTTTTCCCTTTATTATAATGTTCATTATAATAATGCTCAACTTTTAAATGTTCAGGTACTTATTATTAATGTTGGAAAGCAAACATGGTATACAAGATGAACCTAATACAATCATGTTTCTAAGATTATATTCTTAATTTATCAATTTGAAATTATACTGCTCTCTAATCTTCCTACAGATTAACCCCAAATTCAAACACTCTTTTTATTGGAAGTATGACATGAATATAGTGTTGTATTATATATCAACCACAATATATTTGAGTTACTTAGCTTTGGTTGATTTTGGTTTCCTCTTTAACAAAATACAGTCATACCTAAAATATTTACTACATTGTTATCAAGAGGATTAAGAAAAAATGATAATTTTAAAGAAACAGATAATTTTTATTATTATATTTGTTATTGGTATCCAAGAAAAGAAGGTTTTTCTGTTACACAAACCAAATTATTTTAAGAATAGCATGCAAGTGAGGAAAAACACAGTCCCATAAATTTGCATAAAAGCTAAATCAACTGCATGTGCTTTTCTATTATTGCTAGAAGAAATAAGAACAAATATTTTATATTCCTGCCATTTTTGTTACAGATTTATTTAAATACAACATACAAATAAAGTCTGTTAATAATGGGAAGTTTACCAGAATAAAAACTAGCAACATCTGCTCCACCATGAAACATTTGAGTTCTAATAGAAAATAAGTTGCTTTCTCCAAAATTTATTGGAAGAAATGTTAATGTAATTTTTCCTAGAGTTTGTAGTACAAAATCCCTTGTGTGTGAGTTTGTGTTATATAAGAAGAGATTAGCCAAAAGAGTCATTTGAGCGTGTGCAATTCGTCCTACATTCTAAAATCAGTTTTGATGAACTTATTTCTGAAACTGAATAAACACTTGCTCTGTCTTCCAATTTAGAGGATTTATAGGAAATCTTCCTTTTGGTTAAAACTGTAATGATAAAAAAAGTCTTTTAATTGAATGCTAAGCTGGAATTGATTATACATTTAAAAAGGTTACAACATATAAATCAATCTCTTTGTCTCTGTATCTATTTTTTTTCTGACTGTCTCTAACTCTCTCCTCCCCCTATTGTCCCCATTCTTTTTTTTTCTTTTTCTATCTGCTTTTAAGTGAGGGAAAGAAGGATGAAGGAGTTGCCTCAAGCACTTGCTCTCACCCAGACCTATGCATGACCAAAATTTTCACGTAGCACTTTTCCTTATTTTTCTCTTTGTATCTATTCTTTCATAATTATAGGGGAAAGAGTGTTAAAGACAGAAAGGACAGAGCATAATGATATCATCTAGAATCTGAAATTTATATCAGATTTTCTTAAGGGAGTCAAAACTGATAAAGAGATAGGCTTGATGATCCACCTAATTGATCCAGTTGAGCAGTAAATTTATTTGATCATAGAATAGACACCATGCCCTACAAATTAGGGAGTAAATTGTCCATTCACTGACTGTTTAGGTCTAAGAGGTGACCATAGTGGGTGGAAAATATTGGAATTACCAAATGAAATTTGAACTTCTTCCCATGGTCTGACTGGTGCACTATAGTTGCGAAAGGAGGGTTGGGTTTGCGCTATCTAAAAAAAAAAAAAATATATATATATATATATATATATATATATATATATATGTATATGTATATACATATATATATATATATATTCTTTTAGAAAAACTGATTATAAAAGTAGAGACTCCCATTACTTCATGCCTAAACCACTGTCATAATCTTTTGTTTGTTTTCATTGTTTCAGTTCCCTCTTTATTCCAGAGGATCCTCTAAGTGAAGAATGTAGGGTGGTTTGGCTTTCACAGAATATGAGGCTATTGTTAATTTATATATATATTTATATATATATATATATATATATATATAGAGAGAGAGAGAGAGAGAGAGAGAGAGAGAGAGAGAGAGAGTACAAAGATTGGAGTCTGCCTGTGTCTAATGGGCCTATCTGAAGGTATGTGAAAGTAAGACTAAAGGGAAGACAAAGGAATTGACTCCAACCATTCAGAGAATTGGGAGAGATGTCTCAACCTGATCAAACATGAAATTAGCGCAGACCTCCTTCTCAAGTGACCCAAGGTTGCTGATCTCTGCAAGTGTGCTTGCTCAGTGAACATATTATTATTATACAATCCCCCTCAACTCAGCAGCATAATGACCAGGGAAGGGAAAACATGTTAGAGAATAATATGGGGTGAGTGTATTGATTTCATTGCAACCCTGAGGATTCAGATCAATAACTAGCTCAGAGAGGAGGAGAAAGCCTATCAAAATGCATATAAGATTGGACATTGTCACAATTCTAGGCCTCTCCCAGTAGGGGAAATGAACATTTTCTGCAGAAAAACTAATTAATTAATTAATTTTAATTAATTAATAAACAGCTATTTATTCACTCTAGGCTGTTTTTATAATTATGAGTCATTTATAGCACTCTAATTAGCTATCAAACTAATCTTTATCAAGTACAGGTATGATACCCCTCTCCTATTAACTAATCTTCACTAGTTCCCCATTATCTGAAACTGCTACAAATATTTTTGAACATTCAAGTTTTTCTCTTTTGCCTAATCTAATTCATGCTCAGATCTGGGGGCATAATTGTTTTCTTTAATTATTGGACTGATTCACAACTTCACCAAAGGTGCCTTTTTTTTCTATCTCACCAATATCTGCCAATTTCAATATTGCCATCTTTGCTATTCTAATGGATTGCTTTAATTTTTATTTTGATTGGTTATTTAGAATATTTTTACATCATAGCTAACAGCCTGGGTTTTTTCCTCTGAAAATAGTCTATAACTTTTGGCCATTTATCTCTTATTGAATATATTTTTATTTCTTTTAAAAGACATTTCCTCTTCTTAGTAAAGTTTTTTTTTTTTACTCTTATCATATTGAATTTTAACCCCAAAACTGAAACCTTAGTCTGGACCAACTCAGAACTAGCTTTTCTGACTGCAAGTAAAGGATAATGTCAATGTATGATCATAAAATATGATATTATTGTGATGTGCCAAGAGCAAAGAGTAAAAGGATCATACTGTGGAAATGAAAATTATTTATTTGGGCTTTCATCTTGACTAACTGGGCAAAATTCATGACAAAGAAGTGCCAAAAAGATTTTTATTATGGTTAAGTCAAGGTCACAACACATTGAGTAGTTGATAACTGAATATCATCAGTGGCTTCCATGTAGGAATTGATTTTATAAGTAGTTTTAAGACGATGCAGAGAGGGGGTGACTAGGTGGCACAGTGCATAGAGCACTTGCCCTGGAGTCAGAAGTACCTGAGTTCAAATACAGCCTCAGACACTTAATAATTACCTAGCTGTGTGGCTTTGGCCAAGCCACTTAACCCTGTTTGCCTTGCAAAAACCTAAAAAATAAAATAAAAACAAAAGATGATGCAAAGAGGCCCCAGCAAGAGATGTAGAGCTGTTGCATCTATCCTCAGTACTTAAAATCAGCCAATATTTTTTCTCATTTGTTGTAACTATCCATCTATTCAATCTATTTTTATATCTAGCCATCTAAGTATCTTTTTTTTTTCTTTTTTTGAGGACGAGGGACTAAAATGTCGTTTAGGTAGCATAAGTGGGTTGGGGAACCTTGTGTCATTTTTTTTCCTTACTCTGAAAGTCTTAGATATCCCTGTGGCTATGCATAAGGAAGATATCCCTGTGGCTATGTGTGAAGTTTTAAAAGCTTTATTCTTGTTTTTAAAAAGTTTCTTTTAGCATTGTAACATTCAGAGAAAAATCTAAATGCTCAAATAACTTTTAAAGCTCAGCATTCTGCCAAAGATTAGCTTATCTGTTTTAAAAAAAATGAAAGAAAGAAAGAAACCTAAATAGTGTCTGAAAATAGGTCTCTATAGACACGTTTTATGTTTTAAAGGGTTTTTTCCCCTTTCGAAGGGCTGTTTAGAAATCAAAATAACTAGCTTTAATAGAAAGGGAAAAAGTTCCTTAGTCCGGCAAAATAGTTACCTAACCCTTGTCTACAGTCAATGACACAAAGTTAGGCTTTGAAGAGGGATAGAGAGGGGATTCTTGGGGGCAGCAGTGGTGGTGGATGAGAAGTGAATATGACATTATTTTCTATACCAACAGTTAAAATTAAATAGCAATAGATTTGTTCCCCAAATATTCTGAAAGTCTTTTTTAGTTTGTTGGTATTGGCTTTAAGGATCATTTGGCATTCTTTCCAAGCATATCTGGGTTTCCCTCAAACTAAATTTGTGTGAAAAAGGATAGGATAATACTATTTTAGAATATTGAGGCAGCTTTGGACTAAGAAGAACCTGAGTTCCACCTCTGACAGGGACCTCTAAAGATTGAATGCAAATTGTTGGTTTTTATTGTTGAAAGGATTTCTTCTATGGGGAATTTTCTACATCAATTCATTCAAACCACACCCTTCTGATCTAAGACGAGAAGATATAATGAAAAAAGCCTGAAGAGAGAGATCTCTAGAGCATGGTGTAGTCAAAAGCACATTGATTCTTTAGTCAGAAGACCCAGTTTTAGATCTTGATACTGTATTTTATTATCTCTCTGACCATGAGCAAGTAAAACTAATTTCCCTGAGACTCAGTTTCTTCATGGATAAAATGTGGGGGTTTGAACTAAATGATTTCTAAATTTTATTAGAGTATATAATCTTGGAGTCCTAATAATCTTTTTTTTTTTAGGTTTTTGCAAGGCAAACAGGGTTAAGTGGCTTGCCCAAGGCCACACAGCTAGGTAATTAAGTGTCTGAGACCCGATTTGAACCCAGGTACTCCTGACTCCAGGGCCCGTGCTTTATCCACTACGCCACCTAGCCCCGGCTATAGTCATAATAATCTTGTAGAATTTTTTTAAATTTAAATAATCTAAATGGAATTCATTGGAGTCCCTGGAGATTATTTTAACTTTCTTGATAATTTTTGCTTTGGTTAATTGAACTACTATCTTTATGGATGAAATTGAAGATCAGTTGAACTTTTGGCTTAAAGCTCCCAAAGCTTTAGTCTTTTTGCAACCAAATTATCTTGTTTCTTCTTTAAAAAGTGGGAAACAGCTGGGATTGAAGAAAAAAATACTAAATTTGGATCCTTTCTTGGATCCCTAGTCAAAAGAAAGACAGAAAGAAGATCCAAAGGGATATTAATGCAGAAAAAAAGCATACAAGGAAAGTGGTCTGTCTTTGGACATATCAAAGATATCAAAACTATTTGAAGCCATCAAACTACGAAAAAGAGAATAAGCCTTCCCATATAATGGAACAAGCATTTGTTAAATGCTTTCTCCTTGCCAGACAAAGTGCTAGGTACTAGAACTTGAAAGACACAAAAACAAAAACATGATACTTCCAGTCCTCAACATGTAAGTTGAGATTGAGCAATATTTTTATGTACATTGACCCTCTCATGCAGAAAACATGTCTTTCAACATAACATGTACCCACACCCAAAGAGTTTAAAAGCTCACTCATTCCTCAGTTGAGTGACTTTTTTCCTTTGGGAAGTTAGCACTCTCTTGTGAAGTTTCAACCCCTCAATTCCCTTCCTTTTTTTGGCACAACAGTTTCTTTTTTTAAAAATTTATTTATCTATTTTCATCCATAAATATACATATATTTTTAAGTTACAAAATTTCCTTCTGCCCCCTTCTGTTAGCAGCATTCAGGTGGGCATTGTACATACAAATTTAGATAAACATGTATATAGATTAATAATTTTGAGTATGAGAAATTGGGATTAAGGGAAAGAGATACATAAGAGATAAATTTAATAAAGTGTCCATCAGATTCCGAAGGGTTGGTTGGGTTTGCATGTTTTATTTTGGTTTTTTCCCCTCTGGATGGGGATAATAAAGTCCATAGCCAGTCAAATGCATTTGTCCTAGCTCTCTGGACTACTGAGAAGAGCTGCTTCCATCAAGCTTGTTCAACTCACAAAGGTTTTGTTCATGTATTCATTTATCTCTTGGTTCTATTCCCTTCACGCAGCATCAGATCCCTTAAGTAAATCATTCCATGCTTTGCTGGAATCTAACTGTTCAAAGTTCCTTGTAGAACAAAAGAATTCCATAGTATTCATGTACTATAACTGGTTAAGCCATTCCCCAATTGATGGGTATCCTCTCAATTTCCAGTTCTTTGCCACTACAAAAAGAACTGCTATAAATATTTTGGAACATGTGGGACTTTTCCCATTTTTTTATTTCTTCTGTATATTGGAATTGGAAATTCTGAACCAAAGGGAATGATCAGTTTTATTGCTCTTTGGGCATAGTTCCATGTTGCACTCCAGAATGGTTGGTACATTTTGTAACTCCACTAGCAATGCATTAATGTCCCAATCCTTCCACAACCTCTCCAACATTGATCATTTCCCCTTTTTCTCATCTTGGCCAATCTAATAAGTGTGGGATGATATCTCTTTGTTGTTTTAATTTTCATCTCCTGTGATTTAGAGCATTTTTTCTTATGATTATATATAACTTTTATTCCTTCATTTGAAAACTCTCTGTTCATATCCTTTGACCATTTATCAATTGGGGAATGACAAGTGACCTTATAAAATTGATGCAATTTTGTATATATTTTAGAGATGAGACTTTTATCATCCTGGCTATGAAAATTGTTTCCCAGCATTCTGCTTTTCTTCTTATTTTGGCAGCATTGATTTTATTAGTCCAATAACTTTTCAATTTAATGTAGTCAAAATCATTCATTTTGCAGTTTATAATGTGCTCTAATTATTATTTGGTCAGGAATTTAATCTTGTTTCCATAAATCTGAGACTATTTCTTGGTCTATTAATCTATCTATGGTTTTGCTTTTTATGTTTAAATCCTGTACCCATACTTGACCTTATTTTTGCTATAGGGTGTGAGATGTGGATCTCTCCCTAGTTTTTGTCATATTATTTTCCAATTTTCTCAATCATTTTTGTCAAATAGCAAGTTCTTATCCCAGAAGCTGATGTCTTTGGTTTTGTTGTCAAATAATAGATTGTTGTAGTCATTTACTGCAACTTCTTTTGAAACTAGCCTAATCCATTTATACACCAGTACCAGACAGTTTTAATAAAAGCTGATTTATAGTATAGTTTTAGATCTGATAGCCCTAAGCCACCTTTCTTTACATTTTTTTATCAGTTTACTTACTATTCTTGCCCTTTTCTTGATCCAGATGAATTTTGTTACTATTTTTTCCTAGTTCAATAAAGTAATTATTTGGTAATATGATTGATATGACACTGAATAAATAATTTAATATGGTATAATTGTCATTTTTATTATATTAGCTCAACTTAACCATGAGGATTTGACATTTTTTCAATTATTTAGATCTGACTTTATTTAGGTAAGAAGTGCTTTATAACTGTGTTCTTACAGTTTCTGGGTTTGTCTTGGTAGGTAGATTTCCAAATATTTAATATTATCTCTAGTTATTTTTATATAAATATTGCATTTTCCCCAAATATATACAATAATAGTTCCTATATATCATTTTGTGGTAATGTTTTGAATTTTACAATTTTTCCTACCTCTGTGCCCCCACAGAAGACATTCTGATGATCTTTATTTAGTTTCCATACTACACATTGATCAAAATTGAATGTGGTGAGAGAAAAAATAATATTCTTGAGGAAAAAATAAAATATTAGAGACAGCATAATTATGTAGTACATAACACACCTTTTTCAATGGAAGGTAACAGTCTTTGTTCTTTGTTTAAACTTCACACTTCTTTATCTGGATATATATGGTATTCTCCATCACAGATACCCTAAAATTGTTCCTGATTATTGTATTGATGGAATGAGCAAGTCCATTAAAATTGATCATCAACCCCATATTGATATTATGGTGTACAATGTTCTTCTGGTTCTAATCAACTCATTCAAATCAATTCATGCAAGTTTTTTCAGGTTTCCCTGAAATCCCATCCCTCCTGATCTCTAATAGAACAGTGGTGTTCCATAACAAACATATACCACAATTTGTTCAGCCATTATCCAATTGATAGATATTCACTCTATTTCCAATTCTTTGCTACCACAAACAGACCTGCTATGAATAGTTTTGGACAAGGGATGCTTTTATCCTTTTTCATGATCACTTCAGGGAATAGACCCAGTAGAGGTATTTCTGAATGAAAGGGTATGCACATTTAGTATTGCCCAGGGATCATAATTCCAAATTGTTCTCCAGAGGTTAGATCAGTTTACAGATCCACCAACAATGTATTGGTGTCCCAGATTTCCCACATCTCTTCCAACATGGATCATTTTCCATTCTGGTCATGTTGGCCAGTCTGAGAGATGTGAGGTGATACCTTAGAGATACTTTAATTTGCATTTCTCTAATCAGTAATGAATTACAGCAATTTTTCATATGAATAGGGAAAGCTTTGATTTTTTTCATTTGTAAATTCCTTTTGCATATCCCTTGGCCATTTGTAAATTGGGAATGGATTTTTTTTAAATTTCACTCAGTTCTCTATATATTGATAAATGAGTCTTTTTTCAGAAATACTAGTTGTAAAAATTATTTCCCAATTTACTACATTTCTTGCACTCTTGGTTACAGTGGTTTTATTTGTACAAAAACTCTTTAGTTTAATGTAATCAAAATTATCTAGTTTGTTTTTAATGATATTCTTGATCTTTTCCTTGGTCATAAACTGCTTCACTTTCCATAGATCTGAAAGGTAAACTCTTCCTTGTTCTCCTAGTTTAATTGTAATATTGTCTTTTATGTCAAAATCCTGCACCCATTTTGATCTTATCTTAGTATAGGGTGTGAGATGTTGGTGTAATCCATGTTTCTACCTTACTAACTTCCAATTTTCCCAATAATTTTTATCAAAGAGAGAGTTCTTGGGGGCAGTTCAGTGGATAGAGCACCAGCTATGGAATCAGGAGGACCTGAGTTCAAATCCAGCCTCAATCAGTTATTAATTGCCTGGCTATGTGACCTTGGGCAAGTCACATAACCCCATTGCCTTAAATAAAAAATTTAAAAAGAGAGAGTTCTTATCCCAGAAGCTGATTCATCAAACAGGAAATTACTATTATCATTTCTTGCTGTCTCTTTTGCACCTAGTCCCACTGATTCACCATTCTAATTTATACTCAGTATTAGGCAGTTTTGATGACTGATGTTTTATAATATCATTTTAGATCTGGTAAGACTAAGCCACCTTTTCCCACTTTTTTCATTAAACCCTTAGATATTCTTGACTTTTTGTTTCTTCATATGAATTTAGTTACAATTTTTTCTAGCTCATTAAAGTAATTTTTGGAAGTTTTCTTGGTAAGGTATTAAATAAGTAGTTAAATTTAGGAAGAATTGTCATTTGTATGATATTAGTTCTGCCTATCCATGAGCAGTTGATATTTGATAAATTGCTTAAACCTGATTTTATTTGTGTGAAAAGTGTTTTATACTTGCTTTCTTAGAGTTTCTGATTCTGCCTTGACAGGTAGACTCCGTAATATTTTATATTGTCTGAAATTACTTTAAATTGGATTTCTCTTTTGTGCTCTTGCTACTGTATCCTACTAATAATTTATAGAAATACTGAGGATTTATGTGGGTTTATTTTATATCCTGCAGCTTTGCTAAGTTTGCTCATTGTTTCTAATAGGTTTTTTAGCTATTTATTTTTAGGATTCTCTGGGTGTACCATCATATCATCTGCAAAGAGTATGAATTTTATTTCTTTCTTCTCAAATCTAATTCTTTCAATTTCTTTTTCTTCCCTTATTGTTGAGGCTAACATTTCTAAAACAATAATGAATAGTAGCCTTAATAATGGTCATCCTTGTTTCACCTGGATCTTATTTTGAAAGCCTCTAGCTTATCCCTATTGCATATAATGCTTGTTGATGGATACAGATTGTTATTGCTTACCATTCTAATCAACAATAAATTTATTTCTATGCTCTCTAGTGTTTTTAGGAGGAATGGGTGTTGTATTTTATGAAAGGCTTTTTCATCATCTATTGAAATAATGATATTATTTGTCAATTTTCATATTGTTATGGTCAAATTATACTGACAGTTTTCCTAATACTGAACTATTCCTGGGATAAATCTTGGTTGGTCAAAGGGCATAATCTTAGTGGTAACTTGCTGTAATCACTTTGCTAAGGTTTTATTTAGTATTTTTGTATCCATATTCATTAGGGAAATTGGTTTATAATTTTCTTTCTCTGTTCTGGCACATCATGTTTTAACTATCAGCATCATATTGGTGTCATAGAAAGAATTAGGCAGAATTCCATCTTCACCTGTTTTTCCAAAGAGATTATATAGAATTGGAACTAATTGTTCTTTAAGTGTTTGATAGAATTCACTTGGGATTCCCTATGGTCCTGAAGATATTTTCCTAAGGGAATTTAATGATAGCTTGTTGAATTTGTTTTCCTGAGACAGGGTTATTTAGATATTTAATTTCATCTTCATTTAACTTGGGTAACATATTTTTTGGTAAATATTCATCCATTTAACTTAGATTATTATGTTTATTGACACAGAGTTGGGCAAAATAGTTATTACTTTAATTTTCTCCTCACTGGTGGTGAGTTCATCTTTTTCATTTATGATACAAGCAATTTGTTTTAGTTCTTTCATTTTTTAATCAAATTAACGAAATGTTTGTTCATTTTATTGTTTTTTTCCATAAAACCAACTCTTGGTCTTCTTATTAGTTCAATAGTTTTCTCACTTTGAATTTCATTAATTCTGCTTTAATTTTCAGAATTTATAATTTGATATTTAATTGGAAGTTTTTAATTTGTTCTTTCTCTAATTTTTTCCATTTGAATGCTTAATTTGATGATTTCCTCTTTATTTTATTCATGTAAACATTTAACGATACCATATGTCCCCTAATAACTGCCTTGGCTGTATCCCAAAAGTTTTGGTATATTTTTTGATCATTGTCATAATCTTGGATGAAATCATTAGTTCTATCTGTAATTTGTTATTTGACCCACTCATTCCTTACAATGAGGTTATTTAGTTTCCAATTAGTTTTAGGTCTATCTCTCCAGGGACCATTATTGCATGTGATTTTTATTGCATTGTGATGTAAAAAGGAAGTATTCGCTATTTTTGTCTTTCTGCATTTGATTATAAGTTGTTAAGCATTTGTATATGGACAATTTTTTCTGTATGTGCCACATAGTGCAGGCAAAAAAATTGTATTCCTTTTTATCCTCATTCAATTTTCTCCATATGTCTATTGTATCTGGGTTTTTCTAATATTCTATTTATCTCTTTAATTTCCTTCTTGTTTGCTTTTATTTAGATTTATGTAAATCTGAGAGAGGGAGATTGTAGTCTTTCACCAGTAGAGTTTTGCTGTCTATGTCTTCCTGTAACTCATTAAGTTTCTCTTCTAAGAATATGGATACTATACCACTTGGTGCATACAGGTTTAATATTGAAATTGCTCCATTGTATATGGTACCTTTTAAGAGGATGCAAGGTTCCTTCATTATCCCATTGATGAGATCTACTTTTGCAGATGCTTTGTCTGAGATACGTATTGTATCCCAGCCTTTTTCCACCTCAACTGAAGCAAAATATTTTCTACTCCAACCTTTTACCTTTACTCTATATGTGTCTCTCTCTGCTTCAAATAAGTTTCTTGAAACAAAGATATTGTAGGATTCTGAATTTTAATCTACTCTGCTATTCTCTTACATTTTCATGGGAGTGTTCATTCCATTCACATTCAAAGTTATAATTACTAATACTTTATTGCTCTCCATGTTATCTTCCCTTTGTTTGTATTTTCCCTTTTTTCATTTTATCTATATTCCCCAGTATTTTGCTTCTGAATACTAACTCCTTCACTATTTGCCCCCTCATATCCAACCCCTTCCCTTTCTATTCTACACTCTATCCCTTTGTTCCTCCATCCTTTTCTTCTTTCTGTTAATTCCTTTTCCTACCCCTACCCCTTTTCCCTTTAAATAATTGAAAGGTATGATAAATTTCTTAACTTAACTGAGTGTGTGTATGTTAATCCTACTTTGAGCCAAATCTGATGAGAATAAGATTCAGGTGGTTCTCACCTCCTCCCTTCTTCCCCTGCTATTGCAATAGGTTATGATTTACCCCATTCAATCTCCTCCATCCTATTGTTTCTTTTATGTCCCCCAACTTTTTAAGGAGATAATATTTTTACATCATTCTATCAGAGTCACACACATGTCAAGATTTTCCCTTATCTATCTGGCTAAGTAGTTTCTCTCTAATAAAGTTACTGTTCTCAAGAGAAATGGGAATTTTTCTCCCTGGTAGGAATAAAGTCAGTTTCATCTTATTAAGTAATTAAATAGCAGAGGTTTTTTTTTTTCCTTTTCCCTTTTAAACCTTTTCATATGTCTCTTGAGTTTCCTGTTTTAAGTGGAAATTTTCTATTTAGCTCTTGTCTCTTCATCAGGAAAAGTTGGAAATTTCCTACTTTATTCAATGTCCATCTTTTCCCCTGGAAGAGAAGACTCAGTTTTGCCTGATAATGAATGCTTGGCTGCATTCCAAGATCCCTTGCTCTTTGAGAATATGGTATTCCAGGCCTTATAATCCCTACTTGCAGAGATCATGTTGATGCTTTCAGATCCTGTGTAATCTTTACTGTGACTTCTTGATATCTAAATTGTTTCTTTCTGGTTGCTTGCAGGATTTTCTCTTTTAACTGATAGTTTTGGAATTTGGCCACAGTATTTCTAGACATTTTCATTTTGAGGATCCCTTTCAGGAGGGGATTGATGTGTTCTTATAATAACTATTTTGCCCTCTGGTTCCATGATATCAGGGCAAATTTTCATCACTAAATCCCAAACTATTGATCCAGACTTTTTTTTTCTCCTCAATGTTTTCAGGAAGCCCAATGATTCTTACATTTTCTCTTCTGGATCTATTCTCTAGGTCAATTGTTTCAACAATAAGGTATTTTATATTTTATTCTATTTTTTCAATTTTTTGGTTTTGTTTAACAGATTCTTGTTGTCTCATGAAGTCATTAGTTTCCACAGATTCCATTCCTATTTTTAGAGAACAATTTTCTTCATTTACCTGTTTTTTCCCAGAGTGATTAAAATTATTTTTAATATATCTTAATAAGATGGTACACCTTTCTCATGGTGGGAGAAAGGGGTGAGGAAATTCCAAATTTACAAGCTCTTTCATGAAGTTTAAAGGTTTTGGCTTGCCCCTTCATGCTAATCATAGGCTGATGTTACAAATCTAAATGATACCTTGGTTCCTATACATTTCCCCCGCCATGCTCATTTTACTAATGAGCAAAAACAGCTAGATCTTCTTGAGCCTGTGCAAATGTCAAGATCCACCTTAGAAATGTGTGGCACGCCCTTCTACTATTAAATTTAGATGAGACTGAGGCTACCTGCCCATAAGACAGCAATATAGCCAGAGCCCAGTCTTTGTAATTTAAACTAACAATCCTCCCTTCATATTCTTGTGGAACCCAAACACAATTTCCCCCTTCTCTTTTATAATAATAATTTGGGTTCTACCCCTTAGTAGTTATTTCTTTGTTAAATCACAATCCTTGTTACTGACATAATTTGACTTTTTCTTCTATCAAGATTTTTACCTCCTCATAGTCAGACATGAACTCATCCTATTTTCCAGGTTTGTGCAGTTGCACAAACTTTCTTATGTATTTTACTATTTTCCTGTTGTCATCTATCTTTAGGCAGCAACTTCATGCAATTTACCACAAACTCTTTCTCCAGTGAACAGATTTGTTTGCATGGTTTAGCTAGGCAACAAGTTGAGGCCCTAGCTGTCTAATTGGTAAGTTTTCCAATCCAGTTTAGTATTTAATCAGGATATAAATTGGGGTTCCATAGCCCCAACTCCCATCCAGACCAATGAGTCTAGATAACAACTCCCTGACCAACCTTTTGGACAGATGGGTGTAGGCAATAGTCCCCCAAATCCAATAATATCCCTTCTGTGCTGACTAGTCTTCCAGGAATATAGCTTCCTAGTTTCCCACAAATGGACTGTTCATCCTTACTTCCAAGGGACTTCCTAAATAAGCCATATAATCATCATTATAATAGATACATTTCCAAAGAGATTGTACCTTCTTCCACTAGCAAGTTTTTATACCAATGTCTTTAGATAGGTTTTTGTGACTCCAAAATTAATCATAATAAATCCTTGATTTTGTGCCATTGGACTAACCCCAAGAATAGTTAATATGTCTAGTCATGCTCCTTATATTATTTTTTCTTGCAAATGGTTGTTTCAGCACTTTCCTTGCAAGTTCACACTAACTGATAATCACAGTTTCCCTTAACAACTCCCGCAGTTTGCACACCTTTACAAGGGATCCAGTTACCACTGTTGCAACTCACATGACTCTCAGGCCACCTATCTCTTTAAGTTGTACAGTTCAGAATATGTGTGGACATGTCCAGATAATTGCTACTCCCCAGGAAAACAACCTGGCCAGACAGTATAAACAATAATCACCCTGACCTGACTCAGTCGTATACCACTTGTGTTTCTCTCCTCTGGACCAGAAGCCTGTACCACAATGCACCTCTGACCAGGAACTGAGAATCTAGTCTGAACTCAGCACTGGCACCTAAAACTAATTCTTAAACTACTGTGGACCATCACAGGTCCAACAGTTAGCCACACCAAAAGACTAGGCATTGACTTCTATCAGTTAGATTCTCCTCCCACCATTACTAATATTCAATTGTCTAAATCAGAGATAGGACTCTTCCTAGATAGTGTATATGGACTCATGCAGGATATGATCATCCCAATAATCTAGACCTCCTTTTCTCTCAATGGAGAACAGCTTCACCCTGCCTCTCCTCCTCCTTTCCATAAGGAGAATGTTATAAGTAGGGGTGTCACACTTACAGAATCAGGGGTATGTTACAGATACAGATCCCCTGACTATACAATGTACACATATGCAAGAGTTGGTAGAGATTAACTGGTCCAGTGACTCTTCTCTTCTCTTCTCTTCTCTTCTCTTCTCTTCTCTTCTCTTCTCTTCTCTTCTCTTCTCTTCTCTTCTCTTCTCTTCTCTTCTCTTCTCTTCTCTTCTCTTCTCTCTTCTCTTCTCCCCTGTAGACATCCAATGTCCTTCTGCATCTTGTGAATCTGTTCCAAAAAGTCCTCTCCAGCTCAGGTAACTAGTTGAGATCTTGTCTTCTGGTAAAGAAACTGCTTAACATTTTGCTCAGATAAAAACACATGCTTTAATCATAAAACAATGGGATTCTGGATCTTATTACAATTTACATTTTGCCTTATTGACATATTAATGCACAAACTTCACTTTAACACAATAAATTTCTATTAGTAATTTACTACTTGAGCAAATTCCCAATGAGAATTCTCACATTGACTTAAGCTTGTGACATATACATTCAACAATCATCTTAGTTCAAAGCATACCTAGCATATAGTTTAAAAATAAAACAATCTTGACCTTTGCTTTCATTACAATAATGACTGAAACATCCTTAACCAAAATTAATTTTTTTTCCATTTCCTAGTGTATTTATCTAACTCACATTCCTTTCCTTAAACTAGACCTTGAAATTATAATTATCCTAAGAATTTCCCATTCTTCTTCTTACCTAAATATCCCTCTAAATGAAAATTAAGGAAACAATTACTATCTTAACATGCGGCTATCAATAGCAAGTGTCAGAGTCACACACCTAACCTATCTGGCTGTTAAATTCAATTCACCTAAAACTTCTTTTTCTAGTTTGCTTAGTAACTAATTATAAAGATGCAGGACATTAAATGAAAATTCCTTTATAGATATAAACACTGAATGTCAGTGTCCAGGCAGAGGTCATATGGGTAATCAAATATCTTAGGTCATATTTATCTTTCAAGGTGAGACTTTATAAAAATTCTATTTTGGGTAAATCAAGTCAAAGTGGTCCAGCTTCAGGCATCTATCTCTATATAAAGATGACATATCAGATTCCCCTTGTCTAGAAAAACTTTCTTCTAGCCTGTTGTATTTTACAACAAATAAACATCTCCTTTGGCTAGGAGATTGCCTAAGCTAAATATAGTCACAGAATAGTCTTAATTTATCTTCTGTTTATCTTTCTCATATTACATAGGTGCTTTTACTTCAAAGCAAACAACCAATTTTGGAATATACATATACACATATACATATCCAAAATATTCCCAATTCACATACATAGCTAGAAACTTCTATACATAAACTTGTTGAACTACTAATCGAACTCAACATACAAATTGTAATTTTTGTTTTAACAAGGCAAGTGGGGTTAAGTGACTGGCCAAAAGTCACACAGTTACATAATCATTGTCTGAGGCCTGGTTTGAACTCAGGTCCTCCTGTGTCCAGGACCAGTGTTCTATCCACTAGACCACCTAGCTACACCCTAAAATACAAATTATCTTTCATACTTCTTTAAAACCATTAGAACATCTTAGGTGTATTAATTCCAACAGGCATTATTAATTTCAACAGAACAAACAGCAAGAAGAATAACATACAAATTATTAGATTCCAGTATTGCATTATTCATGAAACCACAGATCTCTCCCAGGAGAGGTCATAATTTTTGATATTTCCCTGAAAAGCAATCACATGTTAACCCCAGGTTTTAATATATTCACAAGAAATAACTAAATATTGCCAATATAATCACTTTTCAGTTACAAAAGAATATCATTTAACTGATAAATATCTCTTATTCATCAATAAGTTACCTTACAATAAGTTACCTTACCACACAATTTTCTATTTGTTCAGAGCTCCCCCATCAGCTTTCTGCAGTTACCAAGAAAGAAGTCCACATTCTTGACTTCTTTAAAATTGAACATACATTGTTAATATACAATAATCATAAGATTCTTATTTTAACATCTCATTTCCCTTAGAACAACAGCAAGGTGTATATCCTGCCAGCTTTTCACTTTTGTCTTCCAGACCTCTTTACCCAGATTCTGAGAATACAAATTTATACATGATACATTTAAAATTCCAATTCAATTACAACTAAATTTCCTAACAGCACTCACATTCCAAAAGTTCCATCCAAAATAAAAATGCAATGTTTGCATTATTAGGCTTAACATTAAAACAAACTAGAGCTTTTTCCCAAAATAAATCAGTAAATATCCCTGATAATATAGATATTTCTCTTTATTAAACACAAAACCACTTAACTCCTTGCAATAGTTAAAAATAGTTTAAAATCCCAAACTAATTTAACAATTTATCTTATTTAATTCCTCCCATTCTGTACAAATTTAGTCAGAATGAAACAATACTAATGTCCCTCTTTAAAAACATCTTAGTGTTTCCCAAAACTTTAGTTAAGAAACCTTAAAAACAATGGGAGTCATAACTCAGGTCAGAGCAGACATTCATTAAACATATTCCTTTCAATAAATATATCTCCTAACCCCTGGATTTTATATTTTTTCCTTCCCAATCACATATCCTGCCTGTGAAGGTGTCTCTTTCCCTTTAAGCTTTAAGCACTTTCAAATCTCCTATACCCCCTTCCTCTCCCCAAGTGTGGGTGGGGATTTCAGATGAACTCAGTTTACAGTTCGAGTCTTAACAAGATGGCAGAGGGGATCAAGACTACCATGTGTCCAAAACACCACCCCAACACCCCCTTCCCCCAACCCAGGGAGAAAGCATGAGATCTTTCCCAGGCATTCATAAGGATAAAAAAAATATTTCCTCCTTTAACATCTCACTCTTTCCCTTAAAAGTTCTTTCTCTCTTCTAAACTCTCCCCAAACCACAACCATTTCTCTTTAAGGATCCTCCTCCCCCTTTCCCCTTAATTCTACATACCAGCACAGCTACCACTGGCTCAGTGAGGGAGGGACTGATCTCCATGTGGGGGCCACTGCACACCTACTTCCTTCTCCCATTCCTTCTGAAACTCCTCGGCCTGTTTCCCAGCACCCCACAATTTTTGACTTAAGATGAGTCCCCAGACTCAGAAATGCCCAACACAGACAATTACACGACAGAATATAGAACTCATTCACACAATACTGCATCCAATTGGCTTCCTTCTGACTTCCAGTTACTGACCGAGGAGAAATCCCTGGAGAGGGAACCCAAATCCCCCTCCTATGGAGCACCCTATTATCCTCTGGCCTCTTCTTCAGGACAGATTTCCCACCAGGAGGACTTCTCCACCAGTCCAGGGTGGTTTTGGCCATTGATGCCATTCTGGAAATCATGCGTCTATCCCCAGACATTGTAATCACTCTTGGCTCCAAACCCAGGCCAATATTCCCAGGAAACTCTTAAATATTTCCCCACCAACAAAGTGGGCATGATATAAAGCCATTTGCTTGCATTATTTTCTTGTGTACATCCCAGGAAAATTCCAGGAAAAGAGATATATATTAATATCTCAAGATGAACCACAAATTATTATTAATGGCTTGAGAATACTTAGTCCTGAATGATTAACATGTTTTTTGTTGAAATAACTGAACAACATGGCACACTGTTTTCATGGTGCAAGAGAGGGGCCTTCGTTTATCATATGCAACTCAATTTCCAATTGGTCAATTCTATTTTTGAAGTTTTCTATTCAATGAATTGTGGTTTTGAGAGAATTATTTTCTTTTTGCATTTGTACAAATCCCATCCCTACTGGTTTCTAATAGAAAAATTGTGTTCGATCACACACACACACACACACACACACACACACACACACACACACACATATATTACAATTTATTAAGCCATTCCCTAATTGACTCACACAGTTTCAAATTCTTTACCACCACAAACAAGAATGTTATGAAAATTTTTGTAAAACTGATGTTTTTCCCTTTTTCATAATCTCTTCAGGGTATAGACCCAGTAGAGGTATTGCTGGATCAAAGGGTATACACATTTTTGTTGCCCTTTGGGCTTAGTTCTAGACTGCTCTCCAGAAAGGTTGGATGAGTTCACACCTCCACCAATAATGTATTAGTGTCCAAGATTTTCCACATCCTTTCCAACATTGTTCATTGTCCTTTCTGGTCAAATTGGCCAGTCTGAGAGGTGTGAAGGAGTACCTCACAGTTGTTTTAATTACCACTTCTCCAATAAGTAATGATTTAGAGCAATTTTTCATATGACTATGGATCATTTTGACTTTGTCATCTGTAAATTACCTTTGCATATATTGTGACATTTGTCAATTGGGGAATGCCTTTTTTTTAAAAAAACTTACTCAGGTCTCTGTATATTTTAGAAATGAGTCCTTTGTCAGAAATACTCATTGGAGAAATTGTTTCCCAATTTACTACATTTCTTTTGATCTTGGTTACATTGGTTTTCTCTGTGCAAAAGCTTTTTAATTTAATGTAGTCAATATTATTTAGTTTGTTTTTAATGATGATCTCCATCTCTTCCTTGGTCATAAGCTGCTTCCCTTTTCACAGATCTGACAGATAAACTCCTTGATCTCCTACTTTGCTTATAATATTGCTTTTTATTTCTCAATATTGCATCTATTTTGATCTTATCTTTCTACAGGGTGTGAGTTGTTGGTCTAATCCAAGTTTCTGCCAAACTAACTTCCAATTTTCCCAACAGTTTTGAATCAAAGAGAGAATTTTTATCCCAAAGGGTGGAATATTTGAGTTTATCAAACAACAGATTAATATAATCATTCCCTGCTATTGTACATTGTCTATTCCACTGATCCATCACTCTATATCTTAAGCAATATCAGATAGTTTTGATGACTGATGCTTTAAAATATAGTTTCAGATCTGGTAGGTCTAAGTCACCTTCTTTTGTACTGTTTTTCATTAAATCCCTGGAAATTCTCAACTTTTTATTTCTCCATATAAATTCACCTACAACTTTTCCTAACTCATTAAAGTAATATTTTTTTGTAATTTTGATTGTTAGGGGACTATATAATTAGTGTAATTTAGGTAGAATTTTCATTTTTATTATGTTAGCTTGGCCTACCCAGTTATTTGCCCAGTTATTTATATCTAATTTTATTTGTGTGAGAAGTGTTTTGTAACTGTTCAAAAGTTTTCTGACTCTGCCTTGGCAGTTAGACTTCCAAGTATTCTACATTTTCTGAAGTTACTTCGAAAATGATTTCTCTTTCTAACTCTTCTGATGCATCTTCCTAATCATAAATAGTAATGTTGAGGAATTATGAGTGTTTATTTTATATCTTGTGACTTTGCCAAAGGTGCTAATTATTTCTAGGAGTTTTTTAGATGATTTCTTGGGATTCTCTAGGAATCATTATGTCATCTGTAAAGAGTGAGAGTTTTGTCTCTTCCTTCTCAATTCTAATTCCTTCAATTTCTTTTTCTTCACATTGCTGCAGCTAACATTTCTAATAAGATATTGTATAGTAGTGCTGATAATGGACATCCTTGTTTCATCCCTGATCTTACTGGAATGCCTCTAGCCTATCCCCATTACTTGTTGATGGTTTCAGAAATATAAGGCATACTATTCTAAGGAACAATCCATTTATTCCTATGCTCTCCAGCGTTTTTAGTAGAAATGAGTGCTGTATTTTGTCAAAAACTTTTCCAGCATATATTGATATAATCGTATGATTTCTGACAGGTTTGTTATTGATATCTTTACTTATACTAACAGTTTTCCTTATATTGAACCAACTCTGCATTCCTGGGATAAATCCTAGTTGGTAATAATGCATTATCCTAGTGATAACCATTTGTAGTCATTTTGATAAGATTTTATTTAAGATTTTTGCATCTATATTCATCAAGAATAGTCTATAGTTTTCTTTCTCTTAATTCTTCCTGGTTTAGGTATCAGCATCCTATTGGTGTCATAGAAAGAGTTAGGAAGAGTTCAGTCTTCACCTATTGTGTCAAACAGTTTATATAGAATTGAAGTCAGTTGTTTCTTAAATGTTTGATAGAATTCAGTTGTGAATCTATATGGCCCTGGAGATTTTTCCCTTAGGGAGTTCAATAATGGTTTGTTGAATTTCTGTATCTGAGCTAGGGTTATTTTGGTATTTAATTTCTACTTTAACCAGGGCAACTTATATTTTTGTGAATATTCATCCATTTCATTTAGATTAACATACTTATTGGCATGGAGTTGGGCAAAATAATTCCAAATTATATCCATGATTTCCTCCTCATTGGTGGTGAGTTCATCTTTTTCATTTATGATATCAGCAATTTATTTTTCTTCATTCTTTTTTTTCAAATTTACCAGAGGATTTTCAATTTTATTGTTTTTTTTTTCAAAGAAACAGCTCTTGGCTTTATTTATTCATTCAATAGTTTTCTTTCTTTCAATTTCAGTAATTTCTCTTTTAAATTTCAGAATGTCTAATTTGGTATTTAAATTGGGGGTTTTCATTTGTTCTTTCTCTATTTTTTAGTTGTATATTTACTTCATTGATTTCCTCTTTCTCTAAATCATTCATATAACCATTTAAATATATATTATATCCCCTGATACCTGCCTTGAGTGTATGTCTTAGGTTTGGGCATGTCATTTGATTATTGTCATTATCTACTTTGAAATAATTAATTTTTTTCCTATAATTTGGTTATTTAGTTTCCAATTAGTTTCCTATTAGGTTATTTAGTTTCCAATTTGTTTTGGGTCTCTATCTCCCTGGACCAATATTGTATGTGGTTTTTATTTCATTATCATCTGAAAAAAGATATATTCACTATTTCTGCCTTTCTGAAATTGATTATTAGATTTTTATGCCCTAGTATATGGTCAATTTTTGTGTAAGTGCCACACACTGCAGAAAAGGAAAGTATATTCTTGTCTATCCCCATGCAATTTCCTATTTACTTCCTTAACTTTCTTCTTGCTAATTTTATGGATAGATTTATCTAAATATGAGAGCGGGAGGATGAGGTCTCCCACTAATAGAGTTTTACTGCCTATGTCTTCCTCCTAACTCCTAACTCCTTCAACTTCTGCTCTAAGAATTTAAATGGGGGCAGCTAGGTGGTGAAGTGCATAGAGCTCGGGCCCTGAAGTCAGGAGTACCTGAGTTCAAATAGGACCTCAGACACTTAATAATTACCTAGCTGTGTGGCCTTGGGAAAACCACTTAACCCCATTGCCTTGCAAAAAAAAAAAAAGAATTTAAATGCCATACTATTTGATGTAAACATGTTTAGTCTTGAAATTACTTTATTGTCTATGGTACTTTTTAGTAGCATATAGAGTCCTTCCTTATTTCTTTTCATAATATCTATTTTTCAGCTGCTTTGGCTGACATAAGAAATGCTACCCCTGCTTTTTTTTTTCACTTCAGCTGGATCAAAATATATTTTTCTCCATCCTTTTACCTTTACTCTATATGTATCTCTCTGCTTCAAATGAGTTTCTTGTAAGCAGCTTATTGTAGGATTCTTGTTTTTAATCTACTCTGCTATTTGTTTATGTTTTAAGGGAGAGTTCACCCCATTCACATTCAAAGTTATAATTACTAACTCTTTTTTGCCCTCCATGCTAACTTCCCTCTTTTTTGTATTTTTCCCTCTTTTTTTCCCCTTTATCTGTATTCCTCAGTATTTTGTTTCTGAATATCACCCCCTTCAGTGTATTTGCCTTCCTATATCCAACCCCTCCCCTTTCTTTCCCCTTTCCCTTTTTCCCTTTTCCCTTCCCTTCCTTCTCTTATTTCCCCCTATTCTCGCCCCGCCCCCGTCTCCCTTCCCTTTCCTCCCCTTTTTTAATGAGACTGTTTTTTTTTTAAATCATTCCATCAAAGTCTTGGACTAATCATGAATTCCCAATTCTTCCACCTAATTATATTCCCTTCAATCAAGTTACAATTCTCAACATTTATGAGAAACTTCCTAGCTGATGGAGATTGAACTGGTTTAATCTTATTGGAATTTTTTTCTTTTTCCCAGTTTACCTTGAGTCTCCTGTTTGAAGTCCAAATTTTCTGTTCAACTCTGATCTTTTCAGCACAAAAGCTTGAAAGTCTCCTATCCCATTAAATATCCATCTTTTCCCTTTAAAGAGAAGACTCTGTTTTCTTGGATAGTGAATTCTCCCTTGCTCTCTAGAATATCATATTTCAGTTCTTCTGATTCCTTCATGTTGATGCAGCCAGATCTTGTGTATTCCTGACTGTGGCTTCTTGGAATTTGAATTGTTTCCTTTCTCACTGCTTGCAGGATTTTCTCCTTGATCTATTAGTTCTGGCCACAATATTCCTTGCTGTTTTCATTTTGTCATCCCTTTCAGGAGAGGAATGATGTATTCTTTTAAAGACTATTTTGACCTCTGATTCAAGGATATCAGGATAACTCTCCTTCACTCTATCTTGTAGTATGAAATCTAAGCATTTTTTCTAAGTTGTCAAGTAGTATTATAATTATTTTGTTTGTTTTTGGTTCTGCAAGGCAATGGGGTTAAGTGACTTGCCTAAGATCACACAGCTAGGTAATTATTAAGTGTCTGAGACTGAATTTGAACTCAGATCCTCCTGACTCTAGAGCCAGTGCATCACCTAGCTTCATCACCTAACTGCCCTGATTCTTAAATTGCCTCTATTTTCTATATCAGTTGTTTTTTCAATGAAGTATTTTATGTTTTCTTCTTTTTTATTTAAAAATTTTTTAACAGATTCTTTGTGTCCACATTAGTTTTCACAGATTCCAATCTTTTTTTTTTTAAGAGAAGAGTTTCCTTCATTTACCTTTAACTTCTCCTTTTCCAATTGGTCAGATCTATCTCTGAAGGAGTTTTTATTTATTTTCATTTGCCTAATAGTACTTTCTTGTTGTTTGATGTTATTTTTTTCCAGCAGAATGTTTTCTCCTGAATTTCTTTTCCCAATTTTTCCATTTGATTTTTAAATTCCTTTCTGATCTCTTCTAAGAGAGAAAAGATCTTTTGCTAGAGACCAATTCATAATCTCTTCTGATGCGCCACCTCTCTCTGAGTTTGTATCCTTATCTTCAAGGTTACATCAAATGGATCCTATTTTGTGTTGGTCTTTCTTCATTTTGGTCTCTTTCCCTAAGGTTGGGAGAGGGTTTGGTTTGCAAAACTTCAGTGTTGATGTCTTTGGAACCCTTATCACTGGGAATAGGAACTCCTGGAGTTACTCAGTGGGCTGTAAGTAAGGGATGCCAGAAGTTTTCTCTGTATTGTCTGTGTTATTGGTTAGTGGTCCATTCCGTATGCCTGGAGCAAAATCTGTACTGTCCTCTCATAATCTGGGCTCAACCCTCAGGCATGGGGGGGGGGGGGGCTGGCAATCTGCAGTCCACACCTATGCCTTGGGGAAACTTGCTGACTTCTCAGCAGTTTCTGCATTTGTTCTGGAGAAAGTCAGGCCCTTCCACAGAAACAGGGTGATGGGAGTGGGGACAGAGACTCAGATGGAAACAAGGGGACTCTGCTAAAAGTATGGGGGCTTGTGCTTGTTGGATAGATGTCTGGATTGCTGGACTGGAGTTCTCCTGCCTACCCCACACACAGTTCATGCTTCTGCCACTGTTCTCAGGTTAGTTTCTGGCCTCTTCGACCAACCCTGTGCTGTGACTGCTCTTTGACCCTGGCATGCCCCACCCCCTTCACTCTCCTGTGACAGAATTTTCTGGGAAACATTCACCTTGGTTCTTCTCTGGACTCTTTGGATCCAAAATATGTTAAGAAGCTTGTTTCATGTTAGCTTTTAGGAAAAGCAAGGAGAACATAAAACAGTATTTGGTTTCTCTCTGCCATCTTGACTGGAAGTCTTAGTTTTTGTGACTCCTTTTCCATTTGATCAATTCTACTTTTAAGGAGGTTTTCCTTCAATATTTTTTTTCTTTTTAATATTTTTTCCTGTTGGTCTTTTTAAAATTTCATTGCATCCCTTCAATCTCTTCCTCCAATTATTCTACTTAGTTGCAATCATATTTTTTCTGCAAAAAATATTTCTTTTAATCTAAACTATATACATACATATATATATATATATATATATATATATATATATATATATGTTACTTGTCAAGATTATCTCTGTTTCTTTTTTGGTCATAAATTCTTCCTTTTTCTACAGTTTAAATATATCACTCCATGTTTAATTCATTTCTTGGTATAGGGTGTGATATGTTGTTCTATTAATACTTTCCTCCAAATTGCTTTCCACTTTTATCAGGAATTCTTGTCAATTACTGAATTCTTGTCCCCAAATGTTTGATCATTGTGATCAAGTATACTAGATTGCTATTGTCATTTGCTGTCATATATTATGTACACAATCCATTTCATTCCACCGACTCAACACACTACATTTTAGCCAGTACCAGAATTTTATGCATACCCCTTTGCAACATAGTTTAAAATACATATTACTAGGCTACATTCCTTCACAATTATTTTTCATTGTTTCCATTAATTTTCTTGATTTTTTGATATTTCAGTTGAATTTTATCATTTTTTTCTAGCTCAATAAAAATTATTGTTAGGGAGATTTATTTGTCTTGGAATGAATAAGTGAATTATTTAATTAAAATTATCATTTTTATTATATTGACTCAAAATATTCATGAGAAATTAATATTTTTCTAATTGTTAGATGTATTTATATGAAAATGACTTAGAATTGTGTTCCTATAATTTTGAGTTTTGTCTTGGTAAATAGACTTTTATCGCATGTAGTTATTTTAAATGTAATTTGTTTATGTCTTCCTGATAGACTTTATTGATGATATATAGACATTGATGTTTTATGTTGGTTCATTTTATATTCTGCCACTTAACTAAAGTTGCTAATTATTGTTAATCGTTTCCAATTGTTTACTTGATTCTCTAGGATTCATTTCCTTATTACTATTCTAATTTTTTCAATTTATTTTTTCTTATATTGTTGCTATACTTAGCATTTCTAGAAAAATAGTGAAAAGTAATGGTGATAGACAAAGGTGATTCCTCCCTGATTTTATTTTATTTTATTTTTTTAGGTTTTTTGTAAGGCAAACGGGGTTAAGAGGCTTGCCCAAGGCCACACAGCTAGGTAATTATTAAATGTCTGAGACCGGATTTGAACCCAGGTACTCCTGACTCCAGGGCTGGTGCTTTATCCACTATGCCACCTAGCTGCCCCCCTCCCTGATTTTAATGTGAAAACATCTACTTCATTCTGATTAAGGTTAATATTTGTTAGTTTTATGGATATGTTTGATATGATTGATGTTTGATTGCCTTCTTAGTATTGAAGCAACTGTGCATTCTTGGTATAAATCCTACTTGATGACAGTGTACAATCTTTTGTGATATAATGCTATAATATCTGAGTCTATTCTGAGTTTTTGCATCAATATTCATTAGGTAAATTGCCCTATACTTTCACTTTCTCTCTCTCTCTCTCTCTCTCTCTCTCTCTCTCTCTCTCTCTCTCTCTCTCTCTCTCTCTCTCTCTCTCTCTCTCTCTCTCTCTCTCTCTCTCTCTCTTCCTCTCTCTTTTGCTCTCTTTAGTATAGGTATCAAATACTTATCAGTTATTCATGTCACATAAAAAGAATTTGAAATAGTTGTTCTTTGCCCATTTTTCTTAATAGTTTATCCATTATTGGAACTTGTTGTTCTACTAATATTTAGCAGCATTCATTTAAGAAATTGTCTGGTCTAAAAAATAACAATTGTCTGGTCATGGAGGTCTTTATAATATATTTGTGATTTGTTCAATTCCTGTTTCTACAGTAAAGCTATATATTTTTGTAAATATTCTTCCATCTTATTTAGACTGTCAGATTTATTGCCATATAATTGCACAAAATATGTACAAAAATTTCTTGAATTTCTTCTTTATTGGTGATTCTTTGACTTCATATTTTATATCCAATTTTCTTCTTTTTTAATAAAATAAAAGAATGGCTTAACTTTTTTTATAAAACCATAATTTATTTGTCTCTCCTTTGAATGTCAGAATTTCCATCTTAACGTTTAAATTAGAATTTTTAACTTGCTCTTTTTCTAGATTTTTTTTAAAATTGCATACCAAATTTATTGATCTGCTCTTTATTAAACTGAAATAAGTGTTTTAAGATATGATTTTTCCACATATATTGCATCCACATATATTTTGGTTTGTGTCTCAATATTGTCATTTTTTAAATGAAATTATTGATCATTTATATTTATTGTTCTTTGATTCACACATTTCTTAAAATTAGGTTATTTTGCTTTCAATTATTTTTGTCTGCTTTATGGTCTTTTGTTGAATCTAATTTTCAATGCATTATGTCCTTAAAAGATTGAAATTCTTATTTTTGGTTTTCTGTATTTGTTTTTGAGATTTGTGTGCCTTAATATATGGTCATTTTTGTAAAGTTTTTTTGGTAAAACTTAGAAAAAAATATGCTTCCTTCTATTCCAATTCAATTTGCTTCATAAGTCTATCATAACAAAGTTTTCTAAAATGTTATGAATACTTTTAACTCATTTCTTATGTGAATATATAATCTCAAAGGTAAAGAGAGAAAAATAAAGGGAGCTTTAGAAACACTTACAATCACATCATTAGTGTTCTTGAGGGAGTTTTATTTTGAGATAGTAGTGCAGATAACATTTTGTAGGATTTTATGATGAGAACACCTTCAATACTAGAAATAATTACCAGACCTTTTTCTGTTTAAATTCAATCATGAAATACAATAAATATATAGAAAGAACATATTTAAATGGATGTGTTTTCCAGAAAATGAAATTGTAATTTTGTGGATATTTAATTATAGAATGGAATATTAAATTAGAAAGGATAATATTTAAGATACTGAAGAGGAAATCAAATAAATTCAAGGTAAAATTTCTACAAGAATTCAGGAGGGAAGCACCTTACCAGAAAGAAGAGAGGGTCTTTTCCTTCTGAGATGTTGAAAGACTAGTTATATGGGTAACCTCTGAGAGTTCAAATCATGAATAATTGATAAAGTTATAAATCTAGGATGAAGACAACATTATCTATTTGATAGAGTTTGGGATTTATAGTCCTGATTCTGGGATTCTAGAACTAGTTGTTCCTCTGATTGTTTGGGTTTGTCACCTTCAGCAGGTTTATTTTTACATTAAGGATCACAGTTCCCATTACCTAATGGATATGTTTGAAAGATAAAAGATTATCGATCGAAATACATGACTACTTTGTATGTAAAATGTGATACAATCTTATTTATATTATTTATAATTAAAAATTTTGTCATTTTAAAGAATTTTTAGTCAGCATTTAATTTTGAATCACTATATTTATTATTTTCATTTTTCCATCTATGTTCTCCACAGAATTCCACAAAGAAAATTTTATCTAAAAAGAAAAAGATTCAGATTCTAATTTATACAGCTAAATAACAGTACCTTCAGATTTACTACTCAGGATTATGATTTCTTCTGCCACTTAAATGGAGCATATATCAAAGTATCATATATACATATACATATAAATAGGTATATGTATATTATCATATACTTCTGACATGGTTGATGACTTTATGAAATATAAGACAAGAAAGAAACAGAAAAGACAATGTAAATATGAAGATAAATAGAATAATATTGACATTAATGGTTTCCACCTAAGAGAATCAGAGATGACTTTTCATCTTTTCATCAAGTAATCATAGACTTACTATTGCAAAGGATTTTATAGTGCAACTAGTCTAATCAATTCTTTTACAGAAGATTGTACTGAGAGTCAGGGATGTTTAGTGACATGCCCCAGTGTCATACATGGAGTAAATATCAGAGGCTGAATTCTAGCCCAGATATTCTAAGCTTAAAATCAAATATTCATTCAACTGAAACTATCTCCCTGAAAAAAAGAAAAATAAATAAATAAATACTGAATATTATGTTTTGAACTATATACTTTATTGCTTGGGTCATTCTTTCTTCTTGAGTTATTAATGTTTTCTCATTGCACTGATTTTATTTTAAATGTTTGGAGAATGATGAGGTAGCTCAACTAGGCTCACATCTATATTACTAAAATGAAGGAGGTGCTGCAAAGATGATACAATAGTTCTGATTACATAACTTAGAAATGGTGAATATTGTACAACAACTTTGGGAACAAAGATTATAATTGACTATGAAGATTATAGGTCTCTTGCCTGAATTTGAGATTAAGTAAAAGTTATATATATATTAAATGTCCAGAAAATAGAGAAGAAATCAAGGCTTTAATATCTTTTCCAAACTTGACTAGGACAATCAGAAATAGCTGAGAAGTTCTCTTATAGAGCATTCTTACCATGATGGTGGCATGGATGAGCAGGTTCATGGAAGGAAAGTTCACTTTGGAAGGTGCAATATGCTACAAAATTTTAGATTTCATGCATGAAAAAATAAAAATTATTATCTAATTATAGCATATTATACATTTTCCACAGATATATATATATATATATATATATATATATATATATATATATATATATATGAAGTGCAAGTATAAGCATGACTAAATGATCTCTGAAATAATTTACTATGGTTAAAATAATATAATTTGTGGGGGTGGCTATGTGCTACAGTGGATAGAGCACCTGGCTCTGGAGTCAGGGGTACCTGAGTTCAAATCTGGTCTCAGACACTTAATAATTACCTACATCTGTGGCTTTGAGCAAGCCATTTAACCCCACTCCCTTGCAAAAAATACACACACACACACACACACACACACACACACACACACATATATATATATAATTTGTGTATTTATTTCATCACTGAAATATCAAAAATGTATATGTAAATTATTTTATACTTATTGTATACTCTTCATATAATCATTTTGTGTATTAAATGGTCTGTTATTATTCTCTGAGGAATATTTATAAAAAAATAATGATATAGTTAAATATATATAATCTTTTGTTCAAAAATGTGTGCTGTTTGGGTTCTAACATGCAGCTTTTTCTCAGTGTTTATGAATTTGGGAGATTTTTCCTGTTTTCTAGAATAATTTCTTCCTGGTTACAATTTAAAATGAGCTTCTCTTTCCTCCACACAACAATTAATATTATAATAAATAAATCTTTAGCTCAGGAAATTGGGACCATTGAACCTAGGGATTCATAGAAGCACACTTGTAGCTAAACTGGATCTACATGGTATCAAATTCCTCAAATTAAAATTTTAATTAAAAACGCTCAATTTTCTAGGTCATGTGAGCAATAGGATGGTAGACTATATATTTTCTCTGATGCCTTTGACATTTCAAAAATCTCCCCAAAAAAGAAATTATGTGTTAATGATAAAATAACATAAATTGTTACCATGGTTTGATACTAAGAATTTAAAAGAAGATTAAAAAATTCTGAAGAATTGCATTCAGTATCCTGCCATTTTCTTTCAACCTTTTGTCAGAGGGGTTGCAATAGTATACTCAAAGACATGATTTAGGTTTATATCAAAACTAATCCTTGTACTACATTCTACTATCACTTTTTCCAGTGCCACAGAAACCCTGGCTCCAAGCCAAAGAAGTTTTCTAAGATCTAGATAGCCAGCTTTGCCAATCCTTTCAGGAGTAAAAGACTTCTAAGGTATGCCATCAAGAAGCATGAGTGATTCAAAGCTCTAAATTGCCCAAAATGATAAGTATTCAAAGAGTATGAAAAGACAGTTTTAAGAAAAAGAAAGAAATCAAAACTATCAGTAGTGAAATAAAAATAATGTAAATCACTATTGTTTAGAGAAATTAAAATTAAGCCAACTCTGAGATGTCACCTCAAAGTTAGTTTGGTTAATATGATAGAATGGGGAAATGGAAAATGATAGAGGAAATATAGGGGGAAATGGGAAACTGATGTATTATTAGTGGAGTTGTAAACTGTTTAATCATTCTTCAAAACTATTTGGAATTATGACCAAAGGACAATAAAATAGTGTTTACCCTTTGACCCAGAATTAATAATATGAAGAATATGTCTCAAGAAAATAAAAATGGAAAAAGAAACCTTAGATGCATATATATATATATATATGTGTGTGTGTGTGTGTGTGTATGTGTGTGTGTGTGTGTGTGTGTGTGTGTGAATTTGTATGTTAGGGTAAATAAAATGCAAGTTCTTTACAGATATGGATTTTTGTGTATGATATCTTTCAGCAGAATGAAATATACCTATTTCTCATTTTAAATTTAAATTTTGAATTTTTGTTATTAATTTTTCTCATAGCATGATGAAACTACTTCTATATATTAAAAAAGAAATAAAAAAGGAAAAAAAGAAATGACAATCAGGATACTGTCAGAGAAAACTGAAAAGCTTTACATGACACTGATACAACATGAATTGAAAAGTAATAGAGAATTTTGTAGACAATAGCACCTATATTTTAATTATGATCAATTTTGAAAGAATTAACAATCTGATTGATACAATGATCCAATACAATTTTAAAAGTTTCATGATAAAAAAATTGCATTAAACTCAAAAAGAGAGAACAGATGAACTTAGTACAAAATGAAATCTAAGTTTTTTCACCTTATTTTTGATACTTTTTAAAAACATGGCTAATATGAATATATTTTACATGACTTCATATGTATAATTCATATCAAATTACTTGGATGAAGGAGAGACAAGGGAGAGGAAGAGAATTTTAACTTCATTTTTAAAAAATGAATGATAAAAATTTATTTTTGTATAAAAAAATCAAGGTCGTATAAACAATTAAAAGAAGGATAATGGAGATCTATTTTTTTGAAATGGGAGTTACATAAATGAATGTCCCTGTGGTTGGAAGGAGATAAAAGATCTATATCAAAATAAAGTATAATAATAAAAATATTGAGTATAATAATAAAACAATAAAAATAAGTTCATGAAATTTTAAATGTGAAGGCTGAGCCTGCATTTTCAATATCACTACATCTATATCTGGTTTGACAGAAGAATGCTTGTCTGAAATTTTTATTGTAGCTTTATATTTTGTATGTTTCATACAGGAAAAAAACTTGCTTGCAAGTACATATACCCCCAAAAGAGATATCATAAACAGGGAATGTTTTCTTTTAACATATATAACTTATAAAGGTCCAAAAAAGACACTTGGATAAATTTTTCTTTAAGTTGCATTTTGATTGCAACTCTATACATTCTATTTGCAAGTTTGTAGGTAATCAACGGAGAATAAAATTGCTTGATAATTTTTGCTAAATAGAAGAAAAATGACAATAAAGTTTTCTGTTGTAATATATGTCACAAAATGTTTTAAAATAAAGATCCTGATTACTATATGCATACATTAGTAAAAACAAAAAGAGTTCAACAGGCTGTAAGACCATACAATGTTAGTTTCAGGAGAAGGTTGAACCATGTTACTTAAGTGTTAAGCTGATCCATGGTGTTTTATTGTTGGTATATGCACTCCTCCATTCTTTTATTTTTCTAGTTATGCAATATGGACCACATTAATGGACTTTGAGGACAACATTCTGGTTGAGCACACCTGGTCTAAAATAAGCAGAAAAGGAAGATGGATAATGAAAAATTGAGAAAAATCTTGTTTGAAAAGGTTTACAAAAATTGAAAAATAATTTCACTTAATGATTAGAATAACCTGAAGGAAAGGGCAGAAAAAAAAATGAATCTATTTGATGAACAGAGAGAAAAAGAAGGAAAAAAAAAATATATATATATATATATACATATATATATATATATATATATATATATATATGTATAGAGAGAGAGAGATATATTTATATTTATAAGAGAGAGAGAAACAAGAGGAAGGGGAAAGTAAACAAATCTTTAAAAGGAAAAGGATTAATCATTGAGAGAGGACAATAAGAATGAAAGAGAGAGCTTGTGAGGCCACCTCAAAAATATAATGTACAATATTTGAAGGAATATAGTACCATGTCTACAGCAAAAGAAAATTATCAAAAAATTTAGTAACATATCAAGAAAAATATAAGCCTATTTTTATAACTGTAAATATGAATGGATCTAATGATCCCTTAATAAAAGTGACAGATTTATGAGAAAAATAAAAACCTTAATTCTATTATTTGTATGTTGTCCATAGGGATAAAAATAAATATTTAAAACAAAGACATGCACAGAGTAGTTTCATCATGCTATGAGAAAAATTAATAACAAAAATTCAAAATTTAAATTTAAAATGAGAAATAGGTATATTTCATTCTGCTGAAAGATATCATACACAAAAATCCATATCTGTAAAGAACTTGCATTTTATTTACCCTAACATACAAATTCATAATGGAAACATTGTCTAGCTTTAAAGAAGAGCACACTGCAACAAGATATTTCAACATTTCTCTTTCCATTTTTGATAAATGAAATAGAAAGATAAGTAAAAGGGAAAATATGAAAAGGGACAATTTCCTGAAATACCTAGAGTTAAAAGATTTATGGTAACCTCTAGATGGAAAATAATTGAGCATATTTACTTGTTGTCTGCATATGAAGGTTTTACAAAAATTGACCATATAATGGGATATTGGAATCTCAAAGAGAAATCTAAAAATAATGATAAATTCTATACATTTTGTACATTATATTGTAATAAAAAATTAATTGGTTCAGGAAGCAAAAACATAAGGTACACACATAAATGCAGATTTATCAGTGAAATATTTGAAAAAAATGATTGGACCAAATAAAAAAACATAGAAAAAATAATTATGTAAAAGACAATGACAATGATGAAATAAAATATTATAATTTCTGGGTTTGGGGATTATATGAAAAAATGGTTCTGGAGTCAATTTAGAATGATTTTGATTTATGTTGAAATATATACATTACATTAGTGCAGCATGAATATTTGGAAATATTGTCCCAAGGTGTGTGTTGAACTAAGTTAACAAAAAGAATAGTTTTCCCCAGCAAAGGCGAAAATTATTAAGAGTTTTGCAATGAAGAAAGTTTAAAAAGAAATATATAACCCTCTTCTATAAGATTTAGAACTTTATATAAAATATGATTCTATAACAATGTAGATAGAACATAGAAAAATATTGTGTAATGTTTCAGTAATTCCCCTTTTCTGAAAACTTCTTATCAAAAAAAAATAATGAAGTTTAGAAATTCATAAAATAAAGATTTCTGCTCATTATAGAGTTACTACAGAAAAGAATACATAGATATCTCAGAGGGGCATGACACATATTAAAATAAACAAATTCAAATACAAAAATATTAAACTACCATCTTTACTCATCAGAAAACAACGTAATTATTACCAATAAAAATGATTTGGTGAATAATTCCAGATAAATAATTAAATCTTAAAGAATATAAAATAGAAATTTCAAAAAAAATAAATAATGATGTAAAAGTATACTAGAATATTCATATAAAAACAAATGATATGAAGTGATAATTAAATAATAAAATATAACTTCTGAAAATCAAAAAACTTTAAAGAAAAAATGAAATAAAATCATTTTATTAATAAAGCTAGGGTCAGAGTTTTGATAAAATTATTATAATAAATAATTTATCTGATTTAACGTTTTAAAAGGTGCCAATTTGTTAATATCAAAATATTAGGAATGTTTATTCAAAACAAATAAAATAAAAAGAATGGATTAGTTTTCTTAATTTTTGAAAGAAAAGCAATATCTAGAATTCATATTTGCTTTTTGTTTTAATTAAAGATTTTATTTATCTTGAGTTTTACAATTTTCCCCCCAATCTTACTTCCCTACCCCCACCCCCCCACAGAAAACAATTTGTCAATCTTTACATTGTTTCCATGTACATTTATCCAAATTGAGTGTGATGAGAGAGAAATCATATCCTTAAGGAAGAAACAAAAAGTATAAGAGATAACAAGATCAAACAATAAGATATCACTTTTTTTTTCCTAAATGAAAGGGAGTAGTCCTTGAACTTTGTTCAGACTCCATGGTTCTTTATCTGGATAAGGATGGTATTCTCCATTGCAGACAGCCCACAATTGTGCCTGATTGTTGCACTGATGAAATGAGTGTATCCATCAAGGTTGATCATCACCCCCATGTTGCTATTAGGGTGTACAGTGTTTTTTTGGTTCTACTTATCTCATAGAGTTTATATTTTCAAAAACACAAACGATCAATATTAATACGAAGAAAATCATAATGCAATTTTTGAAGGGAAAGACTAAAAGCCAACTTGGAATTTTTTTTTATCATGCTTACTATGCAAATTGATACAAATATTAACTAAAGGGGAAATAAATTTGGAAAAGATGAGCTATTCTCAAGCTTCTTTTTTATCTGATTTTTTTTTCTGTCCTGATAACTAAATTATGGACAAATAAAACCGAAAAATTAAAGTACATCAGCCTAATACTCTTCTTCCCTCAGCAATAATCATATTTTAAGTATTTAGCATGTGATTAAAACATGATCTTGAGGTATAAGAAAAGACAAAAGCTTGATCTCTGCTCCCAAATAATTCACATTCTAGTGAAGAAAGACAATATGTAGACAATTCCAAGAATGAACAAACAGCATTAATGCACTTGAAAGACTGTCTAGTACTGGAACTTGTGGAGATAATCAGAAAAGTTTCCTAAGAGAAGTGAAGTGAAGAATTTTAACTAGATCTCCAAGGTAGGGAGGGAATCAAGGAATCAGAAAGAAGACTTTCCAGAACAATGAGAGAGGCAATGAAGGAGTCTTGCACCACTGGATGATAGAAATTATAGAGGAAAATAAAGTGTAAGAAGATCAGAAAAGTATAAAGAAATAGTCAAGATGTGAAAAGGAATTATTGATTTTTAAATAATAGAAGTGCCATAAATGTCATTTGTTTGCCCATGAGGAATTGAGAATAACTCCAAGTTTCAGCCTTAAGTGACCTAAAGGCTGGTGGTATCCTCAACATAAATAGAAAAGGTAGGGTTTTGGCTGGAAGATATTGAATTCTCTTTGGGGCATAATAATTTTGAGTTGAAAAAATTTGGAAAATATCAAATGGTTATAATCACACATTAAAATATTATACTATGACTTGCATTTAAATCATGAATGATGACTGATTTTAATATGAAGAAAACAATAAATAAAATATACCAAATTATTAATGAGAAAATACACATAACAACAATAGGAGGGAAAAATCCTCTTTCAAAATAATAACTAAAACTTATTTCTCTTAACTACAATTGAAATAATAGAAATAAGTGGATCTTTTATTAGCACTGTGTTAAGATCTATCTTTAATTGAGAAATAACATTATATATGCTGGAAAAACACCCTAAATATCTTTCCAATAAAATGAGGGAAAAAGTAAAGATATTAAAAATTATCACTATTATTTGATATAATCTAGAGATATTAACTAAGAGAAGATAAAAATATTGATAGCAAGACAGGAAAGGAAGATATTTAAGAAGTGAAAATAAAATTGAAAAAATAAGAAATTATATTTAGACTGATATTTTACACATACTGCAAAAAAGTATTTAAATTGAAGGGCAGATGATAGAAATAATAAAAAAGATAGCAGGAACTACCTTATAATCTATGGATAGGGGAAGATAATTAATTAAACCAGCATTCAAAAGCATCACAAGAGATCAAATAGAAAATTTTGATTACATAAATTTAGAAAACTTTCAGAATCAAAATCAATGAAATTAAAATCATAAAATGGTCAATTTAAAAAAAAATGATTCAAGCTTTTCTAATGAATATCAAATTTAAGAATATATGAAGAATTTATTTAAGGAAAATATTCATTCCCCAATATAATAATCATCAAATGATATTAAAAGACTGTACCTAGGGGAAGAAATTCAAACATTAAACATCAAACACATACGGCAAATTCAAAAAATTTTGAAATTATCTCTTATAATCATCAGCCACCAAAAACCCTTCACTTTCCTGACTAGAAAATATTAAATGTATAGTTTGTGAGGATTTTTGAGAGTAAAGGCAAGTGAAAATAAATTTTGAATTTTACCTAAAAAGTTATTAAATTTGAATATTTTCCCACAGTGATAGCAACACTCAATAAATAACTCAAACAGTTGTAAGGACAAAGGTAAAGACCTGTAAAGACAAAAATATATAAAACCCTTTCAAATGGAAAATGAATATGTAAACACATAGAACATTGGGAAATGATGCATTGTTCTAACCTCTTCTTGGTGTTCATAGATGTTGTACTAGAAGTATAAAATGAGATGAATTTTTCTGGATATAATCATTTTGTACATTTGCTTTGTTTGAATATATTAATTTATTACAATCTTTTTTCTTTATTTTTAGGGGAGAGCAAATAAAAGGGAATCATTAAGATTAATGTAAAATGAAAATAAAGATCACTAAAATATTCTCTTTTATTTTTAATTAGTAGAATTAATCACCAACAAGTATGGATATAGACAACTTTTTTTAGAAAGATTTTATTTATTTTGAATTTTACAATTTTCCCCCTGTTCTTGCTTTCCTCCCCCTGCCACCCACAGAAAGTAGTCTGTTAGTCTTTACATTGTTTCCATGATATACATTGATCTAAGTTGACTATGATGAGAGAGAAATCATATCCTTAAGGAAAAAAATAAAGTATAAGCAATAGCAAAATTACATAATAAGATAACTTTTTAAAAAAATGAAGGTAATAATCTTTGGTCTTTATTCAAAATCCACAACTCTTTCTCTGGATACAGATGGTATTCTCCATCACAGATACCCCCAAAATTCTGCCTGATTGTTGTACTGATGGAATGAGCAAGTCCATTAAGGTTAACCAAGTTTCTGCCATACAAACTTCCAACTTTCCCAGCAGCTTTTTAGTGAAAAGACAATTTTTAATTCCAATAGAGGGACTCTTTGAGTTTATCAAAGAGCAGATTACTATAATCAGTTCCTGCTATTACACCTAGTCTATTCCACTGATCCAGCACTCTATTTCTTAACCATTAACAGTTTGATGACTGATGTTTTATAATATAATTTTAAATCTGTCACCTTCTTTTACACTTTTTTTCATTGAATCCCTGGAAATTCTTTACATTTTATTTCTACATATAAATTTACTTACAACTTTTTCTATCTCATTAAAGTAAAATTTGTGGAATTTTGATTAGAAGGGCACTAAACAGGTAGTTCAGTTTGGGTAGAATTGTCATTTTTTATTATATTATCTTAGACTATCCATGAGCAGTTGATATTTTCCCAGTTAATTAAATCTGATTTTGTTTGTGTAAGAAGTGTTTTGTAATTGTTTTCCAAAATTTTCTGAGTCTGCCTTGTCAGGTAGACTCCAAGGTATTTTATACTGTCTGAGGATACTTTCAATAATATTTCTCTTTCTAGCTCTTCCTGCTGCATCTTGCTAGTCATAGATAGAAATGATGAGGATTTATGAGGGTTTATTTTATATCCAACAACTTGCTAATTATATCTAGTATTTTTAGATGATTTTGGGGGATACTCAAGGTATGCCATCATGTCATCTGCAAAGAGTGAGAGTTTTGTCTCTTCCCTCCAAATTCTAATTCCTTCAATTTTTTTTTCTTTTCTTATTGCTGAAGCTAATATTTCTATTAAGATATTGAGTAGTAATGGTGATAATAGACATCCTTGTTTCACCCTGATCTTATTGGGAATGCCTCTAGCCTATTTATCCCCATTGCATATAATGCTTGTTGATGGTTTAGATAGATATTATTTATTATTCTAAGGAACAATCCATTTATTCTTAGGCTCTCTAGTGTTTTTAGTAGGAAAGTGTGCTGTAATTTTTCAAAAACTTTTTCAGCATCAAATCATACAATCATATGTTTTCTGATAGGTTTGCTATTGATAAAATTAATTATAGTGACAGTTTTCCTAATATTGACCCAACTCTGCATTCCTGGGATAAATACTACTTGGTCATGATGTATTATCCTAGTGATAACATCTTGTAGCTGTTTTGTTAAGATTTTATTTAAAATTTTTGCATCTATATTTATCAGGGAGATAGGGCTATAATTTTCTTTCTCTGTTTTAACTCTTCCTGGTTTAGGTATCAGCACCATATTGGTGTCATAAAAACAGTTAGGCAGAGTTCCATTTTCACCGATTTTTCCAAAGAGTTTATATAGAATTGGAACCAGTTGTTCCTTAAATTTTTGATAAAATTCACTTGTGAATCCATCTGGCCCTGGAGAGTTTTATGGAGTTCAATAATGGTTTGTTGAATTTCTTTTTCTGAGATAGGGTTATTTAGGTATCTAATTTTAGAGACAAACTTTCACCATCTTTTATGAACTTGGTTATGCATTTTTCAAAAATATAAGCTATTATGTAATAGAGATTCATGTATTCAAGTGTACTCTTTTTCTTTTGATCTCTGACTAAAGAAATAACCTTGTCTACTGATTCTTGTCAAGTTGAGGATGAATAAAAAATAATCTGTTTTACAAGATACAAATACATAAATAAAAGAATCAAAATATCTACAATGAAATTGGTTAAATAATCTGAAATGAGTATAAATATGTAATGGGAACCATGACAATATTTTTAACATGTTTTACCATTTTAAACAAAAAAAAGCCCCTTTAAGATTTACAGTTACCTATCTAACTTTACTCATTTTAAAGAAAAGAGGAAAGAAAATAGGTTAATTCTTAAATTCTGTCTCATGTGGAATAGTTTATTATAGAAAAATGTATTGTCAATATCCCCTGAGAAATGGAGAATCTTTTCTGCTTCACATGAGAATAACAGGAATATTACTTTAATTCCCTTTTACTTACATTTTCAAACAAATAATAATCTTTCTAAAATTTGGTAAACTTGATAAATTCTTTTTACATTGAAAAACAGTTTTTCTGGAGGGGGGGGGAACAAATCTCAGTGGAATCAGATCAATTGTCTCTACTTCTTCTTTGACCAATGAATGAATTTAGATTTGTACAACATTTAACTTTCATAAAAAAGTAATTTAATTGAATTTGGAATAAAAATTTCTGTGCTTTATAAATGTGCCATTTTTATGGCATAGTTGCATTGCCTTGGAACTAGCAAGATTATAAATTAAGTTATTGCTTGAATGAGGCACTATTTTCAAAGATAGCAAAGCTAGTATTTTCAATTAATTTTTATAATTCAGTAAAATTTATTTCTTGAACTCATGTTGTATATATATTTCCTTTCATTGAATCTTTACTGATTTTTAAATGGAATAGAGACTGGAGAGGAATACCTAGTGTTATCTTTGGCAAATGCTTCCCTTGCTAGGAATTAATGCAAATAAATATATGTACATACTTAGAAATGTTTGGGAATTTTCACAGTGTGCATACAAGTTTTTTTGTAACCATACAGAATGAATTTCCATTTATTTCTCTGATCAGAAAATGCAATATAGTGACAGTATATAAATAGTTGACTATTGCAATCCAGTTATTTCCCAATGAAAATTCTTTTTGTTAACAAATTTCTGTAGCATCTTCATTTTTTTTTCATTCTTAATCTATACTCATTTGCATATGTGAGGCAAATATGAATTTAAATCAAAGAAGAGAGAACAGGATAGTTTTTAAAATGTACTTTTAATGTTTTCCTAGTCATATTTTATTAGCCACCAGCCACTTAAAGGACAATAGGGGAAATGGTGAAGAAATATGTTTGTTCATTTTTACAATTTTTTTTGTCCACTGAAAGGGCAGTGGCTCATGCATTATACTTGTCATTGGGTTGAAATGAAATTGGCATTCTGCATCATAAAATTTGTCTACCATCACTTCGACCTTAAAAAATACATGAGCAGCTTGCTTAAATATAAAGGAGAGCATGGAAATGTAAAAATGTCAAATTATACATTTTCTCTCTTTGCTCTGAGTATATGTGGGAATGCAGTGTATATAGTTCTATACTCCACTCTACATTGCTATTACACTGATCATTATTAATAGTAAAACTGTTCTGACAATGACATTTTGGAAAATGTGCTCTCTGAACCAGGCTGTACTGTCAGATAGAAGGAAGATTTCCACTTATCTACTAGTCAGATTACTCTCATGTAAATAGTGAAAACAGCATAATGGGCTAGCTGTCATAACTTCATAGTTACAAGCAAAGGCTGACTGTGGCTACCAGACCTGGGCAGCTCTGACAGGTAGCTTCAATTTTCTGTAAAGGAAGAAGGCAAGGGAAAGGACAGGAAATCTCATTTACTTATTTAAGAGTACTAGAGACTTCTTGAAATGATTCAGGTATACAATGTCCCTGTTTATGATTTGACTAGTATCAGGTATTTCCCTGAATCAACCAATTGCATTTAGAATCATGCAGCTGCAGTTTGGCCACATTATATGCATTTGATCTTTGTGGTTAAAGTTTGCATTATTTATTTTTTTAAAAAAGACTTATTTATATTGAGTTTTACAATTTTCCCCTAATCTTACTTCCCTCCCCCTACAGAAGGCAATTTGCCAGTCTTTACATTTTTTCCATGATATACATTGATCCAAATTCACTGTGATGAGAGAGAAATCATAACCTTAAGGAAGATAGCAAGATCAGACAAGATATTAGTTTTTTTTATTCTGAATTAAAGGTAATAGTCTTTGGTCTTTGTTCAAACACCACAGTTCTTTCGCTGGATACAGATGGTATTATCCATTGCAGATAGACCCAAATGGTCCCTGCTTGTTGCAATGATGGAATGAGCAAGTCCATCAAGGTTGATCATCACTCCCATCTTGCTATTAGGATGTACAATGTTTTCTCTGGTTCTGTTCATCTCTCTTGGCATCAGTTCATGCAAATCCCTCCAGGCTTCCCTGAATTCCCATACCTCCTGTTTTCTAATATAACAATAGAGTTCCACGACATACATATGGAACTATTTGTTAAGCCATTCCCCAATTGAAGGGCATTTACTTAATTTCTAAATGTTTGCTAACAAAAACAGGGCTGCTATGAATATTTTTGTACAAGTGATGTTTTTTATCCTTTTTCATCATCTCTTAAGGGTATAAATTCAGTAGTGGTATTGCTGGATTAAAGAGTATGGAAATTTTTGTTGCCCTTTGGGCATAGTTGCAAATTGCTCTTCAGAAATGTTGGAAGAGTTCACAACTCCAGCAACAACAAAGATAAGTGTCCCAGATTTCCCACAATCCTTCCAACAATGATCAGTATCCTTTCTGGTCTTATTGGCCAGTCTGAGAGGTGTGAAGTGGTACCTCAGAGAAGCTTTAATTTGCATTTACAGAAATAAGTAATGATTTAAAGCAATTGTTCATATGATTATGAATTGCTTTGATCTCATCTGTAAATTGCTTTTATATATCCTTTGACCATTTGTCAATTGGGAGAATGGCTTTTTTTTTAAATTGACTCAGTTCATTGCATATTTTAGTAACGTGTCCCTTGTCAGAAATATTAGTTGTAAAGATTGTTTCCCAGTTTACTATATTTCTTTTGATCTTGGTTACAGTGGTTTTGTCTGTGCAAAAGTTATTTAATTTAATGTAATCAATACCATCTAATTTGTTTTTAGTGATGTTCTTTATCTCTTTCTTAGTCATGAACTGCTTCCCTTTCCATAGATCTGATAGGTAAACTACTCCTTGAACTTCTAGTTTGCTTATAATATAGTTTTTTTGTGTCTAAATCCTGTATACATTTGGATATTATCTTGGTATAAGTCATGAGGTATTGGGCTAATCTAAGTTTCTTCCATACCAACTGCCAATTATCACAAAAGTTTTTATAGACAAAAGAGTTTTTATCCAAGTAGCTGGACTCTTTGTGTTTAACAAACAGAAAAATGCTATAATGATTTCTTGCTATTGCCTAGTCTATTCCACTGATCCATGACTCTATTTCTTAGCCAATACCAGATGGTTTTGAGGACTGATAGATTATAATATAATTTTAGAACTGGTAAGGCTAAGCCACCTTCTTTTGCACTTTTTTCCTTTGAATCTCTGGAAATTCTTGACTTTTTATTTCTCCATATAAATTTATTTACAACTTTTTCTAACTCACCAAAGTAATTTCTTGGAATTTTAATTGGTAGGGCACTAAACAGGCAGTTTACTTTTGGTAGAATCGTCATTTTTATTATATTACCTCTACCTATCCATGAGCAGTTGATGTTTTGCCCAGTTATTTAAAAACCCTCATTTTATTTGTGTGAGAAGTGTTTTATATTTGTTTTCAAAAATTTCTGAATCTGCCTTGGCAAATAGACTCCCAGGTATTTTATATTGTCTGAGACTACTTTGAATGGGATTTCTCTTTCTAGCTCTTCCTGCTGTATCTTGCTAGTCATATATAGAAAAGTTGAGTATGTGGGTTTATTTTATATCCTACAATTTTACTGAAGTTGCTAATTGTTTACAGTAGCTTTTTGGATGATTTCTTTGGATTCTTTAGATATACCATCATGTCATCTGCAAAGAGTGAGAGTTTTGTCTCATCTTTCCCAATTATAATTCCTTTAATTTCTTTTTCTTCTCTTATTGCTTAAGCTAATATTTCTAATATGATATTGGTGATAATGGGTTCCTTGTTTCATCCTTCATCTTATTGGGAATGCCTCTAGCCTCTCCCCATTGAAAATAAAGCTTGTTGAAGGTTTCAGACAGATACTGCATATTATTCTAAGGAACAGTATATTTATTGCTACTCTCTATAACTTTAGTAGGAATGAGTGCTGTATAATGTCAAAAGCTTTTTCAGCATCTCTTGATGTAATTATATGATTTCTGATATGATTGTTAATGATATAAGTAATTATACTAACAGTTTTCCTAATATTGAACCAACCCTGCATTCCTGGGATTATTCCTACTTGGTCATAATGTATTCTCATAGTGATAACTTGCTTCAATCGTTTTGATAAGATTTTATTTAAGATTTTTGCATCTATATTCATCAGGGAGATGGGTCTATAATTTTCTTTCTCTGTTTTAGCTCTTCCTGCTGGTTTAGGTATTAGCACCACGTTGGTGTCATGGAAACAGTTAGACAGAGTTCCATTGTCCCCTATTTATCCACAGAGTTTATATAGAATTGGAACCAATTATTCCTTAAATGTTTAGTGGAAATCACTTGTGAATCCATCAGGCTCTGGAGTTTTTTTCTTAGGGAGTTCAATGATTGCTTGTTGAATTTCTTTTTCTGAGATAGGGTGGTTTAGGTATTTATTCTCCTCTTCATTTAACCTGGGAAAATGATATTTTTTGTAAATATTTGTCCATTTCACTTAGTTTTTCATAGAGTTGGGAAAAATAATTTATGAATCATTACTTTAATTTCCTCCTCATTGCTAGTGAGTTCAACTTTTTCATGTATGATACTCACAATATGGTTTCTTTGTTTCTTTTTTTAATCAAATTGACCAGAAGTTTATCAATTTTATTTTTTTTATAAAACCAACTCTTGGTTGTATTTATTAATTCAATTGGGGTTTTTTTGCTATCAATTTTATTAATTTCTCATTTAATTTTTAGAATTTCTAATTTAGTATTTAATTGGGGGTTTAATTTGTTTTTTCTCTAATTTTTTTAAAAGCATATTTAGTTCATTGATGTCCTCTTTCCCTAATTTATTCATGTAAACATTTAATGATATAATATATCACCCAGCAGCCACTTTGAGTGAATCTCAATTCATTATTGTCATTAACTAGGATAATTAATTATTTCTGTAATTTGTTGTTTGATTCACTCATTCTTTAAAATGAGCCTATTCCACTTCCAATTAGTTTTGGTCCTATATTCCCCTGGCCCAATATAGCATATGATTTTTATTGCATTTATGATCAGAAAAAGATGTATTCACTATTTCGGCCTTTCTGCAATTGATTATTAGGTTTTTATGCGCTATGTACCGTCAATCTTTTGTAAGTTGCATGTACTGCAGAAAATAGGTATATTCCTTTCTATCCCCATTCAGTTTCCTCCATAAGTCTATAATTTCTAGGTTTCCTAACAATCTCTTTACCTCCTTAACTTCCTTCTTGTTTATTTCATGATTCGATTTATCTAAATCTGAGAGAGGGAGTTTGAGGTCACCCCCAAGTGGAGTTTTACTGTGTATGTCTTCCTGTAGTCCTTTCAGCTTCTCTAAGAATTTGGATGATATCTCAATGGGATATTCAGTATTGAAATCACTTCATTATCTATGGTACCTATTAGGGGGATATAGCTTCCTTTCTTATCTATTTTAACACTATATATTTTTGCAGGTGCTTTGTATGAGATAAGGATTGCTACCCCTGCTTTATTCACTTCAGCTGAAGCAAAATATATTTTACTCCAACCTTTTACCTTTACTCTATATGTATCTTTCTTTCTAGTTTCTTTCTAGTTTCTTGTAAGCAGCATATTGTAGGATTCCATTTTTTAATCCAGACTGCTTTTTGCCTAAGTTTTAAGGGAGAGTTCATCTCATTCACATTCAAAGTTATAATTACTGTTTATTGCCCTTTATACTATCTTCCCTCTGTTTGTATTTCCCCCCTTTTTCCCTTTATCTGTATTCCCCAGTATTTTATTTCTGAATACCACTACCTTCAGTGTTTTTGCCCTCCTATATCGACCCCCTCACCTTACTTTCCCCTTTCTCTTTTTTCCATTTTTCCTATCCTTCCTTCTATTAGTTCGCCGTTTTCTTCCCCTTCCTGTCTCTGTCCCTGCTGCCCTTTTTCCTTTTTAATAGTTGTAAGGGAAGATATTTTTTTAAGTCAACTGAGTATGTCTATAAGTTAACTTTAAGTCAGGTATGATGAGAGGATAATCCAGGTGTTTCTCATCTCCTCCCTTCTTCCCCTCTATTACAATAGGTCTTTTGTACCTCTTAATGTAAGGAGATGTACCCCATTCTATCTCCTTCATCCTCCCATCTCCTTCTTGTACCACTTTTTAAGGATAAAGTATCCATCACTTTTGAATAATCATATTTTCTCTAAGAGAGTTACACTTCTTGAGAGTTATTAGAGTCTTTCTCTCAAGTAGGGATATAGTGAATTTCATCCCATTAGATAGCAGTCTCATGGATAAGTCACGAGAGTCCATTATTTCTGGCTAAATATATTCTCTCTGATAGAGTTACAATTCTCAAGAGCTATGAGAATCTTTTTCCCATGTTGGAATATAGCCTGTTTCATTTTATTGTATAGCAGTTTTTTTCCTTTACCCCAACCCCTTTTGTTTTTACCTTTTCATGTGTCTCTTGAACCTCCTGTTTGATATCCAAATTTTCTATTTTCATTTTAGGATCTCTTTCTGGAGGGGATCAAATCCTCTATATATTATTTAAGACACACCTTTTTTTCTCTTCAGTGTTTTCAGAAAGACCTATAATTCTCAGGTTGCCCTTTCTCGATCTATTCTTGAGGTCAGGGGTTCTCCTGATGTGATATTTTACATTTTCTTCTATTTTTTCTATTTTTTGGTTTTATTTAACAGATTCTTGCTGTCTCATGACATCATTAGTTTCCACAGACTTCATTCTTTTTTTTAGAGAAGAATTTTATTTACTTACCATTTGCAACTCCTTTTCCAATTGGTCAATTCTATTTTTGAAGGTTTTTCATTTGACCCATTGAGGATTTGAGAGAATTATTTTCTTTTTTCATTTGTCCAATTTTATTTTCTGATGATTTCTTTTCTTATTTGCAAGGTGTTCATTGTCTCTCCCAAATTTTCCAATCGATTTTTAGATTCCTTCCATATTTCTTCAAGGAAGTCTTTCTGTGCTGGAGACTAGATCATATTCTCCTCAGAGGTTCTATGTCTCTCTGAGTTATGGTCTTTTCCTTCCAAGAATTTTTCTATGGACCATCCTTTCCTCTGGTCTTTTTTCATTTTACTAAGACTTTGTGTCAGGGAGGGGCTGATTCACAGAGGTTTGGTGTTGGGATCCCTAGAGATTTTACTCACTGAGTGTAATATCTCCAGCTGACCAGTAGGTGGTACTGGCTTCTTTCATTGGAGGGTCTGTGATCTTTATTGAGGCCCTTAGAGGGAGTGGCTGAAGCTGTTAAGTACTTTTGTTTTCAATCAGTGGTAGGCTATACCCTGAGGTAAGATAGTCACTCTCCTTACTGCTGCTCACACACCCATGCCTGGCATAGCAGTTCTCTATAATTGTGTTTTTTTCTGGGAAGAGGCTTCAGGTGAAATGGAGATGCAGACTCTGAGTTCCTCCTGACCAGAAGGGCTCAGGGATCATGTTCTGTAACTCTCTGCATATGAACTCTCACTCAAGCCCTGCTGGCAAGCTCTAGATGGTCAATGCCACCACCAGTGCCTCTGCTCCCTAATTGACCCAAGCCCCCACTGTTGACCAGGCTCTGGCCCCACCTCTGATCAAGTCTGTCCTTTCTCAGGCCCTCAGACTCCTGGGCTCCAGCCCTACCACTAATCAGGCTAATCCATGGTTAATACAGGCTACCAAACTCACCAGATCTGTGCTCCTGGCAAGTCTGCCCTCAGCACACAGAAGCACCCATGATCTCAGAAGACAAATTCTGAGGCATATGTTCTACTCCTGGCTTTTCTTTCTGGATTTTTTTCTCGGCTTTCTGTTAAGAAGTTTGTTTCATATTATTTATGATGGAAGATCAGGAGACTTTATAACTGTACCTGTCTTCTATCTGCCATCTTGGCCATAAGTTAGTCTGCATTATTTAAAGAATAGTGTCAGTATAATGATGTTGATTTGGCATGGGAGAAAATCCACCAGTCTTTTCTTTATGTCAAACCTGTATTTTAATGCTGAATTATTTGGTTATCATATTTATTTAAAAAAATGACTAGTAGGGCTTCTGAATAAAATGGCAAAAAGAAGCCAGGCACTGTCCTAAAGTATCCTGGCTTTCCCTCAGAACTAATATGAATCAAGCCTCTTAACAGAATACAGAGTCACAAAACCCTAGAGAAGAACATTTACCTACAAGATCTGTCTCTGTGGAGCATGGGTGATTGGGGGGGGGGGGGAGCAGAGAAACAGTGCAGGGGTGGTAAAATGAGGCCTGGAAACTAACCTGAGAACAGCCTCAAAAGCTTTGGCTGTGTAACCAGTGGGTGGGAGAGCTCCATCAAGAATGGAGGATTAGAGGCGGCTAGGTGGTACAGTGGATAAAGCACTGGCCCTGGAGTCAGGAGTACCTGGGTTGAAATCTGATCTCAGACACTTAATAATTACCTAGCTATGTGGCCTTGGGCAAGCCACTTAACCCCATTTGCCTTGCAAAAAACTTAAAAAAAAAGAATGGTGGGAGAATTCCAGCACAGGGGGCATGAAGAGTTCCAGAGAACACCTAGACAGGGATCTGGTCAGCTTGGCTGGTCTAGAAGACCAAGGTCATGAGTCCTTTATTCTCAATGGAGTTCCCATGTTTCCAGTTAAGCCCCCAATCCCTGCAGGAGAAAGTAACTCTTCCCAGAACAAACAGTAAAAACCACTCCACCCCAGGCTCAGGTGGGCAGCAGAACTCTCCCTTAAAACATAAGTGAATGGGGGGGGGGAGTCAAGATGGTGACATGAAGGCAGCACTTCCTGGGACTTCCTACAAAACTCCAAAAGACAACAAATTATGATTCAAAATTTAGAGGGGCAGAGCCCCAAGAAAGACTGAGTCATGAATTTACCCATTCCAAGATAACTTAGAAGTTCAATGGGAAAGGTGTGTTTCACAAGCACTGGGAATTGGGAAAAGCCCTGGTCCCAGCACAGCCCTGGAACAGTTTGAAGGGTGGGGAGAGAATTCTGCTACACCAGAATGAGTGTGGAGTAAGGGAGCACTGTCCACAGAACCTGCAGTGAGAATCTAAAGAAATCAGTGTGTACACCCAGAGTAGAGCCCACAGATGGTAAGTAGGTCAGGGAAGACTGCAGAAATTTCTCTGCTCTCCCTCAGGGTAGGACTCTTCTATTTGACCACAATCAGAGCCAGGTTGCAGTTTGGGCTTCCATTCTAAGATAGCCAAGTAGAGATCCTCCTTACAGCTGCAGGGCAGAGGGAAGTGAAGTGGTCATCTACATGTCAAAGCAAGGCAAGAGAGCATAAGACATTGGAGGAATAAAGGGCCCAGTGGGGTGTCCCCCCAAAAAATGCAAAGCCTTGGAAGTGCTGTAATTTAGTCTTGGGCTGAAGAAATGAGTGAACAACAGAAAAAGAAGAATCTAACCGTAGAGAATTACTTAGGTCCCATGGAAGATCAAAACACATACTCAGATGATGATAAAATCCAAGCTTCCATATCCAAAACCTCCAAGAGAAATAGAAAATGGGCTCAGACTATGAATGAGCTCTAAAAAAGACTTTGAAAAACAATTAAGAGTGGTCAAGGAAAAATTGGGAGAAGAAATAAGAGTGATGCAGAAAAATCATGAAAATCAAATCAACAGCTTGGTGAAAGAAAAAACTGTAGAAAATAATATGTTAAAAATCAGTATAGGCCTAATGGAAAAAGCAAAACAAAAGGCAAATGACGAGAAGAATGCCTTAAAAAGCAGAATTGGCCAGCTGGAAATGGAGATAAAAAAGTTCTCTGAAGAAAATAACTCCTTCAAATGCAGAATGGAACTAAAGGAAGCTGAATGACTTTGCAAGAAATCAGGAAGACTCTTCCAAAACAAAGCCAAAAATTAGACGAAAATGTGAAATATCTCATTAGAAAAACAACCAACCTCAAAAACAGATCCAAAAGAAATAATTTTAAAAATATTGGGCTATCTGAAAGCCATGAATAGCATTTTTCAAGAAATAATACAGCAAAATTGGCCTGAGATCCTAGAAGCAGAGGGTAAAATAGAAATTGAGGGAAGTCACCGATCATCTCCTGAAAGATATCCCAAAAGAAAAACTTTCGTGAATATTATAGCCAAATTGCAAAACTCCCAAATCAAAGAGAAAATTCTAAAATCTGCCAGAAACAAACAATTCAACTACCGAGGCTCCTTAGTCAGGATTACACTGGATCTGGCAGAAACTACATTAAAGGCTCATAGGAATTGGAATATGATATTCTGGAAGGCAAAAGATCTTGGTTTACAACTGAAAATCATCAACCCAGAAAAACTAAACATCCTCTTTCAGGGGGGGAAAAATAGACTTTCAATGAAACAGGGGACTTTCAAACTTTCCTATAGAAACAACCAGAGCTGAATAGAAAGTTTATTCTCCAAGTACAGGACTCTGGTGAACGATAGAGGCTGTGGATGAGAAGGACTAAGAGGAACTTAATGATATTGATGCTTGTGTTCCTGCATGGGAAGAAGATACTGATAACTCATATGAAGTTTCTCATTTATAAGAGCTGTTAGAAGGAGCATATATAGACAGGACACAGGAAGGAGCAGAATAGTAGAATATAATGTCACAATATAGTAAAAATGATGGAGTCAGTGGTGATAAAGGGAAGCACTGGAAGGAAGGGGAAGGAATTGAAGAAGAAGCTAAGAAATTTCACATAAGAGTCAAGAAAAAGTTTTTTCAATGGAGTAGAAAGGAGGTAGGCAAGCGGGGATGTGTGAGCCTTCATTCTCATCAGAATTGGCTCAGAGAGGAAGTAACATACACACTTAATATGATGAAGAAATCTATCTTACCCTAGAGAAAAATGAGAAGAAAGGGATGGAATAAGGGGGAATGGGGGGGGGGAAGGAAGGGGGAAAAAGGTGATAGAAGAAAGGGAAGATTGAAGGAGAGGGTACTCATATCCAACCACACTTTTGGGGAGTAGGGAGGAAAAGAGTGGAGGTACAGCTAGGAATAGCAACTGTGGGAAAAAATATTGAAGCAACTACTCTGGTAGACTTATGGTAAAGAAAACAACTCACTGCAGAGATAGAGCCATTGGAATCTGAACACAGACTGAAGTACATTTCTCTCTCTCACACTATTCTTGCTGTTTCTCATCTTCTTTGGGGGAAGGGGGGTTTATATTTACTCGTAAAAATAATTGTATTAATGGTAATACTAAATTTTAAAAAAAAATTTTAAAAAAGTGAATAACAAAGTGGAATAAATGCCAGAATCCTAAAATATGCTCCTTACAAGAAATTCATTTGAAGCAGAGAGAAATATATAGAGTAAAGGTAAAAGATTGGAACAGAATAGATTTTATGTCAGCTGAGATGAAAAAAGGCAGGAGTAGCAAACTTTATCTCAGACAAAGTAGCTACAAAAATAGATCTCATTGAAAGACATGAGAAAGGAAACTGTATCCTCCTAAAAGGTACTATGGACAATGAAGCAATTTCAATACTAAATATGTATGCACCAAGTGCTATAGTATCCAAGTTCTTACAGGAGAAGCTGATTGAGTTCCAGGAAGACATAGTCAGCAAAACTCTATTAGTGGGGGGTGGCTAGGTGGCATAGTGGATAAAACACCGGCCAAGGACTTAGGAGTACCTGGGTTCAAATCCAGTATCAGACACTTAATAATTACCTAGCTGTGTGGCCTTAGGCAAGCCACTTAACCCCATTTGCCATGCAAAAACCTAAAAAAAAAAAAACTCTATTAATGAGAGATCTCAACCTCTCTCAGATTTAGATCAATCGAACCATAGAATCAACAGGAAGTTAAGGAGGTAAATAAAATGTTAGAAAACCTTCACATGACAGAACTTTAGAGAAAATTGAATGGGGCTAATAAGAAATATATATTTTTTCTCTGCAGTACATGACACGTACACAAAAACTGACCATGTACCAGGCCATGAAGACTTTATTATCAAATGCAGAAAGGCAGAAATAGTGAATACTTCCTCCTCAGATAACATGAATAAAAATCATGTGCAATAATGGGCCATGGATTGATACACCTAAAATTAATTAGGAAACTAAATAACCTCATTTTAAAGAAAGAGTGGATCAAGCAACAAATTATAGAAAGCATTAATGATTTCATCCTAGACAATGACAATAATGAATCAGCATATGCAAACATATGGGATAGAGTCAAGGCAGTTATTAGAGAATATATTATATCTTTAAATGCTTACATGAATCAAATAAAGCAGTTCATATCCAAGAAAGAGATGGAGAGCATCATTAAAAACAAACTAGATAATTTTGATTACATTACATTAAAAAGCTTTTGCACAAAAAATACAACACTGTAACCAAGATAAAAAAAAATGTAGTAAACTGGGAAAGAATTTTTGCACCTAAACTAGAGTTTCTGACAAAGGATTCATTTCAAAACTATAGAGAGAAATGAGTGAAATTTATCCAAAACTGTCATTCCCCTATTGACAAATGGCCAAAGGATATGCAAAGACAATTTACCAATGAGGAAATCAAAGTTATCCATAGTCATATGAACAATTGTTCTAAATCATTAACGATTAGAGAAATGCAAATGAAAGCATTTCTGTGGTACCACCTCACATTTCTTAGATTGGCCAATATGACCAGAAAAGAAAATGAAAAATGTTGGAATGGATGTGGGGAAATCTGGGACACTAATACATTGTTAGTGGAGGTGGGAACTAATTCAAACTTTGGAGAGCAATTTGGTATTATGCACAAAGGGAATAAAAATATACTTACCTTTTGATCCAGATATTCCTTACTGGGTCTAGATCCTGAAGCAATCATGAAAAAGGGTAAAAACATGACTTGTACAAAAATATTCTTAGCAGCTCCATTTGTGGTAGCAAAGAATTGGAAATCAAGTGAATGTTCATCAATTGAGGAATGGCTGAACAAATTGTGGAATATGTACATTATGGAACATTATTGTTCTATTAGAAATCAGTTTGGATGGGATTTTAGAGAAGCCTGGAAAGACTTGCATGAACTGATGCTGAGAGATATGAGCAGAACCAGAAGAACATTGTACACTGTGACAGAAACATGGGGGTGATGATCAACCTTAATGAACTTGTTCATTTCTTCAGTGTAATATTCAGGGACAATTGTAGGGTATCTGTGACAGAGAATAGATCTGTATCCCAAGTAAGAACTGTGGAGCTTAAACAAAGACCAAAGTCTATTACCTTCAATTTTTTAAAAAAGAGTTATCTTATGTAATACATCATTTTGCTATCTCTAATATTTTAATTTTTCCTCAAGTATATGATTTTTCTCTCATTTTATTTGAGCAACTCCTCTCATAGAAAAATTATCAGACTACCTTCTTTGGTGGAGTGGGAAGGGAGGGTAAGGGGAAAATTGCAAAATTCAAAACCTTTCAAAAATGAGGTAGAAGCTACTATTGCATATAATTGGAAAATAAATAAAATATTCATTTATAATAATAAAATGGATAAAAATAAAATGGATAAAAAAATGAACATGCAATTAGAATGAGAAAGACATAATGAAAGACACACAGAGAAAAAGAGGCAGACACAGAGACAGACACTCAGAGTTTCATTTTTTAATTTTAATTAATTAATTTATTTATTTATTTTCATCAAGTTTTCTTTCTCTTTGAAAATAGTTACATATTGCTCTCCAGAATAGTTGGATGCATTCACAATTCCACCAGCAAAGCATCAATGTCCCAATCCTCCCACAACCTCTCCAGCATTGTTCATTTTCCCTTTTCCTCATCTTGGCCAATTTGAGGGGTGTGAGTTGAAACTTCATTGTTGTTTTAATTTGCATTTCTCTATTCAATAATGATTTGGAACGTTTTTATATGACTATACATAGCTTTAATTTCTTCATTTGAAGACAATCTGTTCATATCCTTTGACCATTTATTAATTGGGGAGTGACTATGACCTTATAAATTTGAAGTAATTCTCTATTTATTCTAGAAATGAAATTTTTATCAGAAGTCCTGGTTGTGAAGATTGGTTCCCAACTCTCTGCTTTCCTTCTAATTTGGCAGTATTGATTTTATTAGTGCAAATCCTTTTTAATTTAATATAGTAAACAACTTTCATTTTGAAGTTTATAATGTACTCTAGCTCTTTGGTCATAAATTTTTTCCCCTTTCCATAGATTATTTCTTGGTATATTAATTTATCTATGGTCTCTTTATTTCTAAATTCTGTACCCATTTTTATCTTATTTTGCATAGGGTTTGAGATGTGGATCTATGTCTAGTTTTGGCCATACTATTTTACAGTTTTCCCAACAATTTTTGTCAAATAAGTGAGTTCTTATCCCTGAACCTGATGTCTTCAGGTTTGTCAAATAGTAGATTGCTGTAGTCATTTACTGTGACTTCTTTTGAACCTCTTCTAATCCACTGATCCATTACTCTATTTATTAACTAGTACCATGCAGTTTTGATGACTGCTGCTTTATAGTATAGTTTTTGTTCTGGTAGACCTACTCCACCTTTCCTTATATTTGTTCTCATCAGTTCCCTTGCCCTTTTGTTGCTTCTGATGAATTTTGTTACTATTTCTAATTTTTTAAAGTAGTTATGTGCTTATTATGGCACTGAATAAGTAATTTAATTTGAGCAGAATTGTCAGTTTTATTATATTATCTCAACCTAAAAATAAGCATTTAACATTTTTCCGGTTATTTAGATCTGACTATATTTGGGTGAGCATTGCTTTTTAATTGTGTTCATACAGTTTCTGGGTTTGCTTTGGGAGGTAGATCCCCAAATATTTTATGTTGTCTACAGTTATTTTAAATGGTATTTCTCTTTCTATCACTTGCTCTTGGATTTTGTTGTTCATATATAGAAATGCTGATGATTTATGTGGGTTGATTTTATATCCTGCTACTTTGCTGATTTTGTTCATTGTTTCAAGGAGGTTTTTTAAGATGATTTTCAAGCAATTGAATGACCAATTGATTTCCAATTCTTTGCTACAACAAATGGAGCTGCTAAGAATATTTTTGTACAAGTGATGTTTTTACCCTTTTTTTCATGATTGCTTCAGGGTCTAGACCCAGTAGAGGAATTTCTAGAAAGAGTGAAAATTTTGCTTAATCATAGCCAATTCTTATTCCTTCAATTTCTTTTTCTTCTCTTATTACTATTGCAAACATTTCTAATACTATACTGAATAGTAATGATGCTAATGGGCAGCCTTGCTTCACCCCTGATTCTATTGGAAGTGCTCTGAGTTTATTCCTATTGCATATAATATTTGTTGATGATTTTGGAAAATATTATTTCTTATTTGAAGGAAAACTCCATCTATTTCTAAATTTTCTAGTGTTTTTAATAGGAATGGATATTGTATTTTATCAGCATCTATATTTTATCAGCATCTTTTTCAGCATCTATTGAGATATTCATATGATTTCTGCTGGTGTTGCTATTGTTATGTTTAGTTATTTTGAGTGCTTTCCACTGCTGAACCACCCCTGACTACTTGGTATAAATTCCACCTTATCATAATTTGCTGTAATCTCATTACTAAAATTTTATTTAAGATTTTTTCCTCAATATTCATTAGGGAGATTAGTCTATAATTTTCTTTATATGTTCTGATTCTTCCTGGTTTAGGCATCAGCACTGTTGGTCTCATAAAAACCATTTGGCAAAACTCCTTCCTTTCCTATTTTTTTAAACATTTTATGTAGAATAGGAATTAATTGGTCCTTAAATGTTGTTTTAGAATTCACTTTTAAATTCATCTGGTTCTGAAGACTTGTCTTAGGGAGTTTATTGATGGTTTCTTAAATTTCTTTTTCTGAAATGGGGTTATTCAAGTAATTTTCCTTGTCTGTTTACCTAGGTGGTTTGTATTTTTGTAAATATTCATCCAATTTATTCAGTTTATCTAATTTATTGACATATAGTTTGGCATAGTAACTCCAAATTATTTCTTTAATTTCCTCCACATTGGTGGTTAGTACATCCTTTTCATTTTTGATACTGGTAATCTGGTCATCTCCTTTCTCTTTTTTAATCAAATTAGCCAAAGATTTGTTTATTTTATTGGCTTTTTTCATAAAACCAAATCTTAGTTTTATTTATGTGATCAATAGTTTTGTTTTTTATTTATTTTTATCCATTTGTATATGCATATTTCCAAGTTACAAAATTTCCTTCCACCTTCCATTCCCACCTCCCCCTCCCCTCAGCATGGAATAGTCAGATTATCACATTACATACATATTTTGTTTAATATATTTATAAATTAGTAATTTTGGCATGAAGGATTAGGATTAAAGGAAAGAGATACATAAGACATAAACTTTATAAAGTGTTAATCAGTTGTATCAGTTTTGCTTTTGTGTGTGTGTGTGTGTGTGTGTGTGTGTGTGTGTGTGTGTTTTGTTTTGTTTTGTTTTTCTTCCTTTGGTTGGGGATCATATAGTCCATAACCAGTCAAATTCAGTTTTCCTAGTTTTCTGAGCTGTTCAGAGGATTTGCTTCCATCAAGGTTGTTCATCTCATAATGTTGCTGATGTGTGTGTATATAGTTAGATCAATAATTTTCTTTCAATTTTATTAATCTCTCCCTTGATATTCAGAATTTCTAATTTATTATTTAATTGGGAATCTTTAATTTGTTCTTTTCTAGCTATTTTTAGTGTCATACCCAATTTTTTCATCTCCTCTTTCTCTGTTTTATTCCCTATAGGCATTCAGATATATAGTTTCCCCTCAAAATTGCCTTGGCTGGATTCCAAAATTTTGGTATAATGTTTCATTAGTATCATTTCCTTAGATACAATTATTGATTATTTCTATTATTTGCTGTTTGATTCTCCCATAATTTAAAATAAAGCTAGGTAATTTCCAGTTAGCTCTTGATTTGTGTTTCCACGACCCTTCATTACATGTAATTTTTAATGCAACAAATTTGAGAAGTGTGCATTTATTATTTCTGCTCTTCTAAATTTGATTATAAAGTTTTTGTATCCTAGTGCATGGTCTGTTTAGGTGTAGGTGCAGTTTCATTTTAAAAGAAGGAAAATATTGATTTGCTTAGATTATCTGGTTTCTGCTGAACAATATGGCAGCATTGTATATGTGACCCTGGTCAGAAAATTTAAAACTCATTGCCTAACATATATCTCTATGAATATTAGAGAGGTTTTGATAATGTGTATTAAATTATCTTATATACAAAAATCTAGATTACCACTATTATAATTCTCCAAAATGAAAAAGGGTTGTAGGAATGGAAGACATGATGTACTTATCTTTCCTTTTTGACTTTTCTCTACATTTTCCTGTGATAGAATGGATAGGGAGAAAAAAGATTATCCTACAGAGGTTGATTTTGACAGGGTTTATGACTGGTTGAAAATGGGATTAGGAAACTTTCCAAACCTTTCACTCTGATCTCCAAACCATATATGTATTTACATAAAATTTTGCCTGCTTCTTCCTTCCTTCCTTCCTTCCTTCCTTCCTTCCTTCCTTCCTCCCTTCCTTCCTTCCTTCCTTCCTTCCTTCCTTCCTCCGTCCCTTCCTTCTGTTTTCTTACCTATTTCTCTATCCATACATCTATTCCATTCATCCATCCATTTATTTATTTTATCCATTCTTTTTTCCTTCCTTCCTTCCTTTCTATCTACCTATTTTCTTCTTAGCCATCTAGGTATCTATCTATCTATCTATCTATCTATCTATCTATCTATCTATCTATCTATCTATCTATGTATATATCCATCCATACATACATCCATCATCATTATCCATCCTTCTTTCTATTTCTTCCTTCTTTCCTTCCTTCTTTCCTTCCTTCCTTTCTTTCTTTCTTCCTTCCTTCCTTCCTTCCTTCCTTCCTTCCTTCCTTCTTTCCTTCCTTCCCTCCTTTCATTCTTTCTTTCTTTCTTTCTTTCTTTCTTTCTTTCTTTCTTTCTTTCTTTCTTTCTTTCTTTCTCTTTCTTTCTTCCTTCCTCCCTCACTCCTTTCTGTCTATCTATCTAAATATCTCCAAACTCTTTATCAATCTAAACATCTTCACAGATTTTTTCTCCTGATAGAATTTAATCATCTTGAAGGTAAATGCTATTTCTCATTGATATTGTGTTCTTTATCAACCAGCACAGAACCTATCATGTGGTAGAGACGTAATAAATAATTTTTCATTGATTAATGTCAATTCTAAACAAAAGCATTTGAAAACTTCTATACAGACACTAGGTACCCAATTCTAAAATAAGTTAAGGGTTTGTTTGTATTTTTTTTCCTCTGGCATCCCAATATCTCTCTCTTTCAGAACCCCTTTCATTCTCTTTTATCTTCCTTCCTCTCTCACTCAGTTTTAAACTGCTCTTTGGTTCTCCAAAATCTCAAGACTCAAGTAAACTTGGGTCTCTTCCAAATCCTCTCCTTTACATTAGTAATCAAATTTTCCCTAGTTTTGAAAACTTTCTTGACAAAAGTTAAGATTCCATTAGTCATTTTTGATTGACATGTTACAAATTTGAAATCCTTCAATCTATCCTACCACCATCACATGATGCATTACTTTCTTTATCTCCTGAATCTTGGACCTTCAAATTTGAATTTTTAAACCTCAAATGAAATAATTTGTTTTGAATGATTTTTAAATTTATTCATCCTTGTATATAAGTTCTTTGATATTGATATATATGTACACACACACACACACACACACACACACACACACACACACACAATGCACCGTGTTAGCTTTTTGCTTAGTTATGGAGAGTCTGATTTTTTCATATTTTTCACATTTTTCATGTTTTCTATAAATTGATCTGTCATTCATATCTATCTGTCTATCTATGTATCTATATAGATAGATAGATAGATATAGATATAGATATAGATATAGATATAGATGTATTAAGCCAAAAAAAACCTAAGTGTAGATTATCTCAGACACTTGGTTAGAAAGTTTTCATGTTGACTTGGACCATTAATCTACTGCTTAATCTGCAGTTTGAATCACTTTTTCAGTCATTTAAGTAATATTAATTTCTCTGAACTATCTCTAGGGTCAAAAAAACTCAATCTAAAATAAATCATTATTCAAATAAACCTTTCATTTCCTTTGACAAACTTGTCTAACAACATGGTCAATAAAGTAAAATTAATCTGCTGACATGGACTACTTTTGCTGAAATCATATTTGCTCTTTGTAATCATTGCCTTAGTCTCCAGTTATTCACTAACTGCCATTCTTATGATACTTTCTGGAATATTTCAAGGCAAAAAGTCAAATTTAAGTCTCAAGTTTTAAATTCTATTTCCTGTTTTGAAAATATGTTTCATGTTCTCTCCTGTTTCACCTTTTCTATTTTCCTGAAGCTTTCAAAGATCACTGATGATCGCTCTGTATTCATATGGAACAACTTTGTTAAGAACCTGAAATTCAGTTCATTTGTCTCAAATGATTTAAATCATAAAAGAAATTTAAATGATTTCTTATAATCTCTCTGCTTATCTTAGTTTTTTGGTTCTGGTTAAACTGTTTCTACTTGTTTCCAATCCTGAGATCACTTGCTATGTTAAAGAAAAGACCAAATAATAGCTTAAGCAGTTCCGTTTTCTTGATGTTTAAATGTTTATTGCTTGACTACTTGATCTTATATTGCTATTAAATTTATCCACAAGTAGCAGTCTCTCCCTTTCTTTGATTTTTTTTTGCAATATAGCTTTAAAACTGTTGCTCACCAGTCTCAGTTATTTGGAGTATTGACTCTCAAAATGATTTTTATAAGGTGATATCACACACCTGTTTCCATCCTCAATTAACTGCTTTTGTTTCTATCCTAACAGGTTCCCTTTCCCCACCAAAAATAGCCTTTATTTTTAACCACTTTCTTGTTATACTTATTAATCTCCTCATATATTTCTCCCTGGTCTTCTTCTTGTAATTACTTATCTTTGTGAATTTAGAATTGCTTTCTGAAAAGGTGCCCATCTCTCCCGGAATTCCTTCCCCTGGAGAATTTTACTTTTAAAGCTTATTGAATAACCATCCCATCTATCTTTCTTTTGTACTGTTTGGAATCTGATCCTTCAAAATCTAGAATATAATTCCTTTATTTTCCAAATTTACTGTCATGTCATAATGTAAGACCCTGATTGTTGAAACCTGTGAACTTTTGCCTGAATGCCTGTAAGACCCTGAATGTCAAAACCTATGAACTTTTGTCTAAATTCTGCTCCTAAGTCTCCGCTTGATCAGCTTGCTGAGTTTCTGCCTGATCATCTCCTGAAGATTCTGTCAGGTCAACTCTCAGACCATGCAACAGGGGGGCTTCTCCGAGGATCTGCATCCAATAAGAACATGCCGCACCATCTCAAGACAATCAGCAGTCAGATGCTTGGAAATCCCCCACTGAATGATATATAAGGTCTCTCCTCAATTTACTTGGGGTTCCGGGATCCTAGCCCTGTCCTAGGATGGAACTCTAGCTCGAGCTAGTTTAATAAACCCTTGCTATTGCATCTCCAGCATGTCAAGTGCCTCTGTTCCATAATTGGGGACTTTTCTCATACCTTAACAACAAATTCTAAGAAAGAGTAATAATTTCACCCCAAATTTTCATAATTCTATTTCTGAATTCTTCCTAAGTATAAAATAGTAGTTTCCAGATTTGTTATCTACTTTTTTTCAGGATGAAGTTATAATTAAATAAAACCAGGAAATTAATGGATATTTTGCTTTTAATAGAGAGAAAGTGCACATGCATGGACTCCAGTGTCTATTTGAATTGTTAAAGTCCCCTCTTTTCTGCTCTATCATTTTATATGAATTATTTCTTCAACTTTTTATCATTTTTCCCTTAAAGGGCACAGTTGAATAGGAATTTCTCTATAGTTTGGAGTAGCTGGTTTATTTAGTGAAGGGAGGTCAAAAGAAGGAGCCAAAGGCTAAGGAGGGTTAAGGAAAGGTGAGGGTGAAGGTGGAGGAAGGATGGGGGAAGCCAAAGGAACAGGGGAAGACTGAGTAAGAGGGCATGGGAGTGGGAATCATTGGGATTGTAGAGAGAGTGATAGATGGGTGAACCAAGGATATGGGAGTTTGTTTTTAGGGGGAAACAGAGGTCACCAGATTCATTGGAAGAGGTTAGAGATAAGCAGTCCCCTATCCTAGTTTGAGATGGGCTCAAATCAAATTTTAAACCTCTTAAATCACCCTCATGGCTCTGACTCAATTCTCCTTCAAGCCTGTAGGCAAGCTTCCTTTTGGAGAGCTTTTGGCTTCTTCCTCTCTGAGGAGCATAGGGAGGCAGAGTTCCCTGGGCTTAAGCTAAGGCTTCTCAGGCTGGATTGTATGCTACAGTGTTTAAGGGACCTGGACTTGAAGGCCTAGGAGTTGGGGGATGGGTTAAAGTTTCCAAGACAGAAGAACTGCTCTTGGTTTCTGGTAGAGCTAGGGAAACTGCTGGAGTTAGATTTGGGGGCCTGTATAACATTAGATCATGGAGAATATCTATCTGTGTTCTAAGTTTCCCTCATTTAATGGGTATTTTGTCACTAATACTTTTCCTTTTATGATAAATTCTTGGGAGCTTGTTAATGTTATACAAAGCTTAAACATAGCTAGCTTCTATAATTCTCCCTGTCCTTCTGCAAATTTTGTCTAATTCTATGGAAACTTCACATTCAGAGTGCCATGAATTGGACAGTCTTCATCTCCTTTTAGATGGTACCTAAGCCAATCCTGCATGCAGAAATTAATGAGATATTTCTTTTTTAAAACCTGCAAGTCTAATTCCTTCCAATGAGATGATAGCACCTGACTCAAAGGAGATGCTTTTGGTACTGAATGTTTCCCCCATGTTTTAATTCTCCTAATTTCTAGATAAGGAAATACACATCAATCAGATTTATAGCTAAACTTCCTGCCTAATGATCTGCTCTCCACAGTGGGATGAAGAAAACTCAGACAATCTCTCAGTGCTCTGTCTGACTTCCACAACACTAGGCTCCTAAAAGGCACCTGAACAAGATTAGCACCTGGGACACTAGGTCCATGCTAATCTCTAAATATCTCAACCTGTACCCTATCCCCAGAAGGCATGCAGGAAACAACACACAGGGTAAAGATGAAGAGAATTGTGAATGTAATAGAAAGAATCTGGGTGGAGATGTAAATTGACTCTTGAGATGTAAATTGACTTTAAGTAGAGAATTATGATTGTAACTGAAACAACTGTAATCTCAAAAGTTGCTTGGGGGGAGACCTCCCATTTTTAATGTATCATTGATTCATTGTTTGAAGTAAAATTTGTATGCTGATCTCCTTAGGCTTTACCCTCCAGCTAATTGCTGGTCTAGTAAGAGAAAGGGAGTTCATAGCAAGAGAAAAGGAGTTCACTTTTTGCCCTCTGCATGAGAGGCAATCCATAAAATCCTGAGCTGGACTCCAGTTCATGGCCAGCTCAGTCTTCTCTGACCATGGCCCAGCCAAGTCTGCTTGACTGTTCTTTTATCTCTCTCCATATGTTTCCTATGTCTTGTTACCTTTTTAACAAATTTTTGTTTTATTTCCACCCATGCTTTCCCAAGTCTGAATATTGATTCCTCATAGGCAGACCTGAACCCAAGTAGCCAACAACTACATTTTGATAACCAACAAAGGGATTCTCTCTGCCCAGACTGGGAAATTGAATCAATCTCCAGAGGTGAGAAGCAAAACCCCTTTTTTTAGATCCTAGATTTTTAGGAAAGTAGAAAAATTACTGGACCTCCAGTCTTCCTTCTGTGTTTACCTTTTTCTGGAAAATGGAAAAATGTTGAGTTTGTGGGTTGTCAACAAAGCTAGACCCACATGGTATTTGTCAGTAACCCTGGTGTGGTCCTACGCTGTTCAGACTGACAGGAGGAATGGCAGTTCTGAGTTGTGTTTGGTTTATACCCTACTGTGAGTGAGGGCTGTTAATGTAGGACATTTGGTATATGTCCAATTGACATGTTTGTCTACCTATAAATTGATAGAGAATTAAAATATGGGGGAAATCCAATGCCTATACTCCTCTCCCAGTTGTGTGCTAACTCCTTGGAAGGAATTAGATTTGACAAAAGCAAAACACTTGAGCTCCTGGAAATTATCTTTGGGTGGAACTCTTTTTCTCTCTCTTACTCTTTCAAATGATCTCTCTCATTCTCTGCCTCCCCTAACCTCTTCAGAGGGAGTGGGGACTGAGAAGGGAAATCTTCCTCTTTAGAACTTAGAAACTGAAACCTGTTTCAGATGGAATACATGGTTCACTGCAGGAAGGGTAAGACCCTTTCCAAAACTTGTTTTAGAAAACAGGGGACCCCCATGCCTTCTTCCTGCTTTAGGGAGGGGTGGTTGGGCAATGGCCATGTTTTTCTTAGTCTACAGGTATTTATGAATTCCAAACCCCCATTTAGCTGGGATGAGAAAGCCCCACCCCTGGGAAGGGGAAGGTGAAATGGGCATATTGGTTGTCAATTAATTAAGAAAAAACGGGAGACGAGTATTTCTGGGACTAAGTAACTGGATATGAATTCGATTTTAACTATTGCTGGTTATTTCAAAAATCTTTAGAATTTCTGACTGATACTAAAAGTAATTTTTTTGATTGCTCTTAATTGGTACATTCAAAAAATAATATAAATATGTGTATATATGGGTATTTAAACATAAGTGGGTCATTGTCACATCTCTCTACTGGCGTGAGAGATGGGCAAATGTTTCTATATTCTGAGATCTGGTACTGGCCAGGGTATCAATCTCAGTTTGGTAAATTTGATACAAAGAGTTGCACCTGTGTCTAAACTCCTGTGTCTGTATGTGGGTAATTCAGATCTGAAATAATTACAGTTACCTGAGTTAAAATGTTACTCCTTTATTTTGGGATTTGAGTTTAATTGCTTAAAAATGTCTAATTTTAAGGCATTAATGAAGCTGAGATCTGAGCCTATCTGTTTATACCATTTGTTTGTAAGTGGCAAAGTTTGAAATTATTTCAGCTGTGAGCTAAGTTTTTGTTGACCTAATATGTTGTTTGAAGGCTATATCAAAGTTAGGTTACTGGAGATCTGAAAATTGAGGTTTAGTAAATGTGGACAGACTCTTTGCCCTCAAGAAGCTTTGCAAAGAAGGCAGGAAGACCTTTGATAGGAAAATATCACCACCTTATGTTTAAACAGAAAATATTTCAGAGCTGAATGAATAATTTAGTCACCCTTTGAAAGTTTCGTAAGAAGTCTTGAAAATTTATATGTCATTAAGAAGGAAAATATAATTGGGATAAATTGTATGTCAAGGAATTTGGAAATATTGAAACATATATATCTACTGATTTATTTTGGGGAAGAGATATTGTACTTAAATTTTGTAATCTGATTTGTTTTGATGTTAAATTGAGATATATATATATATATGTATATATATATATATATATATTGTCAACAATCTCACAAGGTCTTTTGTTGGTAAAGGAAGAAATTTTATAATCTTTGTCTCATCTATCATCATATGTTTATGGAAGGGAATATTTGTGTGTTTATCAGTTATGGGACATTCTCTTGTAACCTCAAAGAAATATTAACAGTGTTTGTTTCTCTAGTGAACATTTAAGCTATTTGAATACTGTAATGTTAAAGCCTCGAATTAACTTGTCATCGTTTTGAAGGGGTGGTAATATAAATATCACAAACTATGGCCCCCTTCTGGGATACATCTATAGATTCATGCATAATATAATGAAATATTATTTTGTCGGGGGTGGCTAGGTGGTGCAGTGGATAAAGCACTGGCCCTGGAGTCAGGAGTACCTGGGTTCAAATCCTCTCTCAAACACCTAATAATTACCTAGCTGTGTGGCCTTGGGCAAGCCACTTAACCCCATTTGCCTTGCAAAACAAAAAAACAAATAAAAAAGGAATATTATTTTATAAAATTTAATATCTCATTGTTAATTGACTTGTATGCCTAGTTGCTTTTACTATCATTTAATTGCATTGGAATCAATAACATGTGTTAGAATTTTAAAGTTACCTACAATGTTCTATTGGTTTTAAAGAATTTTGAAAATAATAATTTGTATTCTGAAGATGGCTAGTAGTTTGGTTTATGTATAGAAGTTTCTAGCTATATATGTAAACTGGGACTGAACTGTGGTTATTTGCTTTGAGGCAAAAGCACCTATGTAACATGATGATGATTTGAGATTTCTGTGAAAATCTCTAGCCAAATGTTATGCAAAAAATATGGAGATGATGGGCAACCTCCTAGCCAGAAAGAGATGTTTAGTTCTTATAAATGTAGTTAATAACTAAATGAATTCATTGCAAAAAGTTGATTTTGTTAAATATATATTTATGAATTATGATTATGGGTTTTCACATCTCAAGATCTGTTATTTCATTTAATTTACAGTATTGTCCCTAGCTACATGAACAACAATTAAATAATGATTTTTTTTCCTGGTTCTCTTATACCAAATTACAGCCTGTAACATTCTTGGTTCTCCTTAGTGCAAAAACAGACCTGAAGCTCTAGTTAAAGGGAATGACTACATTACAACATATTGATCACCCTGACAATCAGTTATGATGAAGTAGAAAGACAATATGCCAGTGAAGCCATTCAGCTTTATGGGGTTTGATGTTCATACCTTTGAATGAATGACCCTGCCCTCAACTAGGGTATGATTCCTTTAAAAGTTCCTTCACCTAACTCACTGAAGAATATTGTCTGTATGACTTCCTAAGGGAACATGTCCTCATGTCCTTCTCTACTCTGTAATAGCAAATTGCTGTGATCATTCCAGAAGCATCATAATGAAGTATGAGAGTGAGCCAGTGGATCAGGATAATGCCTGTTGGCATATTTAACTGTTTTAAAAGAGAGATCCATTGTTCAAATGGAAATTTTGTTCAATATAAACATGGTCAAAGCTAAAATAGAAAACTTGCAAATTACTTTTTGGACACGTGCAGTTTCAAAATGCTTTTTCAGTACATGTGTTCATATTATTTTTGAGCTTTTGTTTACAACTTATGTGACATCCATCAATGAATCTGTTATATTGGATCCCATGTTAATAAAAAAGATATTTTGATATTGGCTTAGGATCATAAAGTATAATTCCTGCCCCTTACAGACCTTCTCATTTTTTTCCTAATTATTATACCTCTGTTAAATCACGCTCTCTGTTATACTATCTCTGTTTTTTGTTTGCTCAGTTTTTTTTTTCCTTGAGTTTTATTTCTCTTAACTTAATAGCTCTAGCATCGGCCTCTGCAGGATACCAACCACTTGTGCCAGCCAGTCATTCCCTGGACCCTGCCTCAATGAAGCTCTCATATCTCCAAATGGACTCTGAAAGACCCAGAAGAATCTGGTCCTGAATAATAATTTGAAGGGTAAATGATGCAGGGGAAAGATGAAGAGAATTGTGAATGTAACAGAAAGAATTTGGGTGGAGATTTAAATTGACTCTTGAGATGTAATTTGACTTGAAGTAGAGAATTATGATTGTAACTGGAACAACTGTAATCTTAAAAGCTGCTTGGGGTAGAGATTTACTTCCTTTCTAAATGTATCACTGATTCATTGTTTAATGTAAAATTTGTATGCTGATCTCCTTAGGCTTTACCCTCTACCTAATTCCTGGTCTAGTAAAAGAAAGGGAGTTCACCTTTTGCCCTCTGGATGAGAGGCAAGCCATAAAAACCTTAGTTGGACTCCAGTTCAGGGCTGGCTCAGTCTTCTCTGATCATGGCCCCAACAAAGCCTGCTTGGCTATTCTTTTATCTCTCTCTCTCTCTCTCTCTCTCTCTCTTTCTCAATCCCCCTATCCCTTCCTATGTCTTATAAACTTTTTAATAAATTTTTGTTTTACTTCAACCCATGCTTTCCCTAGCCTGAATAATTATTCCTCATAGGCAGAATCAAAGCCAAGTAGCCAGTGGCTACAGAAGGAGGGGAAAGAAAAGTAAGTTAGAAAATTTCTTTTTGTTTCTTTGAGACATCTGTTTCCTTCCCAGAATGACTATTATGGAAATATTTTGCATAACTACACATTTATAACCTATATCAAACTTAACTTTCTTAATGAGAAAGGTGGAAAGGGAGGAAGGGAGAGAATTTGGAATTCTGAGTTATAATAACAAAAGTTAAAAATTGCTTTTTACATGTAACTGGTGGGGGAATAAGTTTGTTTTTTAAAGAGTTTCGGGGGTGGCTAGGTGGCACAGTGGATAGAGCACTGGCCCTGGAGTCAGGAGTACCTGAGTTCAAATCTGGCCTCAGACACTTAATGATTACCTAGCTGTGTGGCCTTGGACAAGCCACTTAATCCCATTTGCCTTGCAAAAAAATAAAAAAAAAAGTTTCTCTTTTATCTTTCTCTCTAATTTCAGACTTTCTTGCTTTTCTGTTTGTTACTCAGTACAAATTAAAATTCTTTGGCACAGAAATATGAGGATTATCTGTTTTTTAAGATCCAATGATACTTCACTTATTTTTATATAGGTTTTATTTTGTAAAAGCAGTCAACATTTGCCCTTGAAATAAAATATACCACTCTTCGCTCCTAGCCCTAATCTTTTCTTAAATCTTACTATTACAATTTCTTTTCTTCTTCTCTTTCCCTTCCTCCTTTTTCTTCTTTTCCTCTTTCTCCATCTGATGATGATGATGATGGTGATAGTGATGATGATTTTTAAGAGTAAGCACACCGAAATAATTTTACATTTTCATCATTCCAGTTCAGTTTTCATTTTTAAACAAAATCAACAATTCAAGGTAATCATCACTGATTGAAGTTCTGCATTTCCTAACTTTTAAGCAAGAGTTTATCAAGTGTTTTTGCAGATCCACATAAATTTTTCCACTATAATGGCAAGCACATCACTATGTTCAGCTGCATTGGATTTTTAAATGATATGTACTTACACTTCTGATGTGGGAGGCTTCCTATCACAAAACAGTCTCATTTTCTCTGCTGCATCAACAAGCAAGCTTCCTTCACCTTTTTTTCAATAATATGATTGAAAAATTATATTGAATTTTTGGTTATTGTACAGATGAGTGCCTCAGTGATGGCATTCAATATGTGAACTACATTACTATTTATCAACAAATATCAATAGTAAAGGTCAAATAAGGTCATATTCCATTATTTTAAGAGCCAGCTTGATATACAAATATAGCAAAATCAACTAGCAAGGGGCTACTACAATTGCACAGGAGTTTTGTTTTTGAGAAATTTCTATTTGTGTAGAAGTTGTGACTCCTTGTATATTTTTTGTTTTTGTTTTTGTTTTCCTTATTTAGGAAAAAGATTGAACCTGAAGAAATATCTTCAACAAAAACTTTTACATCTGATCTACAATTTATTGCTTTAGAGTATTGCCTGAGATAATGGGAAGTTTTCACTTGCCCCAGGTTTACATAGGAAATGTGTTAAGCTTAGGACTTCTTTGTCTACTTAATGATTCTTTAATCTCACACAAACATTAATTGCCTGTTTCTTCCTCCTGTTTATGTTGTTTATTTGAAAAGATAATATTTTTTTTCTGATTTTGTGCATCACTGAGTTGATTCCAAGTCTTGAAAATGAAGTTTACTAGCATGGTTATCATGGACACTAAATGAACTTTAGTATAGAGTTAAAACCTGAGCCATATCTTTGAACTTGGAAGGAAAATGGGTGGAGATTAAAATAACCAGATGCTTAAAAAGAAGCTGTATTTCTTAGAGGTATGAAAGCTTGCCTTAGCCTCAGAGATTTCTATCCTGACCCCATGTAATTCTGTCCTGAGCAAGCCATAGATATCAGAACCACATGACTTCAATTAAAAAGTGATTCGAAGAATCACTTAATAAAGTCAACTACAGGATACTACCTGTGAAGAAAGAGTATCAGCATGGAAAGAAAAACAAAGTCATTTGAAAACATTGCATAAAGGGAGACTTTTTAATAGAGAATGGCAACTAAATTCCCAGGACATATATTCTAGTGAAAATATAACTTCCTGAAAAGAACTAAATTCCTTAAACATGCAGAGGAATAAAATAGAACTCAAAAGGGATAGAGAGAACAGGATAGAACTATACTTTGGCGGAGCAAACTTTTCTCTTGTCCTTCATTGATATTATGACTTATAAGGTCTATGTAGGTGAAAGAAAAAGAAAGCAATAAATCAATAAGCTTCTAAACACTGAGAAGAGAGAGAAATTGAGATCTTTACCTGTAAGAAGCTTATCTTATATCAGCAATGAGACAACAAATATGTATTAAAGCATTTAGAAAATAAACACTAGGTAATTTTGTGGGTTCTAAGAGCCCCTTAGAAGAAATGTACAGCTTTTATAGTAAATAAAAGAGTAAGAAAAGAGTACTGTGGTATAATCTCTAAAATGACAGAATAAAACCTACTCAAATGCCAGGAAAATCATTCAAAATTATAGTAATATGAGTCTATGCTCCAAACACTGAAGTCAGTGAGGCCAAATTTGAGAAATTCTATGAAGAAATAAAATATGTTCTAGAAATAAAACCCCAAAAGATGTCACATTCATCATAGGAAATTAAAATGCTAAAGTTGGAAATTGAAAAATAATTGCAGTAACAGGTAAATATGGTCTGGAGTACAAAATGAAACAGGATAGAGACTGTGTCTTGTCAAGAAAACTGATTGATCATAGAAAATAATTTTTCATCAATACAAAAGGTGATGTTAAAAATGAACATTCCCAGATGATCAATATTAAAAGTTAGAGTGATCATATACTTTGCAGTCAAAGGTGGAGAAAGTCTCCACAATCAGTCAAAAAAAGACCTTAAACTCACCATAGCTCAGATCATGACCTTTTTATTGCAAAGTTCAAACTTAAAATAAAGAAAAGGGAAATACTTCAGAACATAAAAGTATGACTTACATGGTATCCCTTATAAATATGAAGTAGAAGAGGTTTAAAAAAGATTTGAAGGAAATATCTGCTAGAAAAAGTTATGGGCAGATATTTGCAACATTGTGTAAGTAGTTGCAATGAAAAACATTCCAAGAGGGGAAAAAAGAGCAAGAAAACAAGATGGCTATCAAATTCTATTTTTCCAAATGACTAAGAAAGAAGGAAAGCAAAAAGTAATGGAAAAATTGAAAGATATGCAAAATTTCAGAGAATAGTAAGGACCAATAAGAAGGTTCTCTTAGAATGAGCAAAGCAAAAAAAAAAAAAAGGAAAAAAAAAGAAGAGAACAATGGACTGGATAAGAAAAGAGATCACTTCAAGAAAATTAGATATATCAAGGAATATTTCATGTAAATATAGGTATGAGGAAAGTAAAAAATGATGGAGTTTAAAAGAAGTAGGAATTTAAGAAGAAGTCACAAGAAAATGCAAAAGAACTATACAAGTAAGATCTCAACATAATTGAGAACCATGATAGTGTAGTTAATGATCTAAAGCTGAAATTTTAGAGAATGAAGTTAAGTGGGCCCTAGGAAGCATGTCTAACAGGAAATGAGATTCAATTCTAGCTCAGCAATTTAAAATCCTAAAAGATGATGCTGTTGCAGTCTTATACTTGAGGCAGCTAGGTGGTCCAGTAGATAGAGCACCAGCCCTGGAGTCAAGAGAAACTGAGTTCAAATTTGGTTTCAGACACTTAATAATTGCCTGAATGTGTGACCTTGGGCAGGCAACTTAACCCCATTGCCTTGAATAAATTTTAAAAAATTAAAAATAATGCTGAAATAAGAAATTGAAAAATAATTGAAGTAACAGGCAAATTTGGCCTGGATTAAAAAAAATGAAAAAGAGACTGAGTGTAATCAAGATAACTGATTGATCATAGAAAACACTTTATTATCAATTCAAAAGGTGACTTTATACATGAACATTCCCAGATGGTCAATATCAAAAATCAGATTGATTATATACTTTGCAGTCAAAGGTGGAGACACTCAATATGCCAGCAAATTTGGAAAACCAAATAGTAATCAGTGGATTGGAAAGGATCAGTTCATGTCCCAATTCAAAAAAGTGCAATGCCAAAAGAATGGGAAAAGACTGAACAATTGTGCTCATTTCACATGCAAACCAGGTCATGCTTTAGACTAAAGCTTAGGTCTCAGCAATATATGAAGTAAGAATTATCAGAAGAACAGGCTAGTTTTCAAAGAGACATATTTAGTAATCAAATTGCCAACATTTGCTAGATTATGAAAAAACCAAGGGAGTTCCAAGTGAAACAAATGCACTTCAACAAATTTTACTATAGTAAATTTTACTATAGTGTGGTTCACAACTCTTCTTTTTTTAATACTATAACAATATTTTTATTTTTGAAAGCTTTGATACAAATGGTCAATTTAATTTTCTTATATTGATAAGGAAAGTCAATTTACAAAAGTAGTACCTAACATAATTCATATCAGATTTATAATTTCTTACACCTCTTTGTAATTCAGTAAGTGCCCACAATACGGTAAAAAACAATTTTAAAATGTTTAACAGTATATTTTATTAAAGAGTTTACTTATTTTGAGTTTTCCAATTTTTCCACTAATCTTACTTCCCTCCCCACAGCCCCCACAGAAGGCAATTTGTCAGTCTTTACATTGTGTCCATGGTATACATTGATCCAAATTGAGTGTGATGAAAGAGAAAGCATATCCTTAAGGAAGAAACATAAAGTATAAGAGATAGCAAGATCAAACAATAATATATCAGGTTTTATTCTAAATTCAAGGTAATAGTCCTTGGTCTTTGTTCAAACTCCTCAATTGTTTCTATGGATACAGATGGCATTCTCCATTGCAGAGAGCCCCAACATGTCGCTGATTGTTGCACTAATGGAATGAGCAAATCCATCAAGGTTGATCACTGCCCACATGTTGCTAATGGGGTGTACAGTGTTTATCTGGTTCTGCTCATCTCACTCAGCATCAGTTCATGCAAATCCCTCCAGGCTGCCCTGAATTCCCATCCCTCCTGATTTCTAATAGAACAATAGTGTTCCATGACATACATATACCACAGTTTGCTAAGCCATTCCCCAACTGAAATATCTTTATTTGATTTCCACTTCTTTGCCAACACAAACAGGGCTGTTATGAATATTTTTGTACAAGTGATGTTTTTACCCCTTTTCATGATCTCTTCATGGTATAGACCCAGCAGTGGTATTGATGGATCAAAGGGTATGCAACATCTTTGTTGCCCTTTGAGCATAATCCCAAATTGCTCTACAGAAAAGTTGGATGAGTTCACAGCTCCACCAAATGTTTTAGTGTCCCAGATTTTCCCCATCCCTTCCAACAATGATCATTGTCCTTTCTGGTCATATTGGCCAGTCTGAGAGGTATGAGGTGGTACCTCAGAGAAGCTTTAATTTGCATTTCCCTAATAAGTAATGCTTCAGAACAATTTTTCATAAGTCTATGGATTGCTTTGATCTCCTCCTCTGTAAATTACCTTTGCATATCCTTTGACCATTTGTCAATTAGGGAATGTTTTTTTTTTAAAATATGACTCAGTTCTCTACATATTTTAGAAATGAGTCCTTTGTCAGAAACATTAGTTGCAAAGATTGTTTCCCAGTTTAGTACATTTCTTTGGATCTTGGTTACAGTGGTTTTGTCCTTGTAAAAGCTTTTTAATTTAATGTAATTGAAGTCATTTAGTTTGTTATTAGTAATGTTCTCCATCTCATACTTAGTTAAAAGCTGCTTGCCTTTCCATAGTTCCATAGTCCTTGATATTCTAATTTGCTTATAGTATTGTTTTTGATATCTAAATCCTGTATCCATTTGGATCTTATCTTGGTATAGGGTGTGAGATGTTGGTCTAATCAAAGTTTCTTCCCTTCAAACTTTCAATTTTCCCAGCAGTTTTATCAAAGAGAGAGTTTTTACCCTAACAGCTGGACTCTTTGGGTTTATCAAACAGCAGATTGCTATAATAATTTCCTGCTATTGCACCTAGCCTGTTCCACTGGTCCACCACTCTATTTTTTAGGCAATACCAGACAGTTTTGATGACTGCCGGTTTATAATATAATTTTAGATCAGGTAGGGCTAAACCCTCTCATTTTGCACTTTTTTTTCATTAAATCCCTGGAAATTCTTGACTTTTATTCCTCCATATGAATTTACTTACAACTTTTTCTAACTCATTAAAGTAAATTTTTGGAATTTTGATTGGTATGGCACTAAACAGGTAGTTTCATTGGTATAACTGTCATTTTTATTATATTAGCTCTACCTATCCATGAGCAGTTGATGTTTGCCCAGTTATTTAAATCTGATTTAATTTTGTTGAGAAGTGTTTTATATTTGTTTTCAAAATGTTTCTGAGTCTGCCTTGGCAAATACAGTCCCAGGTATTTTATATTGACTGAGGTTACTGTGAATGGGATTTCTCTTTCTAGCTCTTCCTACTGTATCTTGCTAGACATATAGAGATAAATTGAGGATTTATGAGGGTTTATTTTATATCCTGCAACTTTGCTAAAATTGTTCATTGTTTCTAGTAGTTTTTTGGATGATTTCTTGGGGATTCTCTAGGTATACCATCATATCAGATGCAAAGAATGAGAGTTTTGTTTCTTCCTTCCCAATTCTAATTTCTTCGATTTCTTTTTCTTTTCTACTTGCTGAAGTTAACATTTCTAATACATTATTGGACAGTAGTGGTGATAATGGGCACCCTTGTTTCACCCCTGATCTTACTGGGAATGTCTCTAGCCTCTCCCTATGGAATATAATACTTGTTGATGGTTTCAGATAGAACCTACTTATTATTCTAAGGAACAGTCCATGTATTCCTACACTCTCTAGTGTTGTTAGTAGGAATGAGTACTGTATTTTGACAAAAGCTTTTTCAGCATCTATTGATATGATCATAAAATTTCTAATGGGTTTATTTTTGATATAATTGATTATACACCAGTTTTCCGAATATTGAACAAACCCTGCATTCCTGGGATGAATCCTACTTGGTCAACATGCATTATCCTAGTTATAACTTGTAATCATTTTGCTAAGATTTTATTTAAGATTTTTGCTTCTACATTCATCAGGGAGACAGGTCCATAATTTTCTTTCTCTCTTTTAACTCTTTCTGGTTTGGGTATCAACACCATATTGGTTTCATAAAAATAGTTAGGCAGAGTTCTGTCTTCCCCTATTTTTCCATAGTTTATATAGAATTGGAATGAATTATTCTTTAAATGTTTGGTAGAATTTACTTGTGAATCCAACAGACCCAGGAGATTTTTTTCTTAGGGATTTCAATGATGGCTTTTTGGATTTATTTTTCTGAGATAAAGATGTTTTTGCATTTAATCTCCACTTCATTTAACCTGGGCAACTAATATTTTTGTAATTATTCATACATTCCACTTGGATTGTCAAATTTATTGGCATAGAGTTGGGCAAAATAATTCTAAATTATTATTTTAATTTCTTCCTTATTGGTGGTGAGTTCACCTTTTTCATTTATGATACTAGCAATTTGGTTTTCTTCTTTCTTTAATCAAATTGATTAGATGTTTATCAATTTTATTCTTTTTTCATAAAACTAATTTGATTTTATTTATTAATTCAATACTTTTTTGCTTTAAATTTTATTAATTTTTCCTTTAATTTTTAGAATTTCTAATTTGGCATTTAATTGGGGATTTTTAATTTCTACTTTCTCTAATTTTTTAGTTGCATATTTAGTTCCTTGATTTCCTCTTTCTGTAATTTATTCATATAAGCAATTAAAGATATAATATATCCCCTGACATCTGTTTTGAGTGAATCCCATAGATTTTGGTATGTTGTTTCATTAGTGTCATTAGCCAAGGTAAAATAAATAATTCTTTTTATTATTTTTTTTTGTTTTATCCACTCACTGTTTAAAATGAGGTTATTCAGTTTCCAATTTTTTCTAGGTCTATATCTCCCTCATCCAATATTGCATATGACTTTTATTGCATTGTGATGTGAGAAAGACATATTCACTATTTTTGCCTTTCTGTAGTTGATCATTAGGTTTTTATGCTCTAGTATTTTTGTATAAGTGCCATGTACTATAGAGAAAAAGTTATATTCCTTTCTATTTCCATTTCGTTTCCTCCATAAGTCTATCATATCTAGTTTTTCTAACAATCTATTTACCTCCTTAACTTCTTTCTTCTTTATTTTATGACTCGATTTGTCTAGATCTAAGAGCGGGAAGTTGAGGTCTCCCACTGGTAGAGTTTTGCTTTTTATGTCTTCCTGTAGCTCTTTCAGCTTCTCCTCTAAGAATTTGGATCCTATCCCATTGGTTGCATAGATAGATAGATCAATAGATAGATAGATAGATAGATAGATAGATAGATAGATAGATAGATAGATAGATTAGATAGACACATACATAGATAAATAGATACGTAGATACATAGATACATGGATAGATGGATAGATAAATAGATAGATAGATAGATAGATAGATAGATAGATAGATAGATACATATATGGATAGATAGATATACTTAGTGTTGAAATCACTTTATTGTCTATGATACCTTTTAAGAGGATATAGTTTCCTTATCTCTTTTTATGTTTCTATGTTTGCAACTGCTTTGTCTGAGATAAGGATTACTACCCCTGCTTTTTTCACTTCAGCTGAAGCAAAATATATTTTGCTCCAACCTTTTACCTTTACTCTATATGTATCTCTCTTCTTCAAATGAGTTTCTTGTAAGCACCATATTGTAGGCTTCTAGTTTTTAATCCCCTCTTCTATTTGCTCATGTTTTATGGGAGAGTTCATCCCATTCACATTAAAAGTTATAATTACTAACTCTTTATTTACCTCCATGCTATCTTCCCTGTGTTTGTCTTTCTCCCCTTTTCCCCCTTATCCCTATTCCCCAGTATTTCGTGTCTGAATACTACCCCTTTCAGTGTGTTTGCCCTCCTATATCCACACCCTCCCCTTTCTTTCCCCTTTCTCTTTTTCCACTTTTTCCTTTTCTTCCTTTTGTTAGTGCCCCTTTTCTCCCTCCCCCTTCCTTTCTCCATCCCCCTCCCCTTTTTCCCTTTTAATACTTGAAAGGTTAGAATTTTTTTAAGTTATATGAGTATGTGTGTAAGTTAACTGTAAGCCAAGTCTGATAAGAAGATTCAGGTGTTTCCTTGTCTCCTCCTTTCTTCTCCTCTGTAACCAAATATATTTTGTACCTCTTAATGTAATGAGTTTTACCCTATTCCACCCCTCCTTCCTCCCATCTCCTTCCTGTCCTCCTTTTTAAGGAGTAGGTGTTTTAAAATTATTCCATCTGAATCATAGAAAATTCTTCATATCCATCACTTCTAAGTACATTTTATCTACTAGAGCTACAATTCTTGAGAGTTCTTAGAGTCTTTCTCCCAAGTAGGGTTAGAGTCAGATTCATCCCATTGGATAGCAGTCTAATGGATATGTCATGAATGTCCATCGCTTCTGGCTAGGTATACTCTCTGTTAGAGTTACAGTCCTCAAGAGTTATGAGAATCTTTTTCTCATGCTGGGATATAGCTAGTTTCAACTTATTGGATAGCAGTTTTTTCTTTACCCCCCCCTTTTTAACCTTTTCATCTGTCTTGTGAACCTCATGTTTTATGTCCAAATTTTCTATTTAGCTTTGGTCTTTCACCAGGAATTTTTGGAATTCTTCCATTTTGTTAAATGTCCATCTTTTCCCGTGAAAATGAAGGCTCAGCTTTTTGGAATAGTGGATTCTTTGCTGCATTCCAAGCTCCCTTGTTCTTCAGAATATGTTGTTCCAGGCACTTCTATCCCCTAATGCTGATGCATCCAGGTACTGTTTAAACCTTAATGTGACTCTTTAGTATGTAAATTGTTTCTTTCTGGCTGTTTCCAGGATTTTTTCTTTTATCTGATAGTTCTGGAATTTGGCAACAACATTCCTAGGTGTTTTCATTTTATGATCTCTTTCTGGAGGGGTCAATGTATTCTTTCAATAACTACTTTGCCCTCTGGTTCCATGAAACGAGGGCAATTTTCCATCACTAGATCCTGTAATATTAATTCCAGGCTTTTTTTTGTTTCTCTTCAATGTTTTCAGGAAGTCCAATAATTCTCAGGTTGCCCCTCCTCGATATGTTCTCTAGGTCAGCGGTTTTGCTGATGAGGTATTTTACATGTTCTTCTATTTTTTCTATTTTTCAGTTTTGTTTAACAGGCTCTTGCTATTTCATGAATCATTAGTTTCCGCAGACTTCATTCTTTTTGTAAGGAGGAATTTCTTCATTAATTATTTGCACCTCCTTTTCCAATTGGTCAATTCTATTTTTGAAAGAGCTTTGTATTTGACCAATGAAGGTTTTGAGAGAATTATTTTCTTTTTGCATTTGCCCAATTGAGAATCTGAGAGAATTATTCTCATTTTGTGTTTGTCCAATTGTTTTTCCATTGATTTGTGTATTTTTTTCAAGGTGTTAATTGACTCTCCCAAATTTTCCAGTTGATTTTTTAAACCCCTTCCTTGTTTATTCAAGGAAGCCTTTCTTGGCTGGAGACCAGATCACATTCTCCTCAGAGGTTCTAGGTCTCTCTGAGTTAGGGTCTTTTCCTTCCAAGAATTTTTCTATTGATCCACCTTTCTACTGACCTTTCTTCATTTTGCTAAGACCTTGAGTTGAGGAGGGGCTGGTTCATAGAGGTTTGGTGCTGGGATCCTGCCAGGCTTTACTCACTGAGTGAAATATCTCCAACTGACCAGTAGGGGGTGCTAGAAGATTTGCTCACTGGGTGTAATTTATCCGTTTGGCCAGTAGGAGGTGCTGTTTGCTTTCTCTGGAGTGTCTGTGACCTTGAATGAGGTTTTCTCCCTTGGCCTGGAGGGAGTGATTGACATTATTAAATACTTTTGTCTTCAATCCCTAGTGCTCTCTACCCTGGGGTGAGGTCATACCTCTCCCTATTGTCAGCTGATTTGGCTCTGGCTCACACACCTGTGCCTGGGGCAGAAGTAGTTGGTAATTGTGTTTGTTTTGCTGAGAGGCCTCAGCAGCAATGGATTCAGATTTCCTCTGGACCAGAGGAGCACAGGGATGGTGTCCACAGCTCTCCTGCACCAGAACTCTCCCTGCAGCCCCTTTAGCAAGCTCTAGAGAGTCAGCGCCAACACCAATGCCTCTGCTTCCTAGTTGACCGAAGCCCCAGTATTCTACCAAGCTCTTGGGCCCTCAGTCTCCCAGGGCTCCAACTCCACCACTAATCAGGCTGACCCACCCTCTGTGCCCAGACTCACCCAGGACTGCAGAAGACAAATCCTGAGATAAATGTTCTTTCTCCTGGCTTTTCTTTCTGGATTTTGTGGATTGAATTTCTGTTAAAAGGTTCTTTTCATATCATAGAGGGGGAAAGATCGGGAGACTTTAGAACTGTGCCTGTCTTCTCTCCACCATCTTGGCCAGAAGTCTCACAAATCTTCTTATGTCTCTTTAAAGAAAATTGTATGCAGGCCATGAAGCAAAATTTATAGCTGATCATGGAACAATTTATTAGTTGAAGATTGGAAAAGCAGTACAACAGAGATATATATCGTTGTTAATTTAGCTTATATTCAGAGTACATTATGTGAAATGTCAGGTTGGATGAATGAATAGTCAGAATTAGGGATTACAGGAAAAATATTAACAATCTCAGTGTAAATGATACTCTTATGACAGAAAGTAAGAATTAAAAAGCCTGGAAAGAGGCTGAGGATGAAAAAAACAATTGCAAAAGTTTACTTGAAGCTTAACATCTCAAAACTAAGATTTTGGGAAATGGTCTCATCACTTTCCTGGCAAACAGAGGGAGAAGAAATAAAGGCAGTATCATATTTTATATTTGGTAGGTTAAAAATCATTGCAGAAGATGACTTCAGATGTTAAATTAAAAGATGGTTGCTTTTTTGGAGAGAAAGATGTGGCAAATCTCGACAGCATTCTAAAGAGCAGAGACAGCAACTTGCTGTCAAAGATTAATAGTCAAAAACTGTGTAGTTTTTTTTCCTAGTAGCAATGCATAGCTGTGAAAGTTGGATTATAAGGATAGGTGAGTGTTTCATAATCAATACTTTTAAATTATGGTGCTGGAAAGGACTTTTGAGAATCCTTTCAACAGCAAAGAGATCAAAACAATCAATACTTGAAGAAATTAAATCATACTATTCATTGGAAAATCAAATAATGAAGTTGAAACTTATATGTTATGGTAATATTATGAGTAGACAGGACTCATTTAAAGAATGATATTGGGAAAGATTGAAGGCAAAAGGAAAGGGGACCGACAGAGGATGAATGGGAAGAAAGTTTAATGGAAAAACCAAACATCAATGTGAACAGACATTGGGAGACAATGAACAATGGAAGGAGCTGTTCTGTTCTGATTCATGTATGCACAAAGAGGGCATCACCACTGAATGACTGAACAATACTAACAATTCTAGGTGGAAGAAAACTAGTATCTTGGGAGACTGGAAAAGGAATTATGTTGAAGGATAAGTGAACTGAATTTTGAATCAAATAATATATTTTAATACACAAAGGTTAGAAGCATGAGATACAACCTCATTCATGAAAGTTTATGCAAAGACAAAGATATGGGAAAGTCATATGGTAGCAACAAAAGAAAGACAGTCTGGTTGGAATACCAAATGAGAGAAGATAAATAAGGCATAGGTATAATTGGTTTGAAATATTTTTCAAGACAAGTTGTTAAGAGGTTTAAAAATTCAAAGATGTTTGTTTTTAAATAAAAAGACAATAAAGAGAAGTAATTATTCAGTGAAGGACATGGTGACATGGTCAGACTTAATAGTTTAGTTAAATTCCTTCAGAATCAATTTATTGAAGGATGAGTTGGATTGGGGTTAATACAGACAGATATATATATAGAAAATATTGTGATTGTTAGAGAGAGAGGTGATGGGGGCCTAAACTAAAATGATAACTATGTATATAAAGAGCAAAAGAAAGAGGCAAGTAGATATGTCAAAATCTGATGACTATTTACACATATGATATTTGGAGGGATGTGTAGAAAGGGATAAAATTAATTTAAGGACTTGAGAAATTGGAAAGATGGTGATACTTTTAAGAGAAATGGGACATTAAGAAAATGGATTGTTTTTGGGAAAAATAAAATGGTTTCTGCTTTGTACATATTAAGTTTGAGATTACTGAAGTACAACTAGTTTTTAAAACAAGAGAAACAATTGTTGATATAGCAGCATATGATTCATGTCAGGAGCTAATACTTGATTAATGCCCAAGAATGCTTTTCCTTAGAGAAACCTTTAAAGGTATCTAGTGTTCATAATTCTATAGAATTATAAGAATATCTACTAAAGAGAAAGAATCACTGAAAGGGGAATAGGATGAGTTTTGATGGGTTATGTATTAAGGTGCAATCATTTATGATTCACTCTTTTAAAATATGAAGTTTTCCCCATATTTAGCACATTATTTACCTAACTGCTTGTATAGGAGTTGACCTTTCCCTTTTTTTAAAGACATGAGATAATTTCTCTTATTCTCAGGGAAAGCCTGAATCAGAGAAAGGTGACCAAAATTCTGAAATTTAATGGGAAATACTAGGTGAGGATTTTATTGTGAGTTATGTATGAGAAACCCACATAAGAACGTTTGTTTTTAAATACCCAGAGACTATATTCCATACTTCACCCTCATTCATATAGCATGCCATCCTTTATGACAGACAGGAGACATCAGTTCAATTATGGTGAACGCTTCCAGTCTTTTTGTATGATAATGCACTTCTCTCAAGGATAAAGTAAAGGAAAACAAGTAACTTCAGACCTGTGGAGTCAGTGAGGCCCTACAACTTCACAATGTCTCATCTGTTTCTTGTTTAAACTTGTGTAAGCCTTTCCCCAACTCGAGTCAGTGCTCTTTATGGGAAATAAACCAAGTTACTTCCTAGAACTCTGACATTCATTTTGATCACAGATATCAAAATTATGATCATGGGTGAAAATCACAGAGAACTAAATTAAGGCTCAATATTGGATAAACTTCCATGTATTTTGAATGAGGTGAAATTCCTTTTCTATTATCTACGTGTTTAACATCTCTATTTCTGTTCTGCTTCTATCTCTTTGTCTCTCTGCATCAGTCTCTGTCTGTCTTTATCTCTGACTCTGTTTCTCCCTCTCTCTCTCTGTTTGTGTTTGTCTAGATTTTCTCTCTCTGCTTCTGTCTTGTCTCTGTCTTCACTGTCTCTGTCTCTCTGTTTCTCTCTATCTCTGTTCTCTGGTCTGTCTCTGTGTGTCTCTGCCTCTATTTCTGTCTGTCTCTATTTACTTTCTCTGTTTCTGTGTCTCTGTCTGTGCCTGTCTGTCTCTCTCTCTCTCTCTCTCTCTCTCTCTCTCTCTCTCTCTCTCTCTCTCATCAGTTTTGGCACCCAACTCAGGCCTCAGTTAATTGAGGAATGTCTTCTATTCTTTTTCTTAACTTATAAAGGACCTTCTGCATTGTTCTTAAATACTGAATTCATGCATTTAGACACAAATAACAATAAAATAAGCCATGATTTAATTAGCAGCTTTCTGAAACTAAAGAAAAGAAAAATTGATACTGCATTTCCAGGGAACAGCTCTCAACTACACTACACAGTGGAAGAGGATAAATAATTAGATCTGTTTTACTCCCTTTTGTATAAAACCCCTATCACTCATAGAGAAAACTGTTGAGAGTCAGAAGGGCAATAAATAGGCATTGGTGTCTATATATTAATTTCAAATGAAGAACCAAAGGAAACAATGGATCAAATATCAGTGTTGTTTCTACTCTTTAGTTGCATAAATTCTGGCTTGTGGAACTACATTCTTAAATTCTCTGATTTTTTTTTTATTTCCGCTGAAGGATAATGTGTTCCAGTCTATTACTATTTTTATATTTACCCTCTGCTTGAAATGTGTTTCTTTTAAGCAACATATTGTAAAATTATGATTTTTAATTCATTCTGGTATCTGCTTCCATTTTATGAGAGATTTAAACCCATCCCAATTTGCAGTTAATATTACTAATTTTGTATTTCCTTCCATGTTATCTTCCCCATTTATACTTTTCTCTTTTCTTTCCTCATATTCCTCTTCACCAATGTTTTGCTCCCTTTTTCCTTTAACTTTCCTTGTAAATTTTAGCTTTAATTTTACTTTTATTTTTCACCTTCCTTTTTTTCAGTCCCTTCCTACCCTTTCTTTCCCTTCCCCTCCCCACCCACTTCCTTTAAGGATAAGATAAAATTTTAAAGTCAAGTGAAATGTTCCTTATACCTTCTCTGGGCCAAATTTATTGAGAGTAGGACTTACTCAGTCTTCATACCCTCTCATCTTTCCCTCTATGACTTTTCATCTAGTATTATTTATCCACCAATGCCTAGCCTTCTCCAAGTATAATTCTTCCTTTTATGTCTTTATTTTTTAATCCTTTCTTATACCTACAACCTAATACTCCTTTTATTTGTCCTGATAGAAGTACTATTCTCAAAAGCTAATGGATGGATGCATGGCTTGATAAGCAATATTATCTCATATTCACTTAATGCAGTCCCTTCTTCTGTCCCATTATAAATACATTTCTGAAGTGCAATTAAATGTATCAAATTTTAATTGACTTATAACACCCTCCTTTTCAAGTATCTTTCAGGGACACACTATCCTCATGAGTAAAATATGATGCAAAGTCAAATCATTTCCTGGACTGTTCATACCCTCCCCCTCATCCCCAGGCATACACTCTCAAATTGTAGCCAAAACATTAAGCAAAGCAAAATCAATTTATGACCATTTCATGACCATAGTCTCCCCCTAACTCTCTACAGTAATCGAAACATAGCCTTATAATCCTTCCCAATGTAACAGATATTCTCTCTCTCTCTCTCTCTCTCTCTCTCTCTCTCTGTGTGTGTGTGTGTGTGTGTGTGTGTGTGTGCCCCTTTAGCACTTCAACCATAATACTACAACCCTAGCTAATGACAGTAAGGAATAATGCAAGATCACTTCCTAATCTATTTATGTCCATACCATCTAAGTATACTCCCACCCTCTGTCCTTATTTTACTAAAAAGCAGATTATATCTCTCTGACTTCCATTTCCTTATATATGTTGACTTATTCTTTTGAAATGTAACTTCTTCAAAGGAAGATAATATCTTCATTTTTACAATATGTGTGACACATAGCTTGACACCAAAGAATTCTTTAATTCATTTCTTGGTTCAATATGTGTTAATTTTGTTTATTTCCTCTCTATTCTTTGTGAATTTAACTTATTCAGTCTCAGAATTCATGATTTCAATGTTAATGAAAAAATATATTTTATTCATCTTTTAAGAAAATAATTTATACATTTTCCATTCTTTGATTTTCACATTTTCTCCTTTTTATTTCTTATATTTGATAATTTGTTTATTTTTAAGTTTTAAAATATTTCTTATCTTTTTTCTTTGCTTTTACATTATATAAATCTCTCCCAGTACCTTTTCCCATTACTCTGTCCTACTATATCATTCTTCTGAAGGGGGAAAAAGAAAAGGAAAAGAGTAAACATCAGTAATGCTAATTAAGTGAACAAAAATTTCTGCAAACCAAATCAATGGTGAACACATATGATCTAATTTTGCCAATGGAATGGATGGAAATATTTTTTCATTACTCTTACTTAGTGTCATATTACTTCTTTTTTAAAAAAAATTTCTACTGCATTCATCATCAATTAAGTAAAGTAGTTATTCTTTATAGTTACATAGTTGAGTGTATCTGATTTTCTTAACTCTACATAATTTATTATGCATACATAGAAATTTTTAGGCTTATCTGTATTTGTCATACTCTTCATTTCTTGTAATCCATTAATATTTCTACATATTGCTGTAATAAAAATGGATTATTTCCCAAATGAGGCTTATATACTTTGTTTCCATTACAAAGAGTGCAATTAGGGAAACTGTTTTGGAGAATATGAGTACTTAAAGCAGAAGATAGCATGCTTTCTCTTTTAAATCTTTCCCTTTGTCACGTCTCCCATTCTCTTTGGTCTTTCTTATAGATTACTATGTCTATTGTATTGACTCATGTTCTTGATTCAGATATATAAAACGTTGTCTTTTTTCCCTCAACCTTCCTTTTACCTTAGGCAAGATGCAATGGATAGATACACAAACATCCCTCAGAGCAAGGAGTCTCCATATGCACATATTATCTCAGATTGATGTTTTCCTTACTGTTGATACCCAAGTAAGGTCTTTCCTCTCATCAAAAATATATTCTCTTCAATAGATATCAGATGTGGCACAGCATTTCTCTTTTCATCATTTATTTACTTTTTCATTTTTAATTTTTGTTATCACAAAAATATAGTGATTCATCTAAAAGTGAGTTAGGAGGTTTAATTGATTTTATTTTAGACCTGGTCCTTCATTATCTCTTTTTCTATTTCTTTAAAATGGCATTCCTGTTTCAACAGTCTATTTTTATAATACCAAATGGATGGTCTTTTGCTTTTATCTTTTTATAAGCATAATCTCTAGAGATTGGAATATTTATTTCATTAAATGTTATTTCAATATAATTACACATCCATATTTCTTGTTTCTTATCTTTTTCCTTCCTATCTCTTTCTTTCATTTGCTTTAGTCCTAATTCCTCAAACAGAATACGACTAACCTAGAAGCATTTTAAATACAAATATATCTCTATCTCTCTATCTATCCATCTATCTCTCTATCTATACACACACACACACACACACACACACACACACACACACACACACATATATATATATATATATATATATATATGATTGAATGATTTAGATGCCAAGGTACATATTATATGATATATATATTATATGGGCTTCCTGATAAAAAGTGTTAATCAAGCTTCTAAACAGATTCTAAAGTTACAGAATTCACAGCAGAGTTAAGTATTTTCCAGCTCAAGATACTGGGGAAGGATAAAAAAAGCCTATCTTACTAGGGTGGGGGTGGGCTGTGGCCTGGTGCAAGAACTGAGATCAGGGTTGGGATATAAAAGAAGTCAACCTAAAACTCAAACCCCACTAGAGAACTGGGGCTGAGGCCTCTGGGTCTCAACTCAGTGGACTAAGAACACAACAGATCAACTGGAAGAACTCCAACACAAGAACCCCAGACTCCCTGTGCAGTCAGCCCAACTGGGCTGGATGGCCTCAGTCCATTGAACATTTTGCTAGCATTCCAAAGGAAGAAGGTATTAGGGTCTTGCTCCTTACAAAAGAACCTTGGGACAACAAGCCTGTGGCCCAGGAACAGAATCAAAAAGAGTAAATGTATTCAGAGGAAAAGTCCTAATGATAGAAAACTACTATGCTGATAAGGAAAATCACAACATTATCTTAGAAGATGATAGCAGAAATAGTATTGCATTTGAATCCCAAGATGAGAACATGGACCTAAAAAGACATTTTGGATGAGTTCAAAAAGAATTTTAAAAATCAAATAGAAAAACTGGGGGGGGAAATCCAAGCGAAATTCAATATCATGGCAAAGAATGCACAAAATTTAACTGAAGAAATCACCTCCTTCAAACAAAGAATTGGGCAATGGAAAAGAATTCTTTTAAATATACGATGGATAAATGGAAAAAGAAATCAATTTCTTCAAAAATATAATTTACAAATGGAAAAATATAACATATATTTATAAAATAGAATTCTAGAAAATAATTTCTTAGAAATAAGAATTGGGCAAAAGGAAATTAATGACTCTACAAGACATCAAGAATCAATCAAGCAAAATTTTTAAAAAGTAAAAATAGAAGAAAATGTTAGCCTTTACAATAAAAGGAGAAGGAATTTAAGGAAATACAGTAGGCAATAAGGAAACAAAACTCTCACTCATTGCATATGATCACTTACAGATTCTAGAAAATCCATTAAAAAGCTACTTGAAGCAGCTAACTTTTAACAAAATATATGGAAATCAAATAAACCCACATATATCATCAACATTGATATATTACCAACAATGCACAGCAGCAAAAGATAGAAAGGGAAATTCCATTTAAAGCAACTATAGACAACTTAAAATAAGTGAGAATTTACATGCCAAGACAAACTCAGAAACTATATGAGTACAATTACAAAACATTTTTTCATGAATAAAATTCAATACAAATAATTGGAAACTGTCAGTTACTCAAGGGCAGGCCGAGCTGATATCATAAAATGACAATTTTACCAAAATTAAATCTTATTCGCTATTGCCAATCAAACTACCAAACATTTTATTTTGGAGAACTAGAAAAATTAGTTACAAGACTCATTTGGAGGAACCAATGATCAAGAATATCAAGGGAAAAAACAGAAATAATGTAAAGGCAGGTGGTCAAGTTGTACCAGATCTAAAATTATACCATAAAGTAGCAGTCATCAAAATTGTTTCTGGCTAAAAAATAGTGGTGGATTAGTAGACTAGATTATGTGCAAAGGAAATAGAGGTAAATGATTATAACAATCTACTATTTGATAAACCAAATGAAATCTAACTTCTGGGATAGTAAATATTTGACGAAAATTGCTGGGAAACCAGAAAATAGTATGGCAGAAAGTATGCTTAGATGATCATCTCACACATTATCCCGAGAAAAGTTTGAAATATGTAACTATACAATCTAGACATAAAAAAACAAGAGAGCAACTTCCAGCCAAGACTGTAGAGAGAAGACAGGAACTGTGCTAAGGACCTGAACTTCCTTCATATACAATATGAAACAAAACCTCTTAAAAGAAATTCGTTTGACAAAATACAGAAAAAGAAGCTAAGAGAAGAACATCTAACTCAAGGTTTGTCTTTGGGGATGGTGGGTGAGCCAAGATCAGAGAGTAGAGAGAGAGAGTCTGCTGGGACAGAGTGAGAGATAGACTAAAAAAGATCAGCCATAGAGGCATTGACTCTGGGAGCCTTGGTTTAAGAACCAACTGGGGCACATAGACTTTGTCTGTGGGACTGATGGTCTGGGGTACTCCAGCAGGGCTGGAGGGCAAGTTATAGTATGGAGAGTTGCATACATCAATTTGATGGGTTCTTCTGGTCTAGAGGACTGCAAATTCCATACATTCATTTCAGCTGAACCCTCTTCCCAGAACAAAAACTGTGACAGCTCACCCCCATCCCTAGAATCAGGACCGGGCAGCAGAGCTCCCTCAACTGAATAGGTGTAGTAATTACCTTGCCTTGAGACATGGTCCACATTGTTCAAGGATAAAACTCTCCATCAGAGCCACCCATCCCCTCCAGGTCAAGGGAAAGGGCCTCAAATCAATATCACAGCCACTCCAGAGAAAGCAAGCAACACCACCTACTGGTTGGGCCATTTAGAGTTACAAAATCTAGTGAGTAAAGCCTCTAGGGATCTCAACACCAAATTTCTGTGAATCCCTCCCCCAACACAAGATCTCAGGAAAATGAAAGGTCAGTGAAAAGGGGGGGGATTCCATAGAAAATTACTTAGAAGTTAAAGACCCAAAATCAGAGAGATCTAGATACTGAGGAGAATATAATCTGGCCTCCAGCCCAGGAAGACTTCTTTGAAGAAATCAGGAAGGAGTTTAAAGGGATTTTAAAAATCAATTGGAAAATTCTGAAGAGAAATTTAACACCTTGCAACAAGAAAACAAATCCTTGGAACATGCAATTGGAGAAATGCAAAAAGAAAATAATTCTCTCAAAACCTCAATTGGTCAAATGGAAACTCTTTCAAAAATAGAATTGACCAAGTGGAAAAGGAGTTGCAAAAGGTAAGTGAAGGAGAGTGGAGCAAAAATGGTGACAGGAGAAGAGCCTTTCTTAGGTGCTCTTTCTCTATAATATTTAAAAATTCATAAAATGATGACTCTAACTAAATTTTTGACAGAACCCAGAGAAAGATACAGTGAAGCAGTTCTCCAGCCCAAGAGAACCTGGAAAATAGTGGAAAGGCTCTACTTCAAGGGGTTAGAGGGGCAACCCGCCAGAGTGAAGGAACTTCAGCCTGCTGGAGGTAACCCCAGGGCACCTGGGAGCCTTGGCTCATTGTAGTAGGGGCAGTTTCCTGACCTATACCCTGGGAAGCACCTGGCAAAACTTGGAAGATCAGCTGGGGGACCTCTGCCAGAGTGAGTGCCCAGCCCTCAGGGCACACGCTGCCACAGAAGCCCAGATCCAGGGAATGGGAGGAGGAGGAACAGATAAGCAGGAGCCCCCAGGGAACTGAGCCTTGAGTACTCAGCCCACCAAAGGTAGTGGAGTGGAGGGAGATTTCCAAAATTTGTCCTCTGTCCCTGGAACAGGACTCTGGGGCTCTGACCACATTCAGATCCTGATCACAGTCTAGGCCCCAAATAGAGCAGCAGGGCCCCCCTAACTTCAGTCCCGTGGCAGAGGGGTGTGCTTGTGGTCATTCACAGGCCAGGAGGGAAGAAAGAGCTTACCACACTGAGATCCTTGTGTGGGGGGGGTGTCCCAATAATACTCAAAAGCTCAGGAAGCACCAGAAGATCAGGCACAGGCTAGGGAAATGAGTAAAAAGAGAAAAAAGAGGAACACTATTGATAAATACATTGTCTATGATCCCACGAAGAATCAAAATACTCATTCTGAAGATGAAGAAGTACAAACTCCTACATCTAAAGACTGCAAGAAAAATGGAAATTGGGCTCAAACTATGACAGAGCTCAAAAAGATTTTGAAAATCAAGTAAGGTGATAGAAGAAAAATTGGGGAAAAGAAATGAGAGAGATACAGGAAAAATATGAAAAAGAAGTCAGCAGCTTAGTCAAGGAGATCCAAAATAATGCTGAAGAAAATAACATGTTAAAAACCAGCATAGGTCAAATGAATAAGGGAGAGGGGAGAACCACATAAATTGTACTCTCATCAGATTTGACTTAAAGTTATCATACATACATTCTCATTTAAGTTAAGAAATGTATCTGACCTTTCAAGTATTAACATGAGAAAAGGGGAGGGGAGGGAGCAGGAGAAGGGGAACTAACAGAAGGAATGGAAAAAGAAGGGGGAAATGGAAAGGAGAAATAAAAGAGAAGGGTGATGGATATGGATATTGGAGTGCAAACACACTGAAGGTAGTGGTATTCAGAAACAAAATACTGGGGAATATGGTTAAAGTGAAAAAAAGAGAAAAATATAAACAGAGGGAAGACAGCATGGAAGGCAATAAAGGGTTAGTAATTATAACTTTAAAAGTGAATGAGATGAACTCTTCCTTAAAATGTAAGCAAATAACAGAGTGGAATAAAAACCAGAATCCTACAATATGTCATTTACAAGAAACTCATTTGAAGCAAACATATATATTAAAGGTAAAGGGTTGGAGAAAAATATATTTTGCTTCCATTAAAATGAATAAAGCAGGGGTAGCAATCCTTATCTCAGACAAAGCAACTGCAAAAATAGATCTTGTTAAAAGAGATAAAGTAGGAAAGTATATCCTCCAAAAAGTTACCATAGATAATGAAGTAATTTCAGTACTAAATATGTATGCATCCAATGGTATAGTACCCAAATTCTTAGAGGAGAAGTTGAAGGAGTTACAGGAAGACATAGACAGCAGAACTTTATTGCAGGGAGACTTCAATCTCCTGCTCTCAGATTTAGATAAATATAAACATAAACAAGAAGGAACTTAAGAAGGTTAAGAGATTGTTAGAAAACCTAAGCCTGATAGACCTACAGAGGAAATTGAATGGGGATAGAAAAGGATATTTTTTTATGTATTCCATGGAACGTGTGCAAAAATTAATTATATATTAGAGCATTAAAACCCAATAATTGCTAAAGGCAAAAATAGTGAATACATCTTTCTCTGATCTTAAGGCAAAAAGATCACATGCAATATTGAGTAAGGGAAATATAAACCCAAAACTATTTGGAAACTAAATAACCTCATTTTAAGGAATGAGTGGATCAAACAACAAATTATAGAAAGAATTAATTATTTCATTCTAGATAATGATAATATGAAACAACATACCAAAACCTATGGGATTCACTCAAAGCAGCTCTCAGGGGATAGATTATATCTTTAAATGCTTACATGAATTAATTAGAGAAAGAGGAAATCAAGGAACTAAACATGCAACTAAAAAATTAGAGAAAGAAGAAATTAAAACCCCCCAATTAAATACCAAATTAGACATTCTAAAACTTAAAGGAGAAATTAATAAAATCGAAAGGAAAAAACTATTGAATTAATAAATAAAACCAAGAGTCGGTTTTATGAAAAAAAACAATAAAATTGATAAAACTCTGGTCAATTTCATAATAAAAAGAAAGAAGAAAACCAAATTTCAAGTATTATAAATGAAAAAAGATGAATTCACTACCTATTTGGAGGAAATTAAAGTAATAATTTGGAATTATTTTCCCCAATTCTGTGCCAATAAATCTGATAATCTATATGAAATGGATTAATATTTACAAAAATATAAGTTGCACAGGTTAAATGAAGAGGAAATCAAATACCTTAATTACCCTGTCTCAGAAAAAGAAATTCAATCAGTCATTACTGATTTCTCTAAGAAAAAATCTCCAGGACCAGATGGATTCACAAGTGAATTTTATCAAACATTTAAGGAACAATTGGTTCCAACTCTATGTAAACTCTTTGGAAAAAGAGGTGAGAAAAGAACTCTTCCTAACTCTTTCTATGATACCAATATTGTGCTGATACCTAAATGAGGAAGAGTTAAATCAGAGAAAGAAATTTAAAGACCTGAGGATTATAGATGCAAAAAAATCTTAAATAAAATCTTAGCAAAAAATTATAACAAGTTAACACTAGAATAATACATTATGACCAAGTAAGATTTATCCCAGGAATGCAGGATTGGATCAATATTAGTATAATTAATTTCATCTATAACAAACCTATCATAAATCATATTATTACATCAATATAATGATACTGATGCTTAAAAAGCTTTTGACAAATTCAGCACCCCTTCCTACTAAAAATACTAGAGAGCATTGGAATAAATGCATTGTTCCCTAGAATAATAAGCAGTATTTATTTGAATACATCAACAAGCATTTTATAACAATGGGGATAGGCTAGAGGCAAGAACAGGGGGTTAAACAAGGATGTCCATTATCACCACTACTATTCAATATTGTATTAGAAATGTTAGCTTCAGCAATAAGAGATGAAAAAATATTGAAACAATTAGAATTGTGAAGGAAAAGACAAAACTTTCATTCTTTATAGATGTTATGATGGTATACCTAGAGAATCCCCCAAAATCATCTAAAAAACTTCTAGATATAATTAGCAACATTAGCAAAGTCACAGTATAAAATGAGCCATCATAAATCCTCACCATTTTTTATATATGGCTAGTCAGATGCAGCAGAAAGAACTAGAAAGAGAAATCCCATTCAATGTAACTTCAGACAATATAAAATACCTGGGAGTCTACCTGCCAAAGCAGACTCAAAAACTTTATGAAAACAATTACAAAATAGTTCTCATGCAAATAAAATCAGATTTAAACAAATAGAAAAATATTAACTGCCCATGGATAGGCTGAGCTAATATAATAAAAATGACAACTCTAATTAAATTAAACTAAATATTTAATGTCCTACAATCAAAATTGCAAAAAAAAATTACTTTAATTAGTTAGAAAAAAATTGTAAGTAAATTCATATGGAGAAATAAAAAGTCAAGAAATTCCATAGATTCAATGAAAAAAAGGTGACAGCCTTACCAGATTTAAAATTATATTCTATTGCATCAGTCTTCAAAACTGTCTGGTATTGGCTAAGAAATATGGTGTTGGATCAATGGAATAGACTAGGTACAATAGCAGCAAATAATTATAGTAATCTGCTGTTTGATAAACCCAGTCTTTGGGATAAAAACTCTCTCTTCAATAAAAACTGTTGGAAAAATTGGAAGTTAGTATGACAGAAATTTGCATTAGACCAACACCTCACACCCTAAACCAAGATAAGATCAAAATGAATACAAAATTTAGAGATAAAAATCATATTATAAGCAAAGTAGGAGATGAAGGAATAGTTTACCTGTCAGATTTATGGAAAGGGAAGCAGTTTATGACCAAGGAAGATATGGAGAACATCATTACAACCAAATTAGATAATTTTGCTTATGTTAAATTAAAAAGCTTTTTTACCGGGGTGGGGGGGCGGGCTAGGTGGCGCAGTGGATAGAGCACTGGCCTTGGAGTCAGGCGTACTTGAGTTCAAAGCTGTATTCAAATACTTAATAATTACCTAGCCGTGTGGCCTTGGGCAAGTCACTTAACCCCATTGCCTTGCAAAAAAAACTAAACATAAAAAGCTTTTGGACAGACAAAACCAATGTAACCAAGATCAAAAGAAATGTAGTAAATTGGGAAACAATTTTTACACCTCGCATTTCTGACAAAGGACTCATTTCTACAGTTCTACAGAGAACTGAGTTAAATTAAAAAAAAAAAAAACAAGCCAGTCCCTAATTGACAAATGGTCAAAGGATATGCAAAGGCAATTTACAGATGAGGAAATCAAAGTGATCCATAGTCATATGAAAAATTGTTCTAAATCACTACTTATAAAGAAATGCAAATGAAAGCATCTCTGAGGTATCATTTCACACCTCTCAGACTGGCCAATATGAGGAGAAAGGACAATTATCGATGTTGGAAGGGATGTGGGAAATCTGGGACACTTACTCATTTGTTGGTGGAGCTGTGAACTCATCCAACCTTTCTGGAGCCCAATTTGGACTTAAGTCCAAAGGGCAACAAAAATATGCATACCCTTTGATCCAACAATACCACTACTGGTTTTATACCCTGAAGAGATTTTGAAAAAGGGTAAAAATATCACTTGAACAACAATATTCATAGCAGCCCTATTTGTGTTGGCAAAGAATTGGAAATTGAGTGAATGCCCATCAATTGGGGAATAGCTTAACAAGCTGTGGAATATATACATCATTGGACACTATTTTTCTATTAGGAAACCAGGATGCAAATTCAGGAAAGCAAAGAAGGATTTGCATGAACTGATGCTGAGCAAGATGAGCAGAACCAGAAGAACACTGTACATCCTAACAGCAACATGCGACTGATGATCAAACTCAGCGAACTTGCTTATTATATCATTGCAACAATCAGACACTATTTTGGAGTTCTGTGATAGAGAATACCATTTCCAGTGAAAGAATTGTGGAGTTTGAACAAAGACCAGAATATTACCTATAATTTAAAAAAGTGTTATGTAATTTTTGCAATCTTTTATGCTTTATTTTTTTCCTTAAAGATATGATTTCTCAGTCCGGGAGCAGCTAGCCACCTCGAGTCTGGGGGACCCCTCCGCATCCTCACCAGCCACCTCGCTTCCAGCCCGGATTCACACCAAAATGGGAACTTCTGTCAAGGATCAGCTGATTTTGAATGTCCTAAAGGAAGACCAGGTCCCCCATAACAAGATCACTGTTGTGGGGGTTGGTGCCATTGGCATGGCATGTGCCATCAGTAGCTTGATGAAGGACTTGGTTGATGGACTTGCCCTAGTTGATGTCATAGAAGATAAGCTAAAGGGAGAGATGATGGATCTCCAACATGGCAGCCTTCTCCTCAAAACACCAAAGATTGTTTCTGGCAAAGACTACAGTGTAACTGAAAACTCAAAACTGGTTGTTGTTACTGCTGGGGCACGTCAACAGGAGGGAGAAAGTCGTCTTAACTTGGTCCAGCAAAATGTGAATATTTTTAAATTCATCATAACCAATATTGTTAAATACAGCCCTAATTGCAAGCTGCTTATTGTTTCCAACCCAGTGGATATTTTGATATATGTGGCCTGGGAGCTGAGTGGCTTTCCTAAAAATCGTGTTATTGGAAGTGGTTGCAGTCTGGATTCTGCCTGTTTCTGTTACCTAATGGGGGAGAGACTTGGTATCCATTCTTCAAGTTGTCATGGATGGATTCTTGGGGAACATGGAGACTCCAGTGTTCCTGTATGGAGTGGTGTGAATGTTGCCGGTGTATCTCTAAAGAATCTTTATCCTGCTTTGGGAACTGATAGTGATTCAGAAAATTGGAAGCAAGTTCACAAACAGGTGGTTGACAGTGCTTATGAAGTCATCAAGCTGAAGGGCTACACTTCTTGGGCCATTGGCTTGTCTGTGGCAGATCTGGCAGACAGCATTATGAAAAATCTTAGGAGAGTGCATCCAATTTCCACCATGATTAAGGGTCTATATGGCATTAATGAAGATGTCTTCCTTAGTGTCCCTTGTGTCTTGGGGCAGAATGGTATTTCTGATGTGGTGATGGTAAATCTGACTCCGGAGGAGGAGGCCCATTTAAAGAAGAGTGCAGAAACTCTTTGGTGAATCCAGAAGGAGCTGCAATTTTAAAACTTTAAATGTGCTTCCATTTTACTGTCTTGAGAACATGACAGTGATTAAGGGATTGTGTATGACGTGCTATGGTCAAATCCTTCCTCTGATTTAGTAATTGAACACCAGAAATGCAAAACTGAAGAACACACTCTAGACTCTAGACTCTTCCTAAAGTTAGAAATGGGGAATATAATGTGACTGTTTGTTAAACCCTGTTATTTGCACAATGATGCTGGATCAGACTTGTACAGTCATAAACATAGTTACTGTCAAGCAGAACCACAGGTTATGTCACTGCCTATTTTGTAGGTGCTAGTTTCCCAAAGGTCCATAAGATTTTTGGACACAACACCATACATACTAATAAAGTAGCAATACTTTATTGATACATTTTATCCTTCCCTCCATTAGAGTCTTTAGCGTGGCCCCATGAATCACCTTTCCAGAGGACCTGATTTTGTCTACTTATATATATTTCAATAGTTGTAAATTTCAATCTTATATAAAGATCTATGTATGTACAATGATGCAACCAATTCGACAAGTGTCATACTAACCCAAATACTGAATAAACAACAAAATAACTGAAAACAAAACAAAACAAAAACATATGATTTCTCTCTCATTACATTCAACTTATATCAATGTATACCATGGAAACAATGTAAGGACTAACAGACTGCCTTCTTTAGGAGGTGGGGGGAAGAAAGCAAGATTAGGGGGAAATTTGTTAAATTCAAAATAAATAAAAATTTACAAAAAACAAATGAACAACAAAATAAGTAATAACAAAAGCCAATTATGAGAATGAGGAATAATTTATCTTTGAGATAAGGGGAGGAGTTTATGACCAATCGAGAAATAGAAAACATAGAATTCAAATTGGATTATTTTTATTACATTAAGTTAAAAGTTTTTGTACCAAAAACATCAATGCAATCAAGAATATAAGTCATGCAGTAAGTTGGGAAACTACTTTTATAGCTAGTTTTTCTGAACAAGGGATCATTTCTAAAATTATTGTAAACTGACTCAAATTTATAAGAATATAAATTATTCCCCAACCAATAAATGGTGAAGTGTTATGAATTGGTTTCAGATGGAAAAAAATTAAAGCTGGTATGGATTTGAGAAAACTGACATAATAATAATAATAATAATAATAATAATAATAATAATAATAATAATAATACCTTATTAGTGGAATTGTAAGCTGTTCCAAACATTCTAGAGAGCAAATTGGTCCTGTGGCCAAAGGGCAATAAAATTCTGCATATCCTTTTATCCAGCAATTTCTCCACTAAGTCTATATTCCAAAAAAGATCACAAAAAAGGGAAAAACATGCACATGTTCTAAAATATTTATAGTAACTCTTTTAGTGGCAAAGAATTGGAAATTGAGGGGATGTGCATCATTTGAGGAATGGCTGAACACATTATGCTATATGAATGTGATGGAGTACTACTGTTCTGTAATAAATTATGAATGCTCAGATTTGCATGAACTGAATAGAACAGAACCAGAACAATAATTGTACATATTATCAGTAACATTGTTTGATAATCAACTAAGATAGATTTAACTATCCTCAATAGGACAATGTCTAAAGACTATTCTAAAGTACTTGTGATTGAAAATGTCATTGAAACCTAGAGAAGAAAATATGAGTTCTGGATGCAGATCAAAGAATATTATTTTCAAATCTTCAAATTTATTTTATGATTTATGTTTTCCCCTCATGATTTCCCTCCTCTTGTACTGGTTCTTCTGTCACAACATGACTTATTTAGAAATATGTTTAATATAGTTATATGTTTATTACCTATATCAAATTATTCACTGTAAGGGGATCAGGGAGGGAAAGGAAGAAGGGAAAAATATGTGGAACTCAAAACCTCATTCAAAATCTGATGTTGAAAACTATCTTTGCATATAGTTGGAAAAATAAATTTATTAAAATAAAAATGACAAAAAAGTATATTTTAATATATAATTTAATATGTAGTTTTTTTCTATCACTGATCACATTGTAATGTAGCTATTATAGTATCTGCTCTTAGTAAAATATTTTATGAATATTTTTTCAGTTTCTTTAATAATTCCAAACATCTCAGTCAAAATTGTATCGTGCTTTTCTTTCTGCTGTCTAACATCGATTTTTTTTAAATTTATTTCCAGTTTCCTAAGTTAGAAGAAAAGGCTCACTGCTATTTTGGATAGTAGTTTTCTTATTTGCTAATTATATTTTTTAATAGTTGAATTCTAGGAATTGAAGAAAATAACTTTAATTAAAGAATCATTTTTACAATATGGAATATGTTCTAGGCATGTCCTGTATTGTAATGTATGTACTATTAACAAAAATTTACACATTGACAATTCATAGTTTTTACTTAAAACTCTATTGTGATATTTTCTGACCAGAAGGCATAAACTATAGGGTTCATACAAAGTTCCAGATTAATAGTGAATTTTTTTTTTCCTGAAACCTATGTTTTGTTCCAAAGTTTCTGTGTTTGAACTCTTACTACTACTTAATCAGATTCCAAATCATATATTTGGATACATCCAAAGAGAAAAAAAAATTGTTTCTTGTTGAAACCATTTGAAGAGATTGCATGAATTGAATATCTTGTGTAGATTTTTTTGTTAGTCTTATTTTGCCATTTATAATCTCTTCTCTACTAAACATGCATATGTTTATTTCTCCTTGAAACATCTTTTTGCCCTTTTGTAGATTTGGCCAATAAATCCCTGAGAGACCTGGAAATTGAAACCAGGTCTGTTAATTCCCAATCTAGATCACAATGATGCATTGTATACATTAACTGATCCACCCTCATGCTGGAGCATATCAGTATTCTTGATTGAGTTTGACATTTTGAAATTTAACTACAATAGCTTACCCAATAAACAAAAAGTGCCTGAAAAACAGATGTTCTTATTTAGAGAAGATGTTACTAAAAGAGCAAATCACTAAATTTGTTCTTGCTGTAAATGTGTCATTTTGTTCATGTAGACAAAGGGAAAGTCATCAGACTGAAGAAGCCCTGATAGGAAAATTGTGCTATCACTCAATATTCCAAAATGTTGCCTGAAGAAAGACAAGTATTCAAGGATCAACAATTTTTCTCAGTTATGTGAAAACCAAATGCCAAATGTAAGTGTATATCCATTGAGTGAAAATCTTGTCAATAAATGTGTTATGGTCGTTTTATTTTATCATAAAAAACATTCAACTTTCATTGCAAACCTAGGAAACAATTATTTAGATTGCTGAGTCTTTTAGTCAAATTCCTCATTGTTTCATTTAGCTCATTTTTTTACTCATTTATCTTTTTAATTTTTCCCTTTTTACAGATATTTCTTACATCCATCAACTTTTTGTTCACAGATTGTGCATTCTATGTAACCTCTAAGTCTGAAATACAAGAGAGTATAGTTCTATTCTGTGCAACCTGTGCTAATTTTGTCCTTAAAATCAACACCAAGAAAGCAGGTGATCTATGAGTCAGCATCACATATGGTTCCAATGATCATAATAAATAGAGAAGCTTTAACTCTGTGGATAAGTTTATTTTACTTGGCAATATACTCTCCAAGGTTATTTATATAGATAAGATTGACACTTGTGCTTCCAAAACAAGCTCAGCATTTGGGATTCTCCAAAAAAATTCTGGGAAGAAGAGGTATCAAGCTATATACCAATTAGGAGGTAAACAGAACTATCACATTGACTATATTGACCTTTGCCTGTGAAAAGTCTATCAGTATCATACCATTAAACAATTTTTACTTGAACTGTCATAGGACAGTCCTGAAGATTACCTGGTAAGATAAGGAGCAAGACATATAGATTCTCTCTAGAACTGAACACCCAAACATTCAAACTCTATTGAAGAGAGCACAATAGTAATGGACTCTATATACCACAGAAACTACTTTTTGGAGAATTTACACAAGGTTAAGTATTCTCATGTGTAAGGATATGTGTAAGGAAACTCTCAAGATATCTCTAAAGAAACTTAGTATTAACTCTATGAAATGGGAAACACTACAGGACTAATCAGCATAGCATGCCCACATCAGAGAAGACATTGAACTCCATGAGCAAAGCAAAATCTTAAATACACAAAGGAAATATGAGCTACAGAGCCACTTCCACTTTAAATATTCCAAATGATCATTTGTGGATGATTTGTGGTAGTGTTTTCCAAACTCATAATGATCTGATCAGTCACAGTTGAAGATACAATGCTCTGACTTCAAAATCTTAATGTTATCAGTGTTCCACAAAAATGAAGGATGAACAACTATGACTAATATTTATATGCCATGTTAAGGTTGAGAAATATATTTCCTATTTGATTCTAATAGCAATTCTGTGTGACAGGGACTCAATATTATTTTATGTATAAAGAAAATGTGACTGAGATAAACAGATGTTCTCAGCATAACAGTAAGTAGCTGAGATAGGATTCAAATTCAGATCTTTTTAACTCAATATCCAGCATATCTAAAAGACTAATATTGCTTGATGAGGGAAGTTTTAAAATTGGGGATTTACAATACTGGCTACAATAAAAGTTAAAAGAAAAAAAGGGGGTGGAGTGTGTCCTATACTTTGCTCTATTGTCTAGGCATTTCAAAAGAAAAAGAAACGACTTTCCCTTAAACATATTAAGGGCAGCTATTGTTGTCATTCTGATATAGTCAACTCTCTTTTTTCTTTCTTTCTTTCTTTCTTTCTTTCTTTCTTTCTTTCTTTCTTTCTTTCTTTCTTTCTTTCTTTCTTTCTTTCTTTCTTTCTTTCTTTCTTTCTTTCTTTCTTTCTTTCTTCTCTTTCCTCCCTTCTACTCTCCTCCCTTTCCTTGCCTTTCTCCCTCAACCTTCTCCTTTTCTCTCCTCTTCTTTCTAATTGGATTGACAGATTTTGAAAAGGATATGACTTTATCTTTTCCTTCTATATGAAACTGATTCTAAAAGAAGTTACAAAGCAACTCATACTGCTATTAATAAGCAAGCAGAAAAGAGATCAAGTTATACATATATATTACAGCAAAAGCAGATTAAAATGTATAGGATTTATCAAAAAATAGAAAGGAAGTTTTAAATCCAGAAGGTACCTCAGAGGACACCTGTTCCAATCTCATTTTACATTACTAAAGCTCCTATTGTTAAAGTGGTTTATGTCAGATATAGAACTTGAAGCTTGGTCTCAAGATTTTATTGCCAGTATACCGGAATGCCTTTAACTATGTTTTTATGGTCTTAGTTTTTTTCTATTCCATACAAACATTTTTCTTTTTTGTAATTTTTAATTCCTAACTTTCTTTCTTTCTTCTTAGATCAGTTGATATTCTGGGGTTCTATAAGCATACTATTATATTATCTGTAAATTGTGATATTTTTTTCATTTATTATTCTAATTCCTTCAATTATTATTTGATCTTGTTATAGCTAACTAACATTTCTGGAATAATATTAAATAGTTTTTATGCTAATGGGAATCCTTGCTTTAAAGCTGACCTTACAGAAAAAGTTTTTAAATTATCCTCTTTTCAGATAATGATTTCTGATGATTTTACATTAATATAAGAAAAACACCATTTATTCCTAAACTATCTAATGTTTTAATAAGAATGAATTTTCTCAAAATCTATTTTCTGAATCTACTGATAAGATGCCATGATTTTTGTTGTTTTCTTATTGCTTTGGTCAATATGCTTATGGTTTTTCTATTATTGAAACAACTGGGCATTCCTACTATAAATATCAGAAATGTATAATCTTTGGGATATAGTCTAACAATCTGATTGCATCAATACTCATTAGAAAAATTGATTCATACTTTTCTTTTATCAGTAATTGCTCTTCCTGATTTAGGTATCAGCATCATGTTTGTTTTGACTGATGCTCTATTCACTATGCCACCTAGCTGCCCCATGTTGGTATTGTAAAAGAAATTTTGGAAGACTCCTTTGCCTATTTTTAAAAATAGGTCATAAAGTATCAGATTAATTGCTTTTTTTTACAATTAAGTATTTGTTCACTTGTGAATCCATTTGTTTACTTATGTATCTGGCCAAGGAGCATTTTTCTTCTTTTTATTTTTAAAGCAAGGCAATGGGGTTAAGTGACTTGCCCAAGGTCATACAGCCAGGTGATTATTATGTGTCTGTGACCATATTTGAACTCTGTTTCTCTTGACTCCAGGGTCAATGTTCTATCCACTGCACCCCCAGAGCCATTTTTAGGGAGCTTGTTCAATTTCTTTTTTCTAAGAAGGTTATTTAAATATTCTATTTCATCTTGTGTTAATCTGGGTAATCTATAGATTGTCAGATTTATTGGTTTGGAAGTGATCAAAATATCTTTTAATAATTGCTTTAATTTCATCATCATTGGAGGTGAATTTTTCCTTTTCCTTTTTTATTATTGGGAATTTTGTTTACTTTTCTTTTTTATTATTTAAATGCTTATGTGTTTTTCAATTACAACAATGGTTGTTCTACGAATCATTTTTTGGGGGTGAGGGTTTGAGTTTTACAATTTTTTTCCTTCCCTCCTTTCCTCCACCCCCAACACCTAATAGAAGGCAATATGATATAGGTTTTTCATTTCCATCTCTGATAAACATAAACTGAAATTGAACTTGCTGTGAGAGAAGAATCGGATCCAAAAGGAAGAAAGAAAACATTAAAGATAGCAAAATTAAGTAATACATAAGATAACTTTTAAAAATTGAAGATAATAAACTTTGGTCTTTGTTTAAACTCCACAGTTCTTTCTCTGGATATAGATGGCATTCTCCATCACAAATACCATAAAAGTATCCCTTATAATTACACTGATGGAATGAGGAAGTCCATCATGTTTGATCATAAGCCCATGTTATTGCTAGTATGTATAATACTTTCCTAGTTCCACTCCTCTCACTCAGTAACAATTCAAGCAAGTGTTTCCAGGATTTTCTGAAATCTTATCCCTCATATCTTATATAATGATATTTTTCCATCATACACATAATACCACATTTTTCTCAACCATTCCCCAATTGATGGGCATACCCTCATTTTCCAATTCTTTGCCACCACAAAAAGTTGTTGTGTGTATTTTTTGTACATGTGGGATTATTATCCTGTTTCATGATTTCTTGAGGATACAGACATAGTAATTTTATTGCTGGATCAAATAGCATGTATATTTTATTGCCCTTTGGTCACAATACCAAATTGCTCTCCAGAAAAGTTGAATCATTCACAGCCCCACCAAAAATGCAGTGTTCCAATTTTTCCATGTCCTCTAAAACATTGACCATTATCCTTTCTAGTCATATTGGCCAATCTGAGAGGTGTGAGGTAATACTTCAGAGACTGTTTAATTTGTATTCCTCTAATCAATAATGACTTAGAGCATTTTTTCATATGACTATAAAATCGCTTTGATTTCCTCCTCTGAGAATTGCCTTTGTATATCCTTTAACCATTTGATAACAGGGGAATGGCTTGCTTTTTTTTATAACTTTGACTTAATTATCTATATATTTTAGAAAAAGCCCTTTGTCAGAAACACTAGAAAAAATTATTTCCCAATTTACTATATTCCTTTTGATCTTGGCTACAGTGATTTTATTTGGGCAAATTTTTTTTAATTTAATATAATCAAAATTATCCTGTTTGCTTTAATATCATCATTGGCGGTGAATTTTTCCTTTTCCTTTTTTATTATTGGGAATTTTGTTTACTTTTCTTTTTTATTATTTAAATGTTTGTGTTTTTCAATTACACACAATGTTCTACCAATCATTTTTGGGGGGTGAGGGTTTGAGTTTTATATCATATATCGTATCATAAACTGTGCCCCTTTTGATAAATTTGACAGGTAAGGTATTCTTTGTTCTAATTTGCTTAAAAGATTGTCTTTTATGATTAAATCTTGCACGCATTTTGATCTTATCTTTTTTAATATTTAATATTTATTTATTTAGTCTCATTTTGTACAAATAATGTTTTTTTATATCTTGATATAAGGTGTGAGATATTGTCTAATCCCAGTTTCTGTCATCTTATCTTCCAGTTTTTCCAGAAGTTTTTTTCAGTGACTTCTCATCCCAGAAGCTGGATTTATCAAACAGGAGTCTACTATAGTCATTTTCTGCTGTGTCTTTTATATCTAATTTATTCCACTGAACCAACACTCTATTATTTAGCCAGTATAAGACATTTTTGAAAACTGATGCTTTATAACATAATATTAGCTTTAGTGTGGATAGGCTACCTCCTTTTGCATTTTCTTGTCCTTAATATTCTTCCTTTATTGTACTTCCATATGAATTTAGTTACTATTTTTTTCTAGCTCACTAAAGTAACTTTTTAGAAGTTTAACTGGCATAGTACTGAATAAGTAGTTTAATTTAGTTAGAATTGTTATTTTTATTATGTCAACTCAGCCTATCCATTAGCAGTTGATAATTCCCCAGTTATTTAGATCTAATTTTATTTGTGTGAGAAGTGTTTGACAATTGTTTTCATAAATTTTCTGAGTCTGCCTTGGCAGGTAAACTCTCAAGTTATTTTAAATGCGATTTTGTTCTATCTCTTGCTGCTGCATCTTGTTTTATATATATGTGTGTGTGTGTGTGTGTGTGTGTGTGTGTGTGTGTGTGTGTGTGTGTGTGTGCTGAGAATTCATGAGGGTTCATTTTATATTCTGCAACTTTACTAAGGTTGCTATTTGTTTACAGTAGATTTTTTAGGTGATTTTTTAGTGTTCTCTTAAAATACCATCTTATCATCAGCAAAGAGTGAGAATTTTGTTTCTTCATTGCCAATACTAATTTCTTCAATTTCTTTTTCTTCTCTCATTGCCAAAGCTAACATTTATAACAAAAAACTGAATAGTAGTGGTAATAATAGGCATCCTTGTTTCACCCCTGATCTTATTGGGAATGTTTTTAGCTTCTTCCCATTGCATATAATTCTTGTTGATGTTTTCAGATAGATACTGCTTGCCATTTTAAAGAGCAATCTATTTATTCTTACACTCTTGAGGGTTTTTAGTAGGAATGGGTTCTGTATTTTGTCAAAAGTTTTTTCAGCATCTATTGAGATATTCATATGATTTTTGTCCTGACATTTTCACCCAATATCTACAATAATTGCTCTGCAATCATACATAATATTGATCATTCTCTATAAGATACTGTCTTCTCTTTAGATTTTTTCTATATTTCTCTTTATTGTTTCTCCTCCTACTAAAATGACCCCTCTTTTGTCAGTCTTCTTCAATGAATCCATAAATCATGCTCCCTAATCATAGATTTTCTTCAAGACTTAAACCTGAGATTTCTCCTATTCTCCTTCTTTATTATCTTGCCTGGGAATCTCATTAGCATGCATGGTTCATTCATCATCGTTTTGCAGATTTGTCTTATTAAGATGGCCAAATTTAACAGCCTTTTTATACTTAAGTCTCACCCTATCTACATACTTTTGGACATCTAGAATTTCAACTACAACATGTGCAAATATCAATTCAATTTTTCTAAACAAAAATCTCACATATTCTCAAAAGTAGCATTTTGAAGGCACTAGTATCTTCCCAGTAATCAAGGTCCTCAGTCTCCTTGATATCAACACTCTTCTTCACTTTCTCTATTAAATGTTTTCATTTATTCTCACCTCAACATGTCACCTTACACACCATTATCAATATATGTCCCATTCTCTTTACTCAGAAAACCTACCTACTGTCTGAATCCTTCATCTCCTCATACCTGGACTTTTGCAATAATGTTATTGTTGAAGCTAACTTCTATACTCCATTCACCTACCAAAGTGATTTTTTCCAGATGTATGCTTGACACATCTCTGTCTCTCTCTGTTTATTAAATTCAAATGCCTCCCTATTGCCTTTATCATAAACATAAAATACTCTAATCTTTCTTTTGGCAAGACAATGGGATTAAGTGACTTTCCCAAGGTCACACAGCTAGGCAAGAAATTGTCTGAGGTCAGATTTGAAATCAGGTTCTCCTGACTCCAAGGCTGGTGCTCTATCCACTATGCCACCTAGCTGCCCCCTCTCTTTAATCTTGAGAGATTTTCTAACCAGGTCCTTCCTTACCTTATTAGTCATCTTAGACTATCCTTCCCTCCACATAGTCTTTGAAACAGTTCCACTGATCTTCTTCCTATGCCTCACATAAGATCTATCCTCTGACTTTGTGTTTTTTCATAATCTAGCCCAAATAATTGGATTTTTTCTCTTCTTAGCTTTACCTAATATATATATATATATATAGATAGATAGATAGATAGATAGATAGGCATCCTTCAAGAATTAACATAAACTTTCTACCTAATGCAGAGGAATTTCCTTTCTTCTTTTATTATTACTGCCATCTTTATGTGAATAATGTCTCTGTCATCTCTCTTTTTCTGACTCTATCTCTATCTATCTATATTTATATATAAATACATATTTTCATTAATATATTATATAAGCATATAGTTTTGCTTATCTCATTCACATATAAAATCTGAGAGTAGTCTATCATTTTGTCCTTTGTGGGTTTACATATGAATGTGGATTTTTATACATATGTATGATTTCATATTCATAAATACATAGCTATATTTGTAAATATTTTAAAGATTTGTACCCTTTCTTAATTAAGTTCCTCTCAGAAATACAGGATACAATTTGACTTTGATATAATTTTTGGCAGTAAAATATTGAAATGCCCTTAATAAAACAACAATACAAAAAAGAGGAATCTTTTACCATTTATATTCAGGACATTTTTTTTCCTTCTTCACCCAAAGAATCTTAAAATATCTGAACATATCACACGACTTGATTATTTTCTCTTTCATCTTAATTAGTTTACCTCTTTTATTATATAACAATAATGTTGGCCATAGGTGCAGGAAGGTCTAGGTTAAAAACTAGCTTCTGTTGCTATCTTTCTGTGTGACCAAGAGAAAATAATTTCACCTCTCTGAAGCTCAGCTCACTGATCTATCAAATGGAATTAATAATAATATTAATAATATATATGTATATATAGTAACTACCTAATAGTTGTTAGTAGTCTCATATGACATTATTTGCAAAACATTGTTTTAATGTCAGCTAATTATTGTTCTCTATATACACATTGATATTTTCCATTAGAATTTCCTTATTTTGAATTATTGGCTTTTCCACTATTCTAATAGTTTATTATTGCAACAGGGGTCAGGGAGGGATGAGTTGAATATAAATTTTTATTTTACAGATTCTCATCCTCTCTCTCTAGTTGATTGTCATTGACAACCTCATCCAAAAAGTACAGTGCATAGTAATATACCTGAGGAGGGAAACAAGATGCGTTGTACCTATAATTCAGCTCATTAAAAATGTATGATTCATATATTGCTTCTTTCTAAAAGCATTCAAGATTAGGTAAGTTTACTTCTGCTGGTAAACTGACAGCTCAGAGGGAGTATTACTGGTACCATTCTGTTGAGTGACATTCTTTAGTCAAGGTTATAAAAAGCCAGCGTTATTAAAGGAGATAGTAAATACCTAATTGTGGAGAAAGAAAAATATTCTATCATGGAAATCATAAGGGAATATTTGACTTTTGCTGCAACATGGTAAAATGTAGTTTTATTAATGTCGTATTGTTAGCTATAGCAGAATATGAGATCTCTTGTTTCTGTTTTCTCCCAAATGGAAGAGTACATAGCCTAAGGTTTTGTTTTGATTTTGTTTTTGTTTTTCCTTTGAAATTTCAAACAGTATGATGATTTGACTTGAGGTTTGCCAGTTGAATCAATCAAAACATTCAATTAAGATTTTATACACACAGACAAGAGTTTAATCTTAGTTAAGTAATTTGGCTTGATTAATAAAGTTCATATTTTATGAATGATAGAATACAAAGACCAAACAGCTTAGCCAGAGACACAAAGCAATTAAGTGGGTGAGATCAGACTCAACATAAGGAAGATCTTCTGTTCCAAAACTGACAAAAACAAATGTAGGTAAAACAGAACCAGATTCAAAATATTCTAACCCTTTTACCTTTTTTCCCAAATTCCTGACTTCCCAGTTTAGTGCTGGTTTCTTCTCTTAGCCCTTCTTCATCCCCATCCCCATACCTGAGTTGCTAGCATCCTATAGAATTGTTTAATATTTTTTTAAATTCTGCAAAAAAGTACCAAATATAAATATTTTATTAATTAAAAATTGTTTCCATCTTTTCTGAGACTGGGAAAAATCCATCTTTTCCCTTTCTCTCCCCAATTGAGAATGAAGGAAAAATAGACATGTACAATAAATCAAAATGTATTTCTACGATGACCATATTTTTAGAAGGCACATTTTATACCCTGAGATGTTTATCTCTTTATGAGCATGCAGGCAGCATGTTTTTCTACTAATCCTATGGAATTTCTGTTCATTGTTATGTTTATAAGAATTCTACATTCTTTCAAATCTTCTGGTCTTTGCTATATTATTACCATTGTATAATTTTTTCTCCTGGTGCTATCTTCTTTATTAGACATCAGTTCATAGATGTTTTCTCATATCTTTTTGAAATCCTTTCCATTACTTATTATAAACTCAATTAGTTCTTTGAAACATGTTTGCATTTTTCTATTTATGTGTTAAAAAACAGAATATGGTATAATATATGACTATAAGGACAGAAAGATTAAGGTTTATTGATTTTGTCTCTACATTCTCAATACCTACTATCATTTCTTTTTTTTTTTTTGGTTTTTTTCCAAGGCAATGGGGTTAAGTGGCTTGCCTAAGGTCACACAGCTAGGTAATTACTAAGTGCCTGAGGCCAGATTTGAACTCAGGTACTCCTGACTCCAGGCCAGGGCTCTATCCACTGTACACCTAGCACCCCCCCACACTATCATTTCTGACCAGAAATAGTTAATTACTTTATTGAATGAATACTTCTAAAGTTTGCTAATAAAGGAATATTGCATGATTTTGGACTGTGTATCTATCTCAAAGGGTCAATAAAGTTCTAATTTTCACTAATAGGTGCCTAAAGAATACCTCTTGGTTGAAGTAACAGAATTCTTTAAAATCCAGGACTTATGCATGTAAGGATATATAGAATCTCAAATCTGGCACATTTTTCTTAATCCATATTTGTTACAAGGAAAAGGGAATGGGATATATACAGCTATAGCCACCTTAGAGAAGAAACTACTTTGAACCATTCATTATTCATGTTAAATTCTGCAAACATGTCACACAAAACATGTGTTCTTTCTCTGATGCTCCACACAAATGGGACTAAAACACTGCCATTTGGCAACCTGTGACAAAAACAGAATCTGAAATACATTTAATGAATTTCAGCTCACCTCCCAAGTAAAGGACTTATAAAACGTAGATGTATTGACTAACTGCCACATTTAACCTGCATCCAAACATGAAAACAGATCTTCTTTTCACCTACTTTTGACGAAATGAAGAATTAGATGATTTACTAACTTCTTTTCTAATTTCCTACCCAGGCTTCTCCTATGCTTACTAGGAAGAAAATGCTGCTAGTCACTCACATATATCCTCTCTAAATTGTAGCTGTTCTTAAAAATTCTTAATTTTTTTTCCTTCCTTTTTTACAGAAAGACTTCCCTCTCTTCTCACAACTTGTATAAATATTATTTTAACTTACTCTTTCATTTAACATTCAAATTCTTTCAAATGAAAACAAATACAAAAGACAGGGTACCATGGAAGAAAGAAAGACAGAAAGGAAATAAACCTTTGTTAAATCTTATTATAGTGTTAGTTAATATGTTAAGCATTTTTCTTTACAAATATTACTTAATTTGATTCTAACAAAACTAGGAGGTAGGTACTATTATTATGCCTGTTTTTCATACACTTGAGAAAGTTAAAGCAGACAGATGTTAAATTACTTAACCAGGGTCATATACTTGATAAATGTCTGAGACTGGTTTTGGACTTCTTTGGACTAAGTTCAGCATTGAACTATCCTGTTACTGGATCTTTGGAAAGTCACAACATGGCTGGGCCTTTGTTTCTCTCACTTAAATATTCTGAGAATTACACTAAAAGACCCCTTTTAGTTTTAGATCTTTAATTTTATGACTATTCTATAATTAAATTGGATGGTGCCTCCAAAACAGTGCATAAAAGGAGATTTCAGATACTTCTCCACACTCAACAATACCAAAGAGGGAAAAGGATTGATGATTTTCTAAGTGACATTTGCAAGCCATAAACTAAAAAAGACTCTAAGTTTCCTTTTTAGCCTCAGGTCATCTTTGTAGTTTAGAAAATACTGATTTCAAAGTGCAATCTTGCTCAGGAATGTGTCCTTGCAGATAGAATCCCATGGAAGTAAACACTTTTTTTTTAATTCCACAAAACATGAAAAAAAATCCTCTATTAAATAAGATCATTGAGACAGGTTATACAAATAAAATCTATACTTACTACACTTCTCCAGACTCCCTTACTCCAACTATACTGTCAGTTTGCTTTAATTAAGGATGTCATTTCTCAACAGTAATGCTAGCTTTGCAATAGTGTTAAGATCCATAACTGTAATTGGAAAGTCACTGCATTTATCTTGGAGTTCCAGATATAAATGTTTAAGGGGTATTAATGAGCGGCAGCTTGGTCCTCAGTGGATAGAGCAGTGGCCCTGGAATCAGGACTTGAGTTCAAATCTAGTCACTTTATACTTACTAGTTATGTTAAGCTTGGGAAAGCCACTTAAGTGCATTGTTCTACAAAAACAAAGCAAAAGTAAAAAAATAAAAAAGTATCAATTAGTGGAGGAAAGGATAGACAAAGGTGAGCCTCACTCTGCTACAGTCTTTTTCTAACCGGAAATTATTGAAAAATTCACACTGAAAAAGTCCTACATGAACTTCAGTTGGTTTCTGAACCTAGTGAAGCATTTCATCTACTGTTTGAATAGTTTGATTGTTTCTTTTTCCATCTTCAAACAAATCCACTGTGAGACTGCAGATGCCATTCTTCTCAGATGCCTTGCAAGTTTTCCCTTTTCATTCCTCACAAACACTTATGTGGACCACATTATACTACAAATTTTTCATGACAGAATTATAAACTCATCACATCTCTAATCTATCCTCAAGATTTGTGTTGATCTCTCTTTCCTAATCTTCTCAGAATCTCACCTATCTCATTGCACACACTGCCCTCCACCTTCTAACACTTCAGTAATGTTGTCTGAACTATTTATGAGGAAGTGTCCAATGACATCATGCTTGAACTGAAAATTCAAAGCTTTCAATAGCCATTAAGAACCCGGGTTCACCTTCACATTATGATGAGGCATCAGAGTCAATCTTCAATGGGAGAAAACGTACTTAAAGTTTAAATAGAAAATGTCTGACATATTCATTGTATTTACATTATGTAAATTTTACATTAAGTAAAAATTAAAATGGAGATAATTTTCTTAATTTCTCATAGGTTAATAAGGTTAAAAAATACTTTTTTAAAAAATATATTTTTGTTACCTAATTTGACATCAGTTGACATGCTGAATCCCAAATATTTTGTCTGATATTACATGAAGAAAACATGTCATGCCCTCTCTAGGACCAGTTAAATTCACTTTCCTGGTATCCTATTGCCAGATACTCATGTCCTTCAAACTGCCTTCCATATTAATTGCTCCACAATCTGGATTAGCAATATTTAGGAAATGAATATGTGGTTATATAGTTGAATTTCATATAAGATATGTACAAATTGATAAAAGAGTTCTAGTGACAGTATCTTAATTCAAAAAAGTACGTCCAATGGTATAATTTTAAGATACTATTGCAGGATAATTGAGTAGATGTTTTAATTCACTTAGACATTTTAGTGTTTTTATTTTTAATTCTTCCCATTCTTCCATAAAGTTGAAAGTGCACAATTATTGGAAATAGCTCTAAATTAGGAGATAGGAAGCACTTCTGTAAATCCCAGTTTGATATCTCCTTTGCATACAAAGCAGGCTATTTGATCTCTCTGAAGTTAAGATTCTATGGCCATAAAATGAACACATAATTTTTACCTTCTCTATTATAGAAAGTTGATAATAGTGGTGCTGATAATGATTTTAATGTTGGCAGCAACAATGATTATCATGACAGTTCCAATGAAAATGGTGATCATGATGATGATATGGTTTGTCATACCATTTTCTTAAGTCCTCATTGCCACTTACTACTGGTTTTAATGACTCCCTTAATAAAAACTTTTAAAAATCATATTTGACAGCTATGAAAAAATTTTCTTTGACATTGAAGATGCCTTATTTTATAAAGTATAAAATTCCAATTAAGATGAATATAAAGATGCTCTTAAGCCATGTCTAAAATGTAATTGAATTGTGCCATTGGACGTTTTAAAATGAAAATAGTCACAGAGAATAAGAAATAATCATAGTTGAAAATTTCAGATAGCAGAGGGACTGTGCAGAGTTCCAGATTCCATTCTTAAAAAATCATATATATATATAATATATATATTTATACGTATATATATGTATATATATATATATATTATATATGTATATATATTTGAGGTCTCTATAGGGAATTCCACGTCTGGCCTCCAATAAGAAGTAGATATTCTGCTCTTTCAGATTATGGAATAGTGATCAGTGGAGCTCATGGACCAAACCATGATATGAGAAAACTCAAATAACAGAGAAATAAAGAAAAAATGATGCTATATCTCCTGAACAAGAAAAACAACTCTGTGAGTAACATATTAGGTATTGAAAAAGAATTATTGTATAATATAAATTTCTTATATAATATAAAGTACTCTTGGCAAGAAGAGGAGTGATGTCTTGGTTCAACTAGAAGACAGATTTTAAGAACATAAAAAGGCAAAGTGGAGGAGTGAATCCTTGCTTTTTCCCACACTGTAAATTATGTATACTGACTTGTTCTAGGAAAATAACATGAATGCTATACTGATGATATAGAAATATTAATTTTAATGCTTGCATAGTATCTTTAGGATGATACTATTTTATTTAAAAAAAAAACTAACTAGGATTGAATTTGACTGAACCTGACTTAAGCCAGGATAGATATTTAAATGTGTTTTATGCATTGCAAAAATAATATTACAGTGATGTTATTGTCCCATTCTCATATTTTTGATCAGGTTCAGAAGGAAGATAAATTCCTATTCTGCTGATATGATTTATAATGTTCTGCTGATTATTGTGGAAGCCGATACAATAACTACTCTCTGTAACTGAAATCATGAATTGTGATGTAAAATGATTCTCTTCAAGTTTACTGAATACATTCCTGGCACCTCTCCAGTTGTAGCCAAGTTTAGTGGGGATAATATGAATCACACCATATGAATCTGATCTCATCTGCTACTGAAAATCAAATGCCTAGAAGATAACTTCAGTACAAAGGTTAGCAATAAGACAAAGCTTCCTTTGTTACACTACCAATTTTTACCTCACATGGCTATTTTGTGGAAGTCATGTGAGGTAAGTCATAATTTTGAGTTATTGTTTTAACAAACTACTTGAAGAGAAAGGATGGTCCCTCATGAAATATAGTATAAAAGTTTCTGGGGACTAGAATCATCAACTTTTGAGATAGTGCAAAGTAGAATGACTGAATTCATGTTTATTAAAGCTGATTGAGATGGGAGAGGTATTATCTAGGCCAACTTCTTCAGGTTAACTGAAGTTCAACTATTTACCTTCCTTTAGTCACACAAAAGATAGGGAAATAATCAAGCTCATTGATTCTTGTCCTTCATTCTCAAGAAGACCATGGTATTAGGGAGGTGATGCCATGATAAGCACATGAATTGGATTTGAGTTAGGGAATGCTATGCTATGTCACTAGTCTCAGTTTCTCCTCCGGAACCATCTGGATCCAGTGACCAGATATAAATCAGAATGACTGGAGATGGCCTTGAATGAGAGGCAATCAGGCTTAAGTGACATGCCCAAGATCACACAGTTAGTCAAGTGTGAAGTGTCTGAGGCTGGAATCGAATCCCTTCCCCTTCCTCCTGCTTCCAAGACAACGCTCTACCCACTGCTCCACCAGCTGCCCCCCAAAAGAACCAAACTAGTATCTTAGTCTTTGAATTACTGGATCAATGTATTTTTTCAATGTTGCCTCTATAAATTAAATAACAAATAGATTAAAATAGGTTAATAATTAGTACTAAATCTATAAAAATTAGAACAACAACCCAAGGATACAAAACTTTAGTAGATGAAATTTTTTTCTTAGTTATGTTCAAGTACTAAATAGCAAAAAGAAATCAAATAGTTTCAGAAAAGGTCTTGTATTTAAGAGTTGTGAACCTGAACACTAAAAGATTTTAGAGGATATACAGTAATGGTGGAATATGTAAGTGGAGTCTTGGAACTTCTTACTTCCTATCATCTTACATAGATCTAAAATGATAATCAATTGAAATAAAATAATAACAAACCTTGGACTATCTTCTCAGTAAAAGACAGTGAAGAAAGATTAAAGTCCAGTGTCTTACCCATGGAGATGCAGTTATTAATTGTTGAAAATAAAACTTGAATTCAGGTCTTCCTGAATCTGTTAGTTTACTATTATAATAACTTTCTAGAAAATTCCTTACTAATATCAGTCAGAATGTTGAAAAAATCTGGTAGAAAACCACACACAACTCACATAATGAAATCTCATATACTGTTTAATCTCTCTAATTGTTAGAAAATTGCTTTTTTCCCTAATGTTATTATAATGTCTGCTTACCCCCACCCCAATTTTCTCATCAGTCCTAGGTTTGTATTCAGGGAAGAAGAAATATAGTTTCAGTTCCAATCTCTCATCCATTTCTTCCTTCAGATCTGTTACTACTGGAAATGCTCATAGTTTATTCAGTCTGCGCTTTCCCCACAGTCCCAGCATGATCTGGGTTTCCTGCTGGGATGCTACAAGCTCAGGGTCACCCCCATCCATTAACTTAACTACTGTATTTAAACTGTATCTTTAGAGTGTGACTGTTAATGCCTAAGGTGCTTTTTACCTCTGTCTGCTCCATTCAGTTGATAACATGAAACTAAACTGCCTGCATTTCAACCAATCTCCCTCTGTTACTTTTAGTAGTAGGAGAAACCTGACTGGACAGAAGGCTGCTTATAACTGAAGGGCATTTTATATTTTTGTTTGTTTTATAGGTCATGATTTTGGCCAAATAATTCATCTACTAAAAAAGACCAATGTGCTGATGGCTTACCTTTCCCTTAGCAGAGTCACTACTTAAGCAATCAATGTACAATGTTGTAAGGATTAAACAAACTCATTCCCCAGTATCAAAGAATTTACCAGATATTACATACACTCAGTTGTGTTTCCAAAGCCAAGGTCACCTCTACTCCCTGATGAGTAGGATTTTGTGAAAGAATAAGAAAAATAAGTTAAATCAGCATATCTACTGAAAACAGATATGATTATTAGTAATTCTCTCTCTCTCTCTCTCTCTCTCTCTCTCTCTCTCTTCCCCCTCTCCAGGAATAGTACATATATACATATATAGATGTATGTGTACATATGGAATGTATGCCTACATTATATATCATTAAATTTTAACCTTTTTGATGAAAACGTATAACTTTAGTAGCCTAGGTCTGAAAGAGATTTTTTTTGAGATCATGGATCCCAAACCTTTTATTTTGCAAATGAGGAAATTTAGATCCAAAGTGGTTGAATAATTTATCAGAGATCAGGCAGAAACTAAGTAACAGAGATAGAATGCAAAGTAAGATTTTCTAATTCCTTAGAATCTCCATTTAGCATATTTCCAGCTACTTGCTATTTATTGCATGAGTAAATTCCTCTTTACCAATTTTTTAACATGGTCTGCTACTGAGCAATCCTGATAGGTAAAATTTTTGAGAATACTTAGATGATCATATTTTTTGCCAACCATTTTATTAAAAAATCTGATGCACTTTAATAAATATTTAAGCTTATTTGTTTCATTCATTTTAGGTTTAATTGATGTTTTTTTTTTCATAGCAAATTAGTAAATAGTAAATGCCTGAGTACAAGTTGGTATCTTTTTTGTTGTTCTTTTTATTTTCATTCATTTCATTGCTCCTTATATTTATCTAATGTTGCAAACTCAAAGAAAAAAAAAACAACCTGTAGGTATATTGTACTGACCTCTGGGTTAGCTTAAAAACCAATTGTCTAGAGGTGAATACCACACCTGTTTGATCTAGCTTGATTTACTTTTAGAATTGTTACTTTGTCTGCTTGTTTATCAGAAGACAGATGTTTTTTATGCCTGTTTTTGCCCTCTGATCTTCTGGAATAAAGACCAAACCTGATTTCAGAAAAACCTTTATTTAAATCCTAATAGAGGAAGTTAATGAAGATTTTTAAGTATGTAGAGGGAAATGATTAGTTCAGGTTTGCTTTAGGAGAAATAATCTGATAGAAATTCATAGAATGACTAGAGGAGAAGGATTCACATATGAATCAGATAGGAGATTATTATCATAATCTGATAGGAAACAAAAGACTTAAATGGGTGGCATAATAGTTTGAATAAAGATATATAATCATGAGTTTCAGGTGATAGAATAAACAGAATTTGTTGTTGACTCAATGGGGTTCAAGGGAAAGGGCAGATTGTAAAGGCTGTGGTAAATTTAACCACAATTGTCAGGGTGGCATTAGTGAAAAATGGGGAGTTTAGCAGAAAGAACTGGTTTCTAAACTCAAATAGATGAATGACATTTACATATAATGAAATGCTAGGAATGTCTAGCAATTAATTTAAAAATGAAATGTGAGCATAGGAGATAGAATGCTGCTAAAAATAAAATAGTAGTAGTAGTAGTTGAAAAGTAGAAGGAAGAGGAGGAGGAGGAGGAGGAGGAGGAGGAGAAGAAGGAGAAGGAGGAGGAGAAGGAGGAGGAAGAGGAAGGAGGAGGAAGAGGAGAAGAAAAGAAAATTAAAAAGAAAAAAGATGGTAAAAATCAGATCTAATGGCAGTAATATTTATGATTTAGTAAATTATATCTTCACTGTGTCATTTCTTAGTGCATTACAAGTTTCTTTAATAATCTATGAAACTATGACTATTTTATAGCATGTAAGGAAAAAAGGTTTAGTATCTTAAATTATGAAAATTGTGTTTGTATCTTTGTTTCATTATCTATTTAGTATTTATGAACCATAACTATAGATAGATGACATTACAGTTAAAAATCCTACCTCTGAAACTTCATTGAGAAAATTACTAGCTCTACCAGCTATATGACTGAGAAAATCAGCTATATTCCTTTGCCTCAGTGTTCTTATTTGTTCAAATGAGAAAATGCCTCAGAGGCTTACTTCAAGGATTAAATGAGATAGTATATGTGAGATGCTTATAAACTTCACAGAACTATCTATATGTCAATTATTATTGTTTATAGATTTGATTGTGAGTACTTGGCCCAAATACTACCCCAGATGATGCCATTGTTCTTATGGGAGTCATATGCGTTTAATGTTCAATTTTATGGTAAGAAATTTCATTAGTATATAGCTTCAAAACTTTTGGCAGGTTGTATTTTACATAATTAGAATAATTATACCAATGCCTCCTTCAAAGGAATCAGACTTAAAATTAGGAACAGAGGAAAACCTTAATCATAGGTTCAAAGATCTCGGGCCAGCAATGTCCACAGATGCCATCTCTTATAATCTCATTTTCCAAATGAAAGTACTCAAGTTCAGTGACACTTAATTACTTGCCCAATGTCATATGGTTATCCCATCAGTAATGAGATTTGAACCACCATCCTCTGATTGCAGAACTGTTATTCCCGCTGTACCAAGCTACCAACCATTATTCAGAAAACCTCCTGATCAGATAACTCATAATTATGCTTAAGCTCCTCTAAATAAGAAAATAAATTGTATCCCACTCAAAAGATTTAGACTGCCTGCCTTGGTTTAAAAAAAATGCATTGTCTGTGAAGTCTTATACTGTGTAAACTTAACCAAGTTACATAATTTTTCTTGGACTCAGGTTTCTTACCCACAAAATGAAACAGTATGATGAAGAAGAAAAACAGTGGATGTAGAGAAAGAGAATTGCGAGTTCAAATTCTGCCTCAGATACTTATGAGTTGTATGACCCTGAGCTTAAAACTCTCTGAGCCTGTTTTCTTGTCTCGAAAATTCCACCTATCATAAGTTGTTGGGTTTTTTCTGAGGTGAAATAAAATAATACAAGTAAAGTTTCTTTTTTCCTAAATTCCTATTTTGCCTTGAACACAAATTACATTATCTTTATTTTCTCATTTGAGACTCAGAACAGTTTTGTGAGTGAGATATTGTAGGAATTATTACTCTAATTTTACAACTAGAGATATAGGTATAGGCAAGTATAAGCAATTTACAAAGATCAAATATCTAATGAGCATCAGAAGCAGAATTTAAATTCAGACATTTCTAAACCTAAGTTAGCACTATAAGCCACTAATCCACTGAAATAATTAAATCAAAGAATACATTTGACTTATTTACAGATATTATTTGCTATATTAATATCAGCAATAAAAGGAAGGTTTGTCCTGTAGAGCCTTTAAAATCATTTTCAGGTTTAAATCATTGTCCTTTTAAGTTTACCTATAAACTTGGTTATGCAAAAAAGAATATTCTGATATAAAAAATTAGTTCCTTTTTTAAAATGGTTTAATTCAGTATAGTAGTTTCTGATAATGTGTTACATACTTTCCTAATGCTCTTATTCATCAAAGGTCGTTTATTTTTTACTTGTGCACTTTAAAATATTGGCATGAAAAAATTGCTAGTTCAATATTCTGGCAAGATGCCACCACATGGCCCATTTCTGAAATGCCATATGGCAATGGTGCAGCCATCTGCTTATCCTGATATTCCTTTCCTGGCAAACCTTTTGCCCATATGGGTTATTCATGTCCTCATATGTGTATATCATGAGTTCAGAAGGAGTCAGTACAGATACTTTGATAATTACCCTACTCACAAAGATCATTTTTTCTTCTGTTTACCCATTCTGTTTTCTGGGTAAACAGGTATGTTTACCAACATCTTCCTTCTTCTGCTCAATGAGCTACAATTGGATTCCCAGCATTTGTGAGAGTTGTCACAGTCATGCTGTCAGACTTGAGGCTTCATGATCATCTCAAAGGAATGATAGCCAAGTGCTTTGTGGATTTGAAACTTCATCATTGAAGAGATGAAATGATCTGTCCTTTTAGATGTAGAAAGGATAGCAATTTTGTGTCAATGTAAAAATTCATATACTCAGACAAGGCCACATATAATGTATACACAGGTCTTCTCCATTCCTAGTGACAGCCATTTGCCCTGACATCTAAAATACTTGAAGTGAAATGTTTAGAATAAGTTTAAGGAAATCTTGTCAACTTCAAGCATGTTGTATTCTCCCATTCCAGTGAAATGATTTTGAATGGTTCATTTAGCAGCCAGTTTTTTTTTTAATTCTTGGTATTGAAAATTTACTTCAAATAATTTAAATGTTCAAATATTTGTAGAAATGATTTTACATTTCTTCATGTAAAAGTGTATGAATGTGTGCTTGTCTATAAATTCAGATGTAATTTTTATGGTATTTTTGTTTCTCCCTTTTCCTCCATGTAGGAATTTCTCTTTAAAGTTACAGGCAAATTTAGCTCTTTCAAGTTATTTGGTTCTGTGTTTATATGAGGTATAAGTCTCAATTTTTTTTTGAAATAACTATTTTCAGGGTTCCAAATTTACTTCTCAGAATCCAAATATGTTTTCACAAAAGAAACTATATTCAGGATACAAAATTCATTACTCTAGCCTCTGAAACAATGTCCAGAACTAATGTAAGCATTCTGCCTTTTTTACAGCATTCCTATTCAAAGCCAAATCATCCTCCCATCTAAAAATCTAGCCAGAACCTTGTAAGTACCTAACTCTCTTCCTATGACTGCCATTCTTAGAAGAGGAGAATTAACAATTGACCACCAGACACAAGGAATAATTTCACAAAATACAAACTGGGAATTGAGAGTCTATCATTAAAGGAAAATGCAAACCTCCAGCTTCTTGAGTGGGTTTGTCATTTGATAAGATGATCTATGGATATGAAATTTGGTTAATACCAAAGGATGCAAGTAAAGTTGAATGCCAAAAAATGTAAAATGGGACAGATATGGGGAGAAAGAGAGTGGGAGACTAAGATAGCTGTAATATTTTACCAACAAATTTGTATAAGAGTAAAAACAACTAAAGATGCCAAAAACACCAATATCTCACAGATGGTTTCAGAAAATGTCTAGTTTATCATTAGCATATGGTGTTATATCATATGTCCAATGATTTTCACATGGCAAAAAGCTTGTTTGTCAATTTTAAATTGGCCTTAAAATGACTCATTGTTAATATATAGATTATTAGGTAATTTGTGGGTTCCAATGGACTTGGGTTTGGTTTTTGAGGGGTTTTTTGGGAATATACATATATTCCAAATATACATGTGTATATCTGCATTTGATTGTATATGTTCTTAAATCAATAATCATTTTTTGAAAATCAAAATATATATGAGAACACTGAAATTTTTAAGAAATATGTCAGTTAACAAGACCAATAAGAAAATATATAAAATTATAATAATCAGCAAAATCAGCAGTTTAATGCTATCTAATTAAAATGGGATGTTTGAGTTTTCTAACTTTTCCATCATTTTTCGCAGCAAAATATAGATCTATGGACACATATTGATGTATGGCAGAGTTGTGAGATTTGTGAGAACTGTTCAACATTCAGATTGCAGCACATTTCAAAATTTTAGTCTTAGAATGTTATATGAAGCTCAGAGAGGTTATGATTTGCCCCCAAAGATATAGCTATTGTACATTTATATAGCTGTGAATTTTTTAAATTCATAATGAGATAAATGAATTGAATTTAAATTCAGAATAAAGTATGTCAATTCAATTCAATTCACAATCATTTAGGAGTACTTACGACAGGTAAGGTATGCTGGCATTTGTGACTCAGCTCTCCTCAGAAAGTAATAATAGCAGGTTGTCCAAAAACATTTTATATTGGGGCAGCTAGGTGGCTCAGTGGATAAAGCACCGCTCCTGGAGTCAGGAGTACCTGGGTTCAAATCCGGTCTCAGACCTTTAGTAATTACCTAGCCGTGAGGCCTTGGGCAAGCCACTTAACCCCATTTGCCCTTGCAAAAAAAACAAAAAACAAAAAACCTAAAAAAAGAATTTTATGTCATTTGTGGAATTTTTAATTAGGAAATTTTGTTTCAAGGTAACTTTCTCTTCTTTCATTTAGAGAGCTAAATCTTAAACCAAAGAATAAATCACAAAAGGGGGAAAAAGTTTTATTTTAACCAAAAAATTCAAGTGGATCTGACATTATTATAAATGTCCCATACTCATAGTCAACCCTTTGAATGAATGGAGAGAAGAACATTTTCTCCTCTATTCTTCAGGATCAAGAATGGGCATTATCATTACAACATTAGTGATATATTTACATGTATGTGGAGAAAGTCATTTTATATATATATATATATATATATATATATATATATATTATACATGTATAACTTTTATGAAGTTATTAGCATACTTTCTCAGCTATTAGGTATATTCCTTGAACTTTAAGAATATACCTCCTACTTCCAGCATACATTTTTCTAAATAGAACCATTGATGCAAATTATTATTCTCATATCATCTTTATATAATTATCACATGCTCTTACCTACTTTCAACTCAAAACTCTTCATTGCACAGCATTTTGATTTTTCAGAAATTTTAGAGTTCATAATTGAGAGTGACAGAGAATCACCAAGAGAATATTGGTTCTCAAATTTTGGATTCTTTTATCAGTGAGCAAATTAGAAACATAAAAATCCCTTCACAATTTCCTTAGTGCAATTCAGGTAAGTTTTTACCTCTATAATTCAATTATGTGTAATGATCATCTATCATCAGTGTATTTCCAAGTGGCCTGAACTGATGAACTAATTCAGTGAACTGCCAAATATTTATGAGGATCTCTGATAGCATTGATGTAAGTGTTTCAATCAATCATAAAAATCCCAAATCTTCAATGCCTCTTCATTCTATGTTATATTCAAATCTTCTCATGCATTTGTTTCTGTGTGATAAATCCAATGAGGGGCCTTTGCTACTTTCTCTTATCTTCAGAGCACTCAGTCTGTATCACTATAACTCTTTGTTCCTCCCACATCGAGTTCATTTTCCTTTTTTGCTCATCTCTGAAAACATTTTTTAAAAAATTCTTCAAAATTCCTTATTTGCTATTTAATAGCCTGCCCATGAATATCACATGCCTCTCCACTTTCCTTTGTAAAATTCTCAAAAGAATGGATACCAAGGTCTTAACAATAGTTTTGGTTTTTTAATCCATTTAAGTATTCTTGTGTGAATTTTCAGGTTAATATAGTTTTTAATTATAATTAATCTGTTTGCAAAATTAAGTAGCATTCTAATTCTTGAAATCATTGCAAATACAAGTATAACTGGGAGCTTCTGGAGGATTTTATCCTCAATAAGCAAACCCTTTTCCATTGAAGATTTTACAAGGTATTCTTCAAGATAAAGACAAACAATTTTAGCAAACATGTTTGTTGCATAAATTCAATTATTATCTCTATCAGAGCAACTTATAGTACTTTAAAATATGAGTTTCTGTCCTAGAATATAAGTTCTTAGGAGATACATGAAGGCTGCCTTTTCTCTACTTAGTACTCCCTTTTCATCTTCCCCATTTTTTAAAATTAAGATATAAAAGTCTCTAAAATATGAAGACAACTAAGTGACTATGAAAATATGAGTGAGTATATGTAACTTATTAAGAAAATCACTAAATTAAACATATTAATGTCTCCCTCATGTTTATTTTCTTTTTAAGACAAGTATAGAACATACTTAAAAAGAAAATAGATGAGAAATTCAGCAAATTGAGTTTTAATGACTTTTGTCTTTTTGTTTGTTTCTACATATTTTTGTATGAGCATAAATATATACATATATAATATGTATATATTTACAAAAATGAGTTTTTACATATTAATATCTATATGTCAAAATTACTTCCCTTATTTTATTCTTATTACTTTGTATCTTTCTCCATTTCAAATGTTTTGAAAATTGACCCATCAGTACTTTGATAATTTTTACTTCTGATAGACTTCTTATACTTGTACTTATTCCTACTATGCCAGTTATTTTCCTGAATCCATCTTTTTGATCTTCAGTTTCATTTTCTCATGTGAAGCACCAAATACTTAAATGTTTAGGGTACAAATGCATTATTTCAACTGTCATCAATCACTAATCCATTATTATAGCAGTATTGTAAAATTTGTTTCACAACTCATTTCTTTCTTGCCCTCTTTCCAGTTTCATGTAAAAATGTTTGTGGAATCTTCTGTTGTAGCTGAATCTCACATCAAATTTTCTTTAAACTATTTTTTCTTCCACACTATTCTTTGCTTTTTTTGTGGTATGATATTGCTTCTTTTCTCGCCTCCTTAATAAAATTTTCAAGATTACTTTCTCATATAAATTACTAGTACCCTTAATTGTGTCCTTTCTCTGACAAGAGAAATCAAGATGCAGATAGCATTTTGCTTATTTTAGTATTTTCATTGTGTTTATAGTTTTTGCATTTGATGAACACTTACTAGAAATTGCATTTATTAAAATCAATATATTTCTTTTATTCATTATTCAACTTTTAGCATTTTAATGACTTGTTTGTGAAAGTTAGGTTAAAGCTGCTCTACTTGTATGTATTGGCTGTTCTTATCCTTATTTATTATTGCTGTTTTGTCATTTCAGTGATACCCAACTCATCCTAAACTCATTGGCATTTTCTGGCATTTTTCATATGAAAAAACTGAGACAAACAGTTTTAAATGAATTGACTAAGATTACATACTAAGTGTCTGAGATCAGATAAAAGCTTACAAAGATGAGTTTTGACTCTAGACTCCAACACTCTCTCCAGTGTCATCTAACTGCATCATTTTAAATTCATATATATTCCTGGAATTCAATGCTGATTTTGAGATTTGTGAGAATTTAATATAGTTTTACCTCAAATTAGAACATTTTTCCACTTATACAATGAATTCTTTCATATATATGTATGCTAAATATAGATAAATGTAAATGCATATCTATCTCTATCTATCTCCATCTCTATCTCTATCTCTATCTCTATCTCTACCTCTACCTCTACCTCTACCTCTACCTCTACCTCTACTTCTACCTCTACCTCTATCTAATCTATATCTGCATCTGCATCTGCATCTGCATCTGCATCTGCATCTACATCTACATCTATATCTATACCTATATCTGCATCTACATCTACATCTATATCTATATCTATAGTTATATAATGATAGATAAAACCATTGGACTATCCATGAATCTATATGCCATAATCTTCTAAATGTAGAATACTTCTTTTCATTTTTTAATGTCTGTGATAAGTCTTATCTACTTCTCTAAATTATTGATGTCATTGAGGAAGTCTTGTAGTATTTCAAATATTAGTGTAATCAACAGAATTCCATTTATAAATAGGGGCAACTTTAGAAATGCACTGGGGAAAGCAGAGGGTTTGTACTTCGCTATCATCCCTAATATAAACTGACTGTGTATGTCACTCCAATCCCTGATGCACTACTGATTAAATTGTACCCCTGGATAACTGAGGGAAATTGAGAATACAGATTATTCTGGATCCAGATCTTTGTTGCTACATCAATATCAAACCAAGTTATTTTTGTTTCTCATTTGAAGTTTGATAGAGTAAACACAGTTTCTAAAAGCATTGGAAGAGAAAACTAAGTGTTCAAGGCGCTCTGGAAGGATGAGGCTTTCTGAGACAGTGTGATTATCTATTTTCTGTTCTTATGTTTTTGGAGGAGTTGGCTATTTTTCAGGCAACAAAACATTTACTGATGTATTAGAACTTTTTGAAATGATTGTTCCATGGTTAGTTTGTGACACTTTGTATTTGAAAATGTGTAAGAATGTTCCTTGCAGGGTTGGTTTCTTGTAATTTCTTTTCCCATATAGATTTTGCAGTGCTTTCCAATAAAGTTTTGTTGTTTTTTTCTTTGTTTGTTTGTTAAGCTGGCACACAAAGAAGTGTGATTACATATCAATAATTATTTTCTTATTCATTGCTGGGGAGGTCAGTCTGACCTAAAAATCATAACAGTTGGTTCCTTACTTTCTTCCTAATATTTCTGTCAATTTTATAAACTTGCAATTGTTTAGTGATCTGACCTGTCTTAAGCATATGGGAGAGAGAGAGAGAGAGAGAGAGAGAGAGAGAGAGAGAGAGAGAGAGTGAGAGTGTGTACTATTAATTATTTAAAAGCATTTTAAGACACCAGAGTATTTGACTCAATATTTTCCAGTAAGAAAGAAGAATTCTTGTTTTTGATACTAAGACAGTGTTGACCATGTTATTGGCAAAAACAGCATCAACCACCCTTTCCCTGTCCCTTCCTTACAGGTCTTGCTTTTACTGTTCCTTGACTACTTAGTAATACTCTAAGCCCCTTATAAGTGGCTTTTGTTTGGGCAGCTTTTATGCCAGCTATGTTATAGCTTGTTTTCATGTCATAAAGGTAGATTTTGGAACACCGTCTGGCCAAGTCATTTTGACAGCCTGTGCTGGTTGCATCAAAGAGACTTGGGGAAACAATGAAAAGGAAAGGGAATTCATGGTGGCAGAAGGCAGTGGATTATTTTTGTCTCTGATTTCCTCCTACTAGTGTGGAAGCAACCTAATGATAATACACTTTGGGACTCACTGTGTCTTGCTCTTTGATGGCTTCTGAATGTAGAGGCATTTGGCTTGTCAGAGTTCTTGTTATTCTTTTAACAGCACCAGAGGGACTTGAATAAGTTTTCTGTTGATGTCTCTTCATGTTCTTGCTTTCTTCTGTAATGAGTCAGTCACATTCTGGAGGATGATATATTTAATACTTGAAAATCTAATGGTTCTCCTGAAATATTTGGCTAAATAACAAACCTCTTATTTCAAGAAGACGAGGTTCTCCAATACTATATAATGAAGCACAAGCTCTGGCGGGTCCTGCTTAGCTGGAAATAAATGATAAGAACAAGAGTTTGCTGAAGGATTGTGTGTTATCTCTCCCTCTCCCAACTCTACTTCAGACTCTGCAGTTTGACATTTTGCCTTGGCTACCTCTCATACTGAGAGTTCTCTCTGTTCCTGTACCTCTCTTACTCTCAGTCTCTAAAACCCCTTTCTGTCATTGGTAGAGAAGCCTCCTGGAACTGCTACTTTTTAAAATTTAATTTTTATAAAATATTAAGTTGCAGATTTTCTCTTTCCCTCCTTACACCTTTCTTCTCTCTAAAATGGTAAGCAATTTGATTCTGACTTATGTATGTGTGCTCATGTGAAGGATATTTTCATATTGGTCAATGAAAGAAGAAAACAAAACAAAGGGAAAAAAGCACACACACACAAAATCAAGTGAAAACCATATGCTTTAATTGGCCTTCAGACTCTATCAGTTCTTTTTCTGAATGTGGATAGAATTTGCCATCATGAGTATTTTTTCAACTGTCTTGATTATTGTTTAGCAGAGAAAAATTAAGTCAATCATAATTGATCAAGACACAATGTTGTTGTTACTTGGAACCTCTAACTTGATGAAGGTCCCAGACCAGCCATCCTTCCTTTTCTTTTTTGACTCTGTTTCTTACTCTCTGGACTTTTCAACCATACCCCAATGTGTACCTCCCTTCTCCAATATGTCCACTCTGTCAACTCCCTTTTAAGTATTATCTTTTTCCTTTAGAGTAAACTGCTTAGGGACCTGCCTTTCTTTCTTTTTGCTTGCATTTGTATCCCCAATAATTAACTCAGTGATTGGCACATACAGCATGCTTAATAGATGCTTTGTGACTTGACTTAACTTGTTATTTTGTCCAATGAAGTTAGGAAATGTTCAGTATGAGCAGGTAGATCATAGAGAAATGATTTTTTTTAATATCTGAAATTGACCACTTTAAAAAAATTTAAAGGGGTTAATATCTTCATCTGTGGAAGGATTACTCAATGAACAAACAAATGCTTGCTGTAATGAACTAAAAATGATTACTTCTAACATCTCTTTCTTTCTTGGTGATAAGTTCTTTCTATCCCAAGAAATACATATTAATTGGGATCAAACTACTTGGAGGAAATATTACCATTTTAATTACTCATTTGTGACTCTGTGATAATAATTAATTTTTCTACCACCAACATAATAACTGGAGTAAAAAAGGCATTTGATTATATCTATGGTATGTCATAATTGTGCATTGTAAAAGACATTAGCAGTACTAATAAACTAGTGTTTACCTCCACCAGCAGAGAAACAATTGGATTCATGTTTGCATTGAGCAGGATATCTGAACTTAACCTTCTATTGACCTTGGTAACTCTGACTACAAACTATAAATTGACTGCTGATCTGTTTTGATTGAATGGGACTTAGTTCCCTGTTCTTATGAAGTCACATGTAAGACTAAAACAAAATAAGACAATAATAGAAGCAAAACACCTCCCTCCAAAAAAGTTTACATTCTTTAAGATTTTGCTTAAAGACTTGCCTGTAATATTAACTATTACATAAAGCAACTAGGTGTTACAATGGATAGAGGGCTGGCCTTGGAGTCAGGAAGAAGGGAGTTCAAATCCAGCCTCAGTCACTTGCTGCTTACTAACTGTGTGAACTTTGGCAAATCTCTTAAGAAAGATTACCTCACATCCAGGACCATCTCCAGTCTTCCTGATTCATATCTGGCCCCTGGACGGAGATGGTCTGGAGGAGAAAGTGAGACTGATGATTTAACATAGCATATCCCAAGTCCCACATGGAAATCCAATTCATGTGCTTTCATGGCATCATTTCCCTGATGTCATGGTCTTCTTCAAGAATAAAGGAGAGAGCGGCTAGGTGGCGCAGTGGATAAAACACCAGCCCTGGAGTCAGGAGTACCTCAGACACTTAATAATTACCTAGTTGTGTGACCTTGGGCAAGTCACTTAATGCCTTGAAAAAAAAACAAACAAGCAAGCAAAAAAAAAAGAATGAAGGACAAGCATCATCAGCTGTAAGTAAAGTTTAAGCTCACAGTAACATTATTAGATAAGCATACTATTTTTCTCCAAATCTTTTACATTAAAAACATAAAATTTGTATTTTATTATCTTTTGGTCCCAATTCAGAATTTCATTGAGACAGTGACATACATCAGCTTAAAAAATTGCTTCTAAGGGTGGCTTGGTGGTACAGTGGATAGAGCACAGGCCCTAGAGTCAGGAGCACTTGAGTTCAAATCCAGCCTTGGACACTTAATAATTACCTAGTGGTGTGGCCTTGGGCAAGTCACTTAACCCCATTGCCTTGCCAAAAACAAACAAACAAAAAAAATTGCCTCTACCAACAAGGCATTGTAATTTGTAGAGAGTTGTTAGAACTCACTGAGAGTTTACGTAACTTAAGCACTTGTTAGATACATAATCAAGAGTTACATAGTCCTTATGTTTCAGAATCAAAAATTGAATTCAGGCCTTCCTAACATGAAGACAAGCACTCTAACAACTGTGTCATGCTGCCTTTCATCATACAGATAGAGAATTGAGTTCAGAGACATGGAGATCTGAGGTCAGGTCCTGCTGTTGATCTTGAGGATTTCATATAACCTCACAATGTTCCAGTCAACTTCCTAAATCTTGAAGTTGCATAGCAAATACTGCATTGCAAGGTCTGCATTGGTAGAGGGAATTTCCTTCCTGGGAGATCGCCAGAGCAATGAAATTAAAATTCTTAAATTTTCCCTCCTTTCAAATGAAAGCATTTTATAACGTTTATACTTTCTCTCAAAAAGTTTGCAGCAATTTTGTCAGTCCAGAAGGACTCTTTTCATTTTTTAGATATTTTACAAGTTCATAGAATCATGGATTTAGAGCTTTAAGAGATCATAGAGATCATCTTAGCTACCCTTAACAAGGAAGAAAAAAAAAAAAGATCTAGGGAGAGGAAATGACTTTCCCACTGTTTAAACATAGTATAAATAATTCTTGGGGATATCCATGTAGAAACACAAAGCAGGAAAAAATACTCACAGTGAAAGTTCTCATTTCAAGAGCACAGATTAAACAGGCACATTACTTGCTCATTTGTTGACTAGAGCTGCCTTCCATATATGGGGCATAATATATCAGAAGGATACAAACAATTAGCATGCTTAAATGTAAAAAGCCCACCCTGAGTTTTCTAATCAGGTATGTACTTGGTGGAGAACTTAATTATACCCCATTTTATTTTTCAAGGGCAATTCAGCTAATTACTAGAATTATATGTGTGCAAAGATGAGATTGTTTTTAAAATTTGGCCTGCAATTCTTTAGTCAACATTAGGCATCCTGGAAAAAAATCAATCACAGACTATACATGAAACAGAGAAATGGAGATAATTTAGGAGGTTCAAAGTGCAATTAACCTTGGAAGCATTAACTTGTGCTTTTGAACTGTCTCTGAAGAACAGCCAATAGGGGTTTTTATGCTATTTTATGTTTAATACATCTTTCAACTTAAATCAGAGATCAAAATTTTGCCCTCAGGCAAGACTTGGTTTTCTGCCAAGCTTGTAAGTAGATGCTACAAATATTAGAAAATAATGAACAACATCAATTCACAGATGGCTTAAAAGATGAGAGAGAAAGAGGAAAAAAGTTTAGGGGAATTTAGGCATACATGAATAATTGTTTGAGGTGTATAATTTACAGCAATAGAAGACATTCTGTGAGTTAAAGTTCAGAAACGTGATAGTTCCTATTATTTCTGCATGTCAAAAGATAAATAACTTCATTTTATGGATACTTCTACTGATATTAATTAATTTATTTAATATAAGTTATTTTGTACTTACCATATACTAGAAACTGTTCTAGGCTCCATAAGATACAGGAGTAATGATTTAAAAACTATTGAAGAAATCCATGCATAATTTCATGAACTGTATTAAAGAAATAAAAAATGTAAGAGGTGACTGACCCTAATTGACCAAGAAACTCTGTCTGATCTATGGAAAATGGATAAATTTATGACCAAACAAGTATTAGCGCATATTATAAGCTGCTAAATTATTGATTCTGACTATAATAAATTAAAAAGGTTTGCAATAATAAAATCAGTGCTGCCAAAATTAGAAGGAAAACTGAAAGCTGGGAAACAATCTTCACAACTAGGAGTTCTGATAAAGGTCTCATTTCTAAAATACATAGAGAACTGCATCAAATTTACAAGGTTAGCAGTCATTTCCCAATTGACATATTGGGGATATGAATAGACAGTTTTCAAGTGAAGAAATTAAAGCTATATATAATCACATGAAAAATGCTCTAAATTATTATTGATTATAGAAATGCAAATTAAAACAACAATGAGGTATTATCTCACTGTTCCCAATTTAACTTCACATCCCCTCATCCCTATCTTGATGCTTTCCCTCATCCTTTCTCCCTTAAAAATCTAATTCTAGAGTCAACAAATGCCACTAAAGATTTCCTAATAATCAATCCCCAGTTGCTTGTTCTTTTGCACCAAAATTACTAAATTTATAAAATATTATACATAATAAATTACACATAATATATCTATATCTATCTACAAATATATATATATATATATATATATATTCACATGTCTCTCCAAAAGAATTCAAGATTTTTAATTACAATGATTATTTTAATTTATTTCTTTGTTTCCTCAGCACCTTGGCAGTTGGCTCATAGGGTTGGCAAGTTCTAGTTTAATCTTAAAAAATTTAAAGTTACTGGCATACCACAATGAGCCATAAGAGTAGAAATTCATTGTAGTAATTTCTATGAGAATATATGTGTATGTGTATATGTTTGTATATGCATATATGTAGATAATGTATCAATAAATATAAAATCATATTTGCAATTTCATCATGATAGAGGCCTCTCAGAAAGGAAAATCTGTACAAATATAAATCAATACCTATTTTGTATTTTATGACTCTAGAGAATAGCCTGGGAATTTGAAAGTTTAAATGATTTGTCCAGTCCACACAGACAGTGTATAATTCTTGAAATTTGAACCCACAAACATTCCTGACAAAGAGACTAATACTATACACATGACATTGAAATGTGGCTTGAATATATTTTCATATTATGTCGTTAATGAAATATTTCTAAAGTTGTGACAACAACATAGAATTTCTTCCTTTATGCATGATTCCTTGCATTTGGCAAAGTACTTATAGTTTATGTAGCACATAAAAATGACCCTTCTGAAATATTTATAGTAATATTAATAGACAGCAACATCATCAGAAAAAGCAACTTGATTGTGCTAATTACAATGGGCAAACCTCTTGCAAATTGAACGGGCAGTTTGGAAGCAAATATAAGTTAAGCGGCTATTATAATAATCCAGGCAACAGAAATATTTTAGAGATACAATAAAGATTAAAGTGTCAGAACAAAGAGACCATCGGATATAAGAAGTAAGATTTCACTAAGATTACAAATGACTAGATAAAAGAAAAGGAGAAATTGGGTGAGGAAATTATTGGTATTGGGTTATCTACCTATCTGTGCCTAAATTACCAATTCATGATACCCTATTCATTCATCCATTTATTTGTTTGTTTATTATTTCAGATCAATTAGATTAAAATTAATTTTATTATGAATCTGTTTGCAGAGTAGGCACTGGAAACAATATACAAACACCTGATAAAAACCCATCTATCAAGGAACTTCTCTCTAAAAAAGCAAGATCTTCTATAAAAAAGAAACAAAAACAAAAAGCCAAAAAAGATAAAAAACAAAATAAAACATAAAAAGAAGACTGAAATATGATAAAAGAGAGGTCACCAAAAAAAGTGATAAGAGAAATATAAGATAAAAGAATAAACTTTTTAAATTTAATTTAATTTTCCTTGGTTACATGCAAAACCGAATTTCAATACCTTGAGTAGTGAATTCTCTTCATTCCTCATACCTCAGTCCCACATTGAGATAGTAAGTTATATGATATGTTAAAAATGTGGAGTAATGAAAAACATCACCATAATAATCTTATTGTAACTTCCCTGTCCCAAAAGAAAGAAATCTTAGGAAAAATAAACTTCTTTAAAAAAAGTATACTTCAATCTATATTCAATCTATATTGGGAATAGATAGTATTTTTATCATAAGTCTGAGTTTACTTGGGTAGAAGCATTGTTAAGAAATCATAAGTCTTTCAGAGCTGATAACCCTAAAATATTGCTATTACTTTGTAGTATATTTCCCATTGCAAATTTTTTTAATGAAAGCATACTGTTGATCATTTCTTATTATAAAATTGCATTTTATCTTTATTGCATACCACAATTTGTTCATCAAATCCCCAAGTGTTGAGAATCCCCTCAATTTTTAGTTCATTGCCACCAAAAAAGAGCTGCTATAAATATCATTATACATATAGATCCTTTTCCTTCCTGATTTGCATCTCTTTCAGGATATAGACCTGGTAGAGGCATGTTAGATCAAAGGGTAGACATGGTGTTATAAACCTTTGGGCAGAGTTCCAAATTGAATTCTTTAATAACTCCTCCATAAGTGCAATAATGTCTCATTTTTCCTACATCCCACCCAAAATTTGTCATTTTCACCTTCTATTGGTTCTATTAACCAATCCAATAGTTATAAGATGGTATGTCAGAGTAATTCCAAACCACATTTCTCTGGTCAGTGGTGAGTTGAGATATTTTTTAAAAAAATTATTGAGATAGATAATATTGATAACTTCATCTGAAAATTGTCCATATCTTTTGATCTTATGTTTTTATAAATTTGACTAAGCTCCCTTTGTTTGAGAAATGAGACTTTTATCAGTAAAACTTTTTTCAGTATTTTTCCCACAGTTATTATTGTGAACTATATTTACCTCCATCCTAATTCCTCCACCCCCATTTATTCTACTCTCTCTCCTTTCATCTATTCCCTCCTCAAAATTGTTTTTCATCTGACTAATCCCTCCCAAAATCTTCCCGCCCGTCACCTACCTCCACTGCCTTTCTCCCATCCCTTTCCTCTCCTACTTTCCTTCAGATTAAAATAGATTTCTATACCCAATTGAGTGTAAATGTTATTCCCTCTATGAGCCAATTCCAATGAGAGTAAAGTGAATTTACTCTCCTCAATTTTCTCTGCTTCAATTTCACTGATTTTTCCTGTCTCTTTTATGTGAAATAACTTATTCCATTATTCCCTTTCCCTTTCTCCCAGTTCATTCTTCACTCACCCATTAACTCTTTTTGCATTGTTTTTTGTTGTTGTTTTTTTTTTTTTGCAAGGCAATGAGATTAAGTGATTTGCTCAAGCTCACAAAGTTAGCAAGTATTAAGTGTCTGAGAAAAGATTTGAATTTAAGTTCTCTTGACTCCAGGGCTGGTATTCTATCCACTGTGCCACCTAGCTGTTCTAACTCCATTTTTTAATATCTTATTCCTTCAAATTCAGCTCTTACCTGTTACTTTGTCTAAGCATGCACATTCTAACTTACCTAATAAATGAGAAATTTCACTTGAGTTGTCAGTATCATATTTCCATTCAAGAATCTAAGCCATTCAATATCAGTAAGTCCTTATGATTTGCCTTTCCTATTTATCATTTTATACTTTAAGTCTGGTATTTGAACATCACTTTTTTTTCCCTTCAGCTCTTGTCTTTTCATTAGGCCCCTAGTTCATCGAATTACTATGTTTTCCCTGAAAGATTTCAAGTTTTGCTGACTAGTTGATTCCTGGTTGCAATTTAAGCTTCTTTTGCCTTCCAGACTATCATATTCCTCATTCTATGACCCTTTAATGTTGAAGTCTCTAAATCTAGAATTATCTTCCACAATAATTGACTAGGTTTTTTTTTTTTTTCTTTTTGCCTGCAATATTTTCCCCTTATCTTGAGAGCTCTGCAATTTGACCAAAACATTTCTGGCAGTTTTCATTTTGGAATTTTTCAGGAAGTGATTGGTGGATGCTTTCAATTTCTATTTCCTGAATATCAGGGCAGTTTTACTTGATTCTTGATAAATGATGTGTAAGCTTTTTTTTTTTTGGTCATGGCTTTCAGTTAGTCCAATAATTTTTAAATTATATCATCTGAATCTGTTTTCCTGGCCCATTGTTTTGCCAGTGAGATGCTTAACATTTACTTCTAGGTTTTCATTCTTTTGGTTTTCTTTTATTGTTTCTTGATTTCTCATAAAATCATTAACTTCTCTTGACTTCATTCTATATTTTGAGAAATTATTTCCCTCAGAAAACTTTTATATGTACTTTTCCATTTGACCAGTTCTATTTTTTAAGATAACTTTTCTCCTCAATGGTTTTATAATACCTCTTTATCCATTTGGCATAGTCTGGTTTTTAAAATATTATTTTCTTCACCATATTTTGTGTCGCCTTCACTAAGTTTCTGATTTTGTTTTTTTGATTATTCTACACTCTCTCAATTCTCTTCCAAATTTTTCTTCTACTTCCCTTATTTGGTTCTTCAAATTCTCTATCAGCTCTTCCATAGCCTGAATGCAATTCATATTTTTCTTGGAGGTTTGGATATAGAAGTTTTGACTTTGTTATCTTTTGAGTGTGCATTTCAATCTTCTATATGATCACAGTAACTGTCTATAGTCATATTTTTTCCTTTTATTGCTTGCTCATTTCCCAAGCCTATGACTTGATTTTAATTCTTTCTTAAGAGGGGGGCTCCAGGGTGGACGATGCACTGCTTTTGAGGGATTTTGTAGCTGTTTCCCAAGATACCACTAAGGAGTTGCCCATTTCAATTCTTCCAAGGTCTAATGAGAGATTATAACTATTCTTCTAGTTGTTTCTCTGATCTGTGGGTGACTATAATCACCCCTTTCCACCCTAGAACCGTGAGGAGAGTCTCTGCTCCCCCTATTTCAGTTGTTGGAGTTCAATTGTTATTGCTCTTCTTCCTGGTACTAGGCACCCCAGATTGTGACCCAGATCTGAGTATGGGCAAAGCAACAGAGTTCTCCTTTAGTGATATCAAAGAGATCCCTGTAATGTCCTCCTGAGCCCCTTACCATTTGTGGGCTGATAGGTATAGAACCAGGTGCCTCTGGTTATCCAGTGGCTCCTGAACCTTGGTCCTGGTCTGCAGGGGTCAGGTCTTCACAGTTGAAGCATGCATGGGGCTGTCCTCTACTCTCCCCTGGGTTAAGCAAAGTTTTCCTGGTGAACTTCCAGGTTGCCCTTGAAAATTCCTGGGTTGAAAGGTCTAGAATTGCCACCACTGCCACTGACCAAGTTGCCCAGCTTCCCGCTCCTGAATGGCTGCCATTAGTTTGTTCTGGTGAAGCTGGTGCTGTTCTGTGCTCCTCTCTCACCATATTGTGGTTCAACTTTCATTCTGACCTTCCAAATTTTCTTGAGATGGAACATTGTTTCATTTACACTTTTTTTGTGGGTTCTGCCACTCTAGAATTTGTTTAGAGTCTTTATTTAAAGGTATTTAGAGTAATATAGGTGAGAACTTGGACATCTTGACTCTCTGCCTTTAAATAAAACTTTTTACTGGTGCTATTAGGAAAGATGTTAATTTTTAGAAATTATTTTTAAAATTTATTTTATTTATTTATTTTCAACCATTTCTACGTGTGTATTTCCAATTTAAAAAGTGTCCCTCTTCATTCCCTTCCCAAACTCCTCCCCTCAGTTGGGAATAGTAAGGTTAGCATTTTACATACATAGTTTATTAAACATATTTACAAATTTTTAATTTTTAGCATGAGGAATTAGGGTTAAGGGAAAGGGACACATAAGAGAAAATTTTTATAAAATGCTTATCAGATTCAGTAGGGTTTTTTCTATGTATTTTGTTTTGTTTTGTTCTGTTTCTTCCTCTGGTTGGTGATAATAAAGTCCATAATCTTTCAAATGTGGTTGTCCTATCTCTGTGGACTGCCTAGAGGGGTTGCTTCCATCAGGGTTCTTTATCTCATAATGTTGATATGTAAATTGTTCTCTTGGCTCTACTCCCTTCACTCAGCTTCAGATCCCATAAGTCATTCCATTATTCTCTAGAGTCCAGCCATTTATTGTATCTTATAGAACAATTAAATTCCATTGTATTCATTTACCATAACTTGTTTAGCCATTCCCCAACAGATGGGAATCCTCTCAATTGCCAGGTCTCTGCCACTACAAAAAAGGGTTGGTGTGAATATTTTGGCACATGTAGAAATTTTCCCATTTTTTTTACATATTCTTCTGTATATAGTCCTAGAATTGGAATTTTGGAGAAAAAGGGTATGAACAGTTTTATTGCTCTTTGGGCAGAGTTCCATATTGCTCTCCAGAAATGTTGGATCCATTCACAACTAAACCATCAATGCATCAATGTCCCCATCCTCCCACAGCCTCTCCAACATTCATCATCTTCCCTTTTCCTCATCTTGGATAATCTAATAGTTGTGAGATGATACCTCATTGTTGTTTTACTTTGAATTTCTCTAATCAATAGTGATTTGAAGCATTTTTTTCATATACTTATATATACGTTTCATATATTCATTTCAAGGCTGTCCATAACCTTTGATCATTTATTAGTTGGGGAATGACTTGTGGTCATATAAATCTGATGCAGTTCTCTATGTGTATTTTAGAAATGAGAACTTTATAAGAACTCCTGCTTGTGAAGATTGATTCTAAACTTTCTCCTTTCCTTCTAATTTTGGTAGCACTGATTTTATTACTGCAAATCTTTTTAATTTAATATAATCAAAATCATTCATTTTGAGGTTTATAATATGCTCTAATTCTTTCTGGTTGTAAATTTAGCCCTTTTTCATAGATCAGATAGATAGAATATTTTTTCTATTAATTTATCTATGCTAGCACTCTTTATGTCTAAATCCTGTACCTATTTTGACCTTATTTTGGTGTAGGTGTAAGATGTGGATCTATGCCTAGTTTTTGCCATAGTATTTCCCAGTTTTGCCAACACTTTCTCTCAAATAGTGAGTTCTTATCCCAGAGGCTGATATCTTTGGGTTTGTCAGTTAGCAGAAGGATGTAGTCCTATACTGTGTTTTCTTTTGAACCTATCCTAATCCATTGATCTATTACTTTATTTCTTAACCAGTACCAGGCAGTTTTGATGACTGCTGCTTTATACTATAGTTTTAGATCTGGTAGAGATAGACCACCTTCCTTTTCATTTTCTTTCCATCAGTTCCCTTGCTATTCTTGCCCTTTGTTACTCCAGATGAATTTTGTTACTATTTTTCCTATCCCAATAAAATATTTGTTTCGTAGTTTGTTTTGGTATGGCATTGAATAAGTTATTCAAAATGGGTAAAATTGTCATTTTATTATATTAGCTTGACCTAACCATGAGCATTTGACATTTTTCCAATTCTTTAGAATTGACATTATTTGGGTGAGGAGAGCTTTATAACTGTGTTCATACAATTTCTGAATTTGACTTGGAAAGTAGTATTTAATGTTGTCTATACTTACTTTAAATTGAATTTCTCATTCTATCCCTTGTTCCTGGGCTTTGTTGTTCATATAGAGAAATGCTGATGATTTATGTGGGTTTATTTTATATCCTGCTACTTTGCTGAATTTGTTAATTGTCTCAAGGAGTTTTTTAGATGGTTTTCTTGGGTTCTCCAGGTATACCATCTTATCATCTGCAAAGAGTGTAAGTTATACTTTCTCATTGCCTAGACTGATTTCTTTTTTATCTCTTATTGCTACTCCTAGTGTTTCTACTACTATATTGAATAGTAATGAGTGGTAGTATTCATCCTTGTTTCATCACTGAATTTATTGGAAATGCTCTAGGTTTATTCCCATTAATTATAATATTTGTTGATGGATTTAAATAGATAACATTCATTATTTTAAACTTATTCCTATACTTTCTAGTGTTTATATGGATGTTGTATTCTATTAAAGACTTTTTTCAATATCTATTGAAATAATCATATGGTTTCTGTTGGTTTTACTGTTGATATGACTAATTATGTTGAGTGTTTTCCTAATGTTGAACCATCCCAGCCTGCCTGGTATAAATCCAGCCTGATCATAGTGTATTATCAAGGTAATAACTTGCTGTAGTCTCATTGCTAAAATTTTATTTAAGATTTTTGCACCAATATATATTAGGTAGCTTGGTATATAATTCTCTTTGTCTGTTTTGGTTATACCTAGTTTAGGTATCAGCACCATGTGGCTGTCATAGAAGGAGTTTGGTAGAACTCCTTCATCTCCTATTTTTTTTAAATAGTTTACGTTAAATAAGAATTAAGCATTCCTTAAATGATTGGTAGAAGTCATGTGTAAATCTATCCAGACCTGGACTCTTTCTTAGGGAGTTTATTTTTTTTAATTTATTTATTTGTCCTCATTTTGTACAAATAATGTTTTTTATACATTAATAAAATATCCTTGTATAAGAGAAAACAAAATACCCCCTACCCCCAAAAATATAGACTCACTTGAATGATAAAGTAAAGGGGAGAGAGAAAAAATTAAAATTAAAAAAGTAATAGTAATAATTGTAGGTATGGCCAGGTGGCACAGTGGTTGGAGCACCAGCCCTGGATCCAGGAACACCCGGGTCCAAATCCGGCTCCAGACACCCAACAATTACCCAGCTGTATGACATGTAAGCCACCCCAACCCCACTGACTTGCAAAAAAACCAGAAAAAGAAAAAAAAAAGATCCAAAATAAAATAAAATAGTAATAATAGTAGGGGCGGCTGGGTGGCAGACAGAGCATTGGTCCTTGAGCCTGGAGCACCCAGGTCCAAATCCAGCCTCAGACACCGAATGATCACCCCGCTATGCGGCCTCAGTCAGGACACCCAGCCCCATTTGCCCTGCACCACCCCCAAATAATAATAATAAAAAATGTGCTTCGGTCTGTGTTCCAACACCACCAACTCTTTTGCAGGTGGATCACATTCTTTAGGATAAGTCCATCACAAAAGTTACTTCCATGTTTTTCCATTATTGCCATTGCTGATTGCAACTCCCTCCTTTCGTACTTCTCTACTACTATGTACTATATTTTCTCTCTCCTTTCACTCTGACTCTGCTGTAGGGTAATTAAGTGGTGCAGCAGTCAGATCCCTGGCCCTGGGGCCAAGAGGCCCCGAGCCTCCATACAACCCCTTGGGCTCAGCATCCACTTGACCCTATGGTCCTGGACAGGTCATCCAATCCCAGCCCCTTGCAAGAAGTAAAAAAGAAAATGTGTTATATCTGACCACTCTCCACCCATGGTCCATCCTCTCCTCCATCATTGACATCCCCACCCCTTCCACCTGTTCCCCCCTCTCTCCTTCTTACTACAGATCTCTATACCCCATTGAGTATATATGCCGTTTCCTCTCCTAGCCACCACTTATGAGAGCAAAGATTGCCTCATTCCCCTTTGCCTTCTCCCCTTCCATATCATCACAATAGCCCATTGGAATAAAGAAAAATCTTATTATATGAAATATCTTGGCCTATTCCCCCTCTCCTTTTTCATTCTCCCATTACATTTCCCTTTTTTCTATTGACTCCATTTTTATACCAAATTTTATCTTCAAATTCAGCTTCCTCCTGTCTTCATCTAGAAAAGCTCCTTCTACCTGCTCTATTAACTGATAAGGTTCATATGAGTATTATCAGTGTCCTTTTTCTATACAGGAATACATGCAGTTCATCATCATTAAGTGCCTCATATTTTACCCTTCTCCTCCAATCTCTATGCTTCACCTGAGTCCTGTATTTGAAGATCAAACCTTCTGTTCACCTCTGGCCATTCCAACAGGAACATTTGAAATTCCCCTGGTTCATTGAAAGTCCATCTTTTTCCCTGGAAGAGGACATTCAGTTTTTTTTTTTTTTTTGCAAGGCACATAGAGTTAAGTAGCTTACCAAAGGCCACACAGCTAGGTAATTATTAAGTGTCTGAGACTGGATTTGAACCCAGATACTTGTGACTCCAGGGCCGGTGCTTTATCCATTGTGCCACCTAGCTACCCTGAGCATGTTCAGTTTTGCTGGGTAGTTGATTCTCAGTTGCATTCTAAACTCTTTTGTATTCTAATATATTCTATTTCAAGCCCTATGAGCTTTTAATGTAGTTGCTGCTAAGTCCTGTATAATCCTGATTGCAGCTCCATGATATTTGAATTGTGTCATTCTGGCTGCTTGTAATATTTTCTCTTTGACTTGGGGGTTCTGGAACTTGGCTATAATATTCCTGGGGGATTGTTTTTTTTTTTTGGATCTCTTTCTCGGGGAGATTGGTGGATTCTCTCCATTTCTATTTTGCCCTCTACTTCTTGGATATCAGGGCAATTTTCCTGTAGTCATTCTTTGAAAATGATGTCAAGGCTCTTTTCCTGGTCATGACTTTCAGGTATTCCAATAATTTTTAAATTATCTTTCCTAAGTCTGTTTTCCATATCAATTGTTTTTTCAATAAGATGTTTCACATTTTCTTATAATTTTTCATTTTTTTGATTTTGAAGTATTGAGTCCTGATTTCTTGTAAAATCAACAATCTCCCTGAGTTCTATTCTTTGTCTGAAAGATTTGTTTTCCTCAGAGAGCTTCCTTATCACTTTTTCCATCTGGCCAGTTCTGCTTTTTAAAGCATTCTTCTCCTCAATAACTTTTTGAACTGTTTTATCCATTTGACCTAAACTGGTTTTTAGAATGCTATTTTCTTCAGCATTTTTTTAGATCTCCTTGACTAAGCTGCTGACTTCATTTTCATGTTTTTCCTGCATCACTCTCATTTCTTTTCCCAATTTTTCTTCTATCTCCCTCATTTGATTTTCAAAGTCTTGTTTTTGAGCTCTGTCATAGCCTGAGCCCAATTTCTGTTTTTCTTGGAGTCTTTAGATGCAGGAGCTTGTATTTCCTCATCTTCAGATTGAGTGTTTTGATCCTTCTTAGAATGATAGGCAAAGTATTTCTCAATGGTGTTCCTCTTTTTTCTCTGCTTACTCATTTTCCCAGCCTGATCCTGGTTTTGGAGTACTTCCTGAGCTTTTGGGACACCCCCACAAGGATCTCTTTGTGTGAGGCTCTGTCCTCCCTCCTGGCCTGTGAATGACCATAAGTGCCCCCCTCAGACACCCAATGGCTGAGGGCTGAGGTGGGGGGGGGTCCCTGCTGTTCTATGGGGGTCCTAGACCGTGATCAGGATCTGAATGTGGTCAGAACCCCAGAGTCCTGTTCCAGGGACAGAGGACAGAGCGCAGCAGTCTCTCTCCACTCCCTCCCTAGGCTCTGCATTCATGCCTTGGGAGATACTGCTTACTTGCTTCTCCTTCCTGTTCCTGGAGCTGGGCTGCTGAGGCCACACTGCTTGCTGTGTGCCCTGAGGGCTGGGCTTCACATGCTCCCTCTGGCAGAAGTTTCCGCCACCCCCTGCTGTTCCCCCAACTGCCATCTGGAGTGTAAGTCAGGAAACTCCCCAGCTGCTATTAGGCAGGGCTCCCTGCACCCTGGGGCTGCCTCTGGGAGGCTCAAGTTCCTTTGCTCTGGTGGGCCACCCCTCTGGTGGGCCGCTCCTCCAACTCTGAGGATCAGAGCCTTTCTGCTATTTTCCATGTTACCTTGAGTAGGAGAACTACCTCACTGGGTCCCTCTGTGAGGTCTTGAAAATTTAGTTAGCGTCCTTATTTTATAAGTTTTGTGAGAGAGCACCTAAGAGACATCCTCTCCTGTTGCCATCTTGGCCCAGCCCCCCTTCCCCCTTAGGGATTTTATTAATAGTTTCTTCAATTTCTTTCTTTTTTTTTTTTTTTTTTGGTTTTTGCAAGGCGAATGGGCTTATAAGTGGCTTTCCCAAGGCCACAAAGCAAGGTAATTATTAAGCGTCTCAGATCAGATTTGAACCCAGGTACTCCTGACTCCAGGGCCAGTGCTCTATCCACTGCACCACCTAGAAACCCCCTAATTTCTTTTTCCTGAAATAAGTTTATGTAAGTTATTTATTTTCTCTTCTGTTAATCTAAGCACTTGTCCAATTTATTGGTATACAGTTTGGCAGTAGCTCTGAAGTATCCCTTTAATTTCCTCCTCATTGGTAGTTAGTCCAGCCTTTTCATTTTTGATACTGGTTATTTGTTTATCTTCCCTCTGTTTTTTAAAATATGATTAACCAGAGGTTTCTCTATTTATTGTCTTTTTCATAAAACCAACTCAGATTTCTTTATGAGATCAATGTTCATTTGCTTTCTATCTTTATTAATTTCTTCCTTGATTTTCAGAATTTCTTGTTTGCTATTTAATTGGGGATGTTTAATTTGCTTATTCTAGGTTTTTTTAGTTGCATACTCAATTCATTAATCTCTTTCTCTATTTTATTCATATAGGCATTTACAGAGATAAAGTTTCCCCTTAAAACTGCTTTGACTGCCTCACATAAATTTTGGTATGATGTCTCATTAATATCATTTTCTTGGATATAATTATTGATTATTTCTATTATTTGCTGCTTGATACACACATTATTTAAGATAAAGGTATTTAATTCCCAATTAGTTCTTGGTTTATCTTTCCTTCACCATTTATTACATGTAATTTTCTTGTACCATAATCTGTAAAGTGTGTATTTATTATTTCAGCCTTTCTACATTTGATTTTTAAGGTTTTTGTTGTCTAGTTCATGGTCAATTTTAAGAAGGTTGTCATGAACTGCTGAGGAAAAGGTATATTCTTTTCTCTCCCCATTAAATTTTTTTTCCAGAGGTCTATCATATCTAAGTTTTCTAAGATTTCATTCACCTTCTTAACTTCCTTCTTGTTTATTTTGTTGTTAGGTTTATCTACTTTTCAGAGAGGGTGGTTGAGCTCTCCCATTATTAATTTTTTTCTGTGTATTTCTCCTTGTAATTAATTCAACTTTTTGTCTAGGAATCTAGAAACAATTCCACTAGGAGCATACATGTTTATTAGTGATATAGCTTCATTTCCAGTGGTGCCTTTTAAGAAGGTGTAGTTTCCTTCCTTATTGCTTTTAATGCTTTTGATTTGTATAAGATTAAAACCACTACCCCAGTTTTTTTTTGCTTCAGCTGAAGCATAACATATTTTGCTCCAAATTTTTACTTTTACCCTGTGTGTATCTTCCTGCTTCAAATGTGCTTCTTGTAAACAATATTTTGTAGGATTCTGGTTTTTAATTCATTTTCTATGTTTCTATTTTATGGGAAAGTTCATCCCATTCACAATTAAAGTTAAAATTATCAATTACATATATCCCTCTTTGTTGTCTTTCTCCATTTATATTTATCTCTTTCCATTTCTCTTATTTCTCCTCACCAAAATTTTACAACCTTTCCCCTTTGATTTATCTTTTACAATTTTAAATTTCAGTTTATTTTCACTTCTACTTTCCATTCCCTTTTCCCTGTCCCTTCTTCCCTTATCTTCCCCTTTCCCAGCCTCCCCCTTCCTTAAAGATTAAGTTAGATTTTTAAACCCAAGTGGGAATGTATGTTATTCCCTCACTGTGCTAAATCTATTGAATAGAATTTACACAGCATTCAGACACTCCCTTACTCCCTTATTTCCCTCTAAAATTATAAACCTTTGTGCCTCTTCCCTTGGTGCTATAATATTATTACTGGTTCATAAATCTCAGTTCTTGATTGCTTGAATAGCTTCTATTGTTATCAAGATATCATCACAGATTGTTTATTTGATGGCTTGAGAAGCAACATTAGCTCAAATTGCATCAAATTGTAATTATAATCATTTTTTACCTTACTCTTTTTTCAGGTATCTTTCATGTACACACAATCCTCTTCTCAAGCCAAAGTATCTTTCAAAAACACATCATTTCTTGAACTATGTGTACCCCTCCCCCTGGCCTATTTTTCTTTCCCACTTTACCTCCCCACCTCTCACAACACCTTGTTAAGTGAAGCAAGGCCCTTTGTCTCTCCCACTTTACCCCCACCCACCCACCCAGGGTACTTAACCCCTTTTGAAGTGAATCATATTGATGTAATTAACTGAAAGCATATTAAAGATCTCTAAGTACTGGGAGGTTCTGGAGGTCACACTGAGAACTTTACAAATGAATGTAAAGTAATAGAGATACTGCCTCTGGTCTTTGAAGTTTATGATGCCCTCATTAGACAAGGTGCTTAGTACCTTGTGATTAAAGTCAGTTAAAGTGTAATGAGATACTTAAGTTAAAGTTCACACTAGCTTTTTTTTTCAAGGCTTTTTATGGCAAACATAGTGATGTAATTTTGGACCTCTTCCATTCAGAGGCAAGACCCAACTAAACCTATATCCCTTAGGTTCATTCTCTTCAATTATGTTCTACCCTCTAACTATCCTTAGAGAAGTAAAGTTCTAGTGAGTTAAAATACTTGTATCTTCCCTTTTGGGGACCAAAATTTGTTTAAAAGCTTTTTTTTTTCAGTCCCCTTTTTCATTTACCTTTTTTTTTAAATGTAACTCTTCACTCATGAATTTGGCAATTGAATTGTCTGTTCAGTTCTGGTTTTGTGTCCGGAAATTCTGGATGTCCTGTATTTCATTGAACATTAATCTTTTCTCCTGACAATATATGCTGAATTTTGCAAGGTATATACATTCTGGGTTGTAATCCCAGGTCTTTAGGTCTCAGAAATATGTTATTCCAGTTCTTCCAATCCTTCAATGTTGAGACTGATAGATCCTCTCATAGTCTGATTACATTCCCTTTGTATTTGAATTGTTTTCTTTTTGTATTCTCTCTTTTATTTGAGGGTTCTGGATTTTGGCTATTACAGTTCTTGGCGTTTTTATCCTGGGGTATCTTTCTTGAGCGGTTCTGCAGATTATTTCAATTGTTATATTATTATCTGTTTTAATAGGTTATGGCCGTTTTCCCTTATAATTTCCTACATGGTGTTTTCCAGGTTCTGCTGTAGGTCCAGGCTTTCTAGTAGTAAAATGATTAGTAGATTGTCTTTCCTGGATTTGTTTTCCAGGTCATTCATTTTCCCTAGGAGGTATTTAATGTTTTGTTCAATTTTTTTTCAGCTTTTATATTTTGTTTGATGGAATCTTGTGGTCTTGTATATTCATTAGTTTCTACCTGTTCAATTCTACATTCTAGGGTTTTATTTTCTTCAATTACCTTTTGTATTTCCTTTTTTTTAAAGGTGTTGAATTCTTTGGTCAACTTTTCACAATTTTCCTGGCTGACTTGCATTTCGTTTTTGCATTTTTCTTCTTCCTCTCTTTGGTTTTTAAATTCTTTTTTAAGCTCTTTAATGAGCTTTTGTATTTGAGTCCAATTTATATATATATTTTGATACTTCTCCTATGAGTGATGTTTCACAGCTTTCTTCTTCAGACATGGCATTGCTATTATCTTTATCTGCGAAGTATTTTTCTATAATGAGTACTCTTTTAGCTTTTTTGCTCATCTTTGTTGTTGTAGTTCTGTTCCTGTGATATATGGAGTATAGATCTAAGCATTTATTTTATTTTATTTTGCTGGGTCTGATCCCTGGCTTTTTGTTGGCCAAGATATTGCCTATGCAGTCCAGGTTTTGCCTTTGCAGAGGTTTTTATTTTCCCCCCTGTTCCAAACTCAGCCCTGTCTTTTACCCTGGTGTTTTCAGGGTTCAGACTTTGTTTGGGGTTCAGATCCTCCCTGCTGGCTTGCTATCCAGCTGCCAGTTATGGTTCTGGGACCTTGATTGCACTGTGGCCAAAAGACTCCTGCTGGTTTTTCCCATTCTCCCACCTCCTGGCATTCAACCCAAAGACACAGACTTTCAAGGAAGATTCTCCAGGATGTCTACAGTTGAAAACTTCATTGAATATTCTCTTCATGGTGGGATCTGTAGTATGAGTGTAAGAGAAGAGGTTTCATGTATCTTTGATAGGAAAGGACTCTGGGAACTCATTAGCTTTGAACCAGCATCTTGGCTCTACCTAGAAATTATTATTTTCTTTTTATTAAAGATATTATTTGAGTTTCAAAATTTTTCCCCAAGTATTACTTACCTCCTCCCCCCCGCCCCATGGAAAGCAATCTGTCAGTATTTGCATTGTTTCCATGTTATACATTGATCCAAATGGAGTGTGATGAGAGAGAAATCATATCCTTAAGGAAGAGACAAAAAGTCTAAGAGATAACAAGATTAGACAAGAAGATAGCTGTTTTTTTTTTCCTAGATTAAAGGGAATAGTCCTTGGACTTTGTTCAAACTACTAGGTTCTTTATCTGAATACAGATGGCACTCTCCATTGCAGACAGCCCAAAATTATCCCTGATTGTTGCACTGATGGAATGAGCAAATCCTTCAAGGTTGAACATCACCCCCCATGTTGCTGTTAGGTTGTACAGTGTTTTTCTGGTTCTGTTCACCTCATTCAGCATGAGTCCATGTAAATCCCTCCAGGCTTCCCTGAATTCCTATCCCTCCTGGTTTCTAATGGAACAATAGTGTTCCATGACATAAATATACCACAGTTTGCTAAGCCATTCCCCAATTGAAGGACATTTACTTGATTTCCAATTGTTTGCCACCAAAGGCAGGGCTGCTATGAATACTTTTAGACAAGTGATGTTTTTACCATTTTTCATCATCTCTTCAGGGTACAGACCCAGTAGGTGTATTGCTGGGTCAAATTGTATACTCATTTTTGTTGCCCTTTGGGCGTAGTTTGAAAATTCTCTCCAGAAAGGTTGGATGAGCTCACAGCTTCACCAACAGTGTAATAATGTCCCAGATTTCTCACAACACTTCCAACAATGATCATTATCCTTTCTGTTCATATTGACCAGTCTTTGAGGTATGAGGAGATACGTCAGAGAAGCTTAAATTTGCATTTCTGTAATAATTAATGATTTAGAGAAATTTTCATACGGTTATGGAATGACTTGATCTCTTTATCTGTAAATTGCCATTCCATATTCTTTGACCATTTGTCAATTGGGGAATGGCTTTTTTTTAAATATATGACTCAGTTCTCTGTATATTTGAGAAATGAATCCTTTGTCAGAATCATTAGTTGTAAAGATTGATTTCCAATTTACTACATTTCTTTTAATCTTGTTTACAGTGGTTTTATCTCTGCAAAAGCTTTTTAATTTAATGTAATCGAAATCATCAAGTTGGTTTTTGGTGGTGTTCTCCATCTCTTCCTTAGTCATAAACTGCTCCCTTTTCCATAGATCTGAGAGGTAAACAAGCCCTTGATCTTCTAATTTGCTTATGGTATTTTTTTTATGTCTAAATCCTGTAACCATTTGGATCTTATCTTGATAAAGGGTGTGAGGTGTTGGTCTAATGTAAGTTTGTTCCATAGTAACTTCCAATTATCCAAGCAGTTTTTATCAAAGAGAGAGTTTGTATACCAATAGTTGGATTCTTTGGGTTTATCAAACAGTACATTACTATAATCATTGCCTGCTAATGCACCTAGTCTATTCCACTGTTCCACCAGCCTATTTCTTAGCCAATACAAAACAGTTTTGATGACTGATGTTTTATACTATAATTTTAGATCAGGTAGGGCTAAGCCACCTTCTTTTGCACTTTTTTTTCATTAATGTCCTGGAAATTCTTGACTTTTTATTTCTCCATATGAATTTACTTACAACTTTTTCTAACTAATTAAAATTTTTTTTGGAATTTTTATTGGTACGGCACTAAACACGTAGTTTAATTTTGGTACAATTGTCATTTTTATTATGTTACCTCTACCTGTCAATGAGCAGTTGATATTTTCCCAGTTATTTAAATCTGATTTAATTTGTGTGAGAAGTGTTTCATAAATATTTTCAAAAAGTTTCAGAGTCTGTCTTGGCAAATAGAATCCCAGGTATTTTATAGTGTCTGAGGATACTTTGAATGGGATTTCTTTTTCTAGGTCTTCCTGCTGTATCTTTGTAGATATATATATATATATATATATATATATATATATATATATATATATATATATATAGAAAACTTGAGGATGTATGCTAAAATTGCTAATTGTTTCCAGTAGCTTTTTGGATGATTTCTTGGGATTCTCTAGGTAGCCCATCATGTCATCTGCAAAGAGTGAGAGTTTTGTCTTTTCCTTTGCAATTGTAATTCCTCCAATTTCTTTTTCTTCTCTATTTTCTGAAGCTAACATTTCTAATACAATATTGAATAGAGGTGGTGAGAATGGGCACCCTTGTTTCACCCCTGGGAATGCCTCTAGCCTCTTCCTATTGAATATAATACTTGTTGATGGCTTCAGATAGATACTGCTAATTATTCTAAGGAACAGTCCATTTATTCCTACATTCTCTAGTGTTAACAGGAATGGATGCTGTATTTTGTCAAAACCTATTTCAGCATCTATTGATATGATCATATAATTTCTGATAGGATTGTTGTTGATATAGTTGAGTATACTAACAGTTTTCCTAATACTGAACCATCCCTGCTCTCCTGGGATAAATCCTACTTGATCATAATGTATTATCCCAGTGATAACATGTTGTAATCATTTAGCTAAGATTTTATTTAAGATTTTTGCATCTATATTCATCCGGGAGATAGGTCTATAATTTTTCTTTCTCTGTTTTAACTCTTCCTGGTTTAGGTATCAACACCATATTGGTTTCATGCAAAGAGTTAGGCAGAGTTCCATCTTTCCCCATTTTTCAGAAGAGTTTATATAGAATTGGAATGAATTGTTCCTTAAAAGTTTGGTAGAATTCACTTGTGAATCCATCAGGCCCTGGAGATTTTTTCTTAGGGAGTTCAATGATGGTTTGTTGAATTTCTTTTTCTGGGATAGGTTTGTTTAGGTATGTAATCTCCTTTCAATTAACCTGGGAAATTTATATTTTTGTAACTATTCATCTGTATCACTTAGATTATCAAATTTATTGGCATAGAGTTGGGGAAAATAATTTCAAATTATTACTTTAATTTCCTCCTCGTTGGTGGTGAGTTCACCTTTGTTCATTTATGATACTAATAGTTTGGTTTTCTCCTTTCTTTTTTTTAATCAAATTGACTAGATGTTTATCAATTTTATTGGTTTTTTCATAAAACCAACTTTTGGTTTTATTTATTAATTCAATAGATTTTTGTTTTCAGTTTTATTAATTTCTCCTTTAATTTCTAGAATTTCTAATTTGCTATTTAATGGGGGATTTTTTATTTGTTCTTTCTCTAATTTTTTAGTTGCATATTTAGTTCATTCATTTCCTCTTGCTCTAATTTATTCATGGAATAATTTAAAGATATAATATATGCCCTGAGAGCTGCATTGTTGTTTCACTATTGTCATTATCTAGGGTAAAATGATTAATTCTTTCTATAATTTATTTTTTGGTCCACTCATTTTCTTAAATGAGGTTATTCCTTTTCCATTTGATTCTCCCTAGCCCAATATTGCATATGAATTTTATTGCAGTGTTTTCTGAGAAAGATGTATTCACTATTTCTGCCTTTCTGCAGTTGATCATTAGGATTTTTACGTCCCAGTACATGGTCTAATTTTGTATAAGTTCCATGTACTTCAGAGAAAAAGGTAAATTCTTTTCTATCCCCATTCAGTTTCCTCCATAAGTCAACCGTTTCCAGTTTTTCCAACAATCTATTTATCTCCTTAACTTCTTTCTTGTTTATTTTATGATTTGATTTATCTAGATCTGAGAGTAGGAAGTTGAGGTCTCCCACTATTAGAGTTTTGCTGTCTTTGTCTTCCTGTTGTTCTTTCATCTTCTCCTCTAAGAATTTGGATGCTATCACATTGGGTGCACATATAATCACTATTGAAATAACTTTTTTGTCTATAGTATCATTCAGGAGGATAAAGTCTCCTTCCTTATCTCTTTTAATATTATCTATTTTTGCTGCTGCTTTGTCTGAGATAAGGATTGCTACCCCTGCTTTTTTTCACTTCAACTGAAGCAAACTATATTTTGCTCCAAACTTTTACCTTTACTCTCTATATATCTCTCTGCTTCAAATGAGTTAAGCAGCATATTGTAGGGTTCTGGTTTTTAATCCACTATGCTATTTGCTTATGTTTTAAGGGAGAGTTCATCATATTCACATTCAAAATTATGATTACTAATTCTTTATTGCCCTCTATACTATCTTCCCTCTGTTTGTATTTTCCCCCTTTCCCCCTTATCAATGTTCCGCAGTATTTTGCTTGTGAATAGCACCACCTTCAGTGTGTTTGCCCTCCTATATCACCCATCCCCTCTCTTTCCCCTTTCCCTTTTTCCCTTTTCCCTTCCCTTCCTTTTGTTAGTTCCCTTTCCCCCTCCCCCCTCTCTTCATCCCCCCCTCCCCTTTTCCCCTTTTAATACTTGAAAAGTTAGATGTTTTTTAAGTTTACTGAGTATGTGTGTAAGTTAACTTTAAGCCAAGTCTGATGAGAAGAATCAGGTTTTTCCTATTCTCCTCCCTTCTTCCCCTCTATTACCATAGGTATTTTGTATTTCTTAGTGTAATGAGATTTATCTTATTCAGTCCTCTCCCTACTCCTGTCTCCTTCCTGTCCCCCTTTTTAAGGAAGTAGTGTTTTTAAAATCTTTCTTAGTCATAGAAAATTGTGAGTATCCATCACTTCTAACTAAGTACATTCTATCTAATAGAGTTATAGTTCTTGACAGTTATTAGAGTCTTTCTCTCAAATGGAGTTATAGCCAGTTCCATCCCATTGGGCAGCAGTCTCATGGATAGGTCATGAATGTTCATCACTTCTGGCTAGCTATATTCTCTCTGTTAGAGTTACAGTTCTTAGGATTTATGAGAATCTTTTCCCCCATGCTGGGATATAGCCAATTTCAACTTATTGGATAACAGTTTTTTTCTTTTTACCACCCCCCCTTTTTTTTAACCTTTTCATGTATCTCTTGAACCTCCTGTTTGATGTCCAAAATTTCTATTTAGCTATGGTCTTTTCATCCAGAATTTTTGGAATTCTTCCATTTCGTTAAGTGTCCATCTTTTTCCCCTGTAAGAGAAAGCTCAGCTTTGCAGGATAGTGGAATCTTGGATGTATTCCAAGCTCACTTGCTCTTTGAAATATCTTTGGTCCTTTGACCCCTTAATGGTTTTGGTTTTTTTGTTTGTTTGTTTGCTTTAGGTTTTTGAAAGGCAAACAGGGTGAAGTGGCTTGCCCAAGGCTACACAGCTAGGTAATTATTAAGTGTCTGAGACCGGATTTGAACCCAGGTACTCCTGACTCCAGGGCCAGTGCTTTATCCACTACACCACCTAGCTGCCCCCTTGATCCCTTAATGTTGATGCAGCTGGATCCTGCATTATCCTTACTGTGGCTCCTTCATATTTAAATTGTTTCTTTCTGACTGCTTGCAGAATTTTCTCTTTCATTAGATAATTCTGGAATTTGGCCACAACATTCCTTGGTGTTTTCATTTTAGGAGCTTTTTCTGGATGGGATTGATGTATTCTTTCAGTAACAACTTTCCCCTCTGATTCCATGATATCAGGGCAATTTTCTATCACTAGATGCTGTTAATATTAGATCCAGTCTTTTTTTCTCTTCATTGTTTTTGGTAAGTCCAATAATTCTCAGGTTGCCCCTCCTCAACCCATTCTTGAGGTTAGTGGTTTTGCTGATGAGGTATTTCACATTTTCTTCTAGTTCTTCTATTTTTTTATTTTGTTTAACAGGCTCTTGCTATCTCATGAAGTCATTAGTTTCTGCAGACTCTATTCTTTTTTTTTTTTTTAGGGAGGAATTTTCTTCATTAACCTTTTGCAATTCCTTTTCCAATTGGTCAACTCTACATTTGAAAGAGCTTTCCACTTGACCAATTGAGAATTTTTCTCATTTTGTATTTGTCCAATTGATAATCTGAGAGACTTATTCTTATTTTGTATGTGTCCAATTGAGTATCTGAGAGATTTATTCTCATTTTGAAGTTGACTAATTGTATTTTCTAAGTATTTGTTTTCTTGTTGCAAGGTATTCATTGTCTTTCCCAAATTTCCCAGTTGATTTTTAACCTCCTTCTTTATTTCTTCAAGGAAGTCTTTCTGTGCTGTAAACCAGATCACATTCTCCTCAGAGGATCCAGGACTCTTTGAGTTAGGGTCTTTTCCTTCCAAGAATTTTTCTACGCATCCACCTTTCAGCTGACCTTTCTTTATTTTGCTAAGACCTTGAGTTGGGGAGGGGCTGGTTCACAGGGGTCTGGTGTTGGGATCCTGAGAGGCTTTACTCATTTGAGTGAAATTTTCTGGCTGCCCAGTAGGAGGTGCTGTTTGATTTCTCTGGAGTGTCTGTGACCTTGATTGTGGCCTTCTCCCTTAGCTTAAAGGGAGTGGTTGGAGCTAATGAATTCTTCTGCCTTCAATCAATAATGGACTTTACCCAGTTTTGAGGTCATTCCTCTCCCTATTGTCAGCTGGGCTGGTTCTTCTCCTCACACACCTGTGCCTGAGGCAGAAGTAGTCTTGTAATTGTTTGTTCTGGGAAGAGTCCCCAGCCTCAGTGGAGCCATGGACTCAGAGTTCCTCAGACCAAAGGAGCCCAGGGATGGTGTCCGCAGCTCTCCTGCACCAGAACTCCTCCCCCAGCCCTGTTGGCAAGCTCCAAGTGGTGAGTGCCAATACCAGTGCCCCTGCTCCCTAGTTGACTCAATCCCCCACGGTCTAGCCCCACCACTGATCAAACAGGTCCAGCTCTCTGGCCCTCAAGCACCCCGGCTCCAGTTCAGCCACTAATCTGGCTGATCCTGTGCTGATGTGCCTTCTGTGCAAGGACTCACCCTCCAGAACTCACCCAAAGCTTCAGAAGACAAATCCTGAGGTAGATGTTCTTTCTCCTGGCTTTTCTTTCTGGGTTTTTGCATCAGATTTCTGTTAAGAGGTTTATTTCATATCATAGATGGGGAAAGATCAGGAGACTTTAGAACTGTGCCTGTCTTCTCTCTGCCATCTTGGCTGAAAGTCAGAAATTATTTTTTATAAAAAAAAATTTTGATACATCTTCACTTCTCTTTTATTTTTCTTTTTTCCCTCCACTATGTTTAGACTTCCTTCTAAAATGTTTCTACTTTGAGATAGTCTATCTGGTTTTTGAATTTCTCAAGTTACTCAAAATCTCATATTTTCAGGTGAATAACACAATGTGACTGTGAAAAAATCAGACCATTATTAATGTTGAAGATACCAGAGAAAAGCATAGTTTAAACATGGGTTAGTAATGCTTACTTTCACAGTCAAAAATGCATCTGTTCAGAAAAAATTAGGCCTATGTCAGCTGAAACTTTTAGAATAGGTACTGATAGGTGGTACCTAGATGATGCATTGGATAGAGCACCAGTCCAAAAGTCAGGAGGACTTGAATTCAAATCTGACCTCGGGCATTTAATTATTACTTAACTATGAGACCTTGAGCAAGTCACTTAACCCCATAGTCTTAAATAAATAACCTTTTTTAAAAAAGAATTGGTGCTATTCGAGAACATGTTGACTTATTACTTTAACTTTAAAGGGGACAAGAGTGTCTGCTACATGCCTTGCACTGTACTAGGCACTTTACAATATTGTCTCATTTTATGCTCACAACCATTGCATGTCTTTAATAAGATCCTATAGTTAGTTTGATTGGCTCAATCGAACTATAGTCTCTGATTTCCAGAATAAAGATTTTTCAATGTAAAAATATCATCTCTCCACATTCATAAAGACTATTCAAGTTTCTGATCCTAATAGTGATCCAAACTGCATAAAAAATCTCCAACAAGAATTGTTGCACAAATTACTTCATATATATATATATATATATATATATATATATATATGTATATACATATATATGTATATACATATGTATACGTATATATATATGTTGCACCTTTATTATCTTTAAAGCATAAAATTACAAAAGACATTGTGTTTTCTTTTACTTATTCTCAGAAAAATACTGATATTTTGAAATTACTCTTGCTAAAATAACAAAAGAAAAAAAAGACTAAGTTGGATCTTAAATGAGCTTCAAAAATCACTAACAAAATTATGTTTAAAGAACCAAACTGGAGGATTTTTAAGTGATGACTTTAAATTATAGTTATCGTTTTTGACATATTAATAGAGAACTCCAAGAATCAAGAGTTTCTCATAGTGAATTTTTAATAATGAATTTTACAGATCATAAACAGTACTTTGTTGATTTTTTTAGATTTTATTGAATAATAATTTGAGAATTCAAGGCAAAAATTGAATTCTTACAGGATGAAAATCAGAGAATTTCATTACAAAGTTCAATTCTGCTCTAATCACCTTTGTCCTCTTACATAAGGGATCTGGAAGACTATGTATAAATGACAGAGTAGTGCACCTTGAATAAGCCTTAAAATCCTGCTATTTCCTGGGTGATCCTTGATGCCTCACTTAATCTTTGTTTGCTTCAATTTACTCATTGATGAAAATATAAGAAGAGCCCTCACATGCCACATTGGTTAGGAAGGTAAAATGAAATAATATTTGTAAAAAAGTGTAAATTTTAAAAGTATTATAGAAATATTAGCTATTAAGTCAATAAATCTCCTTAATTTGCCTGCATATATATATATATATATATATATATATATATATTACTCATTCATAAATTGTCAATGGAGTGAGACTGGGTTAACTCTTTAGTTCTTTCCAGTGTTAAATCTATTTTCAAATATTTCTGTGATCCTAAGTCATGTCAAAAGGACTAGTAAGGGAAATAATTGATGAAAGTTGCAGAGACAAATTTGAAACAAATTCAGTTTTTTTTTTTCATGAATAGAACTATATAAAGTTTATTTGAACAACTCAGTACTGCATTGAGTATATTTAAGTAAATATTTTCTCATTTGATCTATTTTAAAATATCTAATTTTCACTGATAAACTGAGTGCAAATCATACTTTTTTCCCTAACTTACTTTAATTTACCTTTGTGAGTGTATTTTGGAACATGGTTAATATAGAAATATGCTTTGCATGACTGCATATGTAAAATTAATATCATATTGCTTGACTTTCAAGGAAGGGAGGATTGGGAGGAAGAGAGAGAAAATTGAACTCAAAAAACATTTTTTAAATGTTTTTGCAAGGCAAATGAGGTTAAGCAGCTTGCCCAAGGCCACACAGCTAGGTAATTGTAGGTAATTCAAATCTGAGGGCAGATTTGAACTCAGGTACTCCTGATTCCAGGGCTGGTGCCCTATCCACTGTACCACCTAGCCACTCTGAACTCAAAATTTTAAAAATAGAGTATTCAAAAAAAATATATGCAACTAAAAAACATTTGGTAAATTGAACATTTAAAAGTGAGGAAACTATAATAGTTTTCCCACTACTTTTTATGCATGGCTAAGTTTTAATTTTTCAGCAATTATTTCTTTCTTATTCATAGTTTAAAGACTTAATAAAACTTGTTTTTTTGTATGAAATTATGTTTCAATTAATTTTTATACAAGATTAGATAATTCATATTTGTAAATTTGTAAATTTTTTTTGATTTTAAGATGACATCTTATTTATTTTATACATTATTTCTTGCCTTCTATTGTTTCTTCTATCCTTATGCAGTTTTTTCTTCAATCCCTAATATTTCATGAATTGCATGATGTAAGGGAAACCTGAGAAAAGGAAAAGCCAGGGAAGTAGGTAACTACATATAAAGATTATGCATATATATGTATATATATTATATATATATATATATATATTATGTATGTGGATAGATGTGTATCTATCTATATATTATCTATCTTTCTATATGTTTATGCATATTTATCTTTAGTTTCAAATTTTTGATTCTTTGATTCTTAAGAATTTAGATTTCAGTCCCTATGCTCAGATTTCCTTTGTGAATTACAGGTACTTTCTTACTTTACATATCTCAAATAAACCTAAAGGTTTATTTTTTTAACTAAAAATATTCTATCCAATAATGTCCATGGTTTCTATAGCAATATGCCTTTTGTGAAATAGTATGAATGAAAAAATAAATGAACAAACAACAAATGAATAAATAAATGGATGGAGATCTCGAAATAAAAGTACGAATAATTTTCAAACTACTCAAACACTTCTCCCATATAGAGATAAAATAAAGTAGATCCTTTATTTTAAAAAAAAGTACTTCTTTATTTTCAGATTTTTTTTCCAGCACAATGGATTTAAGTGACTTAATGAAGGTCTCATAGCTAGGTAATTATTAATTGTCTAAGGTCAGCTTTGAACTCAGATCCTCCTGACTCCAGAGCTGGTGTTCTATATACTATGCCACCTAACAGATTCCCCAAATTACATTTAGATAAAAGAAATCAAATAATAATTTTTCCATGTGTTCATATAATGAGACAGGTGTATGAACATTATATTGATGCTGCCAGAACAATAAAATAAAACCCAAATGTGTCATTCCAATTAAAAAGATACAAGAAAAGAATAGAGAAGAGTGTTTGGAACATTTAGTTTCCTTCTAGAGAAAATAATTGTCTCATTTTTCAATATACCTTTAAATGATTTAGAGAATGAGAGTATATTTTTTGGAATTCTGAAAAAAAAAGACAATAGGAATCTAAAAGTCTGAGCTTATGCTTAAAAATGTTCATTTAATTTTAAAATTTGCCTCTTAAACACAAAACGATTCCTTCCCAAATTCACTATTTTGACTCAATTTTTTAACTTTGCTAAATCAACTTTACTGAGGGATAAAATCATGATATGTCTGGAGAAAAAAGAAGAATTATTGTTAGTCCTTGGATAAACAAGATTTTTAATGAAACAAGGTATATAGTATACTTATATATTAATTTTTTAAATTGACTTGAAAGATCTACTTAACCTTTTTTAGCTTTGAAGTAACACTGATGGATCCAGTTAATCATATTCACAGTTTCGTATAAGATTGCTTGATCATCATTTATAACAAAATACTTGGTGATAGACTTCACTGCAAATACAGATCAACTTTTTGAATCCCAAATGATCTCACCTCATCTCTCTCTCTCTCTCTCTCTCTCTCTCTCTGTCTGTCTTTCTCTGTCTCTGTCAATTTCTCATTCTTTTTCTCCATTTTTCAAGATTATTTTACATATATATATATATATATATATATATATATATATATATATATATATATGTACTCTTAAAAAACTCCATCTGACATCCCATTCCATAACTCTCCTATAACTTATTTGAGAATTCTAATTAAATTCTCATTAAAATGTTGCAAAGGGCGAAGATACATTGTTATTTGTCAAAACTTTTGTTTATTCCTAGGCATTAATATCAAAGTTTTACTGTGATACTGATTGTAAATTGAGCAATATTTCATTTCTACATTTAATGAGATTTTCCTATAATCATAGAAAGAATAAAAAAGACACTTGAGTCCTAAAATCCCCTTGTTATCAAATACTAATAAATTCAGTGCTATTACGGTTGCTGGTTTTTGCTTGTTAAATTATTTTCTCTAGTTCTAATGCAACTTAAAAATTCTCATTTTACTTTGGAGGATCTTCTGATCTTCTCTGATACTATCATACAGAGAACTAGGAAAATTTTCTTCTTTAAACTACTTCCTTTTTCCTTGTTCCTTTTAAGATTAATTGAAGGAAAAGTCCAAGACACATGATTTCTGGATAAATGATAATCAATTTATTAATTTTATATAGCAAATAATTAATATAATGTGGTCATGGTACTCTCAGAAACCAAAGACAAACCTTGGGGGCCACTGATAATTTAAATATCTTGGAAGAGTGAATATTCCCCAAAGGTGGGAATCAATGCTTATTAGTTAATAAGTAATGAGAGAATGATATTATAATTAGATGAGTTTATTCTAATGCTTGATGGGTTACTTGACTATGTTATTCTTGGACAAAGCTGCTCATTTCCATTCACAACAATCTACACAAAAGGATGTATCCTCTAACCAAACTACTTATGTTGTTGAACAATGGTCTAGAATTCAAATAGAAAAAAAATAGTCTTTACCCATTCAATAGAGCTATGTTTGCCCACTTGGGTGGGCTCACCAAAAACTGAAATCAATTTCATCATCAACCAAGTCCTTCACCAGATGCCTTGAACTAACAGAAAATGAAGCTATGGGGAGGTGGGCTAGGGATCTGGATCCCTCTATGTTGGTAATGGGTTATTACCCATTATTTCTCTCAGAGGCTTCTAGACATTTAGGCTCTACAGTGAAGAGTGCGTTGTGACAGGAATCAAGAAAAAACTGGGTTTTACATTGAAGACTTACCATAATTTCACATGAATAAGATGCACTCTCTTTTGAAAAATTTAGCGTCTAAAAATTTGTGAATGTCTTATACAGTGGTTGTAGATTTTTTTAAACTTGAATTTCCCATTTTTTCACCCTTGTTTTTTGCTCCCATTGCTGTAGATTTTTTTACTTATATTTTCCACTTTTTGTACTTGTTGTTTTTGAGCTCATTGTTTCACATTTGTCACCTGTATATTAGGTTACATTTTGCCACATTCTGCCCAGAAATGACTCACAAAAATTTTTTGTACAGTCCTGAAGTCAAGTTAAAAGTAATCCAGTTTGCAAAAGTAAATGGAAACTGTACTGCTGAACCTACGTTTGGTCCTCCTCCAACTGAGAAAACAACCTGAGACTATTGGAAGAAGAAACCCTACTGAAAATGCCCCGGCAGAAGGTCATGAGAAGCAAGTCAGCAAAATGACCTATTTAGAGAGGAAATTGAAGAGATGAATTGAAGAGAAAAGGACAATTGGAATTCCTGTGTCCATAAGAATGGTGCAGCATGAGGCAAGAAGAATTGCTAATGAAAAAGAAGTTACTTGAAATCAGGAGGGCACAATTGGCACTTCAGGTTCACGAAATGGAATGGACTAATTAAGCATGCATTCATGCACCAAATAAGCCCAGGGAATGTTTGTGGTCAACCACAGAACAGAGCACAGGCAGGATAGCAGTCAGAGCCTCTCCTAAGGTAGTGATTTGCCATCAAATACAGATGAGTATGAGCAAATAGATGAGAGTTTTGACAGTGATGAGTTGTATGAATTTCATGATGAATAAAACTTGAATTCAATAACTTTATGTAATGCATATTTTTTTTCAAATTTCGGGCCCCCAAATTAAGATGTGTCTTATACATGGGGAACTATGGTAAATACTGAAAAGTTTCATTGTCTTGGACACGTCACTTAAACTTGATATGTCTCAGTTGCTTTAGTAATATAATGAAAAGAACAATAATACCTGCCTCTGAAAATTGCTGTGAGCATCCAAATAAGATTGCATTCTTAAATCATTTAGCACAACCTTTCACACAATAAATGCTTGATAAATATTCTCCCTACAAAGTCATAGAATTTTGGAGCTCAGCAGAGACTCTTAAGGAGAAATTCAGTGTCTGATGTTGGCTTGGCTTGTCCTGCATTCTTTTTTTTAAGGAATTTTTTTTGCAAGGCAAATGGGGTTAAGTGGCTTGCCTGAGGCCACACAGCTAGGTAATTATTAAGTGTCTGAGACCAAATTTGAGCTCAGGTTCTCCTGACTCTGCTGCACCACCTAGCCACCCCTTTTTCCTTGATTCTTGAAGAGAATCATTGATACTAGGAGTGTGATGTCTAGACTTTCTAGTGATTTTGATTTAAGGAGAACTGTGCAATATCATCAACTTTTCTCTCTCCTCCATATCCCATAGGGAGTTCAGTGGCAAGACAGAAGTTCAGTCAACTAGAAATGGCTCCAGATAGGGGAGATCTTGGCCTATTTAAGCTAAGTTCTTTCACAAGTCTTAATTTATTTAAAGTAATGTCCATTCAGTGATTAAAGGTTAGGTTTGAAGTGAGGAAAAAAGTCCTACTTTACCTTCCCAAAAGAATCCTGTTGTTGTTATTGTACATCCTTAGTTCTCAAAAAAACCAATGACAGCAGGAAGATAATGTTTTCATTAGTAAGTGAACTGAATACAAGGAAGGTACAGTTATTCAAGGTCTTCAGTTTCACTTCCTCCTCCAAAGTTATCAGAATCCAGTGGTATGATATGTCAAGATAACTGGAAATGATCCAGAGATCATTAACATCATAAATTCTTCGCTAAAGGGTAAAACTATTTTAAATGAAGAGGAGCTGTGATAGCATTTAGTCAAATGATCTCTCTGAGTTTGAGCCCAGTCTTTCCAGAGACCTTGTCTGTGGGATAGTGTGATCCCAGGATCCAGAAATTCTTTATATCAACTCTTCCTTTTATGTGCCACCTTTGTAAAGATTCTTTTTATAAAAGTTAACTCTGACTCTTGATAATAATATGAAAGTAATTCTGATGAAAGTTCATGAGCAATGTAATAAAGAAATTATCCAAACCTTCAGCTTTATACTACAAATCCCCATCCTCTTTTCCAGAGTCCTAATTTGTCTATATGAATGGGATTTAGATATTGACATCATAATAGTAAGGAAATAATATATATATATGTATACATATATATATATATATATACATATATATATATATATATATATACACACAGAGAGAGAGATAGAGTTATGCTTCCTCAATTCTTTGTATGAATTTTAAGTAAATGAAAGACAAAAGAAAATCAGACATTTAGTGGACATTAATTAGTCACAGTTAAATGAATCATCACAATCACTGCTTTGATTTATTTCTATCATGCTGATATTTTACATGTGTTACATAAAAGAACCACAATATGCCAATTCATTTGGGATGAATTTGAATATTATTCAATGCAATACAACAAATTAGAGTATACCATATAGATTGGCCATAAGTAACAATTTGATGCAAACAAATCTGGAGGAAAAGCTATTATATTGTATTTTTACTTAATTATGAAAATTTGTCCCAAGAACTTTGCTCTGAAAAGTAATCGAAAATAATGTCATATGACTTATTGTCATCAATTTTTTTCAATAAATCAATGTATTTCTACAGTTCTCATGGGGTTCTTTAATTCCTCTTGATTCAGTCTAGGAGTATCTTTAGTTTTATCAATGTCTTTGTCACTAATGATTTGTAACATGAATTTTCCAGTTTTCAAAATGAATAATCAATAAATTACTATTTTCCATTTAATTGAATTTTACTTTTCTTCCGTACTAATTTTTAACTCATGTGTCCTCTCACAGAATAAATGTAATGCACAGTAACTGTTAAGGATTTTGCACTGATATGTGAAGTGGGGCAAGTCCTAAGAGGTCATAAATTCTTTTTTTTTAGGTTCTTGCAAGGCAAATGGGGTTAAGTGGCTTGCCCAAGGTGACACAATTAGGTAATTGTTAAGTTTCTGAGGTGGACTCCAGGTCAGGTACTCTATCCACTGCATCACCTAGCCGCCCCAGAGGTCATAAAGTTCTAAAGCAATGGATGGTTCATTTAAAATATAAGGAGGGGCAGCTAGTTGGCATAGTTGGTAGAATACTAACTCTGGAGTCAGGAGGACATGAGTTCAAATCCAGCCGTAGACACTTAATAATTGTCTAACTGTGTGATAATGGGCAAGTTACTTAACCCCATTGTCTTAAAAATAAAAGTTAAAAGAAAAGTCTAAGGGTCAGCCTTGATGATTTTAGAGAAATATATATTTTGAAGTGACCTCAGGATCTATCCAGACCAACTCTCTCATTTAATACATGAGAAAAATGAAATACTTGGTAGTCTAAGCTATATATTAAATGTAAAATAATTTTGTATCTTTAAAGTTTTATAATAAATATTAGCTACATAATAATCCAGAGTATGGATGCCCAACCTTTGAGATCTTCTGGGTCATATAACCCAATAAAATCTTTTAAAACATAGTATACAGAATTCAATATTTATGATTATAATTGTAACTCAAAATATCAATGAATATAATAATAAAATGCAATAATGTAGCTTGAATGAGTTTTGAGTGCCCTGGGGTTGGACACACCTGATCCAGAGTATATTACACAAAGAGTAGTGATCAAAGGTGGGATTTGAATTCAGATGACTTTTGACTATAGAACTGGTATTCATTACACTGTGATATACTGCCTTCAAAAAAGGTTATCATTGAATTTTTTTCTTATAAATAATTGAGTTGATGAACTATATTTTATATTTAACATTTTAAAAGTAATTTGACCCTATTTTTATGTAACGTATTTTTACTCTGGCAAAGATTAGGAATCAGCAGTTAAAGTTAGTCAGTGACTAAATGCAGAGGGAAAAAAAAATCTCCACTAATGCTGATGCTCATATCAAATCTGTACCATGAAGTCATTCATTTATATTGTATACGACATTACCATTTGAGAAATGTCAGCATTTAATTCCACCTTGACATCAAGTGATTACAATGTTAACACTGTATCAAAGAACAAATTAATATAGAAGGGAAACATTTTAGCAGTGATGTGGAACAAAATGGACTGCTTGGTACTGATTAGTTTTGCAAGGTAATTCAAGAAGTATTTTAGATAGCATATGTATGACTTTGCATTTTCACAAATCAAAGAACATTTGCTATCATACTTTGACACATCTGCTTTTAACAACCATAGTACATCATGACAAGACATAAGTGTGAGATGTGACACATCAGAAACTTTTTAGCACATTTTCCCAGATGGAAGGAGGGTTTCTATGAACAGAAACTGTTGGGTATACTTTCCAATGAAATAGTGAATAATGATTACAACTTTCAGAAACTATATAACTTATTTTTATACTATGTATATGGATGCGCAGATATACCTGAAGATATAATATTATAAAATGAGATTTTTTTCCCTATCTTTATTTTTTATTAAAGTTACATTGCTATGGTCCAGATGGATTTTCAAGTGAATTCTATCAAACATATTCTACATAAACTATCCTAAACTATTCTAAAAAAATTGGAGGAGTTCTGCCAAATTCCTTTTTTTTGACATGGTACTAATACCTAAACCAGGAAGAACCAAAACAGAGAAAGGAAATTATACACCAATTTCCCTAATGAACATCAGTACAAAAATCTTAAATAAAATTTTAGCAATCAAATTATAGCAAGTTATTATTAGGATAATACACCACGATCAGGCAAAATTTATACCACGTAGGCAGGGATGGTTCAATATTCGGAAAGAGCTCAACAGAATTGTATATATTAAAAGCAAAACCAACAAATCATATGATTATATCAACAGAGGTTGAAAAAAGCTTTTGATAAAAAGCTTCAATTCTTATTAAGAACACTAGAAAGTTTAGGAATAGAGTTTTCCTAAAATAATAATATGTATCTATCTAAAACCATTAACAAACATTGTAATGGGGATAAACTAGGAGCATTTCTAATAAGAATGGGGCAAAACAAGGATGCCCATTATCACTATTACTTTTCAATATAATATTAGAAATTCTAAAGAAATTAAAGGAATAAGAATTTACAATGAGGAAGCAAAGCTTTTACTCTTTGCAGATGATATGATGGTATACTTAGAGAACTTGAGTAAATCATCTAAAAACTCCTTGAAACAATTAACAAATTCAACAAAGTAGCGGGATATAAAATAGACCCAAATAAATCATCAGCATATCTATATATGAACAACAAAGTCCAAAAGCAAGATATAGAAAGAGAAATTCTATTTAAAGTTACTTTAGACAGCATTAAATACCTGGGAATCTGCCTCCCTAGACAAAACCAGAAACTGTATAAATACAATTATAAAGCACTTTGCACTCAAAGTCACATTTAAATAATTAGAAAAAATGTCAAATGCTCATGGTTAGGTTGAGCTAGTGCGATGAAAATGATAATTCTACCAAGATTAAATTGCTTATTTAGTGCCCTCCCAAACTACCAAATTTTTTCCTGAGCTAAAAAAAAAAATAATAAAATTCATCTGGTGCAACTAAAGGTCCAGAATAACAAGGGAACTAATGAAAAATAATGTAAAGGAAGATGGTCTAGCTCTACAAAGCATCTGTCATCAATACTATCTGGTATTGGTTAAGAAATAGAGTAATGGATCAGTGGATTAGGATAGATTCAAAGGAAACACTAGTAAAGGATTACAGTAATCTACTGTTTGATAAACCCAAAGACATCAGCTTCGGAGACAAGAACTCAGCATTTGACAAAAATTGTTAGGAAAATGGGAAAATAGTATGGCAAAAATTCAGCATAGATCAACATCCCAAACCTTATACCAAAATAAAGTCAAAATGGGTACAGAATTTTACTTAAAGGGCAACACCATAGATGAATTAGTACACCACATAATACTCTTATCTCTCGGGTCTATTGAAAGGGGACTAAGTTATGTACATTATAAACTACAAAATGAATGATTTTGACCACATTAAATTAAAAAGATTTTGCACTAATAATGTCAGTGCTGCCAATATTAGAAGGAAAGCAGAAAGCTGGAAAATAATTTTCACTAGGAGTTCTGCTAAAGGTCACATTTCTAAAATACATAGAGAACTACATTGAATTTATAAGTTTACAAGTCATTCCCAAATTGATAAATGGTCAAAGGATTTGAACAGATTTCTTTTTTTATTCCCAATCCTTTTTTTTAATTTGATGAATTACATGAGTTTATTTTATATCATATTACTTTGTTAATTTTTTTTTAATTTTCATCCATTTGTACATGCATATTTCCAAGTTAAAAAATTTCCCTCCACCCTTCCTTCCAAACCCCATCTTCTCATTAGGGAACAGTTATGTTAGCATTTTACATACATATTTTGATAAACATACTTACAAATTAGTAACTTTTGGCATGAGGAATTAGGATTAAGGGAAAGAGATACATAAGCGATACTTTTGTAAAATGTTCATCAGATTTAATATAGGTTCTTTTTTCTTGTGTTTTGTTTTGTTTTGTTTTTCTTTCCCTGGTTGGGGATAATATAACACATAACCAGTCTAATAGAGTTGTCCTAACTCTCTGGACTGTTGAGAGGATTTGCATCCATCAAGGTTTTTCATCTCATAATATTGTTCATGTGTACAATGTTCTCTTGACTCTATTCCCTTCAATCAGCAGCAGACCTCACAAGTCATTCTATGCTTCTCCAGAATTCAACCATTCATGGTTTCTTATAGAATAAAAATATTCCATAATATTCATGTACCATAAGTTGTTTAGCCATTCCCCAATTGATGGGCATCCCCTCAATTTCCAATTTTTTGCCACTACAAAAAGAGCTGCTATGAATATTTTGGAACATGTAGGACTTTTTTACATTTTTTCACAAATTCTTCTTGATATGATCATAGAATTGGAATTGCTTGGTCCAAGGATATGAATAGTTTTATTACTCTTTGGACATAGCTTCATATTTCTCTCCAGAAAGGTTGGATCCATTTGCAACTAAACCATCAATGCATCAATGTGCCAATCCTCCCACAACCTCTCCAGCATTGATCCCCTTCCCTTTTTCTCATCTGGTCTAATCTAATAGGTATGAGATGATACCTTATTGTTGTTTTAATCTGCATTTCTCTAATCAATAGAGATTTGGAACATTTTTTCATATGTATATATATATATATATATGTATGTATACATATATATGTATACATACATATATATATGTACGTATATATATATATATATATATATATGTATGTATACATATATATGTATATACATATATCTTTAATTTCTTCATTTGACCATTTATCAATTGCGGAATGAATTGTGACCTTAGAAATGTGATACAGTTCTCTGTATATTTTAGAAATGAGACTTCTATCATAACTCCTGCCTGTGAAGATTGTTTCTCAGATTTCTGCTTTTCTTCTAATTTTGACAGCATTAATTTTATTAGTACAAAACCTTTTTAGTTTAATATAAATGAAATCATTCATTTTGCAGTTTATAATGTGCTCTAATTCTTGTGTGGTCATAAAATTTATTTCATTTCATTAGATAAGATAGAGTATTTTTTGTCTATTAATTTATTTATGGTATTGCTCTTAATTTATAAATCCTATGCCCATTTTGATCTTATTTTGATATAGGGTGTAAGGTGTGAATCTAGGTCTGGTTTTTGCCATAGTATTTCCTAGTTTCCCGAAACATTTTTTGTCAAAGAGTGAGCTCTTATCCCAGAAGCCGATGTTTTTGAATTTGTCAAACAGTAGATTTCTGTAGTCATTTACTGCATTTACTTTTGAACCTATCCTAATCCACTGATCCATTATTCTATTTCTTAACCAATATGAGGCAGTTTTGATGACTACTGCTTTACAGTATATATTGTGATCTGGTAGAGCTAGGCCACATTCCTTTACATTTTTTTCATCAGTTCCCTTGTTATTCTTGCCCTTTTGTTCCTTCAAATGAATTGTGTTACTATTTTTTCGAGCTCGGTAAAATAGTTATTTGATAGTGTGATGGGTATAGGCACTGAATAACTAATTAATTTTGGGTAAAATTGTCATTTTTTTTCATATTAGTTTGACCTAACCATGAGCACTTGACATTTTTCTAGTTATTTAGATCTGACTTTATTTGGGTGAGCAGTGCTTTATAATTGTATTCATACACTTTCTATTTAACCTTGTCTACAGGTATTTTAAATGTAATTTCTCTTTCTATCTCTTGTTCTTCCGCTTTGTTGTTCAAATATGGAAATGCTGATGACTTAGTGCATTTATTGTGTATCCTGCTACTTTACTGAATTTGTTAATTGTATCAAGCAGTTTTTTAAGATGATTTTCTCAGGTTCTCTAGGTATATCATCATATCACCATCAAAGAATAAAAGTTTTGCTTCCTCACTGCATATTCTAATTCCTTCAATTTATTTTTCTTTTCTTATTTCTAGTTATCATTTCCAATACTATAGTGAATAATAATGGTGATAATGGGCATCTTTGTTTCACTCCTGAATTGATTGGAAATGCTCTGAGTTTATTCCCATTAAATATAATATTTGTTGATGGTTTTAGATAGATACTATTTATGTATTATTTTAAGGAAAACTACATCTATCCCCGAACTTGCTAATGTTTTTACTAGGGAAGGATGCTATATTTTAACAAAGGTTTTTTTCAGCATCATAGGATTTCTGTTGGTTTTACTATTGATACTTTTTAATTATGCTGAATGTTTTCCTAAATGTTGAAATGTCCCTGCATACCTAGTATATATATCCAACCTGACCATGGTGTATTATCCTGGAAATAATTTACTGTAGTCTCATTGCTAAAATTTTATTTAAGATTTTTGCATCAATATTCATTAGGGAGATCGGTCTATAATTTTCTTTGTCTGTTTTGGTTCTTCCTGGTTTAGCTATCAGCATCATGTTGGTATGTTAAAATGAGTTTGGCAGAAGTCCTTTCTCTCCAATTTTTTTATTTTATTTTTTTATGGGAGAAAAATATTTGTTTTTTTATTTCTTTTTATTAAAGATATTATTTGAGTTTTACAATTTTCCCCCCAATCTTGCTTCCCTCTCCCCACCCCCAACCCACCCCCATAGAAAGCACTGTCAGTCTTTACTTTGTTTCCATGTTGTACCTTGATCCATATTGGGTGTGATGAGACAGACATCATATCCTTACAGAAGAGAAGAGAAGTCTAATAGGTAAAAAGATCAGACAATAAGATATCTGTTTTATTCTAAATTAAAGGGAATAGTCCTTGCATTTTGTTCAAACTCCACAGCTCCTTATCTGGATACAGATGGCACTCTCCTTTGCAGACAGGCCAATATCATTCCCGATTGTTACATTGATGGAATGAGCAAGTCCTTCAAGGTTGAACATCACTCCCATGTTGCTGTTAGGGTGTACAGTGTTTTTCTGGTTCTGCTCATCTCACTCAGCATAAGTTCAGGCAAATCCCTCCAGGCGTCCCTGAAATCCCATCCCTCCTGGTTTCTAATAGAATGATAGTGTTTCCTGACATACATATACCATAGTTTGATAAGCCATTCCCCAATTGAAGGACATTTACTGGATTTCCAATTCTTTGCCACCACAAACAGGGCTGCCATAAATATTTTTGTACAAGTAATGTTTTTACCCTTTTTCCTCCTCTCTTCAGGGTATACACCCAGTAGTGGTATTGCTGGGTCAAAGGATATGCACATTTTTGTTGCCCTTTGGGCATAGTTCCAAATAGCTCTCCAGAAGGGTTGGATGAGTTCACAGCTCCACCAACAGTGTAGTAGTGTCCCAGTTTTCCCACAACCCTTCCAACAATGATCATTATCCTTCCTGGTCATATTGGCTAATCTGAGAGGTGAGAGGTGGTACCTCAGAGAAGCTTAAATTTGCATTTCTGTAATAATTAATGATTTAGAGCATGTTTTCATATGACTATGGATTGCTTTGATCTCCTCATCTGTAAATTGCCTTTGCATATCTTTTGACCATTTGTCAATTGGGGAATGGCTTATTGTTTTAAAAATATGAATCAGTTGTCTGTATATTTTAGAAATGAGTCCTTTGTCAGAATCATTAGTTGTAAAGATTGTTTCCCAATTTACTACATTTCTTTTGATCTTTGTTATATTGGTTTTATCTGTGCAAAAGCTTTTTAATTTAATGTAATTGAAATCATCTAATTGGTTTTTGGTGATGTTCTCAAACTCTTCCTTAGTCATAAACTGCTCCTGCTTCCATAGATCTGACAGGTAGACTAGTCCTTGATCTTCTAATTTGCTTATGGTATTGTTTTTTATGGCTATGTCCTGTAACCATCTGGATCTTATCTTGGTAAAGGGTGTGAGGTGTTGGTCTAATCTAAGTTTCTTCCATACTAACTTCCAATTATCCCAGCAATTTTTATCAAAGATGGAGTTTTTATCCCAATGGCCAGACTCTTTGGGTTTATCAAACAGCAGATTACTATAAACATCTCCTGCTTTTACACCTAGTCTATTCCACTGGTCCACCACTCTATTTCTTAGCCAATACCAAGCAGTTTTGATGACTGATGCTTTATAATATAATTTTAGATCAGATAGGGCTAAGCCACCTTCTTTTGCACTTTTTTTCATTAAGCTCCTGGCAATTCTTGACTTTTTATTTTTCCATATGAATTTACTTACAATTTTTTTCTAATTCGTTAAAGTAATTTTTTGGAATTTTGATTGGTAGGGCACTAAACAGATAGTTTAGTTTTGGTAGCTTGTCCTATCCATGAGCAGTTGATATTTTCCCAGTTATTTAAATATAATTTAATTTGTGCAAGAGGTGTTTTATAATTGTTTTCAAAAAGATTCTGAGTCTGTCTTGGCAAATAGACTCCCAAATATTTTATATTGTCTAGGGTTACTTTGAATGGGATTTCTCTTTCTAGCTCTTCCTGCTGTTTCTTGCTAGATGTATATAGAAAAGTTGAGCATATATGAGGGTTTATTTTATAACCTGCAACTTTGCTAAAATTGCTAATTGTTTCCAGTAGTTTTTTGGATGATTTCTTGGGATTCTCTAGGTAGAACCTCATTTCATCTGTAAAGAGTGAGAATTTTGTCTCTTCCTTCCCAATTCTAATTCCTTCAATTTCTTTTTCTTCTATAACTGCTTCTTTAATTGCTGATGCTAATATTTCTAATACAATATGGAATAGTAATGGTGATAATGGGCACCCTTGTTTCACCCCTGATCTTATTGGGAATGCCTCTAGCCTCTCCCCATTGAATATAATTATTGTTGATAGTTTCAATTAGATACTGCTAATTTAAGGACCAGTCCATTTACTCCTACACTCTCTAGTGTTTTTAATAGGAATGGATGCTGTACTTTGTCAAAAGCTTTTTCAGCATCCATTGATATGATCATATGAATTCTGATGGGTTTGTTGTTGATATAATTGAGTATGCTAACAGTTTTCCTAATATTGAATCAACCCTGCATTCCTGGAATAAATCCTACTTGATCATAATGTCTTATCCTAGTGACTTGTTGTAAGCATTTTGCTTATTATTTTATTTAGGACTTTTGCATCTATAATCATCAGGGAAATAGGTCTATAATTTTCTTTCTCTGTTTTAACTCTTCCTGATTTAGGTAACAGTACCATATTGGTTTCATAGAAAGAGTTAGGCAGAGTTCCAACTTTCCCTATTTTTCCAAAGAGTTTATATAGGATTGGAACCAATCGTTCCTTAAATGTTTGGTAGAATTCACTTGTGAATCCAACAGGGCCTCGAGATTTTTTTAGGGAGTTCACTAATGGCTTGTTCAATTTCTTTTTCTGAGATAGGGTTGTTTAGGTATTTAAGCTCTTCTTCATTTAACCTGGGCAACTTACATTTTTGTAAATATTCATCCAATTCATTTAGATTATCAAATTTGTTGTCATAGAGTTGGGCAAAATAATTTCAAAGTATTACTTTAATTTCCTCCTCATTGGTAGTGAGTTCACCTTTTGCATTTATGATATTAGCAATTTGGTTTTCTTCTTTCTTTTTTTAAACAAATTGACCAAAGGTTTATCAATTTTATTGGTTTTTTTCATAATACCAACTTTTGGTTTTATTTATTAAATCAAATTTTTTTGCTTTTGATTTTATTAATTTCTCCTTTAATTTTTAGAATTTCTAATTTGGTATTTGATTGGGGATTTTTAATTTGTTCTTTCTCTAATTTTTTTAGTTGCATGTTTAGTTCATTGATTTCCTCTTTCTCCAATTTATTCATGTAAGCATTTAGAGCTATAATATATCCTCTGAGAGTTGCTTTGAATGAATCCCATAGGTTTTAGTATGTTGTTTCATTATTATCATTATCTAGGATAAAATAGTTAATACTTTCTATAATTTGGTTTTTGGTCCACTCATTTTTTGAAAATGAGGTTATTCAGTTTCCAATTTGTTCTGGGTCTATATCTCCTTGGCCCTGTATTGCATATGACTTTTATTGCATTGTGATCTGAGAAAGATGTATTCACTATTTCTGCCTTTCTGCAGTTGATCATTAGGTTTTTATGTACTAGTACATGGTCAATTTTTGTATAAGTTCCATGTACTGCAGAGCAAAAAAGGTATATTCCTTTCTATCCCCATTCAGTTTCCTCCATAAGTCTACCATATCTAATTTTCCTAACAATCTATTTACCTCCTTAACTTCTTTCTTGTTTATTTTATGATTTGATTTATGTAGATCTGATAGAGGGAGGTTGAGGGCTCCCACTAGTAGAGTTTTGCTGTCTATGTCTTCCTGTAGTTCTTTGAACTTCTCCTCTAAGAATTGGGTTCTGTCCCACTGGGTGCATATATATTCAATATTGAAATGACTTTATTGTCTATGGTACCTTTTAGGAGGATAAAGTTTCCTTCCTTATCTCTTTTAACTCTATCTATTTTTGCTGCTGCTTTGTCTGAGATAAGGATTGCTACCCCTGCTTTTTCTTTACTTCAGCTGAAGCAAAATATATTTTGCTCCAACCTTTTACCTTTACTCTATATGTATCTCTCTGCTTCAAATGAGTTTCTTTTAAGCAGCATATTGTAGGTCTCTGGTTTTTAATCTACTCTGCTATTTGCTTACATTTTAAGGGAGAGTTCATCCCATTCACATTCAAGGTTATGATTATTAATTCTTTATTGCCCTCTGTGCTATCTTCCCTCTGTTTGTAGTTCCCCCTTCCCCCCTTATCCATATTCCCCAGTATTTTGTTTCTGAATACCACCCCCTCAATGTGTTTGCCCTCCTATATCACCCCCTCCCCTTTCCCTTTTTCCCTTCCCCTTCCTTTTGTTATTTACCCCTTTTTCCCCCCACTCCCCTTCTCTTTCTCTGTCCCTCCTTCCCTTTTCCCCTTTTAATACTTGAAAGGTTAGATGTTTTATAAGTTAACTGATTATGTTTAGTTGACTTTAAGCCAAGTCTGATGAGTAGAAGATTCAGGTGTTTCTCCTCTGCTCCCTTATTCCCCTCTATTACCCCTGTATTACCCCTCTATTGTACATCTTAGTGTAATGATATTTACCCCATTCAATACCCTCCCTCATCCAGTCTCTTTCCTGTCCCCCTTTTTAAGGAGGTAGTGTTTTTTTAGATCATTCTAAGTCATAGAAAATTCTGAGTGTCTGTCCCTTCTAGTTCAGTATATTCTATCGAATAGAGTCAAAATTCCTGAGAGTTATTAGAGTCTTTCTCCCAAGTGGGGTTAAAGCCAGTAACATACCATTAGATAGCAGGCTCATGGATAGGTCATGAATGTCCATCGTTTCTGGCTAGGTGTATTCTTTCTGTTAGAGTTACAATTCTCAAGATTTATGAGAATCTTCCCCCCACCAAGCTGGGATATAGCCAGTTTCAACATACTGGATTGCACTTTTTTTCCTTTTACCACCCCCCCCTTTTTTTTTACCTTTTCATATGTCTCTTGAACCTCCTGTTTCATGTCCAAATTTTCTGTTTAGCTCTGGTCTTTTCCTCAGAAATTTTTGGAATTCTTCCAATTCGTTAAATGTCCATCTTTTTCCCTTGGAAGAAAAGGCTCAAATTTTCAGGAAAGTACATTCTTGGCAGCTGCATTCCAAGCTCCCTTGCTCTTTGAAATATCTTGTTCCAGTCCCTTCGATCCCTTAATGTTGATGCAGCCAGGTCCTGAGTGATCCTTACTGTGGCTCCTTGAAATGTAAATTGTTTCTTTCTGGCTAGTTGCAGGATTTTCCCTTTTACCTGATAGTTCTACAGTTTGGCCACAACAATCCTTGGTGTTTTCATTTTAGGATCTTTTTCTGGTGGGGATCGATGCACTCTTTCAATAATTACTTTGCCCTCTGGTTCCATGATATCGGGGCAGTTTTCCATCACTAGATCCTGTAATATTAAGTCCAGGCTTTTTTTCTCTTCAATGTTTTCAGGAAGTCCTATAATTTTCAGGTTGCTCCTCCTCGATCTATTCTCGAGGTCAGTGGTTTTGTTGATGAGATATTTTACATTTGCTTCTATTTTTTCTATTTTTTGATTTTGATTAACTGACTCTTGCTGTCTCTTGGAGTCATTAGTTTCTGTAGACTCCATTCTTTATTGGGGGGGAGGAGTTTTCTTCATTAACCTTTTGCAACTCCTTTTCTAATTGATCAATTCTACTTTTGAAATAGCTTTCCATTTGACCAGTTGAGGTTTTGAGAGAATTAATTTCTGTTTGCATTTGCCCATTTGAGGATCTGAGAGAATTATTCTCATTTTTTTTGTCCAATTGAGGATCTGAGAGATTTATTCTCATTTTGTATTGGTTTAATTGATGCTGTGAGAGATTTATTCTCCTTTAGCATTTGTCCAATTGTACATTCTAAGGTTTTGTTTTCTTGTTGCAAGGTATTAATTGTCTCTCCCAAATTTTTAAGCTCCTTCCTTATTTCTTCAAGGAATTCTTTCTATGCTGGAGACCAGATTGTATTCTCCTCAGAGGTTCCAGGTCTCTCTGAGTTAGTGTCTTTCCCTTCCAGGAATTTTTCTATGGATCCCCCTTTCCGCTGACCCTTCTTCATTTTGCTAAGACCTTGAGTTGGGGAGGGGCTGGTTCACCGGGGCTTGGGATCGCTAAAGGCTTTATTCCCTGAGTGCAGTTTCTCTGGCTGGCCATTAGGAGTCGTTGGTTGCTTTCTCTGGAGTGTCTGTGACCTTGGCTGAGGGCTTCTCTCTCTTTGCTTGAAGGGAGGGGTTGGAGCTATTGAATTCTTTTGCCTTCAATCAATGGTGGGCTTTACCCTGCCCTGAGGTCATTCCTCAGCTGGGCTGGTTCTCCTGCTCACACACCTGGGCCTGAGGTAGAAGTTGTTTGCATTTGTTTGGGAGGAGGTCTGAGTTGTAATGGGACTAGAGGAGCCCAGGATGGTGTCCACAGCTCTCCTGCACCAGAACTCTCCCCCGAGCCTGGTCCCTGAGCTCCAGGGGGCAGCACCAACACCAGCACCTTTGCTCCCCCACGGACCCAAGCCCTTGTCATCCAGCCCCACTGCTGAACCAGCAGGTCTGGCTCTCCAGCCCTCAGACACCCCACCCAGTTCCAATTCAGCTGTGAATCTGGCTGATCTGGGGCTGATCCTCACTCTGAGCCTAGATTCATCCTCCCAAATTCAGCCAAAGCTGCTGTTGGAGACAAATCCTGAGGTAGATGTTCTTTCTCCTGGCTTTTCTTTCTGGGTTTTGTGGTTCAAATTCCTTTAAGAGGTTTGTTTCATGTGACAGATGGGGAAGAGATCAGGAGACTTTAGAACTGTGGCTGTCTTCTCTCTGCCATCTTGGCCGGAAGCCCTCTCCTATTTTTTTAAAATAGTTTATGTAGAATAGGAATTAATTGCTCCTTAAATCTTTGGTAGATTTACATCTGGATCTAGAGAATTTTTCCTTAGGGAGTTTATTGATTGTTTCTTCAATTTCTTTTGCTGAAATAGGGTTATTTTATTAATTTATTTCCTATTCTATTAATCTGGGCAGTTTGTATTTTTGTAAATATTCAACTATTTCATTCAAGTTGTCCAATTTATTGGCATACAGTTAAGCAAAGTAGCTCTGAATTATTATCTGTTTAATTTCTTTTTCTTTGGTGGTTAGTTCACCCTTTTCACTTTTGACACTAGTAATTTGGTTATCTTCTTTTTTTTTAATCAGTTTAGCCAGTTGTTTGTTGATTGTATTGGCTTTTTCATAAAACCAACTCTTAATTTTATTTCTGAGATAAATCATTTTTTTTCCTTTTATGTTATTAATGTTTTTCTTCAATTTAAGAATTTCTAATTTGGTATTTAATTTGGATTGTTTAATTTGTTCTTTTTCTAACTTTTTTAGTTGCATGCCCAATTCATTGATCTCCTCTTTATCTTATTCATATTGGCAATTAGAGATATAAAGTTTCCCCCACAAAACTGCTTTTGCTGCATCCCATAAATTTTGGCATTATGTCTCATCATTATCATTTTCTTGTATATAATTACTGATTATTTCTATTACTTGCTGTTTGATCTACCCATTATTTAAGATAAAATTATTTAATTTCTAATTAATTCTTGGTTTATCCTTCCCTACCCCTTTATTACATGTAATATTTATTGCATCATGGTCTGAGAAGTGTGTGTTTATTATTTCTCTCCTTCTGTGTTGGATTTTAATGTTTTTGTGCCTTAGTACCTGTTCAGTTTTGGTGAAGGTGCTATATACTACTGAGAAAAAGGCATGTTCTTTTTTATTCCCATCAAATTTTCTCCAGACATCTAGCTTATCTAAATTTTCTAAGATTTCATTCCTTCTTAACTTCCTTTTTGTTTATTTTGTTCTTAGATTTATCTAGTTATGAGAAAGGGAGATTGAGTTCTCCCATTATGAAAGTTTTGCTGTCTGTTTCTCCTTGTATTTCACTCAGCTTTTCCTCTAGGTATCTGGATGTTATCCCACTAGGTGCATACATGTATAGAAATGATATAGTTTCATTACCAATGGTGTCTTTTAAGAAAATGTAGTTTCTTTCCTTATCCCTTTTGCAGAGATTCATATTTGCTTTTACTTTGTCTGAGATTAGGATCGCCACCACATATTTTTTTTTTATTTCAGCTAAGTTATAATGCATTTTGCTCCAACCTTTTACCATTACCCAGTGTGAATTACTCTACTTCAAATATGTTTCTTGTAAATAATATTGTATGATTCTCATTTTCAATTCATTCTGCTGTGCCCATTTTATGAGACAGTTCATCCCATTCCCATTTACATTTAAGATTACCAATTATGTATCTCCCTCTGTGCTGTCTTTCTCCACTTATTTTTATCTCTTTCCTTTTCTCTTATTTCTCCTCACCAAAATTTTACTACCTTTTCCCTTTGACTTTTCTTTTAGGAATTTAATTTTCAGTTTATTTTCACTTATACTTCCCCTACCCTTTTATCAGTTCCTTCTTTCCTTATCTTTCCCCCCATTTCCTGTAGAGTAAATTAGATTTTTTAAAAGCCAAGTGAGAATGTATCTTATTCTCTCACTTGTCTAAATCCATTGAATAGAATTTACTTAGCATTTATAGTCTCCCTTCTTTCCCTCCAATATTATAAATCTTTGGGCCTCTTCCCTTGGTGCTCTAATATTATTAATCAGGTAACATAAATCACAGTTCAATTATTTGATTGCTTTATAAACTACTATTTATCAAGATATCATCATAGATTGTTTATTTCATTGTTTGATAAGGAGCATTGACTCACACTGCATCAAATTGTAATTATCATTTCTTACTTTACCCTTTTTTTCAAGACTATTTCAAATACACACAGTTCTCTTCATGAGCCAAAGTATCATCCAAAGTCATATCATTTCTTGAATAATTTGTGCCCCTTCCCCCAGGTCTATTTTTTAAAACACTTTACCCCACCCACCCAGGTTACTTAACCCCTTATTAAATGAAGCACCAGATGCTAATCTAATTACTGTAAGACTCTTGAAGATCTTCAAGTACTGATAGGCTCTAGAGGTCTCACTGAGCACTTTATAAATGATTTGAAGTAACAGAAGCACTCTCTGAAGTCCTTGCAGCTTATGATGTCCTCATTAGAAAAGGTGCTTGGCACCTTGTGATTAAAGTAAGTCATAGTATAATGAGACACTTAAGTTGAAGTCAACAATCATACTTTTTTTTCCCCCTAGGGCTTTTTGTCTCAAACATAGTGTTGTGATCTTTAACCTCTTCAATTGAGAGAAAAGACCCAATTATACCCCTATCCTTTACATTCATTCTCTTCAATTATATTCTACCCTCTAATTTTCCTTAGAAATGTAAAGTTCTAAAGAATTAGAATTGTTATATGTTCCCTTTTAGGGACCAACATTTGCTTAAAACAATTTTGTTTTTTCCATCCCCTTTTACATTTATCTTTTTTTTTTTTAATGTAAATCTTCAGTGGCGTGTTTGGTATTTGAATTCTCCATTCAGTTCTAGTGTTTGTTTCAGAAAGGTCTGGAAGGCCTGTATTCATTGAACATCCATCTTTTTCCCTGACAGTATATACTGACTTCTGCAGGGTAGTACATTCTGGGTTGTAATCTCAGGTCCAGCAGTCCCTGAAATATGTTATTCCAGTTCGTTCAATCCTTCATTGTTGAGACTGAAAGGCCCTGTGCTAGTCTAATTGTGTTCCCTTTGCATTTGAATTATTTTCTTTTTGCTGTTTGCAATATTCTCTCTTTTATTTGAGGGTTCTGGAATTTGGCTATTATAGTCCTTGGAGTTTTTATCCTGGGGTATCTTTCTGGAGTGGTTCTGTGGGCTCTTTCAATTATTTTATTGTCATCTTGTTTTAGTAGGTTGGGGCAGTATTCCCTTATAGTTTCCTGCAGGATGTTTTCCAGGTTCTTCTGTTGGTCCAGGCTTTCTAGTAGTCCAATGATTGATAGATTGTCTCTCCTGGAAATGTTTTCTAGGTCATTTGGTTTCCCTAGAAGGTACTTTACATTTTGTTCAATTTTATCAGCCTTTTTATTTTGTTTGATGGAATCTTGTAGTCTTGTAGATTTCTTTGTTTCTAACTGTTCAATTCTAAGTTTTAGGATTTTATTTTCTTCAATTAGGTTCTGTGTTTCTTTTTCCAGTTGGTTATTTTTATTTTAATGGGAATTGATTTCTTTGGTCAGCATGTCACAATTTTCCTGCAGTACTTTTTTTCCATTTTTCTTCTTCCTCTCTTCCTTGGTTTTTAAATTATTTTTTTTTAAATCTTTGATGAGCTTTTGTATTTGAGTACAGTTTATAGACTATTTTGATACTTCTTCTGTGAGCAATTTTTCATTGCTTTCTACTTTAGACATGACATTGCTGTCATCTTTATCTGTGAAGTATTTTTCTACAGTGGGTGCACTTTTAGCTTTATTTGTTCTTTTGTTGCTGTTATAGTTCTGCTCCTGGAGTACAAGGAGTATAGATACAAGCTGTTATTTCTCTGGGGTTGGGGTCTGATCCCTGGCTCATTGTTGGCCAAGATATTTCCTATGTAATCTAGGCCTTGCCTTTGCAGAGGTTTGTTTCCTCTTTTATGTCCAGATTTTGACATAACAGAGGATTGTTCCCAAACCAGTCCTGTCTTTTGTGTTAGTGCTCTCAGGTTTCAGACATTTTTGGAGGGTTAGGATCCTCCCTGCTTACTTGCTATCTGGTTGCTGGGACTTTTGTTATTATTAAGTTTTAGGGATTGCACTGTGCCTAAGAGCTTCCTGCTGGCTTTCATCACTTTCCTCACTCTCCCACCTCCTGGACTTTACTTCCACTTTTTTCCCAGAAGAGACAGACCTTCACAGAAGATCTTCCACAATGTATGCAGTTGAAAACTTCTTTGAATCTTCTCTTTTTCTTGGTGAGATCTGTAGTGTGAATGTCAAAGTCAAAACTTCATTTATCTTTGGTAGGGAAAGGTTCTGGGAGGTTGTTAGTTTTGGACCACCATCCTGGCTATGCCCTGGAAGTCTCTCTCGGCTCCACCCCAGAATTTTTGCCCAATCCTTCTTGAACAGTTTTCAAATGAAGAAATTAGAACTATGTATGTTAATATTAAAAGTGCACCAAGTCTTTTTTGATTAGAGAAATGAAAATTAAAACAACTCTGAGGTATTACCTCCCAGCTATCAGATTGGTTAAGATTATATAAATGGAAAAATGATCAATATCGGAGAGGTGGTGGGAGCATCGGGACATTAATGCATTGCTAGTGGAGTTGCGAAATGATCCAACCATTCTGGAGAGCAATATGGAACTATGCCCAAAGAACAATAAAACGTATCATGCCCTTTAACTCAGCTATTCCAATTCTAGGTCTATATCCAGAAGAAGCCATAAAAAATGGGGAAAATCCCACATGTTAAAAAATATTTATAACAGTTCTTTTTGTAGTGGCAAAGAATTGGAAATTGAGGGGATGTTCATCATTTGGGGAATGGTTAAACAAGTTATCCTATATGAATATTAGAGAATACTATTGTTCTATAAGCAACCATAAATGTTTGGATTCTAGAGAAGCATGGAATTAATTATAGGGTCTGATGCTGAGTGAAGGGAGAAGAACCAAGAGAAGAATTTACAAATTAACAACAGCATTGTGAGATGATGAACCCTGATCGATATAGTTGCTCTCAGCAGTTTAGAGAACTAGGACAACCCTATTAGAATACCTCTGGACTATACTATCCCCAACTAGAGGAAGAAAAAGAAAACCAAAAAAAAAAAATTAAAAAACTCTTCAGAATCTGCTGAATACCACTTTTACTTTTAAAAAAATATCTCTTGTGTATATCTTTCCCTTATTCATAATTCCTCCTACTGAAAATGACTAATCTGTAAACATGTTTAATACAAATGTGTAAATACAATATTAACTTGATTGTTAGTTAAGTGGAGTGGGGGTGGGAATGGATAGTGGAAGGAAATTTTGTAACAAAAAAGGTTGAGGGGTGGCTAGGTGGCACAGTGGATAGAGTACCAGCCCTGGAGTCAGGAGTACCTAAGATCAAATCCAGCCTCAGACACTTAATAAGTGCCTAGCTGTGTGGCCTTGGACAAGCCTCTTAAACCTATTGCCTTGCAAAAAATAAAAAACAAAAATGTGGGTACACAGGCTATTCTAACAGCCATGACACAAATCATTTCCAAATAAACTGCCACCTGGACAGTCTCAGGAGCTGGAATGCTGCCTTGAGAGATAAGGTGTGCCTGAGTCCTTGGGAGCTGGAAATTCTGCCCCACAGACCAAGGGCACTAGACACAGCTGTGTTTTACCACCTCCCCCCAATGTACCCTCTTAGCCTATAACGCAAGACGCTGCATGTACACCCTGCTTGTGCACCCCCAAATTACCTCATTATTCTTTGTTCTACCCCAGAAGACCTAACAGTATATATGTAATAGCTAAGCAGTAATAAAATTGAGCTGGAGGCATAAGGCAGTAGTGGCTTGACTCCTTATTCTCAGCTCCCCTCCAGGAGGGAGGTCACCGCTGTGGGCCCCAAGGTGAATCAAGCCACAACAGAAAAACTAAAAAACGGTTGAATGTTGGAAAAGTTTCATAATATTTATTTGGAAAAATAAAATATCAATAAAAAGTTTACATTGCTAGGCATAAATCATTTGGGATGAATAATATGCTTGCCAAATGACTTTTTAAATTAGATTTTTTTCAATTACCAGGCATTCAATTTACCTTCCCTCCACGAAACTCCACTAAAAATATACAACCCTTATAATACATATGCATAATCAAGTAAAACAAAATCCCATATAAGCTACATACAAAAATGTGAT